>NW_028233069.1:1234845-2469690 GCF_057557595.1 Rhyacophila brunnea | reverse complement strand
GCTCTTCCAAGAAAGCACAACAGGTTCAAAAATAAATTAATATATTTTTTGAGCATAGCAATTATCATCTTGATTAGTTTGAGCATGGTAAAAGCTGTAAAAAGAAAAGGGGTAATTTAAGAAATAGAGAATAATATTTAAAAGTTATTAACTAGAGAAATAAAATATTTAAAATATAAAGAGTGAAATAATTTAAAATATATTTTATAGTTAATGAAACATTTTTCCTAAATTAGTGAAGTTGGATCCTAATGCTCCAATTTCTATTATAATCATAGTGCAGAAAGTGCTTTGTTTATAACCAAGAAAATTTACGACTAAAAATTATCCTAATTTCGTTTAAATTTTTCATCCAAGCATTGTGACAATAAAACCAATAAAAAAAAAGGTATTCTTAATTATTATTTATTTTTGCACGTACAAATAAATGGCATACAAAAATTCATTTGAGTAAAATAAAGATTGGTTGTAAATCGTGAAAATAAGAAAATATACACTTTTCTTTATGATATGTAGTTAAATGTATTATAGACTTTTAAATATATAAGTGAAAATATATTGATTTTTAGCATGAAATCTAAATAAATTATGGATTTAACGATAAAATAATAAATTATAAACTATTTTATGCAATATTAATAACAGTTTAGTATATAAAAAAATAGGTTCTTTTTGATAGAAAATCCCTAAAAAACATGATTTTGAGGTAAAACTATAAAATGTAATTGTTTAAAGCCATTTTTAAGAACCTAAAAGCATTTTAAAGTGATTTTTTGGTTTACAAACTTCATTTGATTTAACTTTTTATTCCTATAATTTAATCAATGAATCTAAACATCCTTTTTTAAGATATAATAATAGCATTTGTAACATTTCTTTCTTAAATACATCTTAAAAACAATATATATACCATGGTTTTTTATATAGTTATAAGATATATGCACACAATTATTTATAAATATACCATTCAAAATAAAGATTTTTGCTTATAGTAATTTCAGTAACAATGTATTTTTACAAAAGCGGGTGTTTTTTTTATTGATTATGAAATATGATCCGTAAATTAACCATTCGATGACATCACTTTTATACCAAGAACATATACATTTATTTCCCAGAAAATCTATAAATCAAATATATCGCTGATCGTTGCAGTTTAAATTTTTCATGTTTAATGGGAGTGAATTTGTAAACAATGAGGCTTACGCTTTGAAAAAATAAAAATAAAAATTTTATTTTTGGATAACAAATATCTTTTCCCTGGTTCTTTTCATCAAAATCGATATTTTTTTTGTCCCAAAAAATTAAAATAATACTTTATAAAAGTTGATTTTAGCTATATTAAAGATTTTTGTCAACATAATTACACTCAAAAAAACCCAAAAATGGCTGCCATGTTTTATAAATCCCGAAGTATGAATAAAAAATTATTGATGGATTGAATAAATTTAGACGAACTCTGCTTATTTCTAGTATTATCACTAGCATTCTATTAAATATTATTATGCAATGCAGGAAAGAAGCCTTGATAGAATTTTCGAAAACAAAGAATACTCTTTATACTATATATTCCATATATTAAGAGCAATGGATAAAATTTAATTTGCTTGAAATACATAAAGACCAGTGCAACTAATATTAAAAAAGGTGAATTTTATCCTTTAAAAGACACACATTCATAAATTGATTTTAATATGTTGCCATAATATAGAACATCCCATTGATAATAAATGATGGAAGAGTTTTCATACTTAGTTTATAATAAACTATATGAAAAAATTAAATGATTTAATCTTGCTTTCTAATTATCAATTTTAAAAACCTCAAATTAATAAACAAAATTGGTTTTAAAAAACCTAGGCTTACAAATTTTTTAATTATCAGATTTAAATTCTAATATATAGAGATTAGTAAGCAATTAAAATATAATGAAATAAAAAACAGACATCTTACAGTGACTTTTATTTTATAAACAATAACCTTTTTCGAATCAATATCATTGTTTCACAAAATATAATTTAGAATCTAACATTTTGAAATTTTTATCGTACAACAAAGAAAAAACAAAAACCTTTATGAAAATTTTTATTTATAAAATTGCTTATAACTATATTATACATTATATATTTTCTATTTTTTAAAATAATTCAAATAAAATAGTAAAATTCAAATAATGATGGATTTAAATGCAATAACCGAGTTTTTTGGGTCAAGTGTATGGCCCACTATATTGATCAATTTGCATTCGAATGCGACTTGCATCCTTGTGTTTTGTTTCCAACCTTTGATTTGATTGTCTATATATTTAAAATTATGTATAATGAGATGAAATTTGATTCTATCCGTCTTTACCTACTTCTTTTTCTAATATTAAATAATTTCAAGTATTTTTGCCTCCAAATAAAGTTTACATGTTTTAATTTAACCAAGTCGATCGAGTCTGCATATTTTTAAAGCATATATATCATACCAATAATGGCTTATATTCCCAGCTCTTAGTTCAGAGATCGATTGATTTGTTTTAGTGCCCGTATAAAGTTAATTTTAATGCAAATGCTATATTTTACTATGGGTTGACCTACTCATTTTTCCTGAATCTTTGGCAGCCAGAAGGTTTTTATTACCTGTTTTCGTATTTAAAAATCCTTTTTTTAGAATATTTTGAATTTTTAATCATATAAATACAAGATTCCAGATCGAATATTTACACAAATGAAAACAACCACTGCATTTATCTCTAATTAACAAAATTATAACCTGAATGATATCATACGTTATAAATAGAATGGTATGGTCATAAAAATACCATAATTGTATATTTAGGGGCTTAGAATGTCAACTTAAAGCTTCATGCAGAGTTACAAATAATAGAATCATGAAAAAAACTTCAATAAATAAGTCTAGAAAGAAACTGCACAAAACGCCAAGTTGTAAATATAAATAGATATAAAATATATTAAACAAATCTGCTTTATAAAGCTAACTAAAAATTTTCTAGTGCATATTTAGATCTTAAAAACCAAATTAATGCATAAAGATACTGAATTCAAGCTTTTATATGTAATAAAACACTATTGTGATAAATTAATATGTAAGGGTGTCAATAGTTCAATCAGAAATTATAACTCGGTCAATTTTATTTCAATAAATTTATGATAAGCTTTTACCAAGTACAAGCTTTTTTAAAATTTTTCAGTATTTTTTATGCTGTATTAGACATGTGCCTGCCTGTTTAATTTTCAAAAATTTAGTAAATTTGGGGTTTTGATTTTACATTTGAATAACCATCGATATATATCTGTATAATTATTGAAATTATTTATGTGTATCGGTTTTACTTATTTGGTAATATTCACAACATTTAACTGGATTATCTTAACATTTAAAATCAAACCGACTTGTATATATTATTTAAGATCGATATGAATATTTAAAACCTTTTTCTACTAGATGAGCTAGATTCACATTATAAAAAATAATACATTGTATAAAAATTAAATAAACTATATAAATTAAATGACAAAAAATAATAGTTTGAAATATACAAGCGTAATCGAACATATTTAAAACATAAGGGACAGATCATAAAATTTTACATCATTTTTCGTAATAAAAATACTATCCTAGTTTACAAATATACCCCCAGTAATCGAAGCAGCATGTTAAATAGGTATGTGACACCCGAGTATAAGACTGAAAAAATCTTTATAGGTGGTGTTTTTACCCTGCTTAACACAAACCCTAGGAACACCAAATACCAGAGAAAGGATGAGAAATTTTAAATGAATTATTGGTATTTTTTATAAATAACCTATAATTAAAGGCATTCAAAGCCCAATTAAGAGTTAATATTATACTCTAGTTAATTAACAACGAAAAAAAGACCAGTGGGTATTATAATTAGTAGCCAGACTTATTTGTTGACAAAGTAGCAGAAAAAAATATGTATTTCATTTCAGTGTGGATCAAAAATTTTTTTAGTTCAGATATCATAGCTTAACATAGTTTCAACCTGTATAATGGCATATGGAATCTATATTTATAAATGACCGATTTATATATATACAAAAAAAACATTAAAGGAGCAAGTCTAATTTAATAATAAGGCTTTCTTGATCTTTATTTTCGAAAATATTACACATAATACTAAATTATTTGTGGTTTTGGATTTTAACGCTTGCTTTCGGAATCGATTCAAGTGTCATAATTAGTGCTTGTATGTATAAAATACATTTATTTTACTCAGAATCGGCCTAGAAGTGTTTATAGCCTACTCGTGGGGAACCCATTTTAAAACTTTTGCGTATAGTAAAAATCAATTTGCATTGGATTTAAAATTTAATCAACTAAAATGTAATTTTTGTTTAATATTTACAAATAACAAACGTCTGTATCCTTAAAGAACACGGAAAACACAACTACTGGTATTTACAGATAAGAACTATTTAATGAATACCATAACTTAAAAAGGAATTGTAAAAATATATTATTTTGAAATTTTAATAGATTATATAAATTTGTGCAATTACTTTTATTAAATGAATATTATTACTTAAAAAGGAATTGTAAAAATATATTATTTTGAAATTTTTATAGATTACATAAACATTGTGCAACTACTTTTATTAAATGAATAATATTACTTAAAAAAAACCTTAAGAATATATTAATTTGATATTTTTATAGATTACATAAACTTTGTGCAATCACTTCTTTTAATTGATATTTCCGTAATTAGAATAAACTCTCACTTATCACAAATGCAAAACAGGAATAGTACCGTATGGTATAACATGGAATGGTGTAGTCGCAAAATACATAAGTCATATATCGTATATCAAAGAATTGAGGATGCTAAAGTAACAGAAGCATATGCACAAATAATAGTATTGAGAAAAGCACTTGAATATATAAGTCTTGAGCATAGAATATGTATTATCGAAGAACGTATGGATGATTTACTTAAAAAGAGTATAAGTAAATCTTTAATATGAAAAAACCAAATTTTTGCGCGACCAAACATGAAAAGTGGAATACAAATTAGCCTACAAATAAATATATAAATTTTCCCCACGGTAATCGATGCCAAAAGGTGCTATAGTGGAGGGGTGGCACCAGAACCCAAGCATAGCTGAGGCTTTACGAATAATTTTTTTCTATTTTCTATAAGTAAAAGAGAGGGGCTGACAGAAGATTGGAAATATGCAATAAATTACTCTACTTTAAAGTTATTATTATTTTCATGTCTTATTTAAATTTAAATTACGGTTGGATCTGTATTAATTACAATAAAATGTGGATAAAAAATATTAGAAGAGTTTTAAACAATCTAATTTTTATAGATAATTTATGGTTTTTTTCATTTATTTTTTTTAAAGATAGAAAATCTTTTCATTAGACCAGATAACATTTTTTCCTCATCCTTAGGATAACTGATATAATCATACGCGGCATCGTAAAAAATAGGCAAAAAAGGCATATTCAGAGCACTTTTCTCGACATTGAATGACTTTTCAAGATTCTCAAAAACTATTCTTTTTGCAATAACACTATTTATTGCTTTTTTTGATCTTGCCATTTCAATTTCTTCCTTTAAATTTTCAAAACATGAAGAAATTTCGAATTTTTCAATAACATCATTTACTGAAAGATCACAATTTTTATATTTTATTAAAGCACCATAAAAAACTGCTAATTTTGTGAATTCTGCCAATATATTTTTCACATACCTATTTTCCTGAAAATTTTTGATAAGGAACCCGTCAAAATCCTTCAATTCTTTTAAAACTCGCTCGCATTTCAATAAAATTGTTTCAATTTTTAGTGGATGTAATTTTATTAACTTTTTTGTATATCTCATTTCAGTTTCAAATTTAAAAATATGGCTTATTAGTTCAGATTGATAATTAAAAACATCGATATTAGTTTTTTTCTTATTAATAAAATCTTCCTTTTCACTATTGCTACAAAATTCCAACACTATTCCGTTCCAATCATATTTTATTTTTTCAGGGAGCGATTTCTCGTCGATCGCTGCAATAATATTATCGATTTCATTGGACATTATAGGAAAATCATTAAATGCTTTTCTCACATCTAAAAGAATATCCAATGCTTCTTTTCCTTTTTTTTCGTAATTGAGTTTTATCGCCTTTATTAAAAGTTTGTATTCTTTATTAAGTACACTTTCAGAAAACTTATATGCCTTTCGAATGAACTTCTTGGCGAGTTTAGCCTTCTCTTTGTGAATATGGAATCTGGCAAGGAAATACTCGCTTTTGAATATTGCATTGTCTTTTAGACGTGTCTTGGTAGCCATGGAATAGCGTTCAAAATCGTTTTGGTAATATCCATTCTTCTTTCTAAAACTTACTAGTTTAGTTATCAATTCCATAATGTTAAGCTAGGGTATCCATTTTATTATGGTAGTTAAATTAATTAATAAGAAAATCATCTTTGTTAATATAAAGCATAATTCCAAATAATTAAGCCAAAAGTTTGTGTTTTGTGGGAATTATAAAAAAATCTGATGCATTTATTATCATATAATTTGTAATAGTAAAAATCTATCTTTTAATTTTAATTTTAGTTACCATAAAAAATTTAAAAACAAAGTAATAGTTGAAATTGAACTAAAAATTTATAAGCATAAAAAGTTATCTAACAGTTGATCTAATAATTTATTATACTCTAAATATTATATTCAATAATCAATATGGCTTTTTCGCAAGAAAAAATAAAATTATCTTGGATATACTTAATTATATACATTTCAGGCAAACTAAAATTTTAGCCCTTGCATATTTTAATTTTTTCTAAAATACCTTTTTCTGAATTATATAAGGTATAATATTGCTCTTATGCATCTAATGCCTAATATTATGATAATAAAGCCTTTAAATTTCAAATTAAAATTGTCTAAATAATTCAAATAATAAAAATCTGTATCTAATTTATAATATTGCGATACCAAAAATATCTGTGACTTTTTCATGTATTGAATGTTTAAGCTTATAGGTTAATAAGAAGACTTTATTTACTGAATTAATACCAGATTTTTCGTGCGCAATTTATTAACACCGGATGTTAATATGCACATAAAATAAGATAATTCATGTAGTATTTTGTTTAAATTATGAATGATATTACTTTTAACCATTCAGTAGAATAAAAAGTATAGTGTAGTTCGACGATATCTATTGGAATACGATGAATTTACTAATACAAAGATTGTATGCACGCACAGCCTTTTTTTATATGCGTAACTAAAATTTATCGTTAAAATTTTATGAGATTGACTGAAAAAAGAATACTTTGGCGCAAGAAGTTAAAAACTACAATAATAAAATTAAGATAAATTTTAAATGAAAATACGTTACTTTAAAGTGACAATGATTAGTAAAAATTACACAAAATACTTGAAATATGCATAAAATGATGCCTATTTCTGTATCAATACTAAGATTTAGGCAAAGATTTGAAATATTTTTCTAAAATAATTAGCTTTAATGTTTCAAAAAAATCATAAATACCATAAAATAGACTTTAATTGGTTGTAAAACTTGATAAAATACCAAATAAACGTATATTGTAATTTTTTGATAGAAAAAATTGATTTAATAAAATGCATATGCTACATAACCGCGTTAAAAAAATATGAATGTTGTTTTTAGACTCTTTCTTTTTTAATTTATAATATTTTGTAAAAGGTTTTAGATTTTAATTGCTTGAACCTTTATTTTTAAACAGTATAATTTTTATTTTGCGTCATCACACCTTTTAATAAAAAAAAAAGATAATACTAATTTAAAAAATCGAACTTTTTTTATTGTTATTTAGTAACCATATTGGTAACTTTTGGATAAATCAGTATTAATTCATTATTGTGACTCAAAACACTTTTTTACAAGCTATTTTCCAAAAGCATTATACACAAATAGAACACGAATAAAATATTCTTTTAGTATGTGATATTTTCCGATCAGGCATATACTAAAATCGATCATGAAAAATATAAATTTTCAATCTGATAATATATGTGCTATTATAAATACTAAATATAATCTAGAACTGGCTTTTTAGTTGTATATATAACTTTAAACGAGTTATAAGCAGTTTTTTTTATCAATAAAATATGAATCTAAGTATTTTATATATGGATTGAATCACAAAAAACTACACATAGAACATCAAAAAAATTATAACATCTTGAGCATTTTAGTTATATATTTTTTTAATATTTCTGTTTTTCTAAGACTAGGAATTATTATTCAAACTTCCAAAAAAAAAATATTTTGTAAAACTATTTTAGTATAATTATGTAAAATATATAAATGATAAATTGGAAATTTCTTTATGTAATATGCAAAAATAATAAAAGTAAACGATTTTTCGTAGATTTGTATCAGATATTTATTGGATTCTAATGTATTTTTTTGCACAAAGGTTAATGAAAATATATAAAATTGGCGTTAATGATATAAATTACAATAAATTTAATATCATTTATTTAGGAATTGTTAGTACCAAATAAATGTGATCAAAAAAATATATAATAAAACAGAAAAACGGAATTTAAAAGAGAATTATATCATTCTCTAATTCCAATTTTTTTCAGAGTAAAAAATTCTAAAACTCTTGTCATAATAAAATAAATTTTGCAAAAAAAAAGTGTATAATAAGTGTTAAATCTGTATTAAAAAAAAGTGATAGTACATAATTTAGTTTGATTTAAAGGTTTAAAAAAATTTCCAAGTATTATATTCAAACCTCAACAAAATCTTGTGTAACAAGACAATTTTTGTTAACATTGAAATTAGCGATCATCGTATGTCTTCCTAAAAAGACCGTCAAGCTAATATAACAACTCATTTATACGAATTAAATTCCTTTTTGGGGATTGTAAAATTATATTTTCAAATTTATAAGATTATCAGAAAACCGAATTTATTGAGCTAAATCTAACTCTAAAAGCAAATATAAATTATAATAATCATATATTATAATTTAAATATGTATTTCTGAAAAATACAAAATACAAAGCCGAAAAAGACAATAAAAAAAATATTTGATTTTTCTGAATTCCAATTTTTAAAAAAAGAACATAACAACGCTGTTATACAACGTAGACCGCACATTTACAAAATTTTTTTTTATTTTTAAGCCACACATTGTTTCACAAACAGATTCGATCCCGCACATACACAAAAATTTATTATTATTTTTACGCCATATATTATTTCATAAAAAGATTTGATCTCACATACACACAAAAATTTAATATTATTTTTACGCTATATATTATTTCATAAAAAAATTTGATCGCACAAACACAATATAAATTCAGTGAATTGGTTCAAGCCCCCTCCACTTTATATCACACAAGTATTTTTATAATTCAAAAAACGCTTTGGATATCTAAAATCTTATAGAAAAACATAAAAACCATCGTTTCCCCTGGATTTTTCGAATAAAAAGGTGTATTTTATAAATTGATTAGATAGATACACTGTTGGTTTTATCAATTTATTGTAAAAAATAATAGTTTTAGTAATTTAAAATATAATTTTATTGCATTTTTTTCATCTTGTGATATTTATATTGTATGACCAAAACGATATATAACTACATAAATCAATTTTCTCTAATAATTTTAAGACAGTATGCTTTTAAACGAGTTTCGACATTTTTTTTTACCGAATAGAGATTTTATACATTATAAGCAGCATTCTACGCTATACATAAAGAAATTATCAAAAAATAAATTTAATTTTAATGATCTGAAAAACATATTTTATTAATACATACCAAAATATTTAGCTTAGGGCGATCATATTAAACCTTTCTTTGCTACAAAAGTAATTTTTTTAAAAAAATATGGTTTTAAATCACTACTATATACCTTTCCGGGGTATTTATTTCATAAAAAAAGATATAAAACGATATCTATTATAATTACATAAATCACATAAAACTGTTTGTACACGTATTTTCGAGATATTCTGCATTCTCCGAGAGAATAATCATGATTTAGAGGAAATAATTCTGATGCGTATTTCCTAGAAAATGATTTAATTTTTATCTGTTTTTATTTTTTCAATTTTCCTGTGAATAGAGATTATTTAGCTAGGATTTACCATTTTATGATAGAAATCTACCAAGATAGGGGATAAATTTGATTATTCAACAACAAGGATATGTGTTTATAATTTGTGCAAATATTTTCTTTTTTTGTAAATCTAGTCGGAGAATTGATTTTGTATGTTTTTTATATCTCTTTAATCTAGATTATCTGCCTGCCAAGCGATCGAATTTCTTTGTGCGCATAAGTTAATTTATATATATATTTTTATTTCATACCACAAACAATCTGTAAGGATTGTATGTATGTCGTTTTCTATATTTACCGTGCATCCAGAAACACATATTCTTGTTGTTAAATAATCAAATTTATCACCTATCTTGGTAGATTTCTGTCATGAAATGTTAAATTTAGAGAGTAGCAATATTTTATATACTCTAAAGAGACAGAATGGTACTAAAACCCAATCAATATATATACCTAGTAATAGTATTGCACAGAGACTGTATTTTTATGAGATTTTATGCATAATTTGTAATATCAAGTCTTTTTTTGTACAAGCTTCATCTGCGATTTTCTTATTGCTATGCATGTAGCATATATAATGTGGAGTCTATTAGTGTGGAATTCAATACTGTGAAATAACACCCTATATAGACACGAATCATGATATAAAACCTTTTTTTTGGAATTTCGTTTTTTAAATCGAGACCTCGGGGTTTTTTATTAATTTTGTTGAAGCAAAAATTACTAAATATGTGGTAGTTTCCCTATTATCCAATTTATATTTAGATGGTTATAGAATATTATAAACACCTTTGGAGAAATAATAGAATCACAATTTACAAAACCTTATCTCTTTGTTGTATTTTTATTGTTTCTTTTCAAGGACCTATCAGTTCAAGAGATTTCTCTATAAATAACGAATTTAAATCACACGTTTATTGAAATATGCATATCTTACCTTAGATTTTATTGTTATATACGTATATTAATGGGGAAAATCTAAATATTCCATTGTTCAGAATAGAAGTGAAAATACACACAATTTTTTAAGATTTAAACCATGAAAAAATATCAAAATATAAATTTTTTAGGCAAATAAGCTACCAGACTTCAACTATTCTTTGCACTATTTTTTTTTGATGTGGCTTTTTGATTCTAAAAAAAACAATACGTGGTATTTAACATTCTATGAACTCGAGGTTTAATATATCGCACAAGATTGTGTCAACTAATATTATCGATTTAAGCGTTTATGGACATAAAAATATAATTATTGCACGATAATTTATTAGCTAACCGCAAAACTAGCATACAACATTTGTCAAAATCAAAAAAAGTTACACAAGTAAGTATTTTATTTCAAACATTCATTATTGTTTTCAATTTGCTTGAATCATATTTACAAGCCTAGAAATCTCATCACTACTTAGATTTTTAACAATAATATCATAAATTTTCTCAATGTTAATTTTTTTCTGCATTATAAATGTTTTGAAGTAAACGTTAGTAAATATTCCCATGAGAATTTGACAATCAGCTCTGTCAGCAAATCCACCGTGTCCAGGAATAGCCTCACCGAAGTCTTTGATTTTAAACGCTCTTTTTAAGCCACTAGCAAAGAACCCACCAAATGGAGCAATAAGACTTGCAAATAGGATTAATGATGATCCGTGAATATAAATTCTTTTTATATCAAAGCTTAAAGCCCCGATACTTATTCTTTTGGTAGACATCAGAAGTGTATCGTATTTATCAGGACAAATATCGAGACTTGTTTTTAAATAACATATTCCAAGTCCAATAAGTATAGTGAACAAAAATCCACCCAAGAAGCCTTCAATCGTTTTCTTTGGACTTAGCTTTATGAGTGGCGTTTTTCCAAATAGTTTTCCTGTAATATAAGCGAAAATATCATTTATAGAAACGAGTATTATAGGAAAGATAAACCATATCTTTCCATTATCGATATTGTTCATAAAAAGACATGTTGCGCCATCAATCATGTATATGGCTATGTGGGACAGAGCAAACCGTCCAAATTGTATTCTTATCAGTTTCTTTTCTAGATTCAGAACAAAGAAAACTATTCCGGTAATATACAGCGTAAAGCATACAAAAAGATGATTTTTAGTTACACAAGAAGGAAAAATAGAAGGATATATCTTTGTTATATTTTTTCCAATAAAATAAAGATCAGCTACAATTTTAAAGTACCAAACCAGATATTTAGAAGGAAAGAAACTTCTCTTTGGTGGAAATTTTATCATTCTTACTAGCTCTTTATAGATAAAGGTCTTTATAATGTATACTATGAGAAAAAGATAAATCTTATCGAGATAGAACGTGCAAAATATTATGGATACCATAATTATGGTAAATATTGTTCTTAGCAATACATTATGACGGCTTTTTAAGCTCTTCGAATCTTTCTTGCCATTCCTTGTTTTATTCTCGGGTGATTCTTTCCTGTGTGTGGTTGTAATCTTTTCTTCGACATTTGTATTAAGCATTTCTTTTAACATGTCACTCTTTAGTTTTATATTTTATTTTATTGGTATTTCGTAGTGTGTATTGGATATTTAAAGGAGTAATAAGAAAATCGTCATCAGATTTACTTATATTATTGCGTCGATATAATGATAAAAAAATATGAATTTTATACAGTGATAAGAAAAATAGATTAGTTCTGTACTTTATTATTGCATCTATTCATATAAAAAAATGGGAATTTTATACAATGACAAATAAAATACATCAATTCTTTACTTTATTATTGCGTCGATCTAAGATAAAAAAATAGAAATCTTACACAGTGATAAGAAAAATAGATTAGTTCTGCACTTTATTATTGTATCGATCATAGATAAAAAAATATAGAATTTATACAGTGACAAATAAAATATATAAGTTCTTTACTATATTATTGCGTCGATCTAAGATAAAAAAATAGAAATCTTATGCAGTGATAAGAAAAATAGATTAGTTCTGCACTTTATTATTGTGTCGATCATAGATAAAAAAATATAAAATTTACACAGCGACAAATATAAGTACATCAATTCTTTACTTTATTATTATATTGAGCAGCTTATATTTTTTTTAATAACATCTATAATGCACTGCTCTTAATTGAATTTTGTCAAAAAAAATTCAGAGGGAAATTACTTTAATTGACAATCTTAATTAATACCAATAAATTAGAATAAATAAAATTCTAATATATGATATTACTTCACAATAAAATCATATAAAATGATAAGAAAAGAAGCTCAACACATGAAACATGGTGAATAATTTTACAACAAATAAATAGTATCCTAAACCAATCAAAATTCGAATCGTATAAATTTTACAGACTAAAATTGGAGAATCATTTAATTTAAATCACATCTTAAAGATTATTTAAATTCAACTTCGGGTCTCCAAAATATATTGTGATGGAAATTTGAACTCAAATTTTTATATTTTAAATCCCGAATCCGTGTTTGAAAGATCAAAACACCTGATTTCTATACCCGATTAAACTAAAAATACAAAATAAATACATCTTTTTTCGTCGAGAAATTCCCCCGGGATTTTTCTAATTCCACATATCAGATATTTCGTAAAAACATTATATATTTTCAAAAGATTTTTGCTATATAGTATTTTATTTATTTTTTACCTAAATTTTCACTTATTTATAATTTCATTTCTCTTATATAATAAGCATTAAACTTGAGAATATAGAGTATTCTTAAGCATTTTCATTATTTCATAAGCTTAGAAATATACACATGAAAAACAAGATCATTATTGTTTTGATAAACAAAGACAATAATAGATGAATAAAAAAATAAGACACTAAGAATTTTTTATCTTGTAAACTATATAACCAACAAAAAGCTATATTTATAGTTGATTTTTTACACGTAGAATCACATAAATCGCAATAAACAAAAAAAACCAAGTCTTTTCTATGATTAAAGACTTGAAAAACATATATACTATAAGTAAAATGCAAAACATTTTCTAACACTATTAAAATTTTAAATAGCTCATATAAATTTGTGGTAGATAAATACGTAAATGACCGAAAAACGCAATTTATATATATAAAATTGATTTTAAATATTTATTCTTTGCATATATTGCATTTTAATATTTACTCTGCACATGTACTAAATATTTAAACATAAAGCACATAAAATAAATTTTTCAGTGTTTATTCTGTGAATATATTATATTTTTATATTTATTCTGCCCATATCTGAATATTTACTCATCAAACATACAAGTTGAATTTTTCAGTGTTTATTCTATGAATATATTATATTTTTATATGTATATATACCAAATATTTGCTCACACAACATATAAATTTAATTTTTAAATAGTTAATCTCTGAATATTTTGGATATTTTATATTCATATAGCATTAAAATTTAATTTTTCGATGTTTATTTTATTCGTTAAATTTTATTGCATTAAAAGTTTGTCATCACACATTTTCTGTGCTAATTTATTTATAATTTTAGTCACCGTAGGTTCGCTTAATATATTAAGATTCTTGCACAATCATAATTATTTGCATACTTTTTTATGATGATTCCACTGTCTAATATAAATTCACAGCATTTTAATAATAATTAGCCATTGGATTTCATTTATTTTTGTGATAGAGACAAGAGGCTTCTTTTAGATCTAAACCCATTTGAATTTTTCGAAGCGATCATTTTGATAAGTTATCAATGATCTTGTTTTACCCCATAGAAAGTGTTTTTTAATTTGAAGGTTCGAACAAAAAATTAATTTACTTGGTCTAAACCATATTTTACAAATTTAATAAATAGTTCGAGCCTGAAAAGGAAAATAAATTATATGGTTAATTTTCAAAAAAAGCTTAATTTACCTAATATTTTTCCATAGATTATCGCAATTAGAACTTATTTTTGGCGCTTCTAAATTTAATCCACAAAAAAATCACTTTTTTAGATCCATTTTTTCTATTGTATTTTCACCTTTAGAGATATAACATGAAAAAGCTAAAATTGTTAGAATTTAAACACCGAATATTATTAATAAATAGTTTTCATGTTAGATCTCCAGATATTATAGGAAAAATGTACCTTCAATAGCCGAAGAGCTTTCATAATGAAAAATAAAGCGCATCAGAAACACATAAAAACATATTAAATCAAAGATGTATATTGGTCATTTATATTCAGTAAATTGATTTAAAATATTATTAATTTAAACTGCAATAAGCATTTATTTCCATTAAATTCATGAAAAGTGAATATTTTTTCACAAATGCATTTAAAGAAGATTTTTGCAGAATAAAGGTTTGTCATATCAGGAAAATTTATTTATATATATAGCATGACTTTTATAGCTAATCGGCAATTTATTTTAGATAAATGGCTAGTTATATATTAATTATTATATAGCATTTAAATTTTTTATTATTTACCATAAAAAGGTTTTTTTAGAACTATATATAGATTTATTAATTTTAAATATTCAAAAACGATCAAGTTAAAAGTTCTGTCATTAATAATGAATTTTCTGTCAAAAATAGGAATAATGTTGCTTTTTTTTAAAATCGAAGCATCAGAACAGAAAAACGAGAACACAAAAAAAGCTAGTTCGAAGTTCATTTCTGTGCAAAACTTCTGGAAAGATCTTGAAAATAATACAACACCAAAAAATGAACCAAAAGTTTCTCAGAATGGAATCGAAAAATTCACAATCCATCAGCAGCCGCTATATCATCAATTCAATAAGGGGGTTTATATCGAGAAGAAGACAGAAAACATTATAAGATCCGATGAAAATATGGATTCAATATTAAAATAAAACATTTTTTGATAAAATAATAGTAAAAATATTAATTAATATAATTATTCGAATATAAGAACAGAAAATTAATGTATTTTATAGTATAAAATATAAACTACCGATAAGTTCTATATTTTATAGTGAGTAGATTTTTGACGCATAAAATATTATTTTGTATGATTCTAGTGCAGTTTCTAGAATAGGAGTTTTGAATTTATGTATAAAAAATGGTTAGTAAGGCTTTTTAAAATAAAATTTTGTATTATAAGCAAAAAAGAGGGAAAATATGTCAATTTATGTGATTTTTTTACAGAAAAACAAATAAATTCATTTCATAGGATACCAACAACATAGTTTAATGCTTTTATACAAATAAAAAAGAAATTTAACGATATTGTTAGATAAAAATATTCAAAGTTTTGATTTTCTAGGATTGTTGTGCCAACAGATACCATATATAATAAAATCTCGGATTTTTAATGAGTAGGTTTTTGAAAAATTTTCCAGACTATGCAATATATTTATGCAAATGCTAAAGTTAAAATGTTATAATAATTACATTTAGACAATGCTTTTAGGCGTCAAAACCGAGAGAATTTATTTAAAACCGTGTGTATTAAACATAAGCTTGTCAATTTACAACGCTGATTATTGCGGCGTTGATTTATATTATCTATTATGAAATTATACACCCAGTAATATGAAATAGACGGAATACAACAGAAAGATCGTTTTTACCATAAGTTAATTTTATTTCGTGTTTTGGTTTTCTTTTCGGCGTAAGTAAACCTATTTCATCGATTATTTATTATTTGCACATTTTTAAACACTTCATTGATTAAGAATAACTTAAACTTTACTTTTTTTCAATGTTGCTTTTTTAATATTTCTCAATCATGGTTCTTGACAAGAAAAATTAAAAATATATAGTTGTGCAAGAAATTTTTATTATCATATATAAAAATGCAATTTTGCCCTTGTAGACGATTTTCGACCATAAAAAATACAAAAATCCAATTTAAACAATTTTTTTTCGATTTATAGACATGTTGCCAGCTAAAAAATATTATGTTTTACGATTATTTAAGGTGTAAAAAACCACTTAAGAGCGAATCAATGCAATATTCATTTTAGATACAAATGTATATTTATGAAACTCTTGTAATTACTAGTGAAAATTTTTATACGCGTATTATATGCATGAAAACATCTAATTTATAAAAAAAAATCATATTTTAATAAAATTTTTGGTTTAAATTCATTGATTTTACATTAAATATTCGCAAAACTTGTATTTTAATTAAGGTGCATAACATGAAATAAGCTTGAAACGATATTAAACTGTATCATATTTTTTGAATATTAGCTAGACTTTGGATTGTATTGAAAACATTTAAATAAAATTTATGGCTTTTATCATGAATATAAAAGAAAAAATTACTCTTTCACTATATCAGACCAAACTTAACTTGAACAATATTTGGCAATATTTATGAAAAAATTCAACGTTTAAACTTCAAATACAGAAAATTCACTTTAGAAGCCTATGAATACCAATAAAAGGCCAATCAATTCTCAGTATTTTCCAAGATTTATTTTTGATTTGATTGATGAAATCACACTTTAAAAACGAAGCTGGTTTTAAAAAGAGAAAGATAAGTTTCTGGCATATATTTGCACACGCGAACAAATAAGATGCTGTATATTTCTTTTTTTGTGAGAGTCTGTATGTGTCTTTTGTGTATTTATCCAATAGTTTTCAAGTATAAAAAAAGCATTATATCAAAATTTATAAAAATTAAGCCGTTAATACAAAATCTATGGGTTTTTCAATATATATTTTTAAATTATATAATTTAATTTTGTTTTTGTTTAATTTAAAATGTATAGTTTTTATGTGATTTATACTTTAAATATAAACTCTTATGGCAAAATTCTTTTTATTTTATTATTTAAGAATATTTTGTACAATCTATATTACTCTTTAATTTCCTCTTATCGCTGCAAGGCGAATTCAAGGTTTTTATTTTTAAAAATATTTAATCCTTTATTGTTAAACACACAAAATTATTTATAATAAAAGCTATAAATACAAGTGTAGATTTTTTTTCGTATTTTAATGTATATAAGATATTTTATTTTGTATTTTAAATAATTTTTTATAAAATTTACGCATCTAAGTATTGGAGAAGACAAAAAAATAAATCATAATTTTAAAGCATTAGATAGTGAATTTTGATATTGCGTATAGGCAGAAATATCATAAAAATAATCTATTTTTATTTTTTATCAAATGGATTGATTTGCAAATGTTTAAAAAAAAATATAGAAATGACATCATTATAATAAACTCTTCTTATATTTAAGTAAAATAGAATATAGGGAACAAAAAAATGGTGGTTTCACTATTCTTTAGTCTTTTTATAATAGTCGTAGGTAAAAACAAGCGAATCTGCATGTAAAAATTATATATATTACCAAAAAATTTTGATATTTTTATGTTCTTTATATAGTATTTATAATAAATTTTCTGGTTTTCATTCTTGAATTGTTTTATACATAATAAATCCATATCTTTTTATTAGTTTAAAGAATTTTCTATCTGTTTATGCATAGAACCACAAAAAAAATGTTCAGATCAAATAAAAAAAGCATATTGTAAAAAAATTGGAGTCGATAGCCAATTTAATTTTGTACATTAAATTAAACTTAGGGAAACTAATAGATTAAAGGCAGAGATGAAAGAAAATTTTGAAATATAATTTAAATCAATTTTTTTAAATAATTACAGAATATGAATTTTAATATTTTCTTGTGAAATTTATCCAATTTTAAAATAATAAACGAGCAAGATATGCATTTTTTTCTTAAATTTAAAAAATTAGATAAATATTCTACTGACCAAGAAACAACAATAAAAATAAATAAATTTATAGAAGTCCACAAATCCGCGCCAAAAATATATAATATAAAATGCATATATTCTACCCTTTTTTGTATGAATTAAGAAATTAAACACAAGAAAAATAATTTTTAAAAATATTTGTATGGATAAAGTTTACTTTTGCGCTTTATCATACATATATATATATAAAATAAAGACAATTATTTTCTTCGTGCATATTTATTTACATGATATTTACACTCATTCCTGGTATATAAAATGAAGTACAAGATAGTTACAGTTCACTATATTATCTGCAAAATTGTTTAGCACTTAATAATATCCTTTTCAACTATTCGAGCTCATTAGTGAATCTTCTCGAAATATTTTTTAGCTATCCAGGCTAAACAGTTTATGACTAAGATAAATGTGTAGTTAATTTTATGAGGTTAAGGCGAAGGGTGTTTTTTTGAAGATAAAAGTGGATTTAGTAAGTAAATATTGAAGCGATTGGGTAAGGGATCATTACAATAGACTTCTACAGCAAAAATTCTCGCTTTATTTATTGGAATCAATATTAAAATCACAATCTTTTTATCTAACACAAATCTGCAATAATTTATATGCCTATGTTTTTTTTTCACCAGCCAAAAAGCTCAAAACAGTCATAAAATTATGCCTTATAATATTCTTGCTTTTAAATCGGGCAAGAAAAACTTCTACTATAATTACTGGTCAACGAATTGTTTTAAAGAAGGCATGTAATTTATATTCTTAGAGTAACAGAAATTTTTAAGAATTTTAGAGATTTAATAATTGAATTTGACTATAAGAATATTAATAGAAGAGTTTTTCTCGCCTCCGTTAACCAATAACTCAATTTTTTTAGTCTTTTATGGAAAATAATTTAGGTCCGAAAAAATCTTGATCCTTTATTAAAGTAAGCGTTTGCATGAATAGTGACAATTTGCGATTTCTACACCTTTATTTTTTCGTAATTTCATTGTAACATCTCTTACGAGCTTCATATTTTTTATTTCTCATATTTACGAATAAAATTCGTTATTCATTTTCATTAAAAATCTCGCGCATAATTATTTTTCTGTGATAAAAATATATATTCTATTATCGATTTTTAGGACAGATTTGGGCTACAAAGCCTATTTATTTAGATACCAGTAGCCTAATTTATTCATCTATGTGTCTAATATTATTGAAAAATAATATATTCCATCAAAAGATGATATCTAGGATTTATTTAAACGCGGTAACCAAAGCACAAGACTGATAATATAAATGGAAA
The DNA here is from genome assembly GCF_057557595.1 of Rhyacophila brunnea. Classification (NCBI taxonomy): domain Eukaryota; kingdom Metazoa; phylum Arthropoda; class Insecta; order Trichoptera; family Rhyacophilidae; genus Rhyacophila; species Rhyacophila brunnea. The sequence continues at coordinate 2,449,596 of NW_028233069.1, read as the reverse complement.
TGTCGTGTTATAAAAACACGCGTAACTGAAATATGTTCAAATTATATTAAGTTTTTTTCTATGAAAAAATATTGTATTTCTTATGCACGAGACAGTATATAACAAGATTGTAAAAATAAAAATAAAAATAAAAAGTTTTCCATAGTGTTGATTGTATATAAAACTTATACGTAAATTATTTAATCTTTTTTTTTTCACCCACACAGCTTTAGATTTTAAAAATGTAGAAAAAAATTTAAAAAGGTCTTTTCAAATCGTTTATTTAATTACTTCGGAAATTATTGATATAATGTATACAAAAGATAAATGTTTTCCTCTAACTATTTATGATTGCTCGTTCAAAACTTTAGATTGCTAATTATTACAGATTTGCTGTATAGCTTTTCAAGAAAATAATCCTAAAGTTCTTCTTTAATACATCTATTATGCACAAATAGCATACATCCAAGTGTTTTTCTCTATATTATTGTTTGTGCATATACTTCCACTTCTGTTGGCATCCCTAATTTCTATAAATACGGCCTATGGTATTTTGTGGCAATAACATTCCATATTATGACATAAAGTATCATTATGTATGTAAAATAAAAATATTTTTATGCATGGATGACAGAAAGAAATAAACTTTATTTCCTTGTTATTTAAAACTTTATTGAAGTTTCTTTGCTGAAAATATGCATTGGGAAATTATATAATTACAAGGTCTAACTAACTATTTTAAATTCATTTTAAACGATTTTTTATTTTTGCAATAATTTTTTATACCCATGGTAAAATTTTTATAAGGATATCTATAATATTTTAATTTATGGCTGTTTATATTTGAAAATCAATCCAAAAAATTCGAATTAGATTTTCCATATTAGCCAATGAAACACTACATTTTAATTCCCATATAAAAAATTATTTTGTTAGTTACATTTCTAATGCTTTTTAAACATAAACATAGTATTACAAATTAGTGGTCGCTTTATTATTTATTATTCAAAATATTTTTATATTTAAAAGTTTACAGGATTAGAACAAATTTTCTATATTTGAGCAAATATCTAAACATAAATAAATGCTAAAGGAAATATATAGATATTTAGTGGGTAAATACACAGCACAGGCATTCATTTACGATGTCATCCATAAATAAAATATGAACGGAAGTTATTTAGATTCAATTACATACTCCAATCAGATACCAAATGAAAATATTGATTAATTTATATTGATCACCAAAAATATGATGAAAAGACATTTATAATGATTTAAATGATATTTTAAAATCAATATTAATTTCATAATGAAATCTAAGAAATATATTGAGTTTACAAGGTTTGGAAAAATAGAGTACGTGTTATTTCACTTGCCTCGTTATCATGTATTTAATTAATGTTGGATGCTTTTTTTTCAATTCGGTCTTATAGTTCTAATGTCTAATTAATTGATTACAAAATTTATAATTACATCGAATTTTGCCTTCTTATTACAACTAAGATCACCCATCATGCTGTAAATCCTTTAATGCACAACATTATTCTTAAAACACTTATCATTCCGTCTTTTTACTTATATGAAACGCCTAGATCATTTTAATTGTATAAATACCATCTTTTAATTTTTTTTTAGATTTCTATCATTGTATCTTATACTATTTTTTTGCTTATTTAAAAATTTTCTTCTCTTTACATATACAAAAAAATTTCTTGCTGCTTTTGTATATTAAAGCGTTGTCTTTATCTTTGTTCCGTGCTTTCTATGGAGTAAACCCAGTTGATTTAGGTTGGATAATTGTACCAATTATTAAGATATAATATTTTATGTTTTAAATATAATAAAGTCGCTTCTGTCAATTGCTTTTTTAATATTTTTATAAGCCTTACCGCCCGTTTATTGCTTTAATGGGATTCTACTTCAATGCAATCATGAATAATCACATTATTTATATAAAACTCTTATAAATATTACTGTAAAAATCTTTGCTATGATATGTATGCAATATATCCGAGCTTAAACTACAAACTAAATCGTTTAGTCTCATTTTTATATCCTCTGAATTTATATTTTCAGCAACCACCACGATTAATTATCATGTAAAGTAGTCGATTCCAATCGATAAAGGAATTTATTCTGACTTAAAGATGACATTGTATTAAAAAATCAATCAATTCGATGGTTATACATATTATACTGATTTTAATGTTTTATATTTTTCAAATACCATGCTTAGATATACTTTATAATCTTTTCTACGGGTTGTTTAAGACAAGATCTCTATTAAAAATTTCTTAATTAATGTTGAAGTCTAAAATTGCTCTAAGATGCATTTCTTCTTCGCCTTAGTGAATATATTGAATATTTCATTTATTTGAGAGACTTTTATTTAAGTCAGAATTTAATTTTTTCAAAACCATTTTCATTTAATTCTTTCCTACCCTTCCCAGCCATCTTATCAGATCTATTATATGGAATATATGGGTATTCTTATCCTTATATTCTTTACCATACCTTCTACATAACTCATTTTATTTTTTCAAATTCACCTTTTTTATTCTATGGTAAAATTATGTTTATTTCACCTCTTATATTCACCTGTTGATATTACAATTTTTAAAATGCATGGGGCTTCTTATATGCTATGATGACTTATTTTATGCTAAGAGTTATATTATATGCTTCTTAATTCATCCACAAATTCAAATAGTGGGAAAATAACCGCGAGCATGTCTGTTAGTGCGATTCCAAACTGTGTATCAGCTGTTTAAGATTTTTACTTACCTGCAAAAAAATTTATTTTATAAAAAATTGTCTGTGAAATACACCAATACTATCCAGGATTCTTTTTTTTTACATAAATATTTCTAGTCACACTAAAACGCATAACTCTTTTCAATCATAATATGCTGCTTCATTTTTAATACTTCTTTGTTAAGTTGCTTTGTCTATTGCCATTTTTTTTCTTTTTATATCATTGTAAATTATATAATAATGACGTGATTCACACATAAACTTTTCAAACAAATTTTAAAGTTCATATACCGTCTTACGCCTTATCTTGATTCTTCGTTTTTCATATTTTGGAAATTTTTCTTTCGTTTTGGCGAAATTCTTTTCCATAGCTTATAACACTCACCAGTTTTATTTTTTTGATCATACGGAATCTTCTTTTTGAATATATTTTCATGTGTTTCTAAATATTTTTTTTTTATCTAAATATAGCACAACTTTTATCTCTGATAAGACTAAAAACAGAATCCATTAATCTTTGTACGATCTGTGTATATTTTTTAAACCCATTACTATAACTTCTAATAATGCCAAGCCATAAAATTAAGATACAGTTTTGTTTTTGTCTTCTAGTTATATTTTTATGAAATAAAATGCTTCTTATAAATCTAAAACAGTAATAATTGTATTATCTTGTGCACGTCTCAAAATTTATTTAATATTTAAATATATGCATTAATATTTATCAACAAGATCATAAAGTTCAAAGAAACACCATTAAATCATGATTACAAATTTAATTTTCGATGGCTCTTATTGGAGTTCTTTAATCACTTATGCACCATTTTTTTATATTTCTGTCAATTAAGTTTTGCATTGTATTCTTCCGTTCGTTCTTTCACGCTTGTGTAATTGTTATTTTTTTTCCTCATTAAATCTATTTTTGTATTAAAATTTTCCATTGTAAGTTTTAAGACACTAATTCGTCTTATATGCGGTAAAACGCTCATTTTTTATTAATGGTTAGTTAGTTATTAAGATTAATTTTATTTTAATAATCGATGCTCATTCTTGCCACATCAATTGACTTTTAAATATGTGGCATCTTTCATCCAAATTCCACTTTTTATCTTTCTTACACTTTGATCAACGATAAAACTTCGTTTTTTATAGTTATTTCACAAATAGCCTCAACTCTTCCAAATATTTTCGTTTCATTATTTGGTATAAGATATCCATAATAGCTGATATTCGATTCCCTTTATTTGGTATAAGATATCCATTAAAGCGGATATTGATTCCCTTTATTTACCTAAATCACATTCTTCAACATATCTGATGTTTTTGCCAACAAATACGCTATAATCACAGTTACAAACACACTCCGGCACCATTTAAATTCAAAAAAAATCCAACACCTTCGATAGTTTTTGCATGCTTCACAGATAGATCCACATATTGTCTACTATTATATGATGTTGTCATTTTATGTTTAAAATCTATACTTGTTCAGCGTATTATCGAACATAACACATTATTATTTTTTATTTATGTCTCATACCATATTTTTTGATGTGATCATTTAATATAACAATTACTCTAAAAGCTATTAACTCAATGAAAATCAAAGATTGATTAAAGTAATATTTTATCATTTTAAATATAGATGTCACCAAATGTGTTTTAAAAGACACAAAAGATTGACTTCCGAAAAAATTGGTAGCATGAAAAAAAATATTGTTAAAAATACTAATACAAGTTTATAAAGAGGTTTAATTTATAATGATTTTTTTAAAAAGACGCATTAAGAAGAATAATAAATTTTGAAATTCATAACTATCTAAAATCGGATTTAAAATTACATAGAGATACCATTATTAGATATTATTTTAGTAAATATATTCTCAAATGACTTGATGCAGTAAATGTAAAATTGATAGTTAATTATCAATTTATTTATTGTTAAAATGATAGTTTTACAGTAAATAAATTAAGGTTCTTCATCTAAAACATTGGCATTATTTGATTTGTATATAATAAGATTGTTTGATCATGAAAGATTTAAAATCCATTTATTTCTAGAAGTGTTGTTTCATTAAAGATAAAAATCGGAATTTCTTCTTACACCTGTAATACGATTAAAGATACAGAGAATTCTTTTTTTGAGAAAAAGTTTATAAAAAGTATCCAATTACTAATTTAGAAGACGATGCCTTCCAATAAAAATAATTTATTTAAAATTTCCTTTTATTGAAATATTTTAGAAATTCTAGATCAGAAATTAAAGATGTTCTAAAAAAATAAATGATTTTTTCTAGTGCTTTTAGTTTTAATCTTTCCTATTTTGTGAAAATTAGGCTTTTGTAAGAAGAATATATTGTGTACGGTCGCAATCATCAATTAATTCTTGTAAATCCAGAAAATAAATCAAAAGTGATTTTACAATTAGGAAATCTGATTGATTAGTTTCTTAAATTTATTTATAACTTTTGACATCTACCAATATGAAACCTAAATATGGAATTAAAAAGATTTAATGCGAAACAAATGATCCGATTTGATACTTAAAACATATATAAACAAATCAATTTGAATTTATGAATATGGCTCATCAATTGGTGCATTTTACATTTTATATATCCTGGATATTTACGAGTAACAATGACAAACTTTTCAATATGAGGCATCAGAGCCACATGGCATCATCCAAAAACAAAAATTCTGGGGATGAAGAGGATTTTCCCAGGTGTTTAGAAGGAAAGATTTTGTTTAAAAATGGAACTATGGATGGTCCATGCTATTTAAATGGTGCGGTTAGTTCTGAAGTACCCCTTTGTTCAAAAATAGGCGTTGATATTATGGAAATTGGTGGAAATGCTGTTGATGCAGCCGTGGCCTCAACAATTTGTGTAGGTATAATCAATTCCTTTTCTAGTGGAATAGGGGGAGGGGGTTTTATGTTAATAAGATTGCCGCAAGAAAGTGGCGAAGACATTATAGACATGATTGATTTTAGAGAAACTGCACCCAAGAATATAACAGCGGATCATTTCAAAGGAAAGACAGATCAAACAAAGAAAGGGGGAAGAGCTGTAGGGGTTCCTGGTGAAATAAAGGGCCTCTATGAAGCCCATAAGAAGTACGGGAAATTAAAATGGAAAGATTTATTTGACAAAAATATAGAGATTGCCTTAAATTTTGAAGTATCGGATCAATTATATACAAGGCTCACAAAGCTAAGCCACTATATTTTTGCTGATCCGGGATTAAAAGAAATTTACACAAGGAATGGGGCGCTTGTGAAACCAAAAGACATCATAAGCAGAAAAAATTATGCTGAAACCCTCAAAACTATAGCAGAAAATCCCGAAGATTTCTATCATGGGGATATTGCAGACAAAATAATAAAATCTATAAAAAAAGAGGGAGGTGTCATGGAAAAGGACGATCTTATGGAGTACAAAGCTATTTTTCGAGAGCCTTTAAAATCAAAATTTTTGGGCTATGATCTTTATACCACGAATCTCCCCTCAAGCGGTCTTTTCATAATTCAGGCATTAAACATACTCGAGCATTTCGATATTAAAGAACTTAGAGACGAGGGCGAAAAAATAGAAGCGGGGAAACAATTTCCTCAGTATCATCTTCTGATCGAAATATTTAAATTTATTGCGGCCAAAAGAGGAAAAATGCAGGATCCAGATTTTATGGATGATTGGAAAAAAGTGGTTGAGGAAATAACAAGTAAAAATACAGCCGAAGAAATTTCAAAAAAAATAAACATGAATGGTATTCTAGATGACGCCGAGTATGGTTTTGAAGGCCTGAGAAATGATGATCATGGTACCACACATTTAAATATTATTGATAAAAATGATATGGTTGTTTCTATTACAAGTACAGTAAATCTTGAATTCGGCGCCAAATTCATGTGCTTAGAAACCGGAATCATTTATAATAATGAAATAGATGATTTTTATGTTCCACATATTAAGAACGCTTTCGACTTGGCAAACATGCCTGAAAACATAATAATGCCTAGAAAAAGACCCTTTTCTAGCGCAGCCCCATTTATGCTTGTTAAATACGATGAAATGATTGTTTTGGGTGGAGCAGGGGGTACGAGAATACCAACTTCACTACTTGGTGTTATTTTTCATTTAATTTTGAATAAGAGTATGTCAGAAGCTATAGCTGAACCGAGAATTCATAATCAATACCATCCAGATATAACATACATAGAATATGGATTTCCTGAAGAAATAAAGAAATATTTAGAAAGATTGGGTCATAAACTCGAGATCTCCGCGCAAAACAGTATTTTTACATCGGTGCAGGGAATACATATGGTTAAGAAAAAATTAAATGGATACAAGATAATTCAAGCTGTATCTGATAAAAGAAAAGGCGGAATGTCATACGGATATTGATTTAAATTGTTGTTAGCATCAAAATAACATCTTTGAAAATAAATTTTTTAAACTGAAATATCAATCAAGTGACCATCGACTTTTTTTCTATTAAATTTCTTTAAATTGATATTTATATGGTATTTGGCTTCTCTTAATATGTAAACCAATATTATATCGATCAGCTTTGTTTCAAAAGCAACAAATCGTGTAGAATCCACTAATCTTGGATTCTAATAATTCTTATAAAATTTTAATATAAATACCCGCATAAAAAATTTATCTGTCCTAATACTTTTTGTATAATGACTACATGCTTGTAATTTTCGAACTTTTTATATCCAGATATACGATATACATGACAAAAAAATATTTCTCTCTTCTTTTATTTTAGGTCTCAATTGCCATCAAAATATGAATTTATTATGTAAATGAAATGAAACGTGCAAAATCACGTAAAAAAACATCAAAGGTAACACAAACTCATACAATTTAGGTCTAAAAATTTCAGAGCTCATTCATTTTATGTAAAGTGTCATGCCTTTTCTGTTGCAAATAAAACACCGAAAATAATATGTAAAAGGTATTTTTTTCATACTATTTATCTAAGTTAGATTACCATGTATATGTAAATTGGAAATAAATTTCCAATTTTTTTAGGCGTTTTAAGGTTTTAGAGGCATTCTAATTTTTTTAAAAATTCCCACATAAGTTTTTTTCGGTTATAAAATTCTCATCTTAAAAATTTTTTTCTTTTTTAAATGATAATAATATGCTGTAAATTACAATAAGACAGTATGATATCATTCAATCATTATGTGATCCCAAAAGATATTTTTTTTTATTCTATAATACAAGTTTAACAAAGTCCATTCATTCATGTGACATATTCGCATTTAAAATATCAAGTATAGCTGAATGTTGATATTATACACATGTTTAAACATTATAAGCAAATAAAAAGTCTTTAGTATACTTGGGTGGTCCCAAGTATTTTTACACCCACATATAATAGTTTTAGATTTAAATTCACTATTTATGACTATTTAAATACAAATATACATAACACCACCTATTTTTGCAGTGAAAAGTTATGCTTAAATTTAAATTCAAGCAATATCTTTGTTACAATAAATTTTATACTTACTAAAGCCTCATTACTTAAACATTTAAAGTTATTTTATGGTTTCTTTTATGCTGAATTTGTTACATAGAATACAGTAGTGTAATTTTACTTTAATTACATGCCCATTCGCAGAAATATGCGGGTATGATTTAATAAACTTTTATAAATAAACCTACATATTTTAATACAGAAAAATGCCGACTTAAATAGTTATTAATAATTTTACAGTATTCGAAAAATCATCTTCTAGATATCGGAAAAATTTAGTTAAAATATGCTAACCGAATATTAATTTATAATAAATTTACGCCTAATAGACTCAAATATTGTAAAACAATTGATTTAACAAAGTACCAATTTCAAAGCAGAAAAATGAAATTTGAAAAAACAAACTGTGTTTACCTAAACATGATATTTGTATAGATATAGTTTGTAGTTCTTCAAGCGTCAATATCACAAAGTAAACATGGAAAATATTAAGCAAAGAATTATTTATAACTATCAAAGATATATGCACCATGATAGAAACACCAAGGATAAATAGATTGTATTTACTATGTCAATCGGGTTGCCGCATTGGGCTTTAATATGCATCAAAATAATATGACTTTGATTACTTTCACTGGCGTTCGAGAATCGAGTCAAGTTGTTTCAGCGCCAGAATCAAGTGTATGCTTGAAGACTAGTGCTTTCTTTTACTGTGCGTCGGCCTAAAAATGTTTACTGTATCATGGGTAGCTAGGCGGAATTTATTACAAGTTGGTAATTTATCAATGCTCTTGCGTGTGATTTTTCGAAACTTCAATCACTTAAATTGAAGATATTGTGTCGTTAATTTACATAAATCAATCATCGCAACTAGAACCACTAAATACCAAGTGATTTATTATAAGACTTTTTTGCGAAGACAATTATATGACCCAGAATAATTTACACCTTTATCAAATGGCGGTATAAATCATTAGCAACAAAAGGTATTGTATCTATTCATTGAAAAATATTGAATGAATCATATAGTATACTGAAAAAGAAGCGATTCAAAGCACTTTTTTAGAATATAAATATTTTCAAAATTTATTGTGATTATTCTAAATAAAATTCTTGCATTATATGAGAAATTATATTCGCTATCATTTAATTCGGGGAATTTCCATGAAATTAGTTTTATAAAACATAATCAAAAACAAAGAAGAAATTTTTCATAAATATAATTGTAAAAACCTGTATTTTACGATTATAAGGTAAATAAACCCCATAGAAAAACGAACCATAATCAACAAACAAATTTTATTTCATAAAACCGGGCGAAAAAAATGATTTTAAAGAAAATAAAGTGTCAAACTTTAGATTTATGGATAGACAGTATTTTAAGCATGATCAAGTGTAAAGCGGACACAAATATCTTACATTACCTCCACTTTTTACTTATAAAATGATACAATATTCAGCAGTAAACTAACATGAAAATAAGAAATCAAAAAGGAAGTAATTTGGTTTTAAATTTTTATTCATATATTAATTAAAAATACGAACAAATTAATATGTATTTTATCATGATTCAATACATGTTAAATAAGAAGAAAAATGCCGGTACTGCAAACTCGTTTGTAATAAATTTATTGCCAAGATATGATCAAGATTTTTATATGTATTAAGGGGCATAAAAAGAAGGTTTTGATCATTGATCAGCGTATATGAAAGTGAATTCATATTTTTAGAAAAAATGGCAATCTGTTTTGATGCATTTTTAAATTAGTTAAGGAGATAATACAAGATATAGTTTAGACATTTATATAAAACGCGAGTTCCCTCCCCCTTTCAGATATAAATTCATTTTTTATCCGTATTTAAAATTTAAATGTCTGGTAAACCGCAAATTTTTTTTAAAAAGAGCAGAGTATATAAAAAAATATCCAAACCTTTATTTATTTTTTGACTATCTAACTTTTTCTAACAAAATATATTGGTTTTGTGGTTTTTATACATTTAAGGGCAACAAATATAATATGTATTTCTTTTTAGGTAAATTCTGCTTCTTAAAAGGCGTTTAAGTGCTATATATTTAGTCCGTTAACTTACTTTCATTGTTATTTCGTGATTTGTCTGCGTATTACTTTTATTTTTTTTAAAGCTGAAGGAATTTAATATCTAAAAATACACAAAATTATCTAAAATTTAATTTTTTTACCTAAATTTACCTTTAATAGATATTATGGTGCTATTAAATTATGTTAATTCGTGTATGAAGATTTTTTTAATTCATACAAATAGATATTTCCCAATTTTTATTTTTATGTGGGAAATTTGGTGCTATATTGAAATGATATAAAGAAAATTGTTTGAAATTAAAAACACCCGTTTTTAATTTTATATTTATAAATATTCAAAAGCCAATTATATTTATTATAACATCGATGATAAGACTTCAGATGTGAAAAAATAATATAATAAAAACTAGTCAGATTCTCATAGAATAATCTAAAACATAATATTTCAATACCTTTGTTTGATTTTTATAAAGATATGCACATAATTATGATATAAACAAACCACACATATTTAAAAAAGATGAATACAAACATCAAATTTATAAAATAAAATAATAAAATAATATAAAAAGGACTTATAGTAAGTTTTAGCAAGTGTATATTCGTACTCTAATTAGCTATATGTTTTTTGATATAAAATAATATTTTTTTGGGGTAAGTTTAAGCTATTTTTGTTCACTGAGCACTAGTCTCGTGGTTTCACTAAGGAATAAAAAGTCAAACGATAAAAATCGCCGATCTTTATTTATATCACGGTGCTATCTGAAACTTTGGTTTTGAGAGATAATTAAAAATTACATTTTTAGCATATGAAAAAAACGGATTAAAACTAATTATCAAATACCAAATATATAAGAGTTCTCTCCAAATCAAGGGTTAGACATGAATTTTGTTATATTATTGTGTTTCATATATTTTTTGACTTTCAAAGTTATATTTACCTATTTTAAAGGTTTTTGCATAAAAAGTTGTAACTATTTTGCAAATTTAAATTTTTTCTACGCCTCGTAAAATATTAAATTGCAACTAGTGGAATTTTTATCGTCGAATCTTTTTAAAAATATAGAAACGAAAATCTTAAAATCTATTTATATATAAGAAAATTATGCTAAACATAACATCACAAAACAAGAATAAAAATTATAATATTACTTTATAGAGATACACAAAAATTATGTATTTTTTCTTTAAAGATCTAATTCTAAGAAAAAAATCTTAAAAACATAAATTAAATATTGTGTTTAAAGAATTCGGAGTGATAAATTGAATAAAAGGTGCTTGGAAATAAGGTGTGTGATATAAATATAGCATTTAATAAAAATTAGATAAATTATGCTTAACCTAGATAAAAATCAAATTTTTAATTTGCAAAATTGCATAGAACCTCAACCACAAAATTATAAATGCATGTTTATTGTGCTCTAGATATCAATTTTTATCCGTAATGAACGCAAAAATTTTACAATTTTATAGGGCATTTATACAAAATTTTTAACTTTTATGTTGAGTTAAAGAATCAGATTTTAAATTTTTAGCGTTGGAGTCCAGTAAAAACTTCTTCATTTGATACCAGATTCATTGGAAAAGTAAATAAGTCGGGTGATTAATTTTGTTGAATCGTAAATTATTTTCTATTTTGTATTAATTTGCAAGAAGTTGAGATCGTGGCTATTTATGTAATGTATTTTATATATTATAATAAACTAGGTAGAAATAAAATATTTTGATGTCATATGCATAATTTAGGCTTGTCGCTTTGGTATATAAAACATATTTTGGGGAAATAAAAATAAAGGAAATCTATCCTTTATACCATAGTCTTTTATCAATATTCACATGGTTAAAAATTAAACATAATTTATTCTACTATTTAACCAGTAATTTAAATAACACGTAATTTTTATGTTATTTAATTTTTTGTAATTTCATTCATATCTTCTAATGTTATCTTTTTATTATATTTATATCCAAATAAAGAACTTTGTTATTTTCTATCATAAAAAACAAGAACTTGATTTAAAAAAACTCAAATCATTGCATAATTTGAAAATATGTATTTTTTATGTGAAATAGAAAAAAATGTAAATTAGAATTATTGAATGGCACTATTGGTTTTTTTAAATAGTTTTGAATGTGTTTTATACTGTAAAAATTTTTAAGAATTTTACATTGGTTTATAAAAGTTTCATTCTTTATCTTCGTTATTTCTGTTTTTTTGATTTTACCCTAAACATAATTTCCAGTGTGTTTTATAAATATTTTATTTTTAACGACAGGGTAGTATCATTGATGGTTCGTAAACGCTCAACTCAAAGTATGTATTTTTCAAATCCATACCAAAATATAATATACTTTAAATAAAAATAAACAAAAAAGAGGTCTATATATTTACAAAAAAAATACATAATAATATTGATATATTTTTGGAAAAATGATGTTTTAGTGCATGCTTTCATCCTTTCCCCGAGCACTATAAACGAATGAAAATCAACATTGTCATGGTAAGAATATTCTATGGGTTTGGGTCAGAACTCTAGCAACAAATATTTAACACAAATAATTCCACTATATATTGACATCATTATTTTTAAAACGAGAAATTTACATTGTGTATAGGAAAATAGGTACGGGTAGACTCGGATGAAAGTGCAGCAGTATTGAAATAGATCCTATATCAATTAGGTAACTCTCTTAATATAAAAATAATTAGATTTGGATAAGCGTCAAAAGCGGCCCAAAGATAAAAACAGCTAAAAACAGGAAAACTTTGAGCAATTTATAAAAATTATAAGTAATTTTTACGGAGCTGTATTTTAGATCCCTTTTAGATGATTAAAAGGTATATTTGCACCTTAAAATATAATCAAAAACTATATTTAGTGCCATGACATCAATAAAAAAAATAAGATACCAATAAACAAAAATATTATTAAAAATGTAATGAATGCACATATTGTAGAAGAATGAAATTTTCAATAAATAAAAATTTATCGTTCAGTTTAAGTCTAACAAATTTTTTTTGAAATAGAATTCTGTATAATTGCATTTCTAATAACACGAAAAAAATATAATGATTATGGTAATATTTTGGATTTTATATATAAAATTCTCGCTACAAGTCTTACAAAAGTCGTGTTATTGACATCAAAACAGTTGTGAAATGGTAAATACGTTGCAGTAAAATCCAAGGGGGGCCTTTTTTTTTCAAAAGAAAATATTAATACTAAGACCTAGAATAGTCGGATAAATACTTGAAACCAAAAAATAAAACGCAATTTTACCCGTGAAAATAGAAAAAGGCACTATCATAGTTGGGGAATGTAAAAACCGCGGAGAAAGTTTCTTTACAGTGGTTGTTGGGAAAGGAGGTTCTGAGTTAATCAAGAAAGAAAATAAAAAATATTTTAATCTTGAAAATAAAATTATGCTGATGGCTGTTTGGAAACTAAGATTTACTCAAATATCTTTATATATGCATGATAATTAAAGAATTAAATTCATATACACATACCAATACAGTTGGGTACAAACAATGGTTGCAATCTTGCCCTCTACAGAGAAACTGAACAAAAAAAGACATAAAGCGGGCGTTATGAGTATTTAATTTCGAGAAACCAAAAAATAGAGATTATTTTGATTGCTTCATCATTCCTTTTTTTCAGTTAAAAATGCGTAATTTCAGGCAAAAAAACATATAGAACATAAAAAAGAAGCAGAAAATCATATTTTACTTCTTACTAGGCTCTTTATAAAAAAATTTATTGTATTCTTAGACAAAAATATTTTTTTTTAACGAAACCTTACATTACCAAGTTAACTTATATATGTTTCCATTTATAAAACAAATATTACAATCACAAATAAGAGCTCTAAAACTAAGCTTTCTGCCAAAAAAATGATTGGCGATTTTATTTCTGCACAAAAAAAACGTTATGCAAATAAAAGTTGAGCAACAAGACTTCGCATATGGAATTATGTAAATAAAAATTCAATTGAAAAAACTCCGACGTAAATTGCATCACATCAATAATTATCCTTTTTTAGGCTATATTTTTCGTTGTATAGCTTTATCCTCTGATGATGGACGTCATATATTTTATAAGACGCCTCCTCACCTAAAAATTTGCTAATTGTATCAAAAATCTTTAGCATAGCTACTATTCATCATATTATTTCCTACTTCTACGTTATCAATCAAATAATATCCTTGATAAGATAATAATATAAATTCTTCTACGGCTTTGCTAAAATACAATTTTAGTGCCATACCTGCTATACCACATAAGTTTTTTATCTCTGCTGGGGATCTAAAGATTATTTAGTAAAATGAATCCAGGAGTACCATATGGTTGTTATCAAATAGATAACTTGACTTCCTCATCATCACAATAAATTTATCTGATGACTCTGGCACGCAATTTAGGAGAAATTTTTTTGGGTACTACTTGATTTACGTTGCTAATAGCACACCCCGTAATCGTGTAAAAAACTCCAATACTATAAGATTTAGTCTTCTTGTCCAGGTTTCTCAAGTCATGTTGAAAGCGGAGCTGATATTGCACCTGTTGTCAATTTCATTATAGTCCTATAAAAATAGGAATTACCTCGTTTTAGATATCTATCCTGTCCTGTTGTCGTTGTGTGTTTCGTTGAACTCCGGCAGATATAGTACTGATCTTGTTGCTTTCACCATGCCGTTTATTTATGATTATATATTATATACACAATGAAAAAAACAATTTACAACTTTTTTGCAATCTCGATGAGTCAGGAACCATTTTATAGTGGCTTAAATTTTAAAGAAACATATAAAAAGGCTACTAAATCCTTCACATTGGGATTTTATTTCGGAGCACTTAAATTAGAATATTAATTAATAAACTCTAAGCATTTTTTGATGAATTGTAAAAGTTATCAAAATTAAAAATTAAAAATGTATTTAATCATACTTACTTTAGAAGAAATCAATATATTATTATCATAGTAGATATTACCGAAAAATACATTAAACGAAATGTGATCTACAAAATTAATTAATAAGTTTCAAATAAGTAAAATTATGAAAATGTGTTATTTATTATTAACAAGTAAAGTAAAATTATGCGCCATTTTAATTTTTTTTCTGATAAAGGCAAGTCATTGGTGAATAAATATAGATTTTTTTATGTGATTGACTATATATTTTCGAAATATGTGATCTACATAACAACTTTAAGATTTTATTTTGCAATAAAATATTTCTTTTATGGAAAATATAGGAATATAAGGTCAATTATCAACACTTTTCTATTAAAAATTTCCAAAAGGACGTTGTAATTTTCTCTGCTTGCATACTTTAACCCAAGCAGGCATTGATATTTTAAATATTAGATTTTTGGGGCAAAAAAGACATCAGTGCATTTTATTTGATTTTTACTTATAAAAATAGAAAAAAATATACTCTTTTGTGGAATTTATAAAATATATATTTAAAATTTTCGTATTGTCATATAATATTGCAAAAAAAAACCAAAAACCTTTATATCCATAAACTCATATTAGTTAATTTCTGCTATTATATATAATTTCTAGCCATAAAAAAACTGTAAATTCCAAACACACAGAAACTTTTATTTATTTTATTGTGATATTAAAGTATAAAGATTTTTTTGACTGTTTTGTATAATAAAGGCATGGATAAATACATTTTTTTACGATTTTAAGAATTTATAGCTTAGTTTATTATATAGTAATAAATTATATCGCAAGGAACATTATGTAATGACACACAAGCTATATAGGGAATTTTCGGTGTATAGAGACAATACCATGTTGTAATCATGAATATTTAAATGTAAAAAGATGTTTTTTACAGCCTAAGTCTTAGAAATTACAAATTTAACTTGATAGATATTATAAAGAGGCAATTATTTCTAAGGGTTTATTTTAGCCGTAAAGAATAGCTAAAAATAAAAGTATAATATTCAAAATTCTTATAATTTCTAATGCGTGTTGATATTGATTTTTATATTGACTAAATATATAAAATAAAATAATTTCGTGAATATTTTAATACAAAAACTCACAAATTTAATATTACAGAGTAAAAGACGCTGTTTAATTTGTATATCATTATATATAGCCCATACATATTAGAAAGAATATTTAAGAACTATTTAAGTCGAACTTATTTCGAACAAAATAAATTTACAAAAATTTATAAAAAGATTTTGAACCAACATTTTATATTTACTTAGAATTAAAAAAATCGGTCAACCATTTTATAATGTTTACGTTGAAATTAGCTATAAAAAGTCATAAAATTATAATTTATGAGGCTAATCTGAAACACTTTTTATACATCCATAAATAGTTTTTTATATTTAAAAAGTGACCTGTAATCGGGATTGATCCTAAATAGGGATATATTAAATGATTTCGAAACAAATTAATAAGAAAAAATAGATGGAAATAGAATTTTGGGTACAATAAAATGGTATACAGATATATTATGAAGTTTATATTTTTCGGTTTTTTAATCTTCCTCATAAATATTTTGTAATCCTTTTTTTCTTACCAGAACATATCTCCCATATCTACGAAGTGTAGGAAGATTCCTAATTTTCATTTCTAAATCGCTGCTTGATATACTTTTTGTAGTTACTTTCGGATTTTCTGCTTGAATTTTCTTTTTAATACCGGATATCTCATCATTTATTTCAATATATTGTTTTATTTTCTTCAAAATATTGGATATTTCCGCATGAATGTGGTGTGTATAATCATCTATTTTTTCTTTCATCCGAATTTTCGTTTCAAATTTTTTAAAGTTAACTAAAAAATTAACTTCTGCTCTAATACTATAATACCAATAATCATCATTAAAATCGTCTAAAATTTCAAAAACTGCGGCTTTTTGTTTTATATAATTTAAAATACCAAATAAAGATCTCTGCTCATCCTTTTTTGTAGTTTCATTGTCCACAAATTGCTGCACTTTTGCTAAAAGATCATCAGTGAAGTTTTCAATGTTGTTAGATATTGAATTTTTATATCGGCTATATGTTAACGCTATTATTTCTTTGACATTTAAGATAATATAATTGTAAATCTCAATATTAAATATGACGTATATGTTTTTGATTTTCATTTTCTCAAAAAGTCTTTTAATTTTCACAAATCCAAGATAAATTTCGTTTACACACAATCCCGATATAAAAACAGTCAATTGATTTTTAGAAATGAAATCCAATATATCGCAATCACATTCAGTTTTATAAACACAAATTTCCTTGTGTATTTTTTTATGGGCTGTTATTTCTTCGATTTTTTCCCATTTTATATTATAAAAATTAATAATCTTTTTTATAAATTTTTTTTCCAAGTTTAAAATATGATATAAAATCATACAAAATGTATGAAAAATGCCAAACGTGTGTTTCATTCGATTTTGAAAATCAGATTTCAAATTTTCAACATATTCTTTCACATACATTTTTAAAAACGAATACAATTTAGATATATCATCATCTGGATTCATTTCAAAGTTTCTAAGTTTATAAATAATTTTCTTGTGTATATTTAATTCGTATTTGCACGGATTTTCTGGTAATTTCAAGTATTCTTTGTCTATAAATATACCAATACAATTTGTTATGTACGCCTTAGGCTCGGAAATTATATGAAGATGCTTTAAAAATATATCTTTGTTAAACTCATTTATTTTAAAACAGTATGAATTTGCATCAAGACATAAAATTTTATAAAAGGTTACCGCAAATTCTAATTTCAGATCCTCTTGACTAAGTATTTCAATTCCGTTTACACTGGAATTTTTTATAACAATAAGTTTATAGTCCGTATTAGCTATGCGCGTAAAAAAAATCACAAAAATACATATATTCATCTTTCTATATTATATTTAATATGATATTGTATTTAAATTCATTATTTGACACAAGATTTCCTTAAATAAACTTAAGTTCTAAAATGCATCAAAGAATGTCAAAAGTGTCAATTATATTAGTGAAAAAAACCTTCTAATTTAGTCTTTTAGCAATTATAATAAAATTTAACGAAATGTGTCATTCACCGCCTTTTAATATAAATTTTATTTTAGATTAATGCAAATTAAAAAATACAGGTTTGGCTTTTCTACTTTACCTTGAATTCCGCAATCATCTATATTATAAATAACAGACTTGAAATATAAAAATTTCGGTATGGATCTAGCTCGACAAATTAAAATCAATCAAGTAACTGTAAAATTATAATAAAAAAATAAATCTTAATTTTATAAAGAGAATTTAAACAATATAAAGCCAAACACTTCCGATATTTGTTTTTAATCGCATTCTTAAATACGAATTAATAAGAAAATGAAGCCATTATATACATTTTAATAGTAGATAAATATGATTATGCGGAATAAAATAATTAAACCACCATGTTTACTCCTCTTTGATGCACACTTCTCTAAAATATATAGAATTTCAGATAAAAAAATAAGGATATGCTATCAAGCGAAAAAATTAAAGAAATAAAAAAATCGTTACGGGATTGATATCATATAATTTTTCATGATAATAAAAAAATTATCGTTTTTTCAACTAATATACCACAGTATGAGTAAAAATAACATGCTGATAAAGATTTTATATATTTCCAGGTAAAGACTTAATCGAAAGACACACAATAAAAACTGTTACTGAATAAAAAATTATAAATACATCATATAAACTCCAGAATATTAAAAGGTTGAAATAATCAGGCCATTAAAAAATATAATACAGCTAAAAATAAATATTACATTGAATTGATACTATCATAGTTTATACACCGTGCCGTTCATACGAGAAAATATCGAATACGCTTTTTCCTATTGTAATGATGTAAAAAATCATTTATTGGTAATTACAGCTCAATTTTTTAAAAAAATAATAAATTTCTATTTTGTGATTAAAACAATGAAAAAGCCCTTGTACAGGTAGAAAGCAAATACTTGATTGTATTTTCTAATATATTCAAGGCTGAAATGCATGATATTTTTGTGGCTTATTCTATCTAAAAAAGCGAATTGCAATAATTTTATTTTTATGCGCTATTCATTAATAATTTTTATTCTTAAATTTTCTTTTAGATTTAATTGATTTTAGATTTATTTTTACTTGTTTTATTTCGAGTTTTTCTGAATATAATTTAGAGCTTTTTGTCACAATTTACAGATTAAATTGATTTTGAAATCGATAGTAACACTCTTTATTTTACATGAATTCTTTTTTTATAAGGTGGCTTTTTAATTCAATATATTTTCGGCTGTTTATACCGCTGTGTTACTTGAGTATTTTACTGGATATAAAATCCATGATTATATATAAAAAAAATATGCATGATTAAAATACAGTATGAATTTATTCAATTACTTTGATGTAAAATCTTATTAGAACACTATTTAAACTGATGCGAAAATATTTTGACTTACTCAATAGTTCTAGGGATTTCGAGCTTAAAAATAAAGCATGAATAATAATTTCAAGTACCGTAATGAAGTTTTTTATTGAATCTTTTCAGTAATATAAAAAATAAAACGATACAATATTTTTTTATAAGCCCTTAAAAGATTAATAAATCATTATTTTATGACCTAAATAAACTCATTTATCTCTTTCTTGAATAAAATTTTATAAAAAGAAATCAATTTCAGATATTATGTGTAAATTACTCATTTTGTTATTTTTTTCTTTACCAACTTACATTTTTTTCAACCCATGACATTTGCATGGTGTTTATAGTTTTTAGCACTATGTACATCTATTTTAAACGCATTCACAATTTTAAAGAAAAATTTATATCAAATTCATACAATATATATTATAAATACAAGTTTAATTATAACTTCAAATTTTACAACAAAATGAAAGTGTTATATAATTAAACTTTCAGTAAAAAAAATACATCAAACATGGATATTAGATGACAATCTAAATTCCAGAGGTTATATGAAATGGCTCTTTTCCCAATTTATTACTACACTCGAGATCATTTGCCTCAAACTCTGCAAAATTTAAAATTTCCATAAATATTATGAAAGCGAATGCTCATAAATTCACAAAAACGAATTTTAAATCGGGCTATATCCGAAAAAATTTTTTTTAAGCATTTGTATGGAATACGCGCTATAAGTTAAAAGGTTTTTAGCACAAAAAAGATAAAAATTAGGAAAGAGGTTTAAGAAAAGTGGTTTTTTTTGTTAGCGATTTAATTTCCTTGTAAATATATTTTGAATTAAAAATAATAAGAGCTAAGCATAAAAAACAAGAAGATTGTCTTCTTTTTTGTTCTATCGATAATAAAGAATCTACTTGTTCTATTATTTCTCATTTTAAATTGATGAAAACATACAAACAAAAAAATTCACACATGAAAATACAAGACAAATAATGCTATGCAAACAAGTGACGTCGACTCAACACGTAGAGTTAAGATAAAAATCAGACTAATTGATATTATGAAAAGGCATAAGCAATTATGTTTGTATTATAATCAGGATATGTATATCATATACACCTTAATACTGTTTACATTGTCATGCCTTTATGTTTTAATAAATTTATTTTAGGATGATTTTGGTTTTAATATTATATAAATTATGTTTTGCGAAGAGGCTTTTGATCTAAAGTTTTATAAGGTTTGTATTAACACAAAATTATGCTAGAACATCATATAGTTTATATATATTCCTTTCCATTAGGTACAAAGATCAAATATAATTTGAAAGGCTTTTTATGAAAAAATTTATTTTTTGAGCATTTGAAATATGATTTAATAATCTAGAAAAACAGACTACCAAAAAATGCCTTTACCAATGTAAAATTTACAAGATATAATTAAATGTTGATTTACAGCTAATTTTTACCTACATTAGATTATATTTTTACGATAATCATGCTTTTTTCTATATATAATGATGACAGAAATTTATTATAAAACAATTATTTTTGTGTTTTATGTTATTATTTTCTATTCATTTGATGGTCTTGAATGTATATCTATTGTATAATTAAAAAAAAGTGTAATATTTTGTGATATTATAGTAATTTCAGCAAAAAAGAATACCTACAAAAAAAATTTCTCATATTTCATATTATAATATTTGTATGTAAACCAGATGCAATAAATGGTTTTTTAGTAATCCAGGTATATTTATTTATTTAGCTATAACTCAATACAAAAAACAAAAAAATATTTTAATTTTTTTGTTTAAATCTAACATGAAATAACTTCAACTAAAAACAAAATCCACGAAAAAAATTAAAATACACATTAAGAACTTATCAAAAGTTTTTAAGGCTCTGACAAAAAAAATCAACATCACGGTTATGCCCCGAACTAAAACTATATATCCAAGTTAAATTATCATTAAGAGCTTAAATGAAAATAATTATCATATATGGATCTCAGCACCATTTGATCGTAATAGCCGATAACATTGCTCTCTATATTTATTATGTGATTTTGATTTCATTTTCAGTTTCTTGTTTTTTTTGTTAGAGGTATAATATTCTATATGTAGACACTATAATGTACCTTTTTTATATTTACTTATCAAAAAGTCATGTAATTTATTATTTCTGAAAATAATAAATTAGGAATAATAAAATGAATTCTTATCCATGATGGTCGAAAAAAATATTTTTAAGACTAAACATTTATGAATAAGAGTAATTCAAGACATTAAGATTTTATCTATTTTTTATCATATAAATTTCGAGAAATATCACCTAATACGCGTGAATATAGAAGCTTACTAAAAAACACGATACCTTGTCAAAAAAATTATGTATATTCGGTTGTTAAAATCTGATTACATATACGCATGAAAATAAAATGTTAATTTGTTATAAGGGGTTGAGCTAGATATATGCAAAACTCACTTGATTATCATTAAACCAAGATTTCATTCAAAACAAAATTCATATCTTTAAAACCAAAAAAAGAATATTATATTGGTAAAAATAATTTTATATTAGTAAAAATTAACAATGCATGACATTTGATATTCATATTTCGTGTTTAAATAGATAATATTAAACTATATTCTAGAAAGCCCATAAAAATTATTTTAAGGCATAAATACTGATTTTCGCGTGAATTTATGAAAGAAATAACAAAACCACGGTTTTAGCTTCTAGCCTGAATGTAAATGAGAATTAATCTGAGTCTTATAAGCTTACAGTGATCACAATACAGATGAAAGGAATTAATCAGGACAAAAGACTATATTCCAGCTTTTTTGTGTGTAGTTAAATTTATAAAAAACTCATAAATAGACTACTTATTTTCCCTAAAATTAGATTTAAAGTATATTTATACTCCAATAAATCACTGAAATATATTATAATTTATCGAAGTATCTATAAAAATAAAAATTATGCGCGCAAAATTAAGTTGATGATATTTTTATTGTTTACAAGCGAATTGTATTATAAGAATATGTTTGCATTCATTGAATTTAATCCTCTTAAGCAGCTCAATCATTAAAAAAATATATATATAAATAAATAAAAATCTTATGGAATGATTAATGCCCAAGTAATATAAAATATTTGCATTTTTTGATATACTAGTCGAATATATTTATATTTTAAAGAGTTTAGCTTTATCTAATTCATAAAATAATAGTGTATGATTATTTTTTTAAAAAAAACTTCTTACAATTCATAGTTCACTGTAAGCTCACAAAATGATACTAAGATCTAGTTTTTAATCTTTACTTCTTAATTATGAATCTTTATACACTAGAATAAGAGATTTAGAAGCTAGTTTTATTATCCTCTCGTATAAATTAGAGGTTATTTCATGTAAGTCTATGGTGTTATAAATTCATAAACTGCCTGCATATACAATATTTATATTAAACTTAACTAATTTCCTTCTTATATGTTGATACACTTAAGTTTTCTGCTGCATATTTTTCCCGCATAAGATCATTTTATGATAAGTATGCTAAAATTTTATAGAGTATTACGACTTCTTTTGAAAAAAAAAGTTATATTGCATATTCACATATCTTTTTTATATATTATATTTCGAATCTTTTAAATTTCTTATTTTTATCAAATGATTATCATAAATACTATAGATAATTTTATTATGTATTTGAAATTAAGGCTTTATATATCTCCAAAAAAATTTCAATACTATGGTTTCTAAACATGTTTTAAATCATTGCTTACCTTTACTGGTATTATTTCATAGATCGCGCTTTTTATAAAAATTTTTCACATAATTAAAAAAATAAAAAGATTCTTTTATAAAAACCTCCTCGGGTGGAGAATTATCTTTTTATAATCTTATTATAAAAAGCTCTAATATTTTTTTATTATATAACAAACATTTTACCACCATTTTGTGCTAAAAAAAATCACACTACAAGATGGTTTTACAAGTGTTGTTTTTTCTTTTATTAAAATTAAGAAAAAAAGTTATATATTTTTAAATAACATAAATGATAAGATGAAAATTTATTTATTGATAAGGAAATAAAGATCTTTTACACCCACATATAATTTTTATCTTGGGATGCAAATTAGTGTGTCAATTTTAAGTAAAAACAGTAAGTAATTGCACATACAATAAGTTCGGACCCTAGATATTAAAAAAGAATTTGCCAGAGAAAATGTCCCCATCTTATCATATCATCTCATTTTCTTGATGCTAAAAATTAGGTGCAAATACCACATTTTTAAGTTTATAGATAACTAAAT
Source organism: Rhyacophila brunnea (assembly GCF_057557595.1). Classification (NCBI taxonomy): domain Eukaryota; kingdom Metazoa; phylum Arthropoda; class Insecta; order Trichoptera; family Rhyacophilidae; genus Rhyacophila; species Rhyacophila brunnea. The sequence continues at coordinate 2,425,553 of NW_028233069.1, read as the reverse complement.
CCATTTTCAAACCATAAAAACATAAAGACTTCTTATTTTCATATTTTTCATGTTTTATCATTTTTAAAAACATATCACAATTTTTTCCATAGAACATTAATAAGCCATTCTTTGGCAGTTTTTTTTTATTATCAAAAATCACAAGTGATTAACAACACTATTATAAGCCATTCTTCACGAATTCATTGACCAAAAACTGCCTAAATTTTCCTTCTACTAAGTTTTCGTCAATTAAAAATAATATTTTTGATTATATTTTTAAACTATACGCATTCCAATAAAGATTTGTATATCCCTAGAGCAATTTAAAGTACCATGAAACGCACAAAAAATAAAAAATATTTATTATCTTTTTATACGACTCATAATGCACATCTTATCTTAATTTTACGATTAAGAGACAGGAAAACCAAGAAGAAATAACCTCATATACTTTTCAAAGACTACTATGGTTCAAAAATAGTAAAAAAAACATAAATTTGATAAATTAAAAAAAAAAATTTAGACGGGTTCAAATGCTGAAATTTAAGTAATAAACAAACAAACAATAAATAAAATTAACAGGAAAAGGCAAGTTTATATTATTTATCAGCAAAAGATGCGATTTTTAAAAACGAAAAATATAAATATTTTAGAGTAAATTTCGATAAATTCAATTTCTTTTCATAAAAGATAATATTTTGAGCAGGCGAAAATCTCGCATATTAGATATCGAAGATCTTCATGACAGGAAATATTGATTATAAAATATATGACTTTTTTTACGTAATTACGGAAAAAAATAAGAAGCATTAAAAGTATAAAAAATACTTTCAACTTTATTTATACAGCTTTTATCATAAAATTTACTGTTTTTTAGGTATAGTAATCGTTTCTATTTCGAAAAAGGTTCAATATTTTGTTTAAATGATGCCAAAAAGGTCAAAATGCTGTAAAGTTATATAATTATAGCATTAAAATTTCATTTTGAATTATTTAGGGGTTTTTTTAGTAAATATTTATCTTTTTAACTTATTGACACAAAAGATATTATTTTGTAAAAAAACTCAAGTTATTGTTACAAATGCTTCATTATGATCATGACCCAATTTATACTAAAATACTCGTTTTTAGGGCTTTAATGTTGTTCTGGGGCAAGAAAGAGGTATAAAAATGTGTCTTTAAAAAAAACATAAAGATTTTTTTTTAAATAAAATATGATTAATTTTTTTTGATATTTCTATTTTAAATAGAAAATTTAAAGGATTAAATGGCTATATGAGCTTTTTATGTAATTTGGGCATAGATGGTAGATTGAATTAAAAACTTTGGCTTTTTACTTAGTGAAAGGCATCTAAAATTTCGGATATTCAAAATATTATATCTGTTTGAATAATTAGAAAAAATAGGCAATATTAGCTTACTATTTTCGGGTCTTAACTAATTGAGCATGAAAACACATATGTAATATTTAAAAGCCCAAAAATGATTTTTATAAACACAAAGAGTCTGTTATTACACATTTATTTTTTTTGTATGATATTCAGATGATAAAAAAAATACAATTAATGCATGCTCTAAGTTTTGGCAATACCCTGTGCATAGCGCTTTGAATTTTTATATCAAGAATCGTAATACACGTAAAAATTAATTATGTTATGCTAAGTATAAAACATAAACAGAAACTGTAACATATTAAATTATATTTACATCGCAGAATAAATTTACAGCATATCTCGTTTTCATGCAATCTAAATAAGATGCACATATTTTTCACAGTTCAAAAACAAACTTGAGAGATTGCAATTGACCACGTCAAGCGGATATTCATTTGAAATAAATTTACTATTATACCGCATAAAGAAATATATGCAATAGAAAACATAAATACTATTAAGAGTTTGGCTTTGATTCAGTTACTTGTGTGTTCGGGAATTGTGTTAAGTAGTTATATAATCACAAAAACTGGTGTATGTCTGGCGCTTATAGCTTTCTTTACACAAGTTTATATTATTCTTTTTGTTTTATCTCTTTTAGCAGTTCGATATTTATTGCATTTTTTTTGTAATCTAAAAGTCTTTATTGAAAAAAGTTTGAATCTAAAACAATTTAAAACGCTGATTATATTCTGAATCTATGCATCACTATAAAATGTTCATATTCAACCATTTTTTGTGCTATGAGATGTTTTGAACGGGTTTAAAGTAAAGATAATGCGATTAAAAAACTGTTATTGGGTGGTTTTTTAAAAAATCCGAAAAAAAATATTATTAAATTAGGCAACGCATAAAACGAAACAGCGATATAATCTATTTTTTTTAAAGATAAAAATAGTCAAAACTACTATACGCAGGCTTGTGTGCACTTAAAACATAATTTACTTAAAATGATAACCAAAATTTATATAAAGCTTACTATTTTGTTAAATTTTTATTATTAGTTTATATACTTCTTTAACAATTTAAATCAATTTTCTACTCCCCACCAGCCTTGTAATAAATAAAGATGATGCATAAAGAGAAACGAATGGGACGTGGGCTATGTAATATTGAATTCAAACCTGAGAAGATGATTTACCAGCTATAAAATTTGCTTAGAAATAGTAAAAACAGTTCACCGAGGAGTGCTGCAATATTTAAAGTAGAAAAAGATAACAAGACACATCTCTCACTAATAGAAGAATATTTTAAAATGAAAAACATACAATACTGAAACCATGATACTGAAGAAAAAGTATCAAGAGAGTTCGTTATGTAAAAATAAAGAAAAACCATTGCACTAAAAACTTTTATAAGCAAGGAAATATAATATGGTTGATATTGTTGGATCATCAAGATGAATAAAAGGCGGCAAAATTAAACCAAATGAAGAAGGAAAATTATGTTTTATTCAACACAGAAGTGTGTTTTCGGTGAGGGGATAAAATACATAAATTGTAACGAAGCCATGAAAACAATTGATCACCTTGCAACAAGATGCAAGAAAATGTTAGGGCATGATTACACGCGAAGACATAATGAAATCGTAAGATGTCTTCATTTCCTCCTATCAAGACGATACAACTTCAAGAAAACCAAAAAGACCAGAACTAACTCAGTACAAGAGATCTGCGAAAACGAAAATGCAGAAATAAAAGTTGATACCCGAATTAAAACAGATATTTTAATCAAACAAAATAGACCAGATATTTTTCTATACGATAAAAAAGAAAATATGATTACGTTGATATGAACAGGTATAACTAGCCTTGACAACTTAACTGAAGTTGATAATGAAAAATATAGGAAGTATGACATCTTGGCGAATGAACTTAGTTATATCTACGAATGTAAACAAGAATAGTACCATATGTGATGCCTTGGGATGGGGTGGGGTGGCCACAAAATATCATAAAAAATATGTTAAGGGGTTAAAAATCCCGGACGAAGTAAAAGCATACATGCAAGCTCTCACATTCCGCAAGACACTTGAACTCATAGTATTTGAGAGAAGAAGAGCAGTTGATGAAGATAAATCAGGGGAAGGTGTCAAAAGATGCATCAAGGAGTTGTGCAATATTACCAATGGGCTACTAAGTCTAAATAGATAAAAATGATAAAAAGAAAATTAAGATATAAATAAATAAAGTGCTTTATTACATTATAATCTATATTTATAGTTAGATAAGACTAATTCATGAAAAAAAATGCACTCTATTTCTTGATACTATCGTTTTTTAGCAAAACACTTCTAGTTTTCAGTTTTTTCTAAGCACAAAAAATACTTGCTGAGTATTTTAGACAAATTCAACACATGGTATGTATGCCCTTCATATAAATATATACCAATATGTTATTTTGGAGTTTGATTTTTTTCTCTAACTGTTCAATATGAATTTTTTAAGATACCGCATGAGGTGTAATAGTATTTTAAAAAATACGCAGTGTAAAATAGAAATGACCTGATATTGTAAAATAGAGATTTTTTTGTGTGTTAATTATAGTTTTTCCACGCAAAACCTATATTTATCTATAAGCCTATTTTACTTGTGACCCCTTAGGCCTCATCATCTTTACAGTCTTCCACATTAGTGTATTTTTAATTTTAGCGTTCTTTTTATCCCCATTATGCTTGTGTCAATTCCTCATATTTGCAACCTTTCTAAGCCTGTGTTTCTTTAAGACTTATAAATTCGAGTGTTTTCCTTAATTCTATTGTTTTACTTAAGCATCAAATATGATTTTTATTGCCTAATATACAACTTTTGGCGTTTTTTAATCCGGTAAAATTGATTTTTATTTATGTATTGGTTTGATTTTTAGCCTTTTATAGCTGTTCAAGCAAAACTTAGATTGATCTATAGACAGATTTGACTGATACTATTTTCCACCTCATCATCTTTACAATATTCCATGTTATATCTTCTTCTCTCAAGACTTATTAGTTCAAGTGTCTTTCCTTCAATCCTATTGTTTGTGCGAATGCTTCAGTTGGCATTCCTAATTCCTTAATATACGGCTTGTGGTATTTTGTAATGTGATTCGATGGAATATAATAAATTATTTATATTTTATAAGTTTATCAATTCTGATAAATATATATTCAAGAGAAATAAATTTTATGAAAAAATATTGTTGTTCAGACTAAAAAATTAAATAAAAAAATAACCGCTATTCTTATTTATTTTTATCTTTCAACCCTTGAGAAGCTTTTGGAATTCGGATCCTTGAAGTTTTTCTTTATATTTTCTTGGCTTGTGGTGAGTTCATTCATTTTTATAGAAAGAGCGTCATTTGAAAGAATTTCAATATAACTTTGTATCTTTTCAGCATTAAATGCCAAATCATATAGCCTTCTTACTTCCACTAAGAATTCGTCCAATGTGAAAATTGCATTGTTGGACATTTCATTCTGATTTTCTCCATATATTCCTAATATCATTAATATTTCTTTGGCTTCGACAGCTTTTATTTCATTTTTTCCTTTAGAAGATACTTTTTTAAACATCTCGTGAGCGTCCAGCATAATTTTTTTGACGTTCATTTGTGTCAATACTGCATTGTATATTTTTATTTTTTCTTCGAACAAATCATTTATTCTTTTGTCTTGTATTTCTCCATTAATTTTTTCAAGGTCAAAGAGTTGCCTTTCAATACTTTCTTTGCTAGACAATATTTCATCTGCTTTTTTTAATTGTAGAGATGAATATGCTTTTTCATCAGAATTCGCTTTGTTCAAATTTATATCGAATTTTCTCAAACACTTATCACAATAATCTAAGTCATTCGTTATTTTTTGTTCAATCAAATCTTCGACCGCGTGTTTTTTGTTTTGTATCTTGTAGACATTATTTATACTTTTTATGGTCCCTAAAGACGATTTCAGCAATAATTTTTTATATTTTATCTTTTCAATTAAATCTTCATTTTCAGAGTAAATATTTCCTAACGTTTTCGTAATATCGTGATACTTCGAGTTGTTTTTTTCGACTTCTTTGATCAAATCAGATAAGTCATTTCCATTGCTTTTCAGTTGAATTTCCATGTTTTTATTCTGTTCATTAAGGGCCAAAAAGTCTTCCGCCCTTTTCTTTTTACTCTCATCAACTGATGAATGAAATTTATCATAAAAGCAACTTACATATGTCATCACGCTCTTCTCATCTGGTCGTATTACGTCAGCTAAATCTTCTGGATCAAGAAGTTTTGGAATATTTAATTTACTTTCTGCGACATCAAATGCATTTTTGAGATTTTCAATGCCATTTCCACTGCTCAAACTTTTATAATCAATTAAATCTGGTCTAAACCGATGAATAATCGAATTAAAAGCAAGCCCGTCTTGCCAACTTCTACTAAAATCATTAACATCAACATTATCATAATTTGTAGTAACAGCCCGACACCACGCTAATAATTTCTTATTGGAAAATGAACCACAGTCACCAGCAACAACTCCAGTACTCTTATAGATAGAAAAGCGAAGAATGACAATCCAAACAAGTCCAAGTATGAGTTTTTCATTTCCATCAACGATATCAAACGATCCAATATTTACTAACTTAATATTCTTACTTTGAATATAATGCAAGATATTTTGTATATTCTCAACTTTCTGAAAACGTGTAGCTACAGGATTACTTATTTTAATAACATTAACCTCGTTTGAAAGAATTTCAAGAAGTTGTTTTAAAATAATGCCATCACACAGATCAACAAAGATATTCTCGATTGCTGGTTGGGTTTGGGAACTTTTAACGTGGCTTAATCTTTCATTGTTTTTTGGGTTGGCTCTTTCTATCTGCGCATTTATCCATTTCGTGAATGTTTTCGTTTGTACTTTCTTCCAATTGCTTTCTTCGTCCATTATTTTTATTTGGGATGGAAATTTGATATTTTTTTGTTTGGCCCTATCATAATTGATTAAAAATTATGTCAATTTAAATGCACCATAGAATATTTTACAAAAATTATTCGTTGATGGAATCTTGAAATTTCTAATTTTATTCGTTTGAAAAATTTATTTCGAAATAGTCTTTCTTATCTGTGTATTTTCTATAAGCGGTAATTTAGATGGACGGCTTGAGCATATAGCATTGAATTCTTTCACACACCACATTTAACTTTCTTATCGTGGGAATTGTGAATCAATTTAACAAAAACTAATTTATCAAACATCAAATGCATCAATCTAAAAAAGGAGGTAAATTCCTATTGAATGATAAATACGGAATATCTAAATTCAAAAGATTTTCATTAAAGACACAGATATATCATGAAATAAAGAATACAATTGAGCAGTATGTATAGTTCATATTAATTTTTTGGTTAATAGATCGGCTTATTTCAAAAAGTTATGTTTGATATTTAATTCTTACACATACATTTTTTAATTCTTGTATGTATATAATTAATTTTTTAGGAGATCACAATAAAAATATATTCAAATCACTCGATAAAATTATATATATAATTGACTTTTCTTAATTAAAGTAAGTAAAAAAATTTAATTCTTTAGTTTTATTGGCAATTCCGGTTATTATATGTTTCATCTCATACAAAGTAATTTGTGCTTCCAGTTAATTTAAATTTTAATTATATGGTATTTTTATTTAATTCTTAATATAACCAAGCCCAAGCAATGACATCTTGGCGAATGAACTTGGTTTAATTTACAAATTTAAAACAAGAATAGTACCATATGTGATGACTTGGGATGGGGTAGTCACAAAATATCATAAAAAATATGTTAAGAAGTTAAAAATCCCGGACAAAGTAGAAGCATACATGCAAGCTCTCACACTCCGCAAGACACTTGAACTCATCTCATTTGAGAGAAGAAGAGCAGTTGATGAAGATAGATCAGGGGAAGGTGTCAAAAGATGCATCAAGGAGTTGTGCGATATTCCCAATATGCTGACCACGTCTAAATAGATAAAATTGATAAAAAGAAAATTAACCTATAAATAAATATCTCATAACCAAGCCGAAATTCTAGATGGCTCTAGGAGCTGCCACATATTATGCTTCTTATAATTTCCTTCTTTCACAACCGTCTTCTATGCACACCTTTTACTTTCAAGAGTTTCTAAATAATAATCTTCTTTAGCCCCATTATACTTCTTCGTGTCTGATCTTTTTACAGCCCTCTTCGTTACACTTGGTTTATTAATTCAAGAGTCTTCTTTAGATCTTTATACTTTTATTCTCTCGTTCTCTTTATAACCGTCTCCTATACACATCTTCTTTGCCAAGGGCTTATTAATTTATGTGTTTTCTTAACCCTATTGTTTAACCTATCCCTTAGCTTCCTAATTCATAATAATTTTCAAAACAGCATCCCTCTTTCTAAATTGCCAATTAACTCGAATATATATAAAATTAATTAAAAAACTCAAAATTTATCATATTTGTAAGATATATGTTCCTCAATTCAAAATCATTTCAGTCACAAATATAATTATTAAAGCAACTAATCGTTATTAAGTTAAATATATCGGTAAAAGCTTTTTTTACTGTTTCGTTTATAAATAAAATTTTAAAATCAAATAATTCAAAATCTCGAAAATATTAGTCTTTCCTCATAATTAGTTTTGGTGTTATTTTTTATTTATGGGTTAAGTTTCTTTTTATCAATTCCATCTATTGAGATGTAGTCAGCCCATTGGGAATATTCCACAACTCCTTGATACATCTTTTGACACCTTCCCCTGATCTATCTTCATCAACTATTGTTCTTCTATTATTTATGTATATTAAATTTCTTAAAAGATTAAATATTAGAATATTATTGATTATATATTTATTTTAGGGCGAATTTTTCTTTTAAATTTTAATGTTTGCTCCCGCAAAACTTTAGATTGAAAATATTATAGATTTGCTTTATACTCTTTTCCAGCACATCATCCTTACAGTCTTGCTCAATAAATATTCTAAGCTCAAGACTTAAACATTCAAGTGTTTTTCTCAATGCTATTATTTGTGCATGTGCTTCCGTTGGCACACCCGATTCCTTATTATAGGACTTATGGTATTTGGAGACATCCCCATTCCATAATATGGCATATATTATGGTAGGGTAAAATTATTCTTAAAATATCATTCAATCAATATTATTATGAGAAATGTCTTCATGCACAAATTCATAAAAACTATTTGCAGGGAAGTTGTTGTTAATAGATGAATCGAAGTTGAGATGAAACAAATATAGGGTTCCTTGACAGAGATAGCCTCTATTTTTAAACAAATAATTTTGTTATAGAACATACTACTTTATATACATAATCTATCCATACCCAAATGTAAATAGTATTTTGAATATTATAACAATCATGTGTCGTTTATGAAGGAGTGGAAAATACCAAAGATAGCATGTGCGCAAATGAGAAACCAATAAAGAGGCCTGGAATTAGGTGATGTCTAGAAATAGATCACACTGTAAGAATTACTATTAACTATTATATAGGGCCATCTTTTTTTTGCCTTAAAACAAGCAAAAACAGTTTATACATAAAACCTATCAATAAAATGAAAAGCCCGTGGTATTTCCTATCCTTCAAGAATTTTAATAGGATAAAATAATTATGTAAAAGCTCAAAGAAGATCATGATTTGATCCCTTTTAAATGATACTAATAATTGAAATCAAAGTTATGGTAAAAAATTATGCGGTAATAAAAACTTATAAAATTGTTACAAAAATTTTTATTTCATATAAAAAAAGAAACTTATTTTTAAATAATCAATTTAATTTTTTTTGTCTATTCATTATTATTTTATTTCAAATATAATATTGTTTATGAGTTTCAAGAAAATATTATTCTTATACAATTTATCTACACTATTTTTATTGGGGATTAACCACAATTTTAATTCATGCTATGCTATGTGCGAAATTTAATTCGTCATTACATGGTATTGGTAAAATATTTCAAATGTAAACTGCTGCTATTTCCTGCTTAATTTCAGTCACCCATTTTAATCCTTTTAATAAAATAGTTTGGCGTTATTATCAAAAAATAAAATATGGTTTTTTATGGTTTTTTTCTTAAATCCTTTCAACAATTCTTAAAACAGTGCTATCTCTGAAATATATTTTGTATATGGTTTTGCTCCCTGTTAATTTCTATCTAAAGTTTTTAGGCCTATCTTTTTAACTTTTTTTAGGCAATTCTTTATTTAAAACCATTAGCAATGCCTTGAAGAAAAATACTATGGTATTAATGATGATTTTATGTCTAAAGAGTATCTTCTTAAGAGCTCAAAGGATCTTAAAATGTTAAAACCTATAAGTAAAGTAAATATTGCGTAACGGTTTACAAAATTAAATCATAAATGTTATCTTTGTAGTTTACGCAATTATATTACCTATTTTTTTGTGAAATATTGATTTTCACACTTAAAAACATCAAGCAAATTTATTTATTTATTTATGAAATAGAATCCAAATAAAATTTAAAAGTGTTATTTTTTATCTGTCTGTATAAAAATGGTTTAACTAGATTTTTCATTCAATTTCTCCATTTGGATCTAAAAACCCATAAAAAAGAACATTTCCTCTATTGCCTATAAAATTCAAGAATATAAAAACTTATCAACCATTATATTTTCCATCTCATACTGTGTCATAGTTTGAATTTTATAACCGCACTGGTTAGCATTCAAAAGGCAATGCATTAATGTTTCTTGTTTAATCTGGAAAAACTTCAGAAAAATCAGCCTAATTATTTAAATTATAAAAAAATCTATCGAATTTAAGCATCCTAAGTTGAAAAATATTTTTAAGTTTTATTTACTAAAATAAAACCTTCTATGACCATAATTGAATCAGAATTGACGACAGCAAATAAATGTAAATATTGAATCCAAAAATATAATCATTGAAATAAAAACAAATCAGAAATATAGATTGGTTTAAATAATAAATAGACTTGTTCAGATTAAAATATTTTTAAGCTTCAATAAGGTTGTTTTTATAATTTTACCGATCACTTAATATGGTATTTAAATTGTATATTATAATTCTTGATTCTGCTATAACTATTGTAATAAACTTATGTTTTTGAATTTAATAAGGCAATAATTATAAAATTATATGATTGCTTAAAATAGGAAAGAGTGGTAACATATATTTATCATTTAAATGATGTGTATAATAATCAAGAGTTTAATTGTAAACCTATTCTGATTTTATATAACAATAATTAGCAGTAAATTCCACAACAAAAAAAAATTGAAAGGTCGTTAAGAATTTTTTCCATCCATTTAAGATAAATAAAGTTTTATGCTTCCGACCCCATATTTATTTTACAAATAGAATCCATATGTTACAAAATATTCTATATTGTATATAAATGCTGAATTGTTGAATATTTATTTGTATTCGTGTTAAACTACTTCTGTTTTCTTTAATGCTAATTTTGTGTTTTACAAAAATTTACAATACTTTTTTTTATTCATTTTTAAGCATAATTTAATTTAAATTACCTATATGTCAATTATTTCACGTCTAGTAATATCTTATGATCGTAAATTCCCCCATACTTTAATTCGTAGAAATTAGTTGTTTCTAATAAAAAATCAAACTCAAAATAAAACAAAAAAAACGACTGTCTTTTTTATTATTTTTATTTAAATACTTCAAGTTTTTTCTATGTACGTCATAAAATTATTTATAATATGAATTGGTAAATTTCTTTTTTCCTAAAAATAGTGTATTCTGATTTTATATTATAAATTTCTGCATATTTGTGCTTACTTACAAACTAAAAACATTAAAATTAGATTTCCAATATAACTATAAAATCAAATAAAAAGCGTTTGCTTTTACTTTCATTTCAACAACGTTTATGTATAAATAGAAACATATGTATTTGTTTATATTATTGAATTAAATTATAGGCCATATAATACTTTATAAAACCATTTTTATTTTATTAAATAAAATAAATTATCACTAAGATATAAAATTATACCAAATTTCTTTTTTTTTTCATTTAATTATTATATATTTAACATATTGGAAAGAGTATTCGTGTTAATAAGGAATGTATAGGCGAATTTACACGGCTTTTCAAACTTTTTTTAAATTGGTGTTATCTCTAGCCTACTGTTCAAAACATCACATTTTCCAATCTGGGCTATTCGAGCGCCGTGTGATGTCTCATTAGATAGAACAAGACAATTTTCATCTTTTTTAATCATATAAAGGCCATTTTGTCCTTTTTTTAGTGTCCATTTAGTGTCTTCTTCTTTATTACTATTTCTCAACGCTACATTCGGATCTGTATCTATCTTGGATAGAAACTGATCACCGTGTTGAATTTCAATATATAAATCACCTTCAGAAGATCTAGGGCTGCTTTCATCAACTTTGGATCCTTCGTTTTTAGCATCTTTTTCGCCTGAATTTTTATCACCTTCCGAATCCTCTTTAAGGTTATTTGCATTATTTTTATCACCACCTCGCTCATCCTTATTATCATCCTCTTTATCATTCAAAGGCTCATTTTTTTCTTCTCTGTCTTGAATTCCCTCACTATCTTTATAACTAAATTCTTTTGGATTCATTTTTCCATCGCTTTTATCAGTAGACTTATCATTATCTTCGATTTCATCGCTTCCTTTATCTTTATTCTGTAACTTGTCTTTGGTATTAGAATATTTATCTTGTTCGATTGAATCTTTTTCTTTTAACTTATCGTTTTTTTCTTTTTTAGTTTTATCTATAGGTCTCGTTGAATCATCTTTCTCTTTTTTTTGACCTTTGTCTTCATTTCCTTTATCATCAATTTTATCGGAATTTTTTTTACCTTTTTCATTCTCGTTTTTAGGATTCTTAGACTCTTTTTTATTATTTTTAGAATCTTTTTCGTCTTTTTGTGATTTATTTCTGCCCTCCTCTGATTTTAATTTGTCTGGTTTTTCTGATTTATTCTGAGGTGATGTTTCTTTTCCACTACGTAATTTCAAATAACTCGACGTTTTATATGGTTTGAACAATCTATCAAATAAATTAATACCGGTTTTTTCTGTTTTAAATGGGCTTCTGTTCTCAGTGTTCTTTTTTTGGTTTTTTACAAGAAAAGACAATTTTTTACTCTTCGTCAAAAAATGACTTATAGCTGTCTTTAAAGGTTTAAAAAAACCTTTGGTGGTGTTTATAAGATTATTAGTATTTTTCTTTTCTTGAATAAGACTTGATTTACTCTGTGGTGTTTGAGGCGTATCAGACTTTCCTGCCTCTTGGGGTAATTTATTGTTGCTTCCAGAATCTAATTTTTTTTCTGCTTGTTTAGAACCATCATTAATCGCATTTTCTTTTTCGTTAGATGGATTCTTTTTATTTAAAGATTCATTATCTTTTGATTTCCCTGATGATGGATCATTTTTTGATTTATCTCCATCTGTTTCTTTTTTTGATTTATCTCCGTTCGTTTCTTTTTTTGATTTATCTCCGTTCGTTTCTTTTTTTGATTCATCTCCATCTAGTTCTTTTTTTGATTCATCTCCATCTAGTTCTTTTTTTGATTCATCTCCGTTCGGTTCTTTTTTCGATTCGTCACTACTGCTACTAGAAGATTCATCGTCTTTTTTATCACCCGATCCCTCTTTATCAGACTCTGATTTATCGTCTTCTATTTTTAGATGGGTAGAATGATTATTATTATTCATATTTCCTTTTGTCATGTCATCGACTGTAAATAATTGATCACAATCACAATTCTTATTAAATGGTTTTTTTCCTATCGTAATGAGTTTATCATCACATTTGAAAGTATAGCTTTCCCTCCCTATTCCCAAAATCCTACTTGCTCCTGCTTTCAAAATATTCGATGCTATTTTTCCAGTATTCCCTTTAAAACTTGTTATTTTATTAGCCGGTAGAACACCATTTTCATTATTAGAATTTGGATTATCATCTTTAACACCCATCGATTCGGTTGCCTCGGGTTTACTTTTGTCCTCAGAATTACCTCCATTCCACTTTTTAATTACAAATGTTATTTTTTCATCCTCATCTATCGCATCATTCGGAACAAACTCAAGTGTGCCACTTCCTGGTGATATCAAGAAGTATTCTTTTTCGTTTTCAGCCATTACAGAAATTTCCACTTTCTTATCAATTAAATCTTCAAAAGATCCCAAAATAGTTGGAATAAATAACTCTAAACAAAGTAATAACATTCTTTCTCAATAGATTATTTATTATATACTTAAAGTTTCCGAATTGATCAATTATTTTTCTTCTAATTGAACACAAAGAATAATTGAGTTTCGACATATATGTAAAGAAAAAAATTGGCTATTACAGATTTTTAAAAAAATAAACCAAATAAAACGCTTGAAATGTTATTATTTATGACTGGATTTCATTTTTTAAGTTTAAAGATGATTTTTATTTATGTTTTATCGGCCGAATAACTTTTTGATTTTTTAGTTATAGGATCCTCCTTTGCTTTACCGATTTTATCAATATTTGAGTCTATCACTTCAAATTTTTGAAGATCCGCTTTTTCAGTCGAACACTTTTCAAATTGAAAATAATTTTCATCTGTTATTGTTGCACATAATCCATCATATAGTATTTCATGTAAAGTTCCTTCAAGGGGTCGAATATTAAAAATTTGATTATCCAAGGGTTTTACTGGGTCACAGTAATCATAAATTATAGTTATTCTTTTGTTATTCGATTTCTTCTTTGGCTTTGTAAAGGCTAAGAAACTATCATTTTTTGATAAACTTGTTTTTTTGACCTCTTCTTCTTGGTCCTCTTTAGGTAATTCAATTGCTGTTAAACACATATCATTTCTATTAGAAGATCTCAATGTTGATCCTATTCCACCTGAAATCTTCTCAATCGAGAATGCTTCTGGAAAAGAAGTTCTTTTGAAAATTAATTTTGATTCTGACCCATCTTCTTTCGTCGTTAAGTAATCATCATATTTGTTTCTTTTAATTTTAACGTCTTTGGTTAGAACTGGAATAAAAGATAAAATAAACATGTTATTAAATTTGTTTATGTTTTTATATTATACTTCTAATACAAAAAGTACCTATTAAATATTTATTATTAGCAAATAATTTTTATTATTAGCCATGATATTTTTTAGAGTTATATTTTCTATTGATGTTTCAAGAGTTTTTTACTATATGATGAATATGAAAGGGAATAGAACTAAAATCTATAAAAATTATTGCAAATATATATTAACTTATCATATTATTCTACCTTTAAAGTATTTAAAATCTTTTCCTTCATAATAATTATTTCTTATGGTATAAATTGGTTTTTTTATTATTCTCTAAGCATCAACTTTAATTTTTTTTGCACAAATATATCTACAAAGTAAGAAATTGCAATTTTTAGATTTATTTCATTATTTTAGCGTATATTTTTATTTACAAAAACTTCTTAGATGGCTTCAATTTTTCTATATAAAAATACAAAGGTGAATTATAAATAAGTATATAATTTTATTTTTACTTTTTAAATAACAGAAATATATTCTGAATGCTCATAAGAAAAATCTTTGTCTATGCATTGGCTTTTAATTTCATGATACACTCATATAATAGACTTTTAGGTATTATCATAAACTTTCATTTGTTTATTTTTTTGAATTTTATTATCTAAATACACTATTAGGAATATATAATCTGATATTGATTCACTGGAGGTTTTCAATCAACCAACATTGTGTTTCTGGGCATAAATTTAAATATCTTTTCGTGATATATAAAACTATAAAGATAAAAATCAATATTATAATAAGACAAACCATTTCTTTGGCCTTTAAAAAAAACAACCGGGGTATTTACATAAATATACCGTATCTTCTTTGTTATATTTCCAATTTTTCTAGATTATAAACAAGAACTTTTTACAAAAAAAAATTATTGATTTAAATGTTTTAGTTTAGAGAAATTCTAAAATATTTTTAAAGTTAATTTTCTTCTGTCTAAATTAAGATTATGGTAATGCCAAAAGAATTTTTCGATAAGAATTGATTGATCGAAATATCAGAAGTTTATTTATGATTGCAATACAATGGTAATAAATTTTAGTTGAGAAATATGTTTACAATAAACGAAAACATAAATTTATATAAAAGTTGGTGTGGTTTTATTTTTGATAATAAAACATAAATATATGGCCTATTATCATAAATTTAGATCTCTGTTAAAACAGATGTGCGTTTTTTTATTGTAAATTATCTAAATATTATATAAAGAGCGGTAATTTATTATTAAAGAATACCATATTTTAATAGCAAAAATAACATGTTTCATCATCGGGTTTTTTTAATGCACAATGAAATCTTAAATGGATATATGATGGTAACAGAAATGGAAATTTAGTACGAGAATATTTCGAAATTTTTATTTATCTGAATTTTATCACAATTTGAATATTCAGATTATGTAAATTGTACAATAAAATTTATTTTATCAAGTACATATTGAATTTAAATTATAAAAAAATGTTTATATTTATTGGATCGCACTATACAAGAAGACACAAAGAGATAGTAAGATGTCTTCACTTTATGTTGGCGGGAAAATGCAATGTAAAAAACCAAGAAAATTCGCAGACACTCTGTACAAGAAAATGTTGGAAAACGATTTTAGGGAGATAAAAGTAGATATAAGAATAAAAACAGACATCATGTTATCGAATGACAGACTAGATATTTTTGTATATGATAAAAATAAGAACTGAATCGCTCTGATAGAAATTGGCTTGACTGGTATTGACGATATAAACATAGTTTAAAACGAAAAATTGGGAAAATATGACCTGCTAGAATCTGAGCTATCATAAATATACAAGTGCAAAACAAAAATTATCCAATATGTTATAACATGGGACAGGTTGTGACACGATATTATAAAAGGTACCAGAAGGAACTATATGTCACAAACCAGGTTGAGGCATATATACAAACCTTGGGATACAGAAAAAGCCTCGAATTAATAGGTCTCGAAAGCAGGATGTCGTTTAAAGAAGACTTTGGATATGAGAAGATAGCCGAAAGTATAAATACGTTATGCGCACAGAGAATCAAGCAAGCTGTGTCTGAGAACAAAAAATAAAAATTAAAACTATAAATTTAGCTCATAAATAAAAAATAGTATAATTTATTGGATCGCAATTATAAGTTCTTGCTGAAAAATGTGATTGTTTTTTATTAACAAGCCTAAATAATTTAAATAATAACATGTGTTGCTTATGAATTCGTTTATTAATCTGATAATATATAATATGAACAGCGTTTCTAGCTCATTAAAAATATAAATTTCGATAATAGTTATCACAATATTAAAAAAATTTATATTCTCATATAATAAATTATAAAAAGATTTATCTAATGATCTCAAATGATAAAATCATAATATATAGTGTAAAACTAATTTTTTAAATATAAATAATAAGATTCCTGTGAATATTTTTATTTTTTATTATCCATCTTTAGAGAAATTTACCCAAATATCTGCCTTCTGTATCTTCTTTTTATGCAGTTATTATCATATTTAAGTCTTTGATTTGCCAATAGCTTCAATAATTTACATGTTAAAATTGAATCCCATTTACAATTACAAAAAATCGCCCTTCATATTAAACAGTAACTATATATCATCTAAAAAACCTTCCAATTTTATCAAATTCTATGCATGCATGATCAAAAATATTTACAAAAAAGATAAAAGGTTTTTTAACTTTTGCTGTTGTAATTTTTTCATCAAATAAAAATCATATTGTTTTTTTAATTCAATATAAAAACAGAATAAGTCTGTTATTCTTGCAATATTTATGAAAAAACACACAGTAACTAATGCATTAATTGCGAATTTCTAGTTCTTCCTTAAAGGATATAAATTAAAATATGTAATAACGTCTTATTTGTTTTTCTCCCTCTAAATAATAGTTAATTTTTTCGCACGTAAAAAAACCGAGAAAAAGCATAGATTTTGTTCTGAGAAAAAAAAAATTTAATTTAGAAATTAAGAACTTATAATAGGTAGCAAAAACTTTTTGAAAACAGGCGACTAATTTAACTTTTGGAACCTGTGACATGTTCGGTTTGAAAAATCTGATAGTAAAGACTAAATATTCTATGACATATGATCTTAGTTTATATTAAAACTAAAATAAGAGGTTGTATTTTCAATTTTGACGGCATTTAATATACTTCCTAGATTAAATATTTTTTATACCATGCGCAAATTACAAATTTCTGGAAAATATATCGAAAATTGATTTATTTTAAGTTAATAACATATATCACAAAAATTCAATAATTTTATAAAATTTATATTTGTGAAGAAACAGTGTTGGCTAATTTTATAAAAAGAAGGTGATTTGAAATATCATGTCTACTGATGCAAAAAAAGAAAAAAATATAATAATAAGATCGTATCTTGGAAATATTTGGCAAAATAGTATTTATGCATATTTAAAATACATCAACTTCATGAATAAAATTTTATATACTCAGGTGAAGAAGAAAATTATAGCTTAAATTTGAACTAATTATTTTTTTTAGATTGAAAAATTCAAATATTTTCTCGCGAATTAAACATACTTTTCGTATCTAACACATTGAAACAAAGATGTTTATGATGTAATATAAATATTAAAGTAAAAAAATAATAACCATACATATTAATTATTCATGTTTTATTTGCAGAAAGTAATCGATTTTTGGTTTATCCAAGCAAGTTAAAGCATAGAATACCAAAATTTATATTATCTACTTTGCTAAAAATACTAATATTTAGGGGTTTTATTTTGATTAAATCAAGATATTTTACCAATGGTGTAAACTTTTTTAAAAAACTAAAGATATAGGCTATAAATATTTTTGAATGTAATTTTTTTACTTAATGACTATTATTTTGTATTTATTATTAGATAGATACTAAGTTATAATACTGAAAAGCCCTTTATAAAAATTAGATTTATTCTGATAAAAAAACAATCACACAGTAGCAATGATTTTTTTCATTTTCATTTTTAATAATATTCCCGATTAAGAATATATAAAATTAAAACTGATACTTTATTTATAAAATTATTCTGCTATTTTTATATGATCTAAATTTTACAAAAGCACTAGTAATGTATTTATAGCCTCATTTATCTCAAAATATGCCGATTTTTTCTATCATCTAGCGTCTAAACTAAAATTGTCAATTTTTTTAAGGATTTCAATCTTTAGTTACTTCCTATGAATCTTTTTTCACATAAAAAATTTTTTATTACTTAAACTCTTATAACGCCTAATTATTAATAAGTTTTGGTTAAATACTGTGTCGCAAATTTAAAAAGAAAAGAATTTTAAAAGCTATATGACGTATTTAAGAACAAACAATAGAGAAGATAATTATTGTATCTAATGAAAATAAATTCTTATAAATTAAATATGCGTTTTACATATTTCTGTGACGAAATGACTTTAGAAATATAAAAAACCAGTTTCTATTACAAAAAGAAGCAGATTAAAATATTAAAATAGTTTAAATGCTAATAAATTAATAATAAAGCTCAATTGATATAAAAATGTAGCATGGAAGGCTATAATTACTGTCAATTATATGTGTATAAAGTATTTTCACATACATGAAAAAATATATGTAAATTTATGAATATTTTGTAATTAATTGTTTTTTTGATGTGTTTTTACAGTAATTTTATAATCATTAAAAACACTAAATATACAATCTCAAATTTTCTGTAACGGGCTCAGGTAAGAAAGGAATGTTTTTTACTATGCAAATTATATTATTTGTACTTATCGATGTGTTATATTAGATGTATCTGCATATGTTTAACTGTAAATTATGCAAAAAAAATTCATTTATTATAGGGATGATTTAATATATATCATGCACTTTCGATCATGTATAACTAGATTTATAGAAATTTCACCATATGCACTAATATTTGGTCCGACAACACATGTAGATGTAAAACCTTTTAAAACTTTAATAGTCTAATCAAAAAGCATTTAAAGCTATTATTGCAACATTCATATAAATAAAAATTAATCTTTAATGAGTTTAAGTTTATGTAAATTATAAAAGCATATTTCCATAAATAAATGCTAAATTTATTGCGAATACATTCATATTCAAAGACATTTTAGTTATTCTGATCGGATTTAGATGGGTGGTTTTATAAAAAGGCGAACCCGGTTGCAAAAAAATATACGAAACGAGATTTTGTTGAAACTTTGTTTCTTATCCTCAATATTTGTTCGATTATAATAGATTTTCTATTCGTCACGTACAAAATATTGAATTTTTTATAATATTTCAATTCATAATATTGAATAGTTAAGTTAATACCTATAACAGGTTCATAAAATTCTTTTGATATTCTAATGGCAGAAATAAAGTAATGATTCTAGTTTATTAGAGAATTTTAATTCCATCAATTTTATAAACTGTAATAAAATAAAGACACTCAGGGTTATATAAATTTCATGTTACGGCAGAAATATGTTTTACAACAAAAACTTTATTGTTTATTATGAATAAAGCAGATATGTATACTTTAATAGAATTTAAAATTGAGCAATGAATTTTTTATATGTAAAATATAAACTTTTATAAAGATATATTTATTCGGAAATATTTAATTAGGATTGAAAAGTCTAAAAGCTCGATTTGAATGTAAGTAATCAATCAAGCGTTAGAATTCAAAGAGTTTATTTGTAACTATAAAAAGGCGATCCTTCAATTATTCGTAAAATCTGAAAATATTTTTCATGAATAGGAAATATGGTCAGGTAAAATAATATTCAAAATTTTTATGCCTGGAACATTCTATATTATATTTATAACGCTTATAGCTATTTTAAATGTGTGAATTAAATTATGTTATATTTTCCTTCACATATGGCCCAAAAAATTGAGATCTTAAGTTCCCTTCTAAGAATAAAATTATCATTTTTTTCCGATATCTTATACAAACTAAAAAATGATTTTTAAGGATAAAATTGATGTTTTTTTCGTTTATAAAAAAAATAAAAACGTGATTTTTAAACTTCTTTTTATCAAATAAAATTCAGTTTTACAGTAATTATGTACGATTATGTTTGAGTTTAGCTTGAAAAACCTTGTAATTGACTTAGAGTGGAAAAGGGAAGGTGAATTCATACATTGGTCTTATTTATTTTTTTAAAAATATGACATTAGTAATTTGTTATATAATGGAAATACATATTTGTGCGTTTTAAAATTATAAAAATAATCACTATTTTTCATCTAGTAAATCACTTATTCTAGTAAGGAATATGTAAATTAAAATATTTTCTCAAAAGAGAATTAATAATAGAGATGGATTAGTTAGTTGAAAAAAATAGCATAAAAGATTATGTATCAATCTAAATAATATAAAGAAAGTATTTATAGAGATATAGTTTGAAACATTAATCAAGTTTATATTATATGAGTCTAGATTAAGTTGAAAATGTTTTTTCGTGATTAGATATTGTAAAATTTTCTGCGGAAAATTATAATTAAAAACAATTTTCACCAAATTTATTCGGTTCAAATAATGCGATGTCATGATTTACTACTTTCTTACGAATATGCGCCAAAAAGTGTCTTTTTAATAGAATTTCTTATGATATATTAATTGAACTAGAGATAACAATTTGTTTTTGAAATAATTTAATCACAATATCTCTGCTTAATAACTTCAATATTGTTACTACTGGAATTTAACGAGTTTAAAAATCAATGCTGGTTAATAACTATATAAGTCAGTGTAGAATCTTATACGGATTCTATTCATTCAAATTGATTAATCTAAAATACATAATATTTTATAAGTTTTGGGTTTTATTTATTTTTATCTAGTAATTTTTTTATAATAAAGAAATTTGAATATGTTATATTATATATTGTTCTTTGGGAAGAACCTTAGCTTCTAAAAAGATACAAAACGCATTACTATTCAAGGTAAAATATGGTTTTTTTATTCCCAAGATAGTAAAAAGATGTTTTCAACTCGAATATGATGATAGGTTATCATTATATTGTAGTTAAAAAATTGTTAATAAAACATTGAAGAGATTTATAATTTTGTAGAATTAGAAACCAAATTCATCTCATATGCATATGTCTCTATAGAAATCAACTTATTTTCTTAGAATACATTAAAATGTTTGATATTTAATATAAATTTTTGGCTGAAAAAGTTACCTTCTATTAAACATAATTTCGGCTTCCTTTACCTACTCGCATAGTGTGATGTTTTATTTAAAAAAAATAATTTTACTTTTTGTTCTTAAAGTCAATGTACAAAATTTAATTGACTCAAGTTTATAAATTAAGTACAGATGGGGCTTTATGTGTTATTTTTCAGTTCGAAGCTCTCAAATTCATAGCTCTTTGGTATATTTACCTGACTGTTTTACACTTATTGAAATTTAACATGGTGAATTTTAGTCGATTAAACAACATTTAATCCTAGTAATAGATTATATGGTATAATATGTTTCCATTTGGAACATAACCGTCTTTATAATGGCAACAGTATTATTTATTTCTACATTTCGCCAGCTTTGACGAAATCCAAAATGTTGAAATATGTGGTTTATATTTAATAAAAGCCATTTTTAACATCTTTAATATGTTTCTATATTTCTATAAATAATAATAAAAATAAAATATATGGTATTACAGACCCCTAATGCTATTTAAATGATTCAATCAACGTTATAATTGATTTTTATAGCTGATCTTAAAACATTTTTCGCTTTAACAAACAAAAAAATCTCGAAATATTTTACAGATTAAGAAATAATTGCCTAATATTTCTAGAATATGAAATTATAAACTTTTGGATAAAAATAAATTTAGCATTAAAGACGTTCAAAAAACGATTTTAATATATTCAGTAATTACATTATGTTATTTTACACAATAAAACACAGTAATTATATCTTTGAATTTATAAATCTCCGTCTTTTAGTTAAGTTATACCTTTTCTATCGTAGGCTAAATCAATAGTGTGTAGAATTACATATAGCTAGCACTACAAGTTCCGGATCCTCCCGAGCTATATGAACCGCTGCCATAACTACCATAAGATCCACCATTATAACTTCCTCCACAAGATCCACATTTTCCTGAAGTACCAGCGCAACTTTTACTAGATCCATAATCATAGCCTCCTCCACAGGTTCCTGATCCACCTCCATAGCTTCCATAATCATAGCTTCCTCCGCAAGTTCCAGATCCTCCTCCATAGCTTCCACTGGTTCCATAATCATAGCTTCCTCCGCAAATTCCACAAGAGCCAGATCCTCCTCCATTGTTTCCACTGCTTCCATAATCATAGCTTCCTCCGCAAGTTCCAGATCCTCCTCCATAGTTTCCACTAGTTCCATAATCATAGCTTCCTCCGCATATTCCACAAGAGCCAGATCCACCTCCATAGTTTCCACTAGTTCCATAATCATAGCTTCCTCCGCAAGTTCCAGATCCTCCTCCATAGCTTCCACTAGTTCCATAATCATAGCTTCCTCCGCAAGTTCCACAAGAGCCAGATCCTCCACCATAGCTTCCACTGGTTCCATAATCGAAGCTTCCTCCCGAACTACCTCCACTGCTTCCACCGTATTCATAGCCAAAACTTCCGCCTGTCATACCGTATGAATCATTAGAGGAATTACTTCCGCCTGTCCAAGTTGTTTGATTTGAAGTAGGTGGTACATAACATGGTGGCATCTCATCTTTAGGTGGGTTGGGTGGATTTGGTGGTGGAGTAACAGGTGGTACATCCTTAGGGGGCTCCTCTGGTGGTGGAGTTGCTGGGGGTACATCCTTAGGTGGCTCCTCTTTTAGGGGTTCTCCAGGCGGTACATCCTTAGGGGGCTCCTCTGGTGGTGGAGTTGCTGGGGGTACATCCTTAGGGGGCTCCTCTGGTGGTGGAGTTGCTGGGGGTACATCCTTAGGGGGCTCCTCTGGTGGTGGAGTTGCTGGGGGTACATCCTTAGGGGGCTCCTCTGGTGGTGGAGTAACAGGTGGTACATCCTTAGGTGGCTCCTCTTTTAGGGGTTCTCCAGGCGGTAAATCCTTAGGTGGCTCCTCTGGTGGTGGGGTTGCTGGGGGTACATCCTTAGGTGGCTCCTCTGGTGGTGGAGTTACTGGGGGTACATCCTTAGGTGGCTCCTCTGGTGGTGGGGTTGCTGGGGGTACATCCTTAGGGGGCTCCTCTTTTAGGGGTTCTCCAGGCGGTAAATCTTTAGGTGGCTCCTCTTTTAAGGGTTCTCCAGGCGGTAAATCTTTAGGTGGCTCTTCTTTTAGGGGTTCTCCAGGCGGTACATCTTTAAGGGGTTCTACAGGTGGTGGTGTTCCTGGTGGCACATCTTTAAGGGGTTCTACAGGTGGTGTTCCTGGTGGCACATCTTTTATTGGTACAGAGGGGGGTGGTTGTTGCAAAACGGGTTCTGATGGTGGTGGTTGTTGAATGAGTTTTTCATTCTTTGATGTATTTATACTGTTATCATACAGTCCATATCCGGAATTTCTATCGAAACCACCCATGCCATAATAGTTCAAATTATAAACGTTGCTAGTTTGTTGCTCTTCATTTCCAGATGATCCCTGATATGGTGTATTTTCCGATTGGGTAAATCGAGCATACTCTAAACCATTTCCAGAATATCCCGAAACTGTGCTTGGATTCGCTTGGCCGTAACTACCACTGTATGACATCGTTTGATATCCACTTGAAGGCCGAGAGGATCCAGTACCTACTGTACCGGTTGCGATAGCTGTTGACTCATATCCAGTTGCCATTGAATCTGGAGGTTTAATTTTTTTATTTTTTTCCCCACTACTTCTATACTCCCGACTGACTGTCTTAGGAACTTCAATCTTTTTTTCAATTACTTTTTTCCAAAAGCCATTCTTTTCGTTGTTGTAATCACCTTCATAATATTTTGAATTTTTATCAAAAGTAACAACGCGAGTCCAATACCCCTTCCAGTGCCAATTTCTGCCCTTCTCATCCATAAAATCTTTTTGTTGGATGTCGTATGTCGTTGGTGCTCTCTCTAGGGTTCCTGATTCATTTCGATACCATGCATGTCCGCTCATCGTGAAAAATATCTTATGATCACCGTATAACATGTTTTTGATGAAAGATTCGAGTTTTTCTTTCTCTTTCTTTTCTTCATCTGACATGTTTTTCTTTTCCGCTTCCTCTCTTTCTTCTTTGGTTTTTTCAAGTTTTAAAACTTCAACTTCAGCATCTTTAGGCGTTTCTTCTGCTGTTTTATCTTCCTTCTCTTCCCCTATTTTTGTTCCATCCCCATATAATCCTATGGCCCCTGTTTCTTCCTCTAGTTTTTTTGTATCTTCTTCGGTTTTCTTCAGTTCTTCAGCTTTATTGGATTTATCTTCCTCTTTATCAGAGTCCGAACTTTCCGTGTTATCTTTTGAATCAGAAACATTTGTATTTTCTTTCTCTTTTTTATCCTTGTCTGCTAAGTAACGATTTAAAAATAATAAAAGTACGGGATACAGAAGTAACCTGATTTTCATAATAATTAACTGATCAAAGTATATAAATATAATATCCCCTTAAATAATTCAATAAATCTATCATTCAATCTACATGGTTTTTCTCTAATTATCTGTTTTCTATTTATTAATACAAAATTATAATAAAAGATATGGCTTACTTGCAAATATAATATGTCATATGTTTATTTTGAATGAATTATATTTTAAAATGTATTAAGGGATAATTACTATCATTTAGATAGCTGAGACCAATATTATTGAACTTTTATCCAATTAATATGCATTTACCGGCATATTTATGAGGGCTAATAAAAACATAGGTGATGTCTTATCGAATAAATAATAACTATAATTCGCGAAAATATATTGGTCTTCGTCATATATTTACCCTAGAAAATTCGCTTATACAACTAATATTTCAACGAAATAATTTAGGTCTATGTATCTTGTTTATCATCGCTATAAATCGCATCAATATTTTCAATCACCTACTTATTATATATACAGTGTAGTTGATTTCAATGGATATTAGATTTAATATTAATATAATGGAAAAATTATTCGTCTTTAATTTGTTACAATAAAGTACAAATAAAAATCAAAGGATGCTCGAAATTAAGTGAATGCTGAAAATCCTTGAATTTTTCATTTTACATTTCAATTATGGTATTTGATTGTTTTATTTTATAGAAAAAAAAATCTGAAACAAAATTGAAGCAAACATACATTCATCAAACACCCATCAACAATCTACGAGATATTTATGCATTAAAGAAGCATCATTTTATTATTTAATTCTAGTATTTTGTTGGAGACAGGATTAAATTTAATAAGATATAACCGACACAGCTATACCCAAATCCATAAAATTTATTAAAATATCGTGTTTATTAAATATGTGTATTTGAGATGAAATTTGTAAAACGATATTTTTTCTTTTAAACAACCAAATATATATTTTCAGCAAAAACATATATTTTTTTGATTTCTTAATGAATTTGACGAATGTTGTGGTAGGTTTGAAAAAAAAACCATATTTTTAGCTGATTCTTAAAAAAAAAATTCTATAATATTTAAATATGAGTAAAAAAGGTTGTTCTCATTCATATACATATAGATAATTGAATTAAGGATTAGAAGATAGATGAATTATACCTTAATGATGATTTAATATTTGTATATAAGAGATTTGGGCTATTACAATAAATAATTGCGGCAAGTGATTTGCTTAGAGAAGAAAAAGATAGTGCCATTATGGTCTATAATAAATCATTTTTTTATTGGCATAGCTCGGTCTAATTCTACATCAATTGGGATTCGAATTTTAAATATTAAAAATCATCAGATTGATCTAATTGTAAATTATGTATGTGTAAATTGATTTTTAGCAATTTAAATTTGATCAAAGAAAACTTTAGCAATCTTATACAACAGATTTGGCTATTTATTCTTTCAATCTCATCATATTTATAATATTTTTTTCAATGCTCAATGATAAGTCTTTTTCTACAATTTTATTACTTCGCAAAAGTTGCCTATTCAGTTGGTCTATTAACTTCTTAATATACAAATTATGGTATTTCGTTATCATACCATTCCAAAGAGCGAAGTAGGGCACTATTTGTATTCACTGTTTTTAAATTAAGTTGTGTTTATTTACTAGTAAATCACGGTCGATTAGGTTCATATTTTCAATATTAGCAAGGTTCTCAATGCTCTTTATTCGAATTTCAGTGGTGGCGATGGTTAAATGCGTATATATTAACCAAGAATATTCCATTTAAATAGTTAGAGATTGAATAAGTCGAACAAACGGCTATAAATAATTTACAAAATTGGTAATTAACCGCTTTTAGTAAGGGTTACATCAAACACTGGTAGATCGACTCACGATAAAAGAAAGATTTCGGCTGCAAAAACCCACTTAATTGTGGCACTGGAAAATACCAATCGATTCTTGAACGTAACTGCAAGTAATTAAAACCATTATCGGTATAATAGGATGTGTCATAAATCGGCGAAACGATTGGGGTGTTCAAATTAAATAGTTAACTTTTTTTTCTTTCATTATATGGTCTAGTCGATATGAATTTAAGAAACTTCAGAATATTATTAAATCTGGATACTTTACCCGTAATTAAAAACCGCAACATAATTTACAATTTAACTAAATAAAATAGAGGACAAATCAAAGTTCTAACTGTCGTTTAAGAACAAGAAAATTTTTCCTGCTAATTTTAACATTTCTAAATATAGGTAAATATTGATTTTTATTTATGGTTTATTTTGATAATATATTTTTAAATTTTATCTTCAAGCATAACGTGATTGATTTACCGTAAGCACATCATATCGAACTCTTGGCTAAATTCTCTTCTCTTATATCTTCTTTGATATCTCTTGTTTTTTTAAGATCTATTAGTTTGAGGGGTTCCCACAATCCTATAGTTTAAATATATGCCTCAATTTGGTTTGTGACATCGAGCTCTTTCAGGTACCTTTTATGCCATTGTGTTACAACACTATCCCATGTTAAAACATAAAAATAGGGCATTAAAGGCAATATTATTAAAATAGATTATCTCTGACCTAAATTATTTTTTATCGATATATCAGTCTTTTCATTTTCTAATATAGGGTTTTCTAAAGACCCTACATTGTATTTCTTAATTCTAGTTATGTATAAAAAGGGCATTATAAATGCTACTAACCGTGTTTTAATCTAGAGTAATACCATTTAGCATATTAATACCTGCAAATTTCCAAAACGACCATAAATTATTCGTATATTATGAAATTAATAGCAAAAATGAATCTAAAGTTCAAAAAATTAGAACAATTAAATTAATTTTTGATCATGATACATGCATAGAATATTGAGTTAATGTGTACATATATTTATATAAAATGATTTTTTTTTATTTTTTTAGTAAAAAAATAAAGACCCTCAGTTTTTACCTTAAGAATTCTCAAACAGGAATTCAGGAAAATAATTATGTTTTTATGTAAAAACTCAACAGACGAGAAATAAAAAAAAATTTAGCATACTTTTTTTTAAGGGATGGAGTTTTAGAATAAGAATAATTTTGTACATATGAAAATAAAAAAACTTTATAAAAATTATAGAACTATTAAATTAAAAAAAGATGATACATTCAGTATTTTATCAAATTTATTTAAACTCTAAATAGATAGTTCAATCGATGTACATTTGATTTATATTATCAAGAACTTCAAAATAATATTTGAATTTTTTTTGTCTTTTAATAAGAAGCACCAAAAATAATAAAATTAATTTCACAAATTAACACTCTATTCTAAATTATTTATATTTTCCGTCTATTTTCGTAATTATTACAATCGATCTGTTAAGTCTGATATATTAGCAAAATACAATCAATTCTAACATTTTTTTTATTTAATACACAATTGACTTAAATTATTACTTTCGGGCATTATTTTAATTTTACTATAAATATATCTGAATTATGTGTTTTTTAAAATTAAAAAGCTTATATCACTATTTATATTAATATTTAATCCCTAGAATTGTATTATTTTTGCTGAATATGTGTAATTTGATACCTTAAATCACTTAAGCTGATATAAATCAGTTTTTTCCCTCTACATTAGTAATCCATGTTTCTATTAGTAAAAATACAAATGCAATCCAGTGCTAACATGTTTTTTTAAATATTGCTTCTGGAAATAATAGATATTATATTTTTATATTTTCGTTTGTTTTGAGATACAACAAAATATTCTTATTTTTTATTTCACAGAAAAATATGATCTAAGCATAATTATATGGTAAAAACTATTTCGTCTTGTCGGTTCTATATTTTCTAGATTATAAATTAACATGAAAAATACGCCGAATTCTAGTCTGGGTTTCGAAGCATTTTATCATATTGCCTTTAACTTATTGGTGCTAATTTTTTATATGTATTTTTTTGATATTATTAAGTAAATAAATCTTGCTTTTAAAAAATTATTGTTGCAATAAAGTCATAAAAATATGTTGATTGCCAAATTTATATGATTAACAACACAATTTCGAAAATAATGTAT
This sequence comes from Rhyacophila brunnea, assembly GCF_057557595.1. Taxonomy (NCBI): domain Eukaryota; kingdom Metazoa; phylum Arthropoda; class Insecta; order Trichoptera; family Rhyacophilidae; genus Rhyacophila; species Rhyacophila brunnea. The sequence continues at coordinate 2,396,479 of NW_028233069.1, read as the reverse complement.
ATTTGGAGCAATATTATATCGTATAAAAAAATATTGTGGTCTATATCGTCATATAAGCTAGTTTTACTACATTCCCCCCCCATATAAAGTCTATTTTTCCTGTCAAATACTATCTAAAATATTATTGCTGCTTCCTATCATCTATTTAAATTTCTATTATAAAGCGCAAGCTGCCTAGTTTTTATACATTATGCTTCAATTTATGCACTGGAATGGGCTTTTAATCTAGACTATTATTTTACTCGATACTTTAGGCTATATAAGATGTATAAAGTCTAGAAACAAGTTCAATCAAGCACTAAAACCTTTTTATAATAAATTTTTAATTAAATTTTGGTTTTTTATTGCCTAACTGATAAGTATTGTGAGAACAAGGGTTATCTATGATATAGCAGTGGAAGATATGTTGGAAATATTGATAAAATTGGCTCCAAAGATTATATCACACAAACTTTACAGAAAATATCGATTCAAATAAATAATTAACCTATAAATAAGATAAAGGTATCTTTTAATATTTGTTTCTAAACCCATGTATATTTTTCTTATGAAAAAAATAAAGGACGTACATATATAATTTTCTATTTATTGGGGTAATATCAGTTATTTGATTAATATATGCGCGGCTTTTTTGGTTTTTACGCATTAATTACGCCTTTTGTCACTCTATATACCTGCATTGTTACCTTGAATTTTAAATAGACTTATATTTTCGAATAAGAATATTTTACTGCACTGAATAAAAAAAGCAATCGAATTAGAAAATATCTTCAATAATTATATAACTAAATCCTATAAAAATCAAATTTCGATGGATAATGCTTTTTTGTATTATATTCACAAACACATTACTAGGTATATCCTGATTTAGCTCCTGAAATTTTAAGTTATTTCTGGTCTAAAACCTTCTAAATATAGTCAAGTTTTAACTGGATTTAACAAACATAAATTATCGTTGTTAAATAAGGATGGGGGTGAATTTATACTATCATTCAAATCTAATGTGCAAACTCCATTAATATGCAGTCTCTTGCATTATAGTTTCGAGTCCTAATCATAAAAATAAACCAATAAAAACTATTTCGGCGCCTTTCTAGAAAATATTATTTGGTCAACGAAAATACCCGCTGAGCATAAATAAAACATACATTATAAAATAGAATGCTGGACAAATAAAATGATTTAAGTCGTACATTAAAAGGTCATAAGTCGTACATTGAAAAGTCATTTAAATTGAAGAATAAGTAATAATATTAGGTAAAATGTTTGATTAATAATTTTAGAATGTAGAGATACATAGAAAACGGCTGTAAGGATAAAAATATCTATCAAAATTTCCCTTAAATCAGCAAAAAAAAATAAAAGTCATAAAAACAGAATAAACCATAAATATATTTGTTATGCAGAGAGTCTTAATAACTATTCTGTTTCCAAAATATTATAATAATCACTAATTTTATAATATTTTAAATAAATACTAATGAATAGGTTATATCCAGTTATTAGAGTAATTATATTCAATTGATGGTTCTTTCAATACAATGGGCAAAAAGTGTTGAAAATTTATCGAAAGAATATGCATACATCAAAGATTACTGTTAAAGGGTCTAAAACCATCTACAGTTAAATATTCACATATAATCTATGGGGAACATCTAGTAAGATGAATTTTAAAGAGTCCGTTCATGAATAAATTATAAGTTTTTAACATGAATGTACGTAAAAAAAATCTTAAAAATAAATATATTTGCGTACATAATAGTATTCAAACTTTTGTTCTTTAGAGCTAAATATATCTATCAATGTAGTATTCACCGTAGTAGCTTTAATCTTGATCAAACTCAAACATTAAATTAGCGATCAAAAATAATTCTACTAAAACTTCAACATAGATTTTCTAGTGTAATTTTTTGATCAAATGGTATTCATTATGACCAGAATAAAATACTTTCACAAAAATTTTCGCTGATATTATAGATTGAATAACATTATATATGTTTTTAAATAAAAAGTTAATATAAAAAATGTACTCAAGCCAAGAGTATTTCTTTTAGCACAATTTCTTGATCAAATCATCATAAATTGTAGTATTTTAATGATTTTATCTTACTTCAATCAAAATGAAAATCCAAAAAAATAAATTTCATGTATTTTGAATGTCCCAGGGAGCTGATCATGCTTATTTAGAAAAATTATTGTAAAAGAAAAATAATTTTGAATTGTGTTCTTCTAGTTTTTCAGATTTATAATTTTAGTTGTACATACATATTTTTAGTTGATCATACACATAAAATGATGATTTTTTTTAAATTAAATGATTTTTATCGCTGATTATAAATCTTGTGTAAATTTTTACTCTTGTTACAAAAGAATCTCGATTTGGAAATACATTTTTTAATAGATCTGCAAATCTGTCAATTTGTTATGGGTCACTGTGTTCATTTATAGCATACACATTTCAAAGAAATTCCAAATATTACAATACATTTATTTTCTAAAATCACTTTAAAATTTTTTATACAAATCACATTCATTTTAATAACTTGTATAAAAACTTAAATTTTTTAGAGAATATGTAATTTTACTGTTTTTGTTTTAAATTGCGGGTATAAATCCATAAATAGATACAAACATATTATTTTTACTGTAAAGTAAAATCGATACAATTTCCATAAAAATATTTTTTTAAGCTTAAATATTCATTTCAAAATAATTTTTTTTTAACTTAGTTGGATTTATTAAAAAGAGAATCGCCCAGATTCAATACCAATTTCGATATTTTTTTAATCAACAAAACATATTTAGTTTCAATATATTCATTTTATTAATGTAAATGATCAAAAAGATCTTCGCACATATTGCATAATTTAATTCTTCATTTCATGAACATATATCAATTTTGAAATAAATTACATTTTAATATATATTTTAATAAAACTTAATGTGCAATACAAAGAAACAAAGATTAAGAACATTCAAATCAAAATAAATGATAAGAGAATTCTTGATATTCAATTATTTATCACAAAAAATAAATCTCTTTTTGGTTTTTTTACATGCCATCTTGCCTGAAAAGGGAAAGCATCAGTAGCACCGGATATTTAGTCATAAATTCTACCCTTTAAAAAAGAAATGGGCGATACACAGAACAGTGAAGATATAGGGAGTGATACAATTCTGTCTTCAGACTTTAAATTTACCAATAGAAAAGAAATGGTATTTGGAAGTCGAGTTCCGCTCCTACTAAAGAACAAATGTGAATATTTTAAGAATAATGAAGATGATGCTTTAAATTTGAAACACAATGAAAATAATAAGAATATTTATATTGATCGCGAACAAGACTGTTTTTTCTTAAAAGATAATTTTAAAGCAATCGATATAATTGATGAGAGCAATCAAAATTACTCTGTTGATTTTTCAAGCAGTTTTATCGGATCCCCAATTAAAGAAAATGACTTGATTTTTTATAAAAAAGATCCTAGTTTGATTGAAAATATTAAATCCATGAAGAATAAGTTAGAAAATGATAGAAATATTTCGAGCGTGAGAAATGGTTTAGATAACTTTTGGAATACGCCTAAAGATTCATTTTTTGATTCTAACAAGCTTAAAAAAAAGATTTTAGAAGAATCTACTGCTGTCAAATTTAGTAAAAGTGTTGATAGTTTGCCAAGTTTTAAAGCATTCAAGTCTATAAGCAAAAATAGCGCCGATACGATATTATCAAAACAAAGTAACAAGCGAAGATGCTCTATTTTGGATTTAAAACCGTTTCATTGGTCTTTTTCAAAGGAAAGCGATGTTGTTAATAAAACATTTTCTGCTCCTTTACATCAAATACAGAAACAAACAGACAAAATTGTCAATAAATATTGGGATAATTGTGATTCAGGTGTAAGACATACTTTAAAGCACATTGGACCTGGTAAATCCGATTCATACATGAGAATAGAGCCTAAAGTTTTAGAAGAATTAATTTTAAGCGATCGAAAGGGTTTTTTGATTATTGACTGTCGTTTTCAATACGAATACAATGGAGGCCATATAAAAAATGCTGTAAATATTGGTTCATTAACAGAATTAGAAAAATTGTATTCTAATGATATGATAAGCTTAAAGGATACTGATGATTCTTTGAAAAAACAAGAAGAAAGCAGAATACCAGAAATTATAATATTTCATTGTGAATTTTCATCTGTAAGAGCCCCAAGAATGGCTAAAATATTCAGAAATTTGGATAGGTGTAAAAACGTTTACCCAAATCTCACATTTCCTGAAATTTATATTTTAGAAGGTGGCTATAAACGTTTTTTTAGGGAATGCATCGATATGTGCCACCCTAGATCTTATGTAGCTATGGACGCCAAAGAATTTCAAGAAGAATGCAGAAATCAACACAAAAAACTTAAAAAGCATAAATAAATGAAAGTTTTCCATTTTTATTATATCTTTAAGCCATATAAACCATTTTTGGCATTTTTATAATTGATACTAGGTTTATTTCTTTAAATGTAATTTAAATTAATTTTATATTGTAATTCGACCAGAAAGGCAAGGTAATTACAATATCCATAAATAGAAATCTACTACCGGTGGCTAAAACCATCCTTTCATTGAAAGTCTACATTAGCCATTTACATAAAAATTTTCAATTGTATCTATGGAACCCTCAACAACATTGGTATGTTTCTTAGGATCTATATATAACTTGGTCATAAAAGGCAAAGCTACTGGATTGTACTCGTATAGTTGTTCGGGAAGACATATAATAGTGTCATTAAACAAAACCAAATACGCATATATTCAGCGTCTATAGTATACGACTTTAAGAAACTACATCATTATATTTTCAATATTATAGCTTAAAAACCTCCAACATGTCCTTTTATGGTAAGAATGTGCTCATAACAGTGGAAATTAAATATTAAAAACTAGTTTTGCTGCAAAAATATACACCATAATTTCACGCGTTTTTTGCGCTTAATTTGAACAAACCTATTACCTCAAGCTTTTATACCTCCAAAGATGTAATTAAATCTTATAAGAACTAAAATTAGCGTATGGAAACTCAAATCTCCTACAAGACAAATGAATTTTATCATATTAGTAAAAAATATAAATCAAAGAATATATTCAGAGCATATTTTTGCTTATGTATTAGTTTTAAGGTTTTTTTCCATCGAATATAGAAATATTACGCCTTTAGGTTGTACATTATCAATACCTCTTTTTTTTATTTCATCTCTGGGAAAAACACTTATAGATTCCCTTTCTAAAAAAATATATGTGCAAATCTTTTACCATTATACTTCTATTATGAAGTCAATTACAGCTTTTAGTTGTTTCTTTATGATTAGTTTAGCATTAAATCTTCTTTAATTGTTAATACACAGATATTTATTTTTATATTGCGCATAAATGAATAATTTTCTTGGGCAACAATTTTTAATAAGTTTTAGAAGTCTCATTAGTAAGATATGTCGTTTATACCCTCTGTATTACCATATCATTTCTAAAATAAAATTTTTAAATGCGTTATTGATGCCTCATTAGTAAGATATACCGCCTTATACTCACTATTTTACCATGTATTTTTCACAATAAAATTTTTCATAAGTTAAAATGCCTCATTGCTGAGAATTGATACAAATGCCAATTATATGAACAGTAATTTATGGCTGTTTAATTTATTTTGCTATTGGTATGATATACTTTGAGCCTACAGTCCGCTTATTTTTAATAGAATTAAAATTTCCTTTAAAACTATCTCTTACGCGAATCGTTATGTTTCTTTTTTTTTCTTTATTAATATTTGGTTTAAAGTTTCCAGAAAACGAATTCTTTTCCGTTATTCGATATGATATTTGTTTTATTAGAAAATTCGAGTATAAAAAAAAATATTAATATATTTACAAAAATTCTCGAATAAAACTGTGCAAGAAATTACTTATTCTATTTAAGAAATTTTGTATAAAACCTGAAATCGTTATTTTTAATCAGATTAAAATATTTCAAGTCTTTATTATAATTATTTTCAATGTATTTGAAAAAAATAACCTTTTTTTGGAGATTTTGATGTGCGATTAGATATAAACAATATACACACCAAAAAAATGATAAATATAAGCTGATTTTGTTCTTGCGTAATCAAATAACTGTTAGACACATGAGAATTATGTATTTTGCGGTTTATATCTTTTAATCTGGTTTAAATGATGCAAAAACATGTCTTAGATACTTTTTGTTTTAATTTATAAATATTTCAATAGCGATACATAATATTAGAATGATAATAAATTGTAAGTTATAGAAATGAATACAAATTAAAAGCTATTTAGAATTTTTCAGATGTAAAATTCATGTCATTTGTTATATTAGTGCTCTCAATCTAGGTTAAAAACTTCAAATTAATATATTATATATTTTTAAACCCATTTGTGAAATTTAGCTGTTTGCTGAAATTGTATTTTGATTCATAAGCTATAAATACAAAAATTACATTCAGGGATTCATAAGCTATATTTACAAAAAAAAAATTCGTGCTTTATATGTTATATTTTTAGGCAAAAAGGGCATATTAAATTTTTTTTAAATAAATAAAAATTCATGTACACGAGGTTATTGATAAAAAGCCAATTTTAATATAAAAACCGTGTTAGTAACTGATATATATTCATTAGATTGGCACAATTTATAGTATAAAATTGTAAAAAACACACGAGTCAGGACTAGTCTAAATGCAAAAGGAATAAATCAACTACAAATTCGATGAAAATAAAACCCAATAAAAGAATATTGCAAAAAAATTACTCTGTTTTAGAATTGATTATTAAATAAGAGACAGACTACGTTAATTCCTCAATTTTGAGCATTAGTGAAAATAATTTAATAAAAATTAAAGCACCCTGCTTTGACAAAGATTTTTAAAACAAGATTACTCAACTACTAAATTCAAAAGAAACTTGAATTTACTAGTGTAGAAATTATTAGCTAACTATATGCTCATAATATAATCCATAACGAAGAAAATTTTTACAATTAATATAACCCATAAAAATTATTATTGAGTGAAAATATAATTCTAATGAAATTAATTACAAAATTTAATTACCTAAATAAACATACGACCAAGTCGAAATTGTCTTACATAATAAAATATTACCTAATATGGTAATAATAATAGAAATGTGTATAATAAGACATAAAAAACTTGATTTTCATTGAATGTATAAATGATAAAATAGCCATAAAAAACATGAAAGTTAAAATATAGAGGTATATAATTATTTTCGATTTGTTTTAAATAAAAAAATATAACACGAAAAAAGGTGTGAACCCTAGTTTCTTATGTTAAAGATATTGACAAGAGAACACACACAATAGTTTGGTAAAAATCCTAACCTAAATGGATTTTAGAAGAAGGAGATATCCAATATAATTGAACAAAATTGATATAAAAAACATTACTTTTTGGTGAAAAGTATATAATTTATCAATAAAACACATTCAATTGATAAAATCAAATCTTTACAAAAAAATGCACTAAGTAATCAGCCAAAAAATATATTAAATAAAGACAATTGATATATTAGCGCATATTAACATAGAAATTTGATTTTAGACAATAAAAAGAACACAATATTAAATTACAGAGAAAGTGCAATATTTCATAAATCCATTGTGCGTAACTAAGATATAACAGTAATTTAATAAAATTGGAATGCTTCAATAAACACGTGCTACATAAAAAAAAGCGGATCGATAATTGTTTTTTTACAATTTAGTATTTTCTGGAGAACAAAAAATAAATACCCATTTCCAAAAACTTAAGTTAAAAAATTAATTAAGATTGAACTTCAACAGTGTATATATGTTTAGAATCTAACTAAAAAATGCATAGATTTTTTAACAAAACTTTTATAAATGCCAATAATAACTTCTAACGATATCGAAGATATTAAAAACTTAATACTAGAAGACTTCATCTTATTTATGATTTAAAAAATAATAAAAAAGATATTTTCAATAAAAAGACAATTTTAAAGGAAAGACATCATATGAATTTGTATAAAAGCAATATTTATAATATATGTGCGCCTTATATATTTTTCTTTAAGATTCAATTTAATATTTATTATAAACTTTTAAACTATTCGATAAATGCCTAGTTTTCAAACATCAAAATTACAGGGGATGATTAAGAATAAAAATTACGGGAATTTATTTTATATATGAAAGTTAAAATTTTCATACAAGGTTTTTGAGCAAAACTATACAGCATATTTTTTCTATGGATTATAAAGTTTAAAAATCAGCTATTTTATCACATTAATCGAATACGCAATTATTGACAGATATATCTATGCCTTATCGGTAGCTATGATAACTTGTACTTTCGTTCTGAAATTATAAATTCCGAAGATCCCTGCATATTAATTTAACCATATCTCTAACCTTTTTTTATGTGGTTCGATCTAAGATTTTTTTTTGGGTTCTTCGAATTTAAACGTGTATATTTTATACATGGAATAATTCAATTTTCAGCTAATTAAATTTGATCAAGCAAAACTTTATTTTGTTCTATAGAACTTACTTTGATACATAATTCATTCAGCATGATTGTTTTTCGGCTATTTTAATTGATCAAACAAAATTTTAAGTTTTCCAGAAGAAAAATTTTCGCTTGATGCTTCGTTTAGTATCATAATTTTTCGGCTACTATAATTTGATCAAGCAAACTTTAAATTTTTCGGAGAAAAGGCTTGTCTTGATATTTTTTTCTGCCTCATCATTTGTACATCTTCCAGAATATATTTGTCATCTGTCATGGTTTTTTAATTCAAGTATTTTCCTAAATTCTATTATTTGTGCTTATTCTTCAGCTGGTATTCCTTGCACCTTAATATATAAATTATAAACATGAATAAATTATATTATCCATACAAAGATTTTATAGACACAAAAATATATTAAGTCATATATTATATGGGTTAGAGATGCCAATGGAAACGAATGTCTACGTATAAATATTTTGGTTGAGGAAGAGACTTTAATTGCAAATTCCTGAAAGGAGAAAATGTATTCTAATCGAATTTACTTTATTTATTTATGTTTTACTTCTATTACTTTTTAGGAAGTTCGCTTTATACCAATAGGAACTATTGTTTAACTGATGCGTCTCTCTGTTTAACTCTCCCAGCGCTCATTGTCACCCGTAATCACCGTAGATTGGGTCCTTTCTTATAGGCGGCAGCCATTTTTTGGAGGAAATGTGATTCTTTCTACTGTTCATCGCTAAGAATTACAAGTTACAACCAGACTCTACACTTTCCTATATTCTTGCTGAACAGTGCGGGATCTTTTTCCATACTGGAGGCACAGTTCAACGGCTTACACAGCACCTCCTATTTATCATGGCTTGTCAATGCTTTATGTTATACTTTTATTGTTTACTGGACGAGCCTTGGGTATTTTTCTTTAGGGTAATTCATTTCGGAAATTAGTGGGGTAGGTGGAAGTGGAACCTCTCACACTAGGGTCCGACTTTTAAACCACTTAACCATTACAGGCTCTTGAAAGAAGAAAATATTTATAAAATTAATTTAAAAATTACAGATATAGCCAGCTTCATGTAACTTGAAGTTTTTCTTGGTTGAAATAAAGAAAAGAGTGAGAACAAAATAAATAAAGGATACCTTGACAATAGTTTTGATCAAAATTTTGAGCTAGGAATAAGCCTTATGCTTGCACTTTCTCGAACTTAGAATTTTATTGCGGTATGTTTCGTTCCGAGGTCACCCCTCAAGCCCAGGTAAAAGCTCTTTCATTGAGCTACATTCACAAATATTTTTGCATAACAATATTTATTTACAAATGCATTAAAAAAATATTTATATGATGCCATTATAGATAGGATTTAGATATAATAAAATCTTAGACTTGATAAAAGACATTTTAGATTTCTAAAATTAACTGACGGCAAAATGATTTATAGTGGGACTCTAACACACGTCAGGTCTTACCAAGATCGTGGTAACAGGTTACGCCACACAATCGAAAAAGGGAGACAAAATATTTAATCATAAATTAATTTTAAAAAATATTTATATTTATATGAAGGTACTATACATCTAGTTTACGTATGAATTAAAATATAACATTAAATACAAGAATTTTCCGATTTTTAAATTTGTTGATCATAAAATGCACCTGCTGCGTGAGTAGAACCCACGACTTGATTCCTGAAAGAAAATCTTAAGCCACTGAGTATACTTATACGTTGACATAAGAATACAAAACTATATATTATGTATACACATACACAAGAAAAAAAAGTCCAGCTAATGATATTTATGATATGGCCATTTACATTACATATGAATATGTGAGTATTAAAATATGAATAAAATGATATATCCTTTTAAATTAAAAACCTTTTTCGAGATAATTTGGGTTCTATATTTATTATCATCAAAAATATCATAAACTTTATTTTTTCCATCACCTTTTAGGCCTCTAATGGTTGGATGGAAGCGGAAAATATCAGACCTACAAATACTTCTTATATATACATAATCTATATAAGGTCAATATTTCTTATGGCTTGGGTTACTGTATGTATTATCTTATGACCACTAAATTTTATTGCTGAGTCGCTCGCTCAGCAGATTTTATTCGTGGGTAAATTTTGGAATTGTAATTTTATATTTTTTCTTCAACCTAACTTGATAGATTTACTTTGGGAATATCATATATAATCTTGGCTATCTACTCTTCTCTTCAATCTTCGCGATAACTCTATTCTTTTCAAGAGCTCATTCAATCAAAAATATAATCCATATTTTTATGCTATTTTTAGATTATTAATGCCAGTATTTGTTATAGAATTTAAATATTTCAAATATATTTTAGGTGTGGGTATAGAACAATTGTAGCTAAAGAACACTTTTCTGTTATTAAAATAAAATCCATTTGCCATCTATAATGTATTTAATTTTTAGATTTCACAATAATTTATTTTGATATAATATTTTTCAAAAGTATTTTTTTGTTGGGTATAGAACATACGAGGCAAAGAACCCTGCTTCGGATTAGAATAAAGGGCCGTTTTAACATATATAATACCTTTAACGTTTAGATATCACAATAATTTATTTTGTATGTAATATTTATGCTAGAGGTGGTTGAATAAAGAGATTTCCTTATTAAATACAAAAAGTTAATCAAGTTTTGAAAAAAAATAAAAGACCAGTGTTATTTTATAACATATATTATAGGTCTAATTTCATACAATGCATGTCAACTATTCGTATATTCTTGATTAAATGTAAAGCACCAGTTAGCCAGCTTCTTAGATATACAATTGACGTAATAAGATTATTTAATTAACTCAACTATTTTTTTATTCATTATCGTTGTTCTTCTTAATATTAGTTGGGAATTTACAACTTAAATATTTTAGAAAAGTAATTAAATTGCAATTTTTAATAATTTATTGTGATTAATAGTTAAGGTGTATTTATTACATAAATAAAGAGTAAATGTATATCTCTTATACACGAATCCCTTTCATATCGAAAGTATCTTTTTCGATGCATTTTAGACATATGATTAAAGGAAAAGGTTTTTTTTCTGATAAATATCTATCTAATACACCGTGTCTCTTTGTTTATTGCAGTTCAGTAAATAAAAAAATTGAAAAAAAATCCAGAAAGTATCTTCCCTTTACTTGTGTGGTTTAAATATACTAATTTGTGGCGTATCTGAACATTATTGACGAAAAAATACATAATGATAATGGCACACACTAATACATTTTTTGATATGGTGATATTATCATGCCATTTTGGTTTTTTAAAGAAATTTAGATAAAAAAAACAAAAATATTATCTAAAATTTTTGATGTATTGAATACCTTTTATATTTTAAGAACCCTTTTACAAGAAAAGATTTTGGATTTTCAGATAATTTTAAAATTAAGGGATATAGGTCAAAATCAAATTAAAAAACCAATGAAGAAATAAAATAAAAATTGTATTTTTTTAAACTTAAGCAAATAATTTGTTGTTTTGAGATTTTCCATGAACTAACCTGATTATGAAATAGTATTGGAAGAACATAAAGTATATAATAAGATAAGTAAGCCTAATATACTTTAATTTCTTTTACTAATATTCCTCAAAATATAATAAACAAGTAAAAATTTTAAAACAAGTCTTTAATAATCAAATTTAAAATATAATAGAAAATGATAGAAAAATAAATTCTTAAGAAACAGAGTCTTTAATAACAAAAATTAAAATATCATTTGGCAAATATTATAAAAAATGATGGAAAAATAAAATCTTTCAAAAACAGAGTCTTTATGACAAAATTTAAAATTTTATTTGATTTATTTTTAAAAATATAATCAACAAATGAAATTTTTCAAAACACTGAATATAATAACAAATTTAAAATTTTATTTGACTAAGTTTATAAAAATATATTCATATTCAACAAATGAAATCTTTCAAAACGGGGTCTTTTATACCATATTGCAATAACAGTTGCGACTTATTTTCATTGTGCCATAATTGAAAATTACCAATGCTAAGTTGTTTAAGAAATAAATAAGCAGTTGCTGCCACAATTAAGTTTTCTGAATTTAAGTAGTTTTCTAAAGCCGATATTAATTCCTTTATAGAATTATCATCCCCGACCATTTTTATTCCCATTAATGTCAAAATGCCAAGATAAAATACATATGATGGATGGTTATCAGACTTTAAATAATTTCCTAACAATTCACAAATAATGCTATTGTATGTAAAATCCCAATCCATGTAAACACATATCAATTTTATAGCCATTGAGTTCTCAAATATCTTTGTGTTTATGTTACCATCAACGAATACCTCAATCTCTTTCATAAAATCAGAACATAAAATTGTAAAATCGACTGGTTTGGGTGGGATGTTAACTTCTATTTGCATCTGTGTGTAATAGCGAAATATTTTTTCATTATTTTTGCAGAATTCCATGTCCATAAGCAATTGATGAGAAAAAATCTCTTTTATCGCAGAATAGACTTCGCTCTTCCAATTAATTTCAGATTTTATTATTTTAGATAATAAGGCTGTAAGCCATTCAGATTTATTATTGAACATTATTATGTCATGCATCAAGGTTAATTTCTCATTTATGGTCAAAACAGGAACAACTACAATCAAAGTGCTCTGTATATAAGGAAATTTCAGGAATTCTATTTCATCAAATATGGCCTTCAAAATACCTGCCTTGTTTATGTTAACATAGACAGAAATTTGTTTTTGATCATTTATTGATATTTTTGATTTTGTAACATAATGCATAAATGTTTGGAAATCAAAATTTTGTTTGAATAAGTTCTCTTTCTTTTCTTCTACTGCAAGTGAGACCAGAATCTCATTATAAGGTGATTCTTCTATCATAGAATCCTTTGGTGTGCTAATACTATTAGAAGCAGAAAATGTATGAGATTTTATATTGATTGTAGTGTGATCGGATTCTATTTCAAAACATTCTACGGGCTTGATTTCATTCTTGTAATTTGTTTTGACGCTTTGAAATAAATCTAAATTTTTCGTTTCATCTTCTGTATTTTTTCTATCTAAATATTTTTTATCAGAAAGACTCTTTATTTTGTCTATGAGTGCTGAAATAATCACATCTTTCTCTTCGTTACTTCTTTTAAGACTTTTACATTGTGATTTTAATTTTTCTAACTCTGTAAATGAATCCATTTTAAAAAGGGGCATTGAATTAATTAGTTGTAATAATAATATGCATGTACCTATAAACGATTTGGATACTCTGCTAGAACGATATTATTGGGGATAAGGAATATAACTATAGGGAAAATTCATTTATCAATTAAATTCTAGAATATAATTTTATAGTATTTTATTTTTGTAATTTACAGTATTCCTTATATTACAGACATTTCGATAGATGAAATATAACTCGATTTTATAGTATATATATTTTTGTAATTTACAATATTCTTATATTACAGACATTTAAAGTATAAAATGTTACTCGATTTTGTAGTATATATATTTTTGTAATTTACAAAATTCTCATATTACAGACACTCAGTAGATTTGATGCCACTCGATTTTTTAGCATACACATTCTCGTGATCTACAATATTTTGTATTATGCATAATTTCGGTGGTTAATATAACACTTGAAATAATATTTAAGACTCTAATAATAGAAACAGCAACAAATACAAAAAAAAATCGCATTAAATTATATGTACTTAATTATTAGTTATATTAGTTGGTTTAATATTTTTTTGTGGTCGATAAGGAAGAGATCAGACAATAATTTAATTCCTTAAAATTTCGTAATATGAAACACCATGCTAATTTATTTATTAAATGAATAATTTTTTCATTTGTATAATGCCGAAATTACAACTCAATAAATACAAATAAATTCATTTTATTTATTTAATGATTTTTATATACTTGTTTTATACTTTTTATCAAGCATAACTTGATCCCTTCTTGCTAGTAGAATTTATCTTGACTTTCGGCTACTTCTTTTCTATCTTATCATCTATACCCATCCATTTTTTAAATCTAACATAAATTCATAATTAATTAAAAACTCGAAATCGTTGTAAATCGATAATTATTAATAAATGTGATCTAACATCGAATTATGATCAATAATAAAATCTTATTTTAACTTAATAAAAGGTTTATGGCATAAAAAACCCTTTTTAATAAATCATAAAAGAAGGATTGGTATCGAAGAAGACATTCGAAAGTAAAAAAATACTGTGCGCACATTAAATAAGAAAGTTTTGCTTGAAAACTAAAATTATAACAATAAATTATGCGCAGGAATAAAGATTTTATATCTAGCATCAACTTATAATCGACAAAAAAAAATCTAAAGTAAACTTAATTAATAAAAAAAATAACAAATAAACTTCTTTATGAATATAAAAAAATCACAAATCCAGATAAATTCTTACTTAGAAAAATTACTTTTTTTCGGTTCTTAAGCTTACTTTGGCGTAATTTGATTTTCTGCTATTTAAATTTGTTCAAGCAAAACTTTATATTGCTCTATGAAGCATATTTGGCTGAAAATTCTTTAAAATCTTCATCGATGCATCTTCTTCCAAGACTTATTGGTTCTATGTTCTTCAATAATCGTAATTTTACTTGAAAAAAAAATTATATTTTTAAATTCCACGAGTCTGTAAAAAAATACCCAAATCATGATAGTTCAGTGAATCCCACAAACCCATGGTTATAGAAATATTGGTAGGAAGATGCCATCTATCAGGGTAAATAGATTTTCAAAGAGCGTTGTTTTTAATATATTATAAATCCACAATCTATGCCATCCCCTCGTGCTTATCGATTAAAAAAAAATCAAATGATTTTTTTCCTGTCAAATATCCCATCAAAATAAGAAATTATTTGCATTAAATACTGTCTATAAACCTGGTTTTTTTATGGGTTAATTTTATTTTTAGCTTTTATATTTGTTCAAGCAAAACCTTGGAATTCTCTATAGAACAGATTTATCTGATAATTCACTCTATCTCATCATCTTTACAAATTCCCTCGATGCATCTTCTTCGCACAAAAATTGCTAGTATAAGTTTCTTCCTCAATCCTATTGCTTTTGCGAATGCTTTCGCTTCATTTGGCATTGCTAGCTCCATAATATAAAGTGTATAAATAAATTTTTATCATTTGTACTTCACTTTTTTTTTATTTCTATTTCTTTTAAGAAGTTCAATTTATACTTATAGAAACCATTGCTTAATTTCGTTATCTCTCTGTGGATGTCCTCCAGCACTTCTTGTCACCCGATATCACCATGGGTTGGGCCCCATTCTCATGGGCGGCAGTCAATATGTGGAGGGAATAAGATCCTGTCTACTGTTCAACGCTAAGGTATACGAGCTATAACCACACTCTACACTTACCTGTATCTTTTCTGTAGGTTGTAGGATCTTTTACCTTCCTGGAGGCACAGTTTAACGGCTTGCACAGCATACTCTAATTTTCCAAGGTATACATAAAATATTATTTTTTTAATGAAAACAATCAACTACAAAAATAAATTTCCTGGTGGAGTGTACTTTTAATGCTGCTGAACTATGATTGGGAAAAAACACACATTAGTCTACCATAATTTAAAATCATTTAGATGTGATATTTAAATTTTGGAATTTTATTTATTTTTCCATAAACTAATTTTTAGAAGTCGAAAAATACAATTAAAAGATTATTTTATATTATTGAAAAATACGTAAAACGGAAAAGGCATTATTATACTCATATTGCTTAATTTAATGTATGTAAGATAAATTAATCAATGAATCTTGTTCAAAATCTAAATTTTATGTGTTATAGAGCTTAAAATATCAACAAAAACGAATTTACATTATATAGATAATCTTAGTTCAGTGGGGTTTTGTTTTGATACTATTCAAGCCTGATGTGTGCTATAGAGTTTAATATTTGAACAAAAACAAATTTACATTATTTAGATAAACTTAGTTCATGAATATTTATTTTTTGATACTGTTCAAGCCTGATGAATTGTATGAGTAACCATCGAAATGATTGGTAATATATGCATACAAATATTCTTATAACAATTAACGATATCATAAAGCCATAAGATATTGAAAAATTCATTTCTTAATGTTATTTTAATAAAAATAATAACTGTTTTTTTATATAAATGATGATTTTTTAGGTCACAAGCTAAAATGCCAATAAGAAAATAATTCTATTTTAGTGATTGTAATTCGGGATATTATGTGTTTTATTCAGCCAATTCAAGTTATGCATTTGAAAAAGTTTTAAAAAGAAAATTTTATGGTTTTTTTTAATAATTGTGAGATGTTTAAGCTTTAAAGAAAATCTTATGTTTCTTTTTTTGTAGAATGGTTGAAAAATATAATAAAATTTATTTGCCAAATTAGTTTTGAGGGAAGTATTAAAATCATAACGTTATAATTCAATAAACAATCACTTATTACAATCAGATTCCAGCAACAAATCCATCAAACATATCTAATCTTTTTTTAATTGGATACTGTCACAAAGTGATTGGTTGCCAATTATACAAATGTATTTAAGGAGGTATCAATAAGAGAAGTATGCGTCTTATAATAATAAGCAATAGATTACCATTAACAATTACAAAAACGAACAACACATTCTCATATAAAGAGACAAGTGGGGGTCTGGTTACTGGTCTCAAAGCAGTTAAACAAACACTTCAATTCATTTGGATTGGTAACATTTCCGGAATGTCTTTGCAGGATGAAGAACGTAAAACAATCACCAAAGACTGTTGGGAGTTGTATAAAAGCATCCCTGTTTTTATAAAAAATGAATTAAACGAAGCTTCATATAATGGCTTTTGTAATGGCATAATGTGGCCTCTTCTTCACAGTTTTCCTGACGATGTGGCATTCGATCCAAAATTATTCGAAGCATATAAGACTTACAACACAATTTTTTGTGAGAGTGTATCTGAAATCGCTCAAGAGGGTGATGTTATATGGGTTCATGATTACCACCTTATGCTATTGCCTCAGATGTTGCGTCAGTCTTTGGGTAAAAAGTTGAAAAAATTCTCTATCGGATTCTTTCTTCACGTACCATTCTCGCCATCTGATATTTTTAGCAGTCTACCATGCGCGAAAGAAATATTGAGGGGCATTCTGGGAAGTGATCATATTGCATTCCATATTTATGACTATCTAGGTCATTTTTTGGAAGCTTGTGATGATTTACTTCCATTAGAATCTGATATTGATAAGACAATTAGACAGGATGTCAAGGAAACACCCACACAAAAAAAAATAAGTGAGGTTAAGAGAATGGATTATTTTTCCGGTAACATAAGAATAGGAAATAGAACGATTACAAGTAAGGCAATTCCTATTGGTATTGATCCGGAGTTGTTCAGAGCAACGCTAAAGAAATCAGAGACGAAGGAAAGAGCTGCTGCTTTAAAAAAACAATTCAACGGTAAACAAATAATGATCGGTGTTGATAGAACAGATTTTATTAAAGGTATTCCAAATCGTATAAGAGGACTTCAAAAATATTTGATGAAAGAAAACACTAATAAAAATGTAGTGTTTTTCCAAATTTGTGTTCCGAGTAGACTCGATGTAACTGAGTACGGTAGTTTGATGGAAACTATACATACAATGGCATCTGAACTAAATGGAAAAATTGGAAATGTTGATGATACATACTTTCATATATTAGGTAAATCCATAAAATTCGAAGAACTATGTGCATTGTATTCGATAGCTGATGTCTGTGTTATTAGTTCTGTCCTTGATGGAATGAATCTAGTTGCACTTGAATATATTGCATGCCAGGGATCTAAAAAGGGTGTTCTTATGTTAAGTGAATTTGCCGGATGCTCTAGCACTCTACCCGGATCCATTTCCTTCAATCCTTGGAACACAGATGAAATCGCGACAGCCCTTGAAACTAGCCTAAATATGGGTGAAGATGAGCGATCAGAAAGATATGAAATAAATAAAAATAATGTTAATAAGTTCACAGCCGTGAAATGGGCTGAAGATAATGTAAAAGAGCTTCAGAGTCTTAGCACAAAAGACAAAATAAAGGGGGTAAAATATTCCAATCATGGTTAATTTGCTAAGACTGAATTTAAAATAAAGGTATTATTGTATGTTAAATATTTTTGATCGTGATATATACTTTTTATATTGTTCCAACATAACAAGAAATTCATTAATAGAAGAAGATATATATTTCATATAACACCTAGCCCTATTAATTTATTAAAGGTATCTCTAATCACAAATATTTATTTATGAGCCTGCAATTTAATCAATTTTTACCATTTTTGTGCACCTTCGATTTCATCGGAATATTGAACACTAATTGATTTGTTGTAGCATGAGGATGAAATTTATTAATCAACGAAAAAATATAAGCTTTTAATAATTATTCACACTTAAAATAAATTTCATCATCTCTAAATTCTTAGATTTTCGAACAAAACATATTATAATGAAAAATAGAGAGAACTTCTATATATAGGCTTTAAAACGCTTCTTTTGGGTAATTACTTAAATAATAAGCATTTAACAGCGATTTTTTTTATCAAATATTATGCTAGTTAAAGTCTTGTAGAAAGCAATGATCCTATTATAATAAACAAATTATAAGATATATAAAAGAAAATAAACAAAACTCAGTTGTTCTAGATATAATTTTGTATTTTCTTATTATAATTTTTTGTTGATCATGTACTATTTCTTGTAGATAAAGATACATCTTATTTCTAGTTTTTGCCAAAAGAACATATATAAATTTTACTTTTGTATATATTTTAAGAGTATATTTTGAAATTTTGAATTTTTATTTTTCTAATTTAAAGAGATTAATTTTATTAATTGAGAGCCTTCCATTAAAGGAGCTCTACCAAATTAATTATTTAAAAAAAATCATAATTTTCATTAAAATTCATTTACTTGTTCATGCATCACAAAAATTTAAAATTCTGGCCAGAAAGGCATCTATAATTAAATCAGACAAAAAAATAGACGATGTTTACATAAAAAATACCCTGAGTTTTTACATATTGAAAAAACCGAATTGAAATGATGGTAAACTTGAAATCAATCACTTTTTATTCATTAGCCATATTTTTCAAATTTATATTCATGGCAGAAGCCTTATCACAGGAAGACCGTGATACTTTAGAAATACAAGACTTCGAGAAGGCATTATCGGATTTTAAAGAGACGATGCCGAATATAATAGTGAAATATGAGAGACTCAAAGTTATCCAAAAAGATATTCTCGAGAAGAGAGAAGGCTTTAGTGAGGCGAGATTTAAGATTATGACTCGAATCCTAGAAAATATGGTGAGAAAATTTAAGCTGATTATTAAGATAAGACAGCGCTTAATGTATGTTTGTAAAAATTATGAGTTACTTTCAAATGAAAATTAATAAAAGTTTAATATTAAATTATTTTGTATTTTACGAGTATAACCTATTTTTAACAATGAAATCTCTTTGGAGTATAATAAAGTTATGTGTGACTTTTTATTCAAATTTTTAGCATAATTTAAATACAAAAATCAATAAATTTATATCACAAAAAAGCTTGTTCTAAATAAAATAAAATAATTTTAACTGCATAAAAGAATTATGTTTACGGTTTAAACTAGATTGTGTGTTTTTTTATGTTTTTTTTAAAAGCCATAAATATTTTTAGTTGTTGAATAGATCGGAAAAGGTAGTTTTTTTTTCGAAGCTCCCAGAATAATAATATAAAAAAAACCAATTTAATTACATGCCATTACGCGTACAAAAAAAATTAAGAATCTACAAAAACCAAAATTTATATACAAAATTTTTATAAATTTAATGTTCTATATATATTTTAGCATTCTCAAAATATGAAATTTTTATCTGAACAAAAAATACAATGTAAAAAAAAATAAGTCTGAAATAAATACATAATTTACTTTAAATTTTAAAAAATGATTAATGGTTTTAATCATTAAAGGCAATTTTATAAATCATTAAAATAATAAAATTGGGAAGGGTAAGTATGTTTCATTGGATATAAAATAAAAAAATCAAAAATAA
This sequence comes from Rhyacophila brunnea, assembly GCF_057557595.1. Classification (NCBI taxonomy): domain Eukaryota; kingdom Metazoa; phylum Arthropoda; class Insecta; order Trichoptera; family Rhyacophilidae; genus Rhyacophila; species Rhyacophila brunnea. Next base: position 2,375,814 of record NW_028233069.1, on the reverse strand, counting down.
TTTTATATTTAGCGTATATTGAGTAAAAAGTGATTTAATGATCATTAAATTGGATTTTTGACCTTAAAAAAATGTTAAATACATATTTTAAAATATTAAGGTGGTTTAAAACTAGGAGTTGGTTATTTTGAAAACCAATTTAAGCATTAATACAATAAAAAGATAACTTAAAAAATATTAAAAATCATAGAATAAACAACAATGAAAATATGTTTTTACGGAAGAAAGACTAAAATAAAGACATATAAAAAAATAAATATGATAAACAGGCAGTGTATCATAGAAATTCCCAATATTTGTAAATTTTTCGGCTTTTAATGATAAAACTTTGTGTTTGCAGCTACTAGACAATTTAAATCATAAGATCTCTTTCACCTTTTGTGTTATATTCTTGTACCTTAATAAATATATTTAAATATTCAGTCTTCGGAAATTTCTTCTTTATTTTAAAACAACAATTTAACTAGCTGATTTTCCTAATCATAAAAAAATATTGTACATAAAACACTTTCTAAGAAAATAAAAGAGGCGAATGATGTTATATGAACATGAATAATTTTAAATTTAACAAATTTTATGTGATAGTATAAATGCTAACTTTTGAGATATACATCAATGTAAAAACTACAATATTCTATTTTAAAATTCAAACATTTTTATTTTTTTTCTGTGGTAACTTTACAATTTATTTATAGACTCTTTCAAATGGCCTAAAATAATTTAAAATATATACCAGAGGTTCTTTATATCAATATATTTAAATATAGACAATTTAATAAGTTTTGTGTTTTTGAAGGGTGCAAAAAATGGAACATATCACAGTCTCAAACAAAAAAAAAAGGAATTACACTGCTGGGTTTTAATTACATAATTTAGATAAATTCTTAATATTGAGGGGTTATTATCTCGATTTAATGCCAAAAAACAAAACAGTGATATAAAAAACATATGTATAATAAAGTCTGAATTTTAATATTATTTGTCTCATATTCTATAATCTCAAACAAATAAAAATGTGTAATACATCTTTATACATCTACTAGAGCATAAAAAAACCTTTAGTTTTAAAATTCAAAATGAATCGCATATTGAAATCTTGTAACTGGTATTCTTGTTTAGTTAACCACATAACAATATTAAATTCACAGCGAAATATATCATATAAAATTTATAAAAAAGAGTAAAAGGCCATGCAAAAAAAATCATAGCTATAGTTAGGAACTTAATAAGAGATTTTGTGTTTCATGCAATAATCTAAGAATGATCGATCAGGGTTTGAATGCTATGAACATTATCTTCTATAGTTTAAAAATGAAAGTTTTAGAAATATATTTATTACCTCATTATATGTTATTCTCGTGTTTTAAAATACCTTGTACAGTCTTTTGGGAATGTGTCAACTTGCCAAAAAAAAAAATTTCTCCCATAAATGGAATTTGAATTTGGCATATCACATAATGGTGAATAACTTTAGCGTTAATGCTGGCTCAAATATAATAAAAACAGTAAAAAGAAATTTTCTTACGCGTGGGATGTTAGACAAGAGTTATAATATTTCAGATTGTCGGTTTTTGTCAGAAAATCATAGATTTAAAAAAGATTTTCATCCATAAAAGAGATTATAATCGAAAAGCCAGGTTTATGAACAAACCAAGAGAAAAAGAAAAAATAAAATTGTATCTTCTTCTAACATGATCTTAACTACAATAAGAAACATCGTAAATACATAATATCGTTAATTCTTTGCAACTCGTAAAACTATGAATGTCAAAACATAAAAACAAATAGCAAAGAAAAAAATGATTTCTAAAAAGCTAAATTTAAGTTTCTGATAATTAAAAAGTAGATTTCTAGGGCAATATATTCTTGCTTTACGGCATTAAGATAAATAATAATAATGTATTTTAATTTTCTCACATCCTTATAAAATGAAATTCATAGAGATATCGAAAATAAAAATGATTCATGATGCTTTAATTTCTTCACCGTTAGGTATTTAATAACCTCTGCTTGTTTATAGTGAAATTTACGGTCAATAAAATCCTATAATTTATGCAATGATGACCAGTAAGATCTAAAATCGATATGCTAAAGTGTTTCAAGATGCCTGAAAAATCTTGAAAATAGATCCAAAGTATGTAGTATGTGATTTTGAGCTGGTTTAATCAATATAATACAGAACTATTTTAGTAATACTATGCACGCGGGTGTTTATTTCTTATGTGTCAATTTTTATGGCGAAAAGTACAAACTTTGCATTCATGCGCCGTTTATAATGTGTCTTTACACAAAATAAAAATATCCAATTTTTAATTCCTTGTTCGGATCCAGCAATTTTTTTTGTTTGTGGTCAAAGGTTGGTGCTTAAAATTAACAAGTATATCTTTGAATGATTTTAGATTACATTAAATCCAGTTTTATTCATGGATAAATTTCGGCATTGTATCTTTATATTTTTTCTTCAAGCTTAACTTGATTGAATTCACATGAACACGCCATATATATACTCTTGGCTATATAATATTCTCTTAAATCTTCTTCGATACCTCTCCTCTTTTAAAGACCTTTTAGTATATGGTTTTCCTCAGGTACAATAAAAATTTCAAGGATATAAATAGAGCGCTTATCGAAATTGTAGGCTGTTGATGATAGATTCTGTGTAATATTGCAAGGCAAACAAATCTGCTTAGGCTGGCATACTCAGATCAACTTAAAAAATAAAATATAATCCTAATATAGCGCAATTTTTAAATGTGATTTTAGGGGGGGGGGGAAGAAAAAAAAGATTAAGCCCTCAAGATGCTTAATTAGTAAGATTAGCATATTAAATGCATCAAAAAAGGAAAAAAACAAAATCTTCTGATTTAATTCTAAATTAATCATGCCTCTACGTAATCTTAATGCGATTAGCAGTTTTTTCGGGTTTAAGTTAAAAACGGATCTAAAATTTTGGAATAATTTTTCAAATAATAATTCTACTTTAATATTTACACAAATCTTTAAAAATTTGTGTATATTAATTTTTTTTCTTTTTTTAACGCTAAACCAGAGGATTAAGTATAATAAAGGGATTTTATTACAGTTTTTTTAATTATACAGAATCCTCTGGTTGTAGGATAAAAAACAATGATTGTATAATTTCGGTTTATGATCGTATAATTTAAACATATCAAGGATTCTGGGCCAGCTATTCGATAAAACCTTTTGAATCCCCTTTGTATAAAATTCGAATTTACAAACTTATTACAATTATTTTCAAATTTAAGAGAAACACCGTTTAAATATAAATTAAAATTAACGTTTCCCTATTGCCAGAATATTTTTAGATAACAGATTAAAAATTATAAATTGGTCTTGGTTTACTACTTCAATTTTATTTTTATTTTCGTCCATTGTATTCATCTGTAAATGAAGTTTTTAATAGTTCTTATCAAAACATCGTATTCGTACTTGAAATTCCTAAAATAAATTGAGCCTAACATCAGTCCAATGGTATAATGAATACTAATTTTGAAAACGATGGGCAAGAACGGAAACTCGAATGCTAAAATTAAGATATGGAGACAGTATAGAATAGAAAGAGTCATGGTGTATTCATAAAGTTTCTCTGTTTGCATTTTAAAAACATATCCGTTTATAATGGCTATAAAGATAAGTATTTGGTGGGTGTTTGACGCTCCTTGAATGTTCCTAAGATATCTTCTTGTTTTAGAGCTTTTATAGCTTACATATTTCAAAGCTTCTATAATTGAAGAAGTTAGTAGAAATAGAGCAAAGGGAAGAAGAAATGTGAGTGATTTTTTGTCTGTATGTTTCAATAGGATTCGAATGCCACCAATATTCTGGATATCGATATATGGAATGAAACCTAGTATCCAGCTTGTCAAAATAGCGGCGAGAGGCACAATTAATGGTAATGATGCAGCTTTTATTAAGTCCATAGTTGGGGTTGTGATTATTAAAAACAAATAGAAACAGTGAATATTATATGTAAAACTAAAATTATGATGTAAGGTAAATTCACAAATAATTATCATGATCCAGCAAATAAAGTAATTATTTATTAATTTAGAGGTTAATTTAGAAGATATAGCCAAAATATAGATAAAATGTGCTTAAGGAAACTAGTCTTATTAAGCTTGAAACATAAAATAATGGCTTAAAGCTAAAATTAATATTTTCTAATTCTTTCATTTGATTTTTAAAAATTTAAATTTGTTCGAGAAAAACCTTTAATTATATAATAAAACATATTGGCCTGCATCTCATTTCGATTTACTGATCTTTAAAATTCCTTCACAGCCTCTTTTCATCAAAGAATTATCAGTTAAATGTTTTCCTCCATCCAATTTTTTTATTCACATGCTTTGGCTTCTATTAGAATTATAACATCTTAATAAACGGCATTAAGAGAATATAATAATGATTAAAAATCAAATATTCCATGCTATATCGGGTTTATTTTTTTAGTTAATGCTTAAACAATACAAAATATCACACACTGAAAAATGATCGATAATCGAATTTGAATTGATTTAGTTGATCCCAATTTACATGAACAATTCATTTATTACAGTTTTTTGGAAGTGTGTATTTCAATTATAAAATTAATATTCAAAACCGCCATCTTCAATAAATAGAAATTGCCTAATACTAAAATAAATCATACGAAAATCTGTAAAATTACATCAAAAAAAAACAAAAATAAATCTATACAACAAATCATTATCCCTAAAAGTTCGAGATTCTTAAAATATGCCTAAAAAAATTCAATAAAAAATTTTGATATCTAAACACTAAAGAAAAAATATTTATTAACAAATTACTAACTAGTCCCTTTTAATCCATATTCTTATAGATCTAGAGTCAGCAAACATTAAACTGAGGCTTTAAAAAATATTAAAAATTGAAAGTAAAATGTTGTCTCAATGATGCGTTTAACAATAAAAGAAAACCAAATTTTCATGCCAAATAATAATAATTATAATTATTAATCACTAACAAAAATCATCTGGCAGCTGTTCATTTAATATCGGCTTTATAACTAGCCAATTAATGAAATTGGAGTTGAAAATGCAAACATTTGATCTAGAATCTTATATTTGAATCTTTAAAGACTCGAATTCCCCCTACAAAACATATTTTTTTAATTACCATACAGGTGATTGATGCTGCCTAGTTGCAAGGGATACAGAAAATACATGTAGACCACCCACGGTTCGAGAAGGATTCCGGTTTTAAACATATAACTAATTATAGCAATAAACATCTTTTCTCGATTCTTGAGGCTAGTGCAGTAATCATAGTCATTACTGACAGGATGGGTATTTTACCAGAAATGGTTGCCCTCATTTAAGCGTTCTCTTTAAAACCGGGGAAGTCTATATTAACAGCAGTTTATCTGAAAAGAAGTAATATAAATATTTTTATCTTCAGATAAGTGTCGAAAATATACCATATATACTCGATGGTAATTATTTATGAAGTTACTTTTTAATCAATCAGCCATGTCAGTTGCAATAAAAATGATGTTAAAAAATACCGAATCATGTGTTTGCATAGGTTAAATTTCAATATTATCCTTCCTGTTTTCTATTTCAAAATGATCATAATGGCAAATGCACATAGCTGAATATAATTCAGAAATAAAAAATTATCAAGCACTATTTATATATTTGATTATTTTAAAATTGCATTTTTCTTTCAATTTTTGTTGTTTGATATTGAAAATTCAACAAATAATTTATAGAATATCAGTATTTATATAATTTTTCAAGTTTAAATCCGAAGAATTTATACACAACCGGGCAAGTAATGGATTTAAAAGCCAATTTTAAAATATACATTTGTCTTCACGACAATTATATGTGTATTGGGGGCAACGCTACCTCTAAAATATAAAAAAAATTCTTTGAAAAAATTTGCATTACGAAATAAATTACAGAAATTTCTATTTTATCTTTTCAAATATCATCAAGATTTTACAAAATAAGTAATTGCAATATTAAATATGAAAAAATCCGAATTTTTTTGCGGTCCGGTATTCATAAAACAAATATGTACCTTAGATTATATATAAGTAAGATATCAACACCACACCAACTCGCATGATGTTTTGAATCATAGAATACATGTAATTATAATAATCGCTCACCCTATCCTACTCGCCAAAAAATGTGGGCTCAGATTGCATCACATATAATAAAATAGTGCATTTCTTATTTCTAGTCGCTAAAAACAGAAGAAAACCACCATTGATATGTATATATCCAAAATAAAATGATTTAAGGAAATACTCGATCTTTAATTTCCCAAGTGAATCGTTTATAAAAATAGAAAATAAAGGCTGTTATCGAACGGCTTAATAGCATTAGATTTAATTATAAGCTTACATTTCGAGGATTATAAATAAAATTACTGTCTCGAGCGGTAAAATTATAAATAGATTCAGAATATTTATGAATTTTTGAGCATTCATTTTATAAGAAAAATGTGTAACATACATTTAAAAATGACACAAAGTTAATTTATTTATTAAAATTATAGCATTATTATTATTTTGATCGAAATAGGCAAATAATATGCATAAATTTTGTATATAAATGCATAGATATATAATTTCTATAATACCAATTATAATACAGGTTTAAAATAATGGGTTAACAGTACTCGGAATTTAATTATGATCTAAATAATCCGTATTAATGATTTTTTAACCAGTTTTTTAACATTATAAAATATTAATTTCTGATACAAGAATTTAAATTATCACTAACCCAGAAGAGAACTTTAAAATTAAACTTGGATGGTATTTTTACGTTATTTCAGGCAAATAACGATGAGATTGGTGTGATTAAATAGTGATTTATATGAGGTTGATAATAAAATTTTTTTTGGCTTATTCAGTGTTTTTAGTTATCGATTTTATATCGGAAACTGGTAAGTAAGTTTATTTTGTTTTTCAGATTAGTATATAACACCTTGAACTCCTTTTCAAATTTATTATTGAAAATAAATGAAGTCAGAAAAGATCCTTATGAATTTTAATTGTCATATTTATTAATCAAGTTCTGTTTAAGATTTCCACCCCTTAATTCCATTTGTGTCTTAGTTTGTATAACCGAAATATTTTGAAGAATAGTATTATAGTCATTTATATAAATTTTACTGATTTGTTTGTTGTTAACTGAGAAATAGAATTTCTTTGCGATTTTCTCATTAGAATTTATAAATATCTTTGCTGAACCAGGGTTTTCTCTTGATTTAGGTAGTTTATATTTGAAGTAATGCAGCAAAAAATAATTAAAAGAAACACAAAGACCATAAACGAAACCTATATTTTTTAAAAATACATAGTATAGTTTCTGATCAAAAACACAATATGGAAAATAAACATTGAAAATTTTAATATAATAAGTTGTCCTGATTATAGGATGTACTGTGTGTTTTATTTCTTAAAATTTTTTTATTAACCTGTATGTATTTAAAGAATATAGAGAAATTATGTTTATGATACACATATAGGACTGCGAAAATTCGAGGTTTTTATAATTCAAACTTTTTTATTAACTTTAATTGGAACGTTTCCCAGTAATTTATTCTTTTATTAGCTAAAATAAGAAAAAATATTGCAAATTTAAATAATATAAAACCATATAATTTTCAGGGCAAAATTTTTATATATAATTTTAATAGTAAGCATAAAACAAAGAAAACTAGATCTGCTAGATTGTTGCATAAAAATTGAGGTTTTAGACCCAGTATAACTTAAATTGGGCTTAAACTACTCTGGATCTACATCCATTTGACAAATGAAAACACAAAATATATTTTTTTTAGATATTAAAATGCATTACAAACTATCATTTAGAATTTCTTTGAAACCAAAGATCATCAAGTAAAACTTAATATATATGAATCGTTTGTAAGCACGCTCAATACCTTTCTTTTAAAAACCCAGTACTTATATGGGTAGGGATCTCAAAATATTCGTGTTTTCAGCAAAAAATAAAAATAATTTATGAAGTTTAAATAAAATCTAGTCATACTTATTTTCATCTCCAAAATACATAATATAAATTTTCTTTAACAAAAACAAAAAATCGTAAAATAAAATGTTTTATGTCCAAATTATGATAAAAAAAAGATGGCAAAATGCAATATAATACAAAAAATGAAAAACAATCATGTAAAATATCTTTTGGTTTGATTGGTAAATAAGTTTTCAAAATACAAGCAGCGATTCTAATTCTGGCTTTGTGAATAATATTGTATTATCGATATCTGGTTGATGAATCAAGTTATAATGCACAAGAAATAAATCGATTTCTGGCAATAAGAAAAAGGATACACAGAAATTATTTTATTGGTGAAATATATTATTCTGTAAAAGTAAATATATGAATTAAGGCTTATAAAAGCATCATATATCAACGATATTTACTAAGTGAAATGAATTAAAAAATGAAATATGTCATATAAATTCATGCTTTAAGAAATATATTAGGTTATATACATGTTTAGAAAACGACATAGTTGTTCTATTTGAGTTTTTTTACACGAAGCTTCATTTGTATATATATTAAATATGTAATTCTTGTAAATTGTTTGGATAAATCGTCTTGATTGATACTTGATAAGCCATAAACCTATAAAAGCACGTATATGTTTTTTTAATTTAATTACGAGCAGTCCTGGTTGCTTTAGATCGTTTTTATACAACTTTAGGTAAGTTCCCAGCCTGTTCTAGGTTTTGATTCATTCAAACGACATTACGTAAAAAAAGATATTTACTCTAATGTATTTAGAAGATCTTTTTTAATTTTTATCATTGAATTTTCCATAGGGAATAAAATTTATGACCATAAAAATTAATTTAGTCGAAATTAAAAACCCAAGTAAAAAAATGGTACTTGTAGCTTAATCTATATAACACGCAAGAAAATATCCAAATATCTAATAGAAATTTTTTTGAAGTTCAAAGAGTATATTAGGCGAATAAATATATTAAAATGTTGACTAGCATCTAATCGAGAAAATTGGCTGTTTTTTTGTTCTATATAATATTAAATTTGGTTTCATAAAAAATCGAGCAAAGAAATATAAAAACATACAAAATTTTATTTTATCTGATATAAAAATCGAGGTTTTTTTTTCCAATTACGGAGTTGAAGAAAGCCTCGAACTAATAATTCTTTTAAAGAGAAGAGGTATCGAAGACGTAAGAGAAGAAAGTATAGTAAGAGTAATATATGATGTTCACATGGAAAATCAATCACGTTATGCTTGAAAAGAAAATCATAAATCTTAATGATAAATTAACACATAAATAAAAACATACTATATATAAAATTAAATTAAAGATATAATTCAAGTTTATCCTTGTAAATATGACCACATTTTTTATTTATTCATTTACAGTTTACATTCTTCTCTTTCGAAGATAATGCTTGCTAATCCTTGTTGAATCAAGCAATTTAGTTTCCTTCCTCTGATAGGGCAAAGTTTGATATACTTGAATTCGCATTTTCTGCTAAATTTGGGATTTTTCTTAAATCTGACCTGGAAGAGCGTGTCTTTAATTCTTACGTACAATTTTCCGTTGCAATCAACATAGAGACATATGTTTTCGCATCTATGCTTGCTTGCTATATACTTTTTGAATTTTAGAAGGAAGATTGGGAATCGAAGAAGAGCGGGGTACCCCTCTTTTGTGACCCTTTTCCCGTCAAGTATTGGTTTAAGCTCGACCCATTTAACACTATTTGATGCCCTATCAGTAATTTCTTTTACCTTTACTCTTCCTCTATCGCAAAGGTCTCTTTCATTAAAAACAAAGGTTTTAACAATTTTAATGTTGTCGACTGCACATTTTACTCTATCCCTACATTTATCCCATGGCTTGTTTGATTTATATACAACTTTTTTTTGCTTTACGAACTTAGGACATTTTTTCTTTTTAATTGGATGTTTAGATGATTGTTTTTCACAAATAGTAGAACTTGATGACGAGCTTGAAGAAGATCTTTTCTTAGAACATGTTGAATCTGAGCTCGAGGACGAGCTTGTGCTGCTTTCTTCAGAACTGCTGCATTCTACTGGACTAGGCTTGGGCTTTGGTTGTGGTTGAGGAGGGCAAGGTAAAGGTTTTGGATAAGGAGGGCAAGGTAGAGGTTTTGGGGGCTGAGGCAAAGGTGGGCATATTACTGGAGGTCGACACTGTGGAGCTTGGTGTGTTTGCTGTTGGTGTAAATTTACATTGCATCTATTAGATTCACGATTGCATCCTTCACCTCTTTTAATACAGAATGCGTATTCTGCATAATTGGTATTGACGTCGTATGGTGCAAGTGCTCCATTGCTTCTTAAAACCAAGTCATAGCAGATGTGGTCATTCCATCCGGCTACAGCGGCTGATTCAATACAATTATTGTGGAGCATTGTTATGAGGTAAGGAAGATTTCCAGAATTAGCAATAACATCGTCGAGTCCATTTGCCTCACATATTCTGTTTGGAGGGCATCCAGGGATCCCTTTGATCAATATGACCTTTTGCGAGGAAAGACTTAGCATAAATAAAATTACACTGCACATGTTTAGAACCATCATCTTGATTTTGTAATTTTATGTCTATTTATACTTTTTGATCCTTTATGGAACATAGTCTTTGCAATGCATTTATGCTTAAATTCAAATATTGGTATGTAAATATACTAATTTCTACATTCATTCAAATGAAATGTAATAGTCTAGAATTCAACCTTAAATACCCTATTCCAAGATCTAAATATCCATTTTAATACAAGTATATTCAAGTGCGCTATATTAGTATAAATTAAATTAAAGAAAGCTTATGGCACTCAACACATGTCTTAGCAAGATATAAGATTTTAGATAAATATGAAGAAATATTGACTTCCTGAAAAATAAATAATTGATGAAGAGTAGAATAATACATATATTTCATCAAAGTGGGATATTGAAGAATTATTGAAATTAAAACCAAAGATCATATCGTATAGCTGTTAATATACAAATCTAAAATTAAGTACAACAAAAAATCACAAAATTCAATCTAACTAGATTGAATATAAATTTAAAGAAAATTAAATTATCATTTCATGCCCAAATAACGATGTAATGATTGCTTTTTTATAAAATTACAGGATGCAAATTATTTTTTAGAAAACTAATTTGAAATTTTCCACCTTAAACAGCCTGTATTTGTATTATATCATTCTAAATCAAAACATTGGTAAACTATTAAATGGTTCTCACCTTATTAAAACAATATTTAAATGATAAGGTTAAGAAAAATCCAAATTAAATTCTTAATAATGAATCTAAGTAAAAGGCAATTATCTGAATTATATTCTAGTTATGCATGAACTACTATTTTACCTGAAAAATTATATCATTTCATTCTAACATGCACAAATTATAAATGGTTTATTTATCCAATAAAAAGGTTTTTAAGGTCTGTTTATTGGTAATAAAAACTGTATATAATAAATTTTGAAGTTTTAGTCCGAAAAATAATATATCTACAAATTGTAAACTTTAAAAAAACTATTTATTGGTGCAATGTATTGTTTTCAGTGTTTCTTTCACAGTTAATAGATTTATGTTTACAAATTTAAGAAAATACAACAATTAATATTTGTGAATTTACGATTTATTGAGCCTTATGTCAATGGTAAAAATATATCTTATTAACAACACTTGATACCAGTTTTGCATGGATGAAAATTCAAGATTTTTTTGTTTATATATACCTAATTGAATCCACAAATATATTTTTTTATTATATTCAAAAGCCTATAAAAATTTTATAAAAATATTATTGTATAAAAGATTTAGAATAATCATGATAATCTAGTAGATGGACGAAGAATATTTTCAGAATAAAATCGCAAATAAATTTTCGTTAATTTCAAAATACATATTTTAAAAAAATCTATCCGAGCAATATTTTTCTAATAAGTTTATATGCAATATATATATATTTACAGAATTTAGGTATTTTCTTCAACTAATTTTGAATTTTTTTTAAATAACCACAATTTGACCACTGAAAAAAACGCTTTTCATATTATATATGTTTTATGAATTTGAAAACAAATGAAAAGTTTGATGATTCAATCTACGAATAAAATATCATGTTAAATTATAATCTACATATATAATCGAGTATCATTTATTATTCACCCATATTGTTTACGATGTAAATTCAAAGTGTAGAAATACATATTTGGAAATTATTGGGATAAACATTATATCTTATTCAAGATAAATTTAATAGTTAGGGAAAAGATGTTTACCTTTGCAATATAAATTTAATTTTATACAGCTAAAAAATAAATTACACAACAATTCTGTCCTTTAACGGATAAAAAAATGGTGATTTTAGTACTATACATAATTAGGCGCTTCTTTTAAAAGAATATTTTTTAACGTCTATGATCATTTTTTTAAAGTGATCTGATTTGAATCAACGTTTTGATCCAAATAAATCCCTTAAATTGCGGAGGAAAATAAATAAATTTCTTTGGGTCAACATAAAGTGATGTTTTATTAAAATTTAAGTACTTCAAGAATATGACAAAATACATTACATAAATTAGTGGGTTATTCTTAAATTACATTTTTTAATCATGTGATTATAATCTAAAAGCCCAAATGTAAAAAATATTGCAATACGCTTTAAATTATTTACAAATTTTATCTATATCTTTTTAAAACACATCAAATAATATTTTCTGGTAATTGAATTAAACCATTTCAGATGGAAATTACATAATTCAATTATATATTTTCTACACGGTATCTGATTACATCCCATTTTCAAGCTATACATGATTTGAATTAGGTACTAAGAAGAATTTTCCTTATAATTAATTCAAATATCGAAAAAATAAAACATTTAATCTTACCAAATTTGATTAAAACTATGGAATCGTGGTTTTTTTGATTTAATCTTAAAAACATAATTTACGCCAAATTTGTTCTATAATGCATTAGACGAATAAACTTGACTAGAATTACCTATAAAATTAATATTATGCAGGATTTACTTGTCGCATATGTTTATGCATTGTCTTTGTGCACATAAATGAATGTATATATTGTGGATTATATGCAAATTCTTTTCTATCTGTTAGCACTAATTTAGCGTGTGTAGGACTTAACAGAGCGAGATTTTTGCTATGAAAAAGTAAATACACACGCCAAATATATGTCATCTTTATGGAAGCAACATTATGCTGACACAACTTCCGAGTGATCATAATCATTGACGTCATTGTAGCGGTATCACTATATTTTTATCATAAATATATATCAATAAGGTTTTAGAAGAGAAAGTAAGAATGGGTTTACTTTTCAGATGTAAAATCCCAAACATCTCATTATAGTATATACTATGATCATTTTTTATAAAGGGTAAAATTGATTTTAAGTTTCACTAATAATGAAATTGATTTTTTTATACGTATTACAGTTCCATTATCTAAATGTGTATTTTTTGTTATCATTTAATATATCCCCATATTGTTTTTTATTCTATAGACAAATTTCCATATAAAATCTTAATAATTAATTAAGTATGGCCATTATTTACTTTCTTGAATATATATAGCTGGTATTTAAGAATTTTTATTTCTTGTCATATGATCCATAAATACAACATACTATTCTCGATATACAAGGAGTGAAATAGTAAATCTTTAAACAGTGAAACCGTAGAATGAAATAATATTTCTTCACACAATTGAATCGATCTTTTTTTGATTTACATGCATTTTATAAAAGCAAAATATACATTTGTAATCATAGAGAAGCAGAATCAAAGTATATTATTCTATTTCAATTGGCTTTGAAAATACAAGTTATGGGTTTTATGGAATTACACTATACAGATAATCCAAAAATGTTTTAAAAGCACAAAATATATATAAATACCCTATAACATAAAAAATACAAATTTTTGTTTTTTTTGGTTTTCTTGGCATATATAATTGTTATTTAAATTATACTGTTGAATAAATTTCACATTTTTGGTGCAGTACATATATTTTGAATTCAAGTTTTTATTAAGTATTTATTGTCAAATTTTTTTGTCATTTTATTAGATTTTAATTGTTGTAAATTAAGAAAAGGATTTTTGTTTTGTTCTATATGATGAAATCGATATTTTACCAGCTAAGATATTGTAATGATCTTAATATATCAGATCTAATTCGAACTATAAATATTTTTATTTTATACTGTAAACCGATGCTATTCATTTTATAAACATCCTTTAGTAATAGGTAAAATGTTTTATAAAGAGTCATAAACATGCTATACAGGACATAAATATGCGAAGTCATATTTTGAGATGAGTAATATACATTTAAAGGAGTAGAACCTCGGCCCAATTGATTTTTACAATGTTTATAAAAAAAATTTGATGTGTTTTTTATGTATATTGAAATTCCACTTCTAGTATATATCCTTAAAATTTGGTCTTTTAGAAAATATACATCCATAGAGTAGTTTTAATGCATACCTTGATTTATTTCAACCCCAAGTTTCTTCTCTGGGGCAAAAAAATTGAATGGACCTTTCATATTTATTTAAAATTGCAGTAATTTATTGATATGATCGTAAAATGTTTTAAAATGGTATATAATGTTTTTTAAATATATATTTAACAAAGAGACATATTTTTAAAGGTATGTTATACAGAAAACCATCGTAAATCTAAAATATACGATCATAAAAAAATATTTACGAGAGATAATATAAATTACAGTTCATATATTGTTTTTTTTCTTTTAAAAGTAACTAAAAATTATTTTTTTATTAGAATTTTCGGCACAAAATTTCTCCAAAATAACCCCAGCTTAAAAATTAACAAACGCTTAATTCAAAAAAAATTTCATGAATTTTTATAATTAGCGATATTTTTCTGGCCAATGCATTTATAGCAAAAGGATCATTTTTTAAAATTTCAATCAATATCGTGAAAAAAAAAGTTTAAAATGTATAATTTATAGAAATTTCAATATCAGCCAATGTACACAGCTAGTTATTATCACCCTTGTGGATATTATATAGATAATACACGAGCAGAGTAAAATAATATAGAATGATATTTTGTATATGAAATCCCAAAAGATTCTTATTAAGATGTGCACCCACATAAAGCTTTTTATCCACCTAATTAATATTTATTAGTTAATGTAAGAATATCTTTAAAATCAAATAAAAATTTTACGCAATTCATCAAATTCATGATTATTTTAAATTTTGCTATACTTTCAATATAACCTTTTTTTGTTCCTTTAGGATATTTATAGATAAAATGGAAAGTAAATTAAAATGAATAGAATTTTAAGTCGCTATAGAAATCTAAATATTAGAAAAACAATGATCATCATCAATTAATATAGCTTCAAACAATTTTGTCTAAGTATTCTTTGATTTGTTTAAAGATTCAACAGAAATTCCCGTAAAAATATACAAAGTGATTGTCAATGAAGCCCAATAACATCTTTTATTTTTATTTTTGCATGAGTTTCTCATATAAAAAGAACAGTATTCGAAAAACACACTGCTTGAATATATTTCTTTGCCTTTAAAATCCTTCCTTACCGTAAACAATCTTCTATCATAAAAATCTTCAATTTATCTTTTCTTTGAGCGTTGTTATAAAAACTTACTATATTCTGCACATAAAAACACTATTAGAAACAAAAGTAGATTTTTAGTTTCAAGAATTTAAAAAAAGCAAAATTGTTGTTAATTAAACATGATATAATATATTTAGTAATTTTTATTTATGGGCTATATTTATAGTCGTAATTTTAGTTTTTGTTCTCAGGCACAGCTTGCTTGATACTCTGTACGCACAGCGTATTTATACTTTCGGCTATCTTCTCCTCTCCACAGTCTTCTTCAATACCCCTCCTTCTTTCGAGACCTATTAATTCAAGGGTTTTTCTCAATCCCAATGTTTGAATATATGCCTCAACCTGGTTTGTGACATCTAGTTCCTTCAGGTACCTTCTATGATATCGTGTAACCACACCGTCCCATGTTATAACATATGTAATAATTTTTGTCTTGCATTTGTATATTAATGATAGTTCAGATGCTAGCAGGTCATATTTTCTCAATTTTTCGTTTTCAACTATGTTTATGTTGTCAATACTTGTCACGCCAATTTCGATCAGTGTGATGCAGTTCTTCTTTTTGTCATATACAAAAATATCAGGTCTGTCGTTCGATAACTTGATGTCTGTTTTAATTCTTGTATCTACTTTAATCTCTGCGAATTCGTTTTAATATATTTATAATATTATATATATTTAAAATAAATAAATACGAAGAGGAGGTAATTTTAATCTGAAATCTACCACTTTTGACAATTTTTTTGCAAGAATTTTTATTTCAATACTTTTATTTTACTTATAGTGAATTTACTTCAATGTAATTTTACTTTCTATAATGTTTTCTTTGATTTTAAAATTCTAAAAATATATAATGCAATTTTTTTAGCGCGTTGAAAGCAAAAAAATGCAAATATTTTATATTTATAAAAGGTAAAACAAATTCAAATATTCAAAATTTTGATTGCTACTTTTTGTAAATTATTGGCGATTGAAATTCATAGTATTTTCGTGAAGTTTAATTAGTCTAACTTTGATCAAATTTAAACATAGATTGTTGACAAAATATTATAATTAAATCTAAAAAAATCGGAGCAATCACACATGCAATATTTACAAAGATAAGAGATTTGGTCGTTACAAAAATAAAAAACCATACTTTTATACGCAATATAGTGCCCCAAATGCACAGCAGTATATATTTTATACAAATACAAGAAATTTTATAATTTTAGATTTGCATTTATGTATTCTACAAGAATATAGGATTGAAACACCATATAAAATATCTGTAAATATTTGATGTTTTATCTGGCAATCGTATTTTTGAATTTCCCTTATCTTATCAGCACGAGATTTGTTTGATTTTATCTGGTAGATTTTGGATACGGAACAATGCGATTTTTTTTGTACGATGCGGGATAGAGCTACTAAATTAGATCAGAATCTTATAATTTAGCTGATAAATTATAATATTGAATTGACAGGATATATTATATTTTTAATTTACAAAAAATAAATAAAAAATTCGAATATGAATAGATGCTCAATATAGAAATGATTGTGTGGGTGTATATAAATAGAAATATTTTCCTTACTATCTAAGATTTTATCATAAGATTCCCACAAAACAGGGTTTTGAGTAAAAAGTAAATGGAAAAATCGATGTGACACTACCCGTTTTTCCATATGGATACCACTTTAGGCTTTATTAAATCCAGAATAATGCAAAAACAAGATGTATTTTATTAAAATTTTATTCTAAGAATCAAATTTTCAAATTTTCATATATCCTAAAACGTATAATTTGATAAAATCCATTCCTTTGTTTTAAATTGTGATTTAGTTTATCATGTGTTCGATTATATATTAAACAACAATTATTTAAGAAAAAATGAAAATAGAACGTAGTATAGACCTTTCAAACATGTTTGGTGATAATTTAAAACAAATTCATTATTTAAACATGGGGAAGACGACATCAAGGGAATATATAAATAGGGAAGATTCCGATGATTACTCTTCCAGATCTTTACAAAATCATAATACAGAACAACAGGTTAATTTAGATGCAAAAAAACTCGATTATTTTGCAAAAAAAAGGATTAGCTTGTACAAGACTGAGATGTGTAGAAGTCACGAAGAAACAGGTGTGTGTAAATATGGGGAAAGATGTCAGTTTGCACATGAAAGATCTGAGCTTAGGTACATAAACAGGCATCCAAGGTATAAAACAGAAACATGTAAAACCTTTTGGGAAATTGGAACCTGTCCTTATGGAAAAAGATGTTGTTTTGTACATTTAGAAAATAAAGATTTACTACAGGATAAAGAAGAATCCACTTATAAAATAGACACACATAAAACAGAAGAAGGGGAAGATGATCTTTTACATCAGCCTAGAACTAATGACAAAGATTTAATTATGGAAAATTCGCATAATTACACATACGAAGAAATGGATAATTCATCACTCCACGATGATGATAGTGACGACTTTTTGTTTAGTAAAATTAAAATGAGTGAAACGAAAGACGAGCTCAACGTAAAGAAAGAAATGGTTAAGAATCTTTTGCTGAATGCCAGTGACAGTGAGGAAAGTGAAGAAATTCAACAAAAAAGACCTTTTTGGGGCAAAAATCAGGCAAACATTTGGATCCCAGAAAACAGATCCTTTTGCTATATAAAACCACACAAGATTAACTTTAGTTTGTCGATGAGCCAACAATCAAAAGCGCCGGGAGAAATATATGTTAATCCCCCAAGCACAGATATTTCAGAATTTGTATTGAGAAAATTAGGATTATAAATAAATAAGACATCTCATGAATTCTTTAATTTAATATTCATCATGAAATGTCTTAAATTCGATCATCAATCAATATATTTAATTTAACAAACATGGTTATTCCTCTATTTTTTGATTGGAAACTACGCCTTTTTGAGATTCAAAGGTTTTAGCTTCCTCTTATCTTAAAAAGAACCAACCACGACATAAATTCTTGTAAATTGAAATTTAAATATACTAAGCAAATATTTGAGTGTATTTTTTTTTATCACATTGAGGCAAAGACCGCTTAAATATTGTTTGTATGCCGTCGGATTTAATATTAAATTTGTTTTTATTTCTTCAAATTTTTGATTTTTAAGAAAATTAGATATCTGTGAATTTCTTGCCTATTTTAAAGATTTTTTAAATTTGACCATTAAATGGAAACATTTCCTTTTAAACCAAACCATTCAGAAATCGAGAAACGAAAAGAAATAGAACCATTTGGCACATTCAAGAACAGAAACATGGAACAATATATTCAAAAAATATTTGAAGCTCCAAGATTCAACCGTGCCGATATTGCCGACGGTTTATTTGAAGATGACGATGCTGATAAAGGTGAAATCTATGTTTTCAAACCCACGTTAGGGAGCAAGAAAAAGATCGAAATCAACCACGGTGAAGGTGTTTATATTCCACCTTCCTTAAGAAACACGCCAGCTACTATAAAGGTTACTAATATTCCTACTGAAGTCGATAAGATAAATCTTGAAAGACTGGTTGCTGACATAGCTAAGCATTACCCGACCAATATCCATCTTGTTCTTGATAGAGAAACAAGAGAAAGCAGAGGATACGCTTTCATCACATATATGTCGATGGATATAGCTAAAGATGCCATTAAAAAAATCAATGGATTTGAATTTGATGGTTTTGTTCTTGGTGCAGAATTGGCTAAAAAACAAAATTAAACGTTTTTAAAATGTCAAATTGGTGCATAGCTTTAATAATTCAAATCCTTTTTTAGAGTTGTTATCATCTTAATTAATTTATTTTACAGCTAAGCTTTTTATAGCAATTGCTGCAAAAAATTAACTTTTGTAGCACATTTTTTTATAAAAACACATTAAAAGCGTATTAATACAATAAATATACCAATTAAATAACATATAGCCCATACGCCAAAACAATTTAAAAAAGTACATTTTGTGATTTGATTTGATGTGAAAAAACCCAAATTGTAATTAGAAAGCTCGCCTTATAATATATTATTCAGCAACGTATTTTTATTTATTGCTTAGTAAATAAGCAAGAATTAAAAACGCTAAACTTTGTTTAATCTTCATAAAAATACCAATAAATTTGATGCACTATTTTCAGCCTTTTACATAATAATGAATGATTAGAATAAAACCACATTCTCTATAATATTTATAAAACAGATGAAAAAAAAAATGCTATATTTTTAGCCTCTTTCTATAGAATAAACAGGAATTGAGAAAGTCAAATTATTTTTAATATTTACAAAGAAATTAAAAAATCTATGCCCATATTTTTTCTTTTTATATAATAATGTGCGAAGAATAAGATATCAAACTATGTTCAATATTCATAAAACAAATAGAATAATTATACATGATTTTTAGCCTTATACATGATAGTGAAGGAAATCAATAAAACCACATTTTCTATAATATTTATAAAACAGATAAAAAATTCAAAGCACTATTTACCTTTTTATAACATAGAAAATGAAGGTGCAAGCAAACGCAGTATGCTTAATATAGATAAAATACATGAAAAAATTTTAGTGTTAATGAAATTTTTATTCAATGATAAAGAATGTCTAGCTAAGAATTTTAAGTATATTATTAATAAAATTAAAAAAGGATCTTTGGGATTTTAATGTTTACTATACTTGAAATCTACAATTTCACGGATATTGGTATACCCACCCCTCTATTATGCTAGAACTAGAAAATATATGTTTTTAGGGATAAAATATTTATTTTTCTTATTTTATTAATAATTTGTATTACTTCTTTAAAATATATAGAGCAATGAAAATGAGATATGTTTTTTGTTTTAAGAATAAAACATTAGTGTATGGTATAAAAGAAACGAGATGCATTTAGTTTATGGCTTGAAATTTTGAATCCGAGAATTTTTGCTGAATTAACATTCGAGTAACTAATTGAGGGAAACTATTAACTTCTTATAAATTTCATCATATAAATATTTTTAGAAATCTAGTATTATAATTTAAAATAATTCTTTGCTTAAAAATTATATTCTATCACAGAATTTTCATTATTGAGGCTCAATTAAACAAATAAAAGAAGAATTTTTGTATGCCACGGTTTTTTTCATCTAAATTTTTACTGATTTGTACCAGATTCTTGAGCCCAATAAATTTTAAATTGAAAAAAAGATATTTTAATACCCAAAATATCTTGACAATAAGGCTATTTAATCCAAAATAAAAGTAAAAATACAGCAAGAATTTATTCTATGGTAGATTATAGAGCAAAATATACATTAAAAATATTCTTAGATACATGAAAAATCTAAAAAAAGTAGTCTTCTAAAAAAACAGCAAAAGATTAGTGTCGTAGAAAATTAATAATGGTAAAAACAAGTGAATAGAAGAAAATGTGATTGTATTGATGTTTAATATAATTCAAGAACGAAGCATAAAAGATCTTTTTTTTCAAATTATTAAATTAAAAATAGTGGGAAATATTTTTTTCATATTTTTTTAAGAAAGCCGTAAGATATGAATTCAAATTCAATCTATAGCTATTCACAGCATAAAAATTCTTTTACGAAGCGAAAAATTCTTCTATTTATATATTGTGCTGCAATCTTTTTAATTGAGCAGGCCAGATTATATTGCGAGCGAAAGACTTAGAGCTTTTCGTCTTAAAGTGCAACAATGCAAATAAATTGATTGATGTTGAGTTTTGTTTAATGTCATGAGAAGCAAAACGGGCTTTTATATAATTAGTAAAATTGCTTCATGAATAGTAATAAAATACACATATTGCATAAACTTATGACAGTCGGTTCATACTTTCGCTCTTTTAGAAAAATTAGATTTTTACTTCCCAAAATTAATATAATAAGTTTCGAAGAAAATCTAATAAATCACAATGTAAACGATTAATCACCGTTTTTTAGAGGATTCTAATTTTCAGTAATTCATGTGTGATTCAGAAAGAATCTGTTATCGTCAGTTTCATTGAAGAAGCCCGTTCAAGAAGTAATTATGATGATCATATTTATTACAAACAAATAATCCATCCTGCAAGACATGCCAATGAAACTTTTAAGCAAAACTAGGCAAGAATGCATTAATGTGTATTTTTTCGAGTCTCTAAACTATATTTGGTTGATATGCTAATTAATTTTGTGCATTTTTTCTACAAGTCATAAAACGTGCGCTTAACCCTGAACATAAAATGATGCATCAAAAAAGAAAAGTGCTTTATTTTCAATATATGCACTGCAAAATATCACAGTCACAAGTTTTTTCGTTATTATACTTGGTTGGTGAAATAAAACCCCTTAAAGCATCTTTATTCGTCTATTTTTCGTTTCCAATCAACACTATCTGTGCATGTACTCAAAAAATATAAAAGGAGATTCAAAATTTCCTCATACGGTGAGTGAAATCAAAAAATTTCTTTGAATTTTCCAATTGTTCCTTATCTAGGATTTCCATTTTCGGTCTTAAGATATCATAAAATAATATTTATAAAAATCTATTAATAGCCCCTATCTGAAAATGAAAATTACAATAAAAGCGGAGCCAAAAAAATTACTATCTGAAATGAGAGTTTCGGATAATATAAAAATAACACGAAAAAATAGTTTAGCAAGATTGAAGAACTTTTGGATACTACTGTGGATATTCTTCAGAACAACTTCAAACGCAAGAATTGATACCCCTACAGAAGATACGAGAATAATCCATGAATTTATAGAAAATATGAGCGAAAATATGTATAAATCTGGAAATATATCTGAAAACCGTATAGTATTGAATGTTTTATCACTTGAAAACTCCAATAAATTAATTCTAGCGCAAGATGAAAAAATGTTAGAATTTATAGATCGTTACTCGAGTTTAATTGATAGGGATTTAATGGTTGAATCAGAGATGTTTATAATAAAAATAAAAATAAAAAATTTAAGAAATAGAAGATATAGTAATGGATCCTATGTATATCAAAATCATGGTCGAAAAAATAATTTCAGTTCAAACTATGGCTTTACTCATGAAAAATCAAAAAAAGAAATTGTTTTTGAGGAGTTTCAAGATGATGTAAACATTTTGACCCTACAAAACAAACTTTTGAATCTACTCTTTTATCTCAATGAAAATCACATCTATGGAAATACTGAGAATCATGAGATTCACATAGAAAAAAAAGTTATCTACCCAAAGGATATAATATTAAACAAAATAAGAGATAAAAAACTTAATATAAAACCAAATGCTTTAGATGAAAATTTCACACTTTTGATTGAATGTAATTATAATTTTAATGAACTTCGAGGACTCATTGACCAATTTATTGATTTTTACAAGGATTTCATTAAATTAGAAAACGAATACAATACAATAATATTTGGTGACTATTCAACAAATGCAGCTAGAGCGTATGGAAACAATTCAATTTTCTATGAAATATCCAAGAATTATAATATTACGCTATTCAACTATTCAACCCGTTTTAATCCAAATAGATCCTCAATCATAACGGAAAAGAAAATATTTTTATGTGAAACAATAACAAAATTGTATTTTGAGCAATTAAAAAAAGTAAATATTTCCCCATATGTATATCTTGAACTTCAAGATCAGATTAGATACGTGAATTCACAAAGATGCATAATATTCATTCAAAAAAGCAAAAATTATGATTATAACGTAATTTTGACGACTGCAAAACACGATAAATGGAAAATAAACATCACTTTTATGGATAATTTCACACCTGAAGATATCATTAGCATAGATTCTGAAATTATTTTAAAATATGAAGATAATCACAAAATTAATTTTAAAAATTTCGTCAATGGGAATTTTAAGTAACCATATAACAGCGAAAGTCAATTCGCTATCAATCTTAAGGATCATTTTATTTGTTTAGAAGATCTATGGGCTTCAGAAATAGAAACAAATAAAGCATATGCAATTTTCTTGAAAAACCTACAAAATATAGAGAAATGTCTTTTAGAGGATAAATTAATATCGAAAAAAAATCAATCCTTCTTTGAAATTTTTGAAAAACCTATTTATTTTTTCGAAAAAGAAATTTATAAATTTGTTCAGGTTCCAGATAGCCATAATATAAAATATGAGAAAATAAAAGAAAAAATTTTCGAAATTTTGGAAATTAGTGAACAAAGCACAGATATAAAAATATATTCGTATAGCTTAAGAACTAAATCTAAAAAATCACAACAAAAAGAATGCATCTTAATAAAGGATATCGCAGATTTTGAAAAACACAATTTTTTTCGATATGAATTGTCCAGATACATAGATGTAAAAATAGATAAAAAAATGGTTCAAAATTTTATTATAATTGAAAAGGGTTTATTAGCATCACTAGAAATGATTGATAAAACCAGATTTTACATCACAATTAGAAAAAAATGCACTAGATTAATAAATATAGCCTATTTCGATATGCTAAAAAGCGAACTCGAGCATAAATTAAAGCTCTGGGTAAATTACTTTTGGGTTAATGTGATCCCTATATATAAATATCGAAAAGAAGCATCAGAATTAGAAAAAATATTAAATGTTAATTTTAGTTTTATCCAAAATTTAAACCGCCTTGATGATATTGAGGATATGTGCAATGAATATGTAAAAATTTGTGAACGAATAGACTCAAGTATTCAGGTATACAAAACATCAGTCAATTTAATGTATGAAAAAGATGCTGAGCTATATCAATATTTCAACATATTCAATCCATATATAAAAAAATTGTATGAATTTAACGCAAATCTAGATGAATTTAAAAATAAAATAAAACCAAATTTATTTTCAAATTTTAAATCGGAAAATTATTTGTTTGTCGGGATTATTGTAGAATCATTTCATGACTTAGATATGGGTTCATTGCAATTAAAACTTAACAAACTTAATTTTTTAATAAGAAAAAGTGAAAATAATACCACAGAAGAGGTTAAACCAAGAAAAATGTTGCGCTTATGATATTATTTATAAACAAAACTCTATTTCATATATCGATTTTCGTATTTATCAATCATATTTTTAAACTATTGATCATCTTTAGTTTGGATGTTACATTTTAATTATATTTTTTGATCTTAAACTATGAAAGACGATTGAACTCATGTCATTTGGCAAAAAAAGGGACAGATGAGGATAGATCAACATTAAATATCCAAAGATACATAAAAACTTTTGTAACATTAACGACTGAATAAATACATCCTAGAAAAGGAAATCGATCCATAGAAGAAGGATTATTGATGAATATAAATAAACAAGTTTCGATTTTATATTATGTAATTATTTCCCACTAAAAAGATGGCATCCTTCTTAATAAGTCTTTAAATATTTTATTTATTTATGGGTATATTTTATTTTTATCAATTTCATCTATTTAGACGTGGCCAGCCCATTTAGAATATTACAAAACTCATTTATGCATCTTTAAACACCTTCCCCTGGCCTATCTTCATCAGCTGAGTCTTTAAATAAATTTTTTACATATAAAGACATCTTTACTCTGAATTTATTAATTTAAAGACTGGATGTGATAGAATTGGTTTTAAGCTATTAAAATTTTCTTTTATAATATAAATTCTTCGCTAAACTTACTATAATTTATTGGAATCAAAAAATCATAAGGCTTATTTTTATCTTTTAGATAAAATGAAGGTGAAATTATAAATTTTATTTAAGTATCTCTGTAGTTTTATGGGCTGTTATATCAATCTTTATATAATACCAACTATCTTCACAGACTTAAATCCAAAGAATCTTTACCTTAATTGCGTTCGTTTTATATGAAGGATTTGTATCATTTACCTTTTAATATATTTGTGCATGTTTTTATTAAAACAATCGTTGTATTCATATTTTAATTATTCCCATAACTATTACTTTTCACTTTATTAGCTTTTAAAAAAGTTGAAAATAGATCTTGTTTAATATATTTATCTAAAAAGCATAGCTTATATCTATTATAGAGCATATTTAAATCTTTACGCCTGCTAAATTTTACGTCAGACTTGTCAAATATATAACAAAGAAAATAATATTATGCATTTGTTTTACTATATATATGAAAAACAATATGTATTTCACAAAATTATATGTTCATTAATAATTAAAATTTTATAAACCTTAATATTATAATTCGCTACTTTTATATTTAAAATCATTATGCTACCAAATATTAAAAATTTTTATATAATAGCCTATTTAATATAAAAGCAGAGCAGGCTGACACCATTTTCCAAAAAGTACTATATATATGCACTAAAATATCAACTTATATTTCTAAAAAAATGTATGATATTCGAAGCGTATGTAAACAGGGGCACTCATTTCGATTCATGCAGATAAATTTTTTAGAATATGAATTATAAACAACACACTAAAAATATATTTTTTTAATTAGTTGACCGATTTGCCATGTTATAATTTATTATACATACTGAAGAAAATTTCAGGCTTTTTTTATGATAATTATAATTCAAATATTTTGCGATATTAAATTTTTTTTAAGGTCGGAGAGTATATGATATTTTTGTCAATCTAGAAATTAACACATTGTTTAATTATTAGAGCTAGAATTTTTAAATTAGATAATTTAAGATTTTAATCCTTAAAACGCAAGGGCATTGTTAAATTACCAAATCGTAATTAATGCCATCTAGCAGCAAGGGATACAGAAAACACAGACAAGCTGTACCAATATAAAAAAACACTCTACTATAAATACATACTTAATTGTGGCCCTAAAACAATTTGACTTGATTCCTAAACGTAAGAGTAAACAAACTGTGCAATTTTTTGTATTATGGGTATGTTTTAATATCGCGGTGAACCAACAGAAGCACCCATAACGCAAAGTTCATCTGTTTTTTTTGCAAATAAACTCAATACTATTTTATTAAAACCTTTTAAATAAATTTATGCTAAAATATGCATACATAGAACCATTTAATCACATGAAATGAATATTCTAAAAATTATTTAAGATTAGAATTTACAAGAAAATCTAAGTGCAATTGCACGGGTTCTTCGGCATTAATATTTAATCAAATGTTATTCTGATAGATCATAAGGGTATACTTATTCAAAAAAATACGTCAACAAAGGAAAGATAAATAAATTTTATTCGAAATAGATGCCTATTCTTGATTTTGCGTCGAAAAAATAGCTTCAATATTGTTATTGCTCTATATATTATTCAAATGTTGCGGATGGGCTTTCAATGCACAATTTATAATCTTTTAAAAATTTAAATCTATTAATTTTAAGCTAGCATACATTATTTGCGAAACAAAAGAATTTTTTGCCAAAGTTTCGATCATAATTTATGCCTATGATCCTTATTTATCTAATTTGACAATTAGATCCATTATATGTACAGTATTGGCATTAAAAGAGAAAGATCATGTGATAATTCATATAAATCGAGCTTTTAGATCGATAAAAACACATCAAGGCTAGATGCAATTCTGAAAAATGTCTTTATAGAAAATTGTAAATTGAGATAGGAGTTCTCTTTAACGTAAAAATTAGGATTTATACAGTTTTTTCGAACATAGCTTTAAAAAAAAGAGATTGACACAATAAATTCTATTTCAAGAAGAAAATTTTAAAAAAGCCATGAAACATATCTAATTATTATGTCTGAAAAAACCAAAACAAAGTTCTTATATCACTATAAATTCAAAAAGAAGTAGCTAAAAAGGCAAGAAATAAGGTTATGCCAATTGATTGGTATATATCTAAAGTAATCGTGGAATACAAATTTATCGGCACTAACATTGAATGTAATTTATTATAATATAAATACAACGGCGATATTCTAATATTCAGGCCGACATTTATACCCTTAGAATATTTTACAATGATCGAAGATGGCTCATTTTATAGGCAAATAGCCGACTAAATATATAAAAATTAAAGCCATGCAACGATGCGATACAAAAAAAAATATATATTTATAATTTCATGTCTTTTTTATATACGGATGATAAAAAATACAAAAATATAATTTAATAGTGGATAAAAGTATTTTTGAGTTTGTTACTGGAATTTTAGATTAGATTGTCTAAATTGTGCAATAAAAAAATTTTATGAAAGGCTTTACAAATGATTAGAAACAAAAAGTATTTTTTAGGGGAAATTCAAGGGGGAAAGAAATAAAATTTAGGAATCGAAAAAAATTTGCTGATTTTATATTATAATGAGCAAAATACAAACACAGAGAATATTTGATATAATAATATTGTGACTTATTTGTTTAGTTTCAATATATAGTCAATTTTGGTAACTTAATATGTTATTTGCAGAATTGAATGCTCTTTATTTTATGAGAGAGTGTAATATCCTATGATCCAATATTTAAAGGTGGAACAATAAACATAAATTAAAAACCATTATAAAAATAGAAGTGTATTATAACACTCTTTGTAAATTTAAGGCCAATTTAAAATTATATTAAGAAGTAATCATTCTTAGAAGAACATTTGGGTTTAAAGAATCACCTTTTTTTGCTTCTAAAACGACTCATTTCAATAATTAATATAAAACATCTATTATCAGTTTTTTTCATTGAAATTTATAAATGTTAGTTTTACGCATCCATAAAATACAATAAGGACGGTTATAGGTGAAAAAATCTTCAATTTTAAATGATATATTGTTTGAATCAAGATTTGATTACATACTAGAATCATTTATAAAAATTACCATTAATATTTTTCAAGTGTATATATTTGATCATATTTTTACAAAAATCCAAAAATATCTATAAAGTTCTATACATTTCTGATTCCCAAACATAGTTGCGACTATAGTTTTGCACATCAAATTAATCTTGCACTACTTATATAATTATTATATATATAAACATGATTTTTTTGCTTGAATTCGGATTTTTCTTTAAAAAAATAAATGCATTAATTTTTGTTACAAATTGAAAAAAATACCAATCATAAATACCGTGAATGTAATCATAAAAGGAATTTTTTATGAATCAACAACTCTAGTGGGACAGGAAAATAATGTGGTCCTTATATTTTCGATAAATATAATATCGAATTAGATGAATATTTTTAAATAAACGGAAAAAAATCTTGTAAAACTCTAAATGAAATATAAAAAATAATTCTCTAACAGATCAAATATATTAAAATTCATTTATGGTATATTTTTATCTGATTTTTGACATTGACATTTTGATGCAGTTTTAGTGATACCGACCATGATTCCTTAAATACCGATTTTTGATAGGTTTAACATGAACACAATGATATACATTTGCCCTTAGAAAAGAAATATGCGGAAACTATACCTAAATTTAAGTAAAATAATAAAGGTTACATTATATTTAAAGGTTTACTGTGATTTAACGGTACTTGAAAAAGGCTTTATATTTTCTAAAAAAGAAAACTATAGTTCTAGAATGGATCGGTCGGTGAGTGCAATGGACGAAGAAGTATTATCAATGACAGAAAACACCGGTCATTTAAACTATGAAGAACAGGTAAGGAACAATATTATATACGCAAATGAAATTATAGATTTTATTTCTACCGAAACGAATGTTAAAAAGTTACAATTAAAAAATATGCTGCTTGTGATTGAAAAAAGAAAGCTAAAATATTTTATAAAAGTATGTAAGTTTCAATATAAAGAAGATAAAAAAATAGAAAACCCCGAAGAAAAATCTAAAAATGATCTAATAGAAAAAAAAATTATCAAACTCGAAGTCTACCTCCAACTGAAGATAAGTCAAATGTCTGAAAGTTTATCTAGATTTGTAACTCTTATCGGGCTGAAGATTGATGAAATATATGAAATGAATCAAGATGATATAAATAATTTTGCTACAGATATTCATAATATTTACCGAGCTTTTAAAGATGAAGGGAACAAACTTTTATTGTTAGCCATAAAAAAATACAAAAAAACTTGGGAAAACCTATCAAAACTGATTGAAGCTAATGCAGAAATCATTTAAAAATTTTAATGGTCACCATTAAGGAAATAAAATAAAAAGTAAATGTATTATTTTCTGTCTTTTCTAATGAATAATGTCTAATGAACCAAGAATTTTTATTTACTAGTATAAAGTTTTAGCATCGCATAACTTGTAAAATTGTCGTAAACTTTGACTTTATCATAAAAATAAACATACTTGTGATGCACGTGGCAAACTAATTCATTATAAACAGTTTTTTTGTGGGTAATGACATTATATCACAATTACCCTTTAATTACAATAAAAAAAAAGTTGTATCAGCAAATCCACTATAAAAAAACGGGTTTATTTGCCAAGTTTGCAAAAAATAAGTTATTTTGGGCTAAAAAAATTTTTTTTTAATTTTTATTGTCTACTATTTTAACGATTACATTGCTTTTACAAGCTAAAACGAAAGGAGATTTGTAAATATTGCGTAGGCAACTAATAAAAAATATAAATAAAAACATATGACAACGGAAATTCAACGTTTTAAAGAAAAAGCACTGATAATATATAAATTATGCAGATAATAAACCTGTCAATAGAAATAAAGAACCTTATCAATAATAAAAGGTGTTAAATGGTGAGAAATAACACAATAAATACATTATATAAAGTGAATACATTATTCAAGTCGAAACATAAGTAATTTTGTGACTAAAAACATATCAAAGATAAAATTCCGCACATAGGTAGAAAGTAATGAAAAGAACTTAATTCGAATGAAATAAAGATTTTTTTTCTGCAAGTAATCTAAATAATTATCGAGACGCAGACCATAATTTAAATCATAAGAAGTTTAATTTTACTATGTGTTACGGAAATACTCCTTTGAGGCTTTAGATTTAAAAAAATATATATATTAAAACATAAATAGCTATTAAAAAAAGAATTAAATCATCTAAATCAAATCAGTCTTAAAGCATTGCGTAATTATTAAAAGTAAATTCATTATATTTTTAACGTAAAATAATTTGCAAAAATGAAATTTTTACTTTTTTTTTAAAATTTTGAAATCAATCTTGTAACTGTAGATATTTATATCTATTTTATAAGAAAATCGACCCATACATTTCTTTCATTTTCCAACATAAATAAGATTAGAAGTTTTTTTTTCGCAGAAATATTTCTATATAAAGTATAAATTGTTAAGACATAGAGTCAATTATTTTGAATACTTAAGAAAAAACAAAATCAAAATTTAAAAAAAAAAGTTTAAGCTGTTATTGAATGATAAAATCATACGCTAATTGTATTTCCAGATTTTTTCCATACGTTTGGATGCTTTTTTTTTAACTAGAATAATTAAATGAGATTGAAATACTATTTCATAGAAAGAGTTCACATATTAGCGGTTTTCATAATTATAAATCTTCAATATCACCCTTAAACCACCCAAATTATTGATAGAGCATGTTTATGTTTTAAATTTAAATAAAAATGAATAGAGCATTTATAACATATTATTCTATTTTTTTTCAACCAAAAAAGAATCTTATATTACCAATGAAACAGACTTGTTTATACTTTTAAAAATCACATCCCACACAAACCTGTTCGATATATCTTCAAAAACAAAGACCATTATTTAAGTGACAAACAGAATCATATATTTAATTTGCATGACTATTTTTACCTTAGAATACTCAAATATTTAGTCACAGACTAATGATATTTATTAATCTAACCATTTCACAGCATTACCCATATTTCATTTACATTAATATATCATTACTAGTACTTAGAGTTACAAAAAATTCAAAAAATCATCAGGGTTCGGGTTTTTGGCTTTTTTCCAAATAACAGTTCGTTTTATTATTTTTTTTAAAAATGATTCGTAAAAAGTTAATAGGTTCTTAAGCATAAGAATACTGATTTTTCTACATTATTTACGATCCTATTGATTTCAAGGAATAGAACCGTGTTTTTGTTGGTTTTTTTCTGTATTAATTTTATTTTTTTCATAACTTTAGTTGTTAGGAAGTTGTTATTTCCACAAATCATGTGAACATTTTTTTGATTTCATAGTAATTTTATTTTTTTCATAACTTTAGTTGTTAGGAAGTTGTTATTTCCACAAATCATGTGAACATTTTTTTGATTTCATAGTAATTTTATTTTTTTTATAACTTTAGTTCTTAGGAAGTTGTTATTTCCACAAATCATGTGAACATTTTTTTGATTTCATAATAATTTGATTTTATAATGAATTTAGTCGCCTAAAGTCGTTCTCTGATAAATATTAGATGTGTTTTTAAATTAAACGATAATTGATTTTTTTTATTAACTTTGTTTCCAAAGTAGGGGTTATCGCCAGAGAATGTGATTTTCGAACGGTATGATTTACATGATACTTAGTTTATATCACATCTGAAGTTATATGCGCAAAATGTCTTCTGATTTTTCTATATTTCCACGTATTTGGAATAACTTATCGCGGTTTAATAGAAGATTATTTAACTCATGCAAATTAGGTTTATTCATGAGACAGACTTTAAAAAAAATTATCATATGGAGAAAATTATGCGATCATATCTACACACTAACACAAAAAATCACTTAAAGGAGATCGGGAACACGATTTATCTAGTAATTCATTGTATTGAAAAAGATAAAGAACGGAAACAAATAAGCTAGAAATTATGATAAATATGACTGAAATAGACGACCAAACTATCATATAATATTGTATAAGATAAAAAAATATGAGTACAAGTCAAAGATTCTGGATACAATATTTAAATAAGGTAAGTTTATTGATACATGAAAAGTAACAATAAATAAATAAACCGTTATATATGACTGCACTAATAATATAGATCTAGACTTATTATATTTGTTTAAGGACTTGAAGATGTGTTTCATAGGCGGTTTATCTGTAATTCACATTATTATAATAATTTACGAAATAATTGCAAAAATGGAAATCAATTTGATTGATATTTCACACACTGATCTGATAATGATAGAAGCCGCATTAAAAAAACAACAAATTTTGTATTATTCGATGAAATTAGACTACTATAGAAAATTTTAAATTGTATGTTTTTTGTAATCTGATATTAAATATAAAATTTATTTTTTATTTTTTATTTCATTTTTAGTTTCTTTATATCGATTTCACCTATTATGACGTGGTCAGCCCATTGGGAATATTGCATAACTCTTTGATGCATCTTTTGACACCTTCGCCTAATATATCTTCTTGAACTACTCTTCTTCTGCCAAATGAGATGGGTTCAAGTGTCTTGCGTAATTTAAGAGCTTGAATTTATGCTTATACTCCGTTCGGGATTTATATCTCCTTAGATTGATGAGGGATGATATCGTTATTTATGTTTAACCATGCAGTACTGGGTTTATTGTATATTTCTCGTAAATATATGATTTTAAATAGCTTATTGTGCTTTTTGTAGGATTTTACTGAAAATTCTGTCAAAAATTAGTTTTTTCTAGTTATAATTTCATCCATGCTTTATTCTAGTAGTGATCTATACAGATTATAATTACAAGTCAGTGGCTTGAACTTACGATCCTTATTCATATTCTATTTCAAGATTTAGTATGAATTTAATTTTATAATATTTCTTTATAATTTTTACCACAATAAATTCATATTTATAGTTATATATATAAACGTGCGTATGCCAGTTCTATTTTTTTATGAGTAAATTATATATTTCGTACTATCCAGCAGCTTTATACACAGATATATCGTGTATAAATAATAAAAATCCACATACTTATAGGTTAAAACATATGTATATTTTAATAAATGGTGAATCTAGAGATAATCTTCAAAAAACATGTCTATATTTGTTTATTCAGATGCCCCAAAATTTTACTTTTTGACTTATAATAGATTTTCTTGCAAATTTATTACTATCTCCTATCTCGCTATAGAACTGCCTTCTTTATTATTAAAATTTTTATTCTACGGCAAAAAAACATGCTATTTAACTATTAAAAATATTGTGTTTTCAATGCTAATATACTGGCTATTACAACATATTATTGCTTCATTAGTATTTGTTCCAGAATTTTATTATTCTGTCACTGTCACATTAATTATCTTAACTTGTTTATTTTGATTTCGATGCACATACTTCCGAAAGACTGTATTACATTTAAAAGAGCTAAGTTTTATTGTCTATTATTTTTTCTTCTTTTGTGGATATTTATTTGTTTTTTTTTCAGTTTACATATACTTCAGCTGTAAAGATCATAGGTTTTTGGCCATATCATTACTGGTTTTTGGACCATTAGTAATAATGCTTGTGTTTACAACTGTATATGGATACTTAAGAGATTAGATTTTTCTTTATTATTGTGACCTTTTATGGTTTCTTTAAGTTTCTTGTCTCTTGATTTTTTGTTCCAGCATATTTTTAAACAAATCGATTCATTATAAATTTTTTTTATTCTTTTAAATATATGTTTTGCTCTTAAAGTTTCATCACTGTCAGTTTTCTTTTTCGTAAAGATTATATGGTCGCATTTACTTAGAGAAGTTTTCTCACAACTATATTAAACAATTTTTGTGCACATAGCATATACATTTGCATAAAAAAAGTTACTTGCAACTTGTCTTGATAAAAAAATTGGCGTTTTTTTGCCAACGGAGTCGCGGAATGGGGTAAATCGCAAGAGGATTGTTTTTAGCACTCTTAAATATTATACTCTTTCGATAAATTACATTTTTTTGAAAAAATACCGCAATAAAAAGTATTTCTGAAGCAATTTATATTCTTTTTAAAGAGCTTAAATAAATTATAGTGTCTTATTCGTTGTTTACGGGATTAAATTGGAAGGTTTAACATTAAGCTCCCTAGAACATCTTTTCAATATAAATCATAATTAAAAGCCAACTTCAATTTTTATTTAGTTTTAATTTTTATCTTTTTATAGTTTTTCGAGCAAAACTTTAGATTGCTCTATAAAACAGATTTGACTGATATATATTTACATCTCATCATCTTTACAATATTCTTCTCTCAAAACTTATCAGATTAAGTGTATTTCTCGATACTATTGTTTGTGCGCATTCTTCGGCTTCAGTTGGCATTCCTAACTTCTTAATATTTGACTTATGGTTTTCTATGGCCAAATTATTTTATCATATTGTATATTTTACTATTCGAGTTCTTCTTTTATTTATTTTAAAGAGTTCATTATATGGTAAATTATATTTTCTTATTTACAACAATAGTCAGGGTAACAATAATCATTATTATGTCTTGCAGTAAAAACATGATGCCTCAATCTAGACATATAATAATAACTTTATTTATAAACTAATAATTATTGAAATTAGTTAAAAATACAATTTTTTAAACTCATACGCATCCACACATAAATTTTAATTATGAGTGGGTTAATTTTCTTTTTATAATTTAGATGTGGTCAGGCTATTTGGAATATAGCACAACTCCTTGATATATCTTTTGACACCTTCCCCAGATCTATCTTCATCATTGATCTTCTTCTCTCAAATGAGATGAGTTCAAGAGTATGAGAGCTTGCGTGTATGCTTCTACTTCGTCCGGGATTTTTAACTCCTTAACATATTTTTTATGGCGCATTCACACATAATATCATATATTATTAATTGATTTTTAAGAAAAAATATTTCTATGCATTCTTTCATGGAATATATTAATTTTAATTTGTTGTTATTTTAATCTTATTGCTCTTTTTAAACCAACCAAAACTTTAGATGAATCTGCATTGCAGGACATATTCATATTTTTTTCGATAAAGTAATCAAAGTCGCAAGGTATTATGGAAGAGTTTCACCTGAGTACATTAATAAGGAAGGCCGTGCAGGTGGTGGTTTTCCAGTTCCCGAGACTCTAGGGAGCCTGGAAGGTTAATATTTTAGTTAAAAGTACTGAAGTTTTTTTCATATTTCTTTCGATATAATCCTCTTCATAACTCTTACCTTTAGAGTGAGCATGATATATACCTTTCTGAATACTATCCTCTTCATAACTCTTATCTTTAGAGTGAGTATGATATATACTTATCTTAATACTATCCTCTTCATAACCTATATAGAGTGGCTTAGAGCCATACTTGTTTTGATCAAATCCTTTTGACAATCTTCTACTATACATCTATAGAGTAAGTTATACTTATACTTTTTTTGATCAAATCCTTCCAAGATATTATTCTCCTTCTATGTACAATTAATTCAAGTGTCTTTCTCATCCTTATTGTTGTGTGTATTCATTAGCCTTTTCTATCGGCTTTCCAAATAATTGATATCGACTTATGGGTGGATACATTAAATATTTGTTATTTATGGGTTAATTTTCTTTTTATCGATTCCATCTATTGAGACGTAGTCAGCCCATTAGGAATATTTCACAACTCCTTGATACATCTTTTGACACTTTCCCAGATCTATATCCATCGACTGCTCTTCTTCTCTCAAATGAGATGCGTTCAAGTGTCTTGCGAAGTGCCATATTTAAAATTAAACATTCATAAAAACAGCTCCGATTTTAGTTTTTTTGTGAAAATTATAAAAAAAATCTTCTATTCAAACTGAGTATTTCTTTACATTTATAGTGATATATTTTGAAATAATTTTTTTTAATTTCAGGAAGTGTAATAAGTAAATATTACGTCATTATCAAATACACAAGCATGACTATAAAAAGATTAATACACATATAATTTCTGAATAAAAATGTATGGATAAATTAAACAATTATTTAAAGGAACAAATACAAAATTTTATGAAACTAAAAAATGGTATATTTTTCATTGTAATATTTATCATGATCATACTTGTGTTGAGTTTAGCTTTTTGCTTAAGAGAATTAAACAATAGACCAACAAAAAAAGGTGAAAAGATAAAAGAGAAATCGCCCGATGAAAAAACCAAGGAGAATATCGTTTATGTAGATTTTAACACAAATGCTGATGAAAAAACGCCTTTAAAATTGCCCTCGGAAGAAAATGATGGAAATGTATATGAACATGCTAAGAAAGAGTTCGAGAGAATTACAGAAGATGCAAAAAAATTAGCAGAAGTGGCAGATAGTATGAAGGACACATATAATTTTTTTGCTGGTTTTTTTAAAAATACTGGCTCTAAATAAATTATTTTGTTGATAACCGGTGTTGGGTATCTAAAATAACACAAATTTTAAAATAAAGAATCTTTTTTGCTGTAATAATTACAATACTATGTATCTTAAATTTTCCATTTTTATTAATAATATTCATTAACCAAGAAGATATTTTCATATTATATTATGATTAAAGATTTCAATTTGATTGTATATAAAATTTTTAAGAATCCGAACGCGAATTTCTAATATAAAATTTCTAAATTATACTGTATTTATATGTTAATGAATAATGAAAACATTAAAAAGGTTTATTTTCACAATTTATAAAGATCTTAAAAACATTCTTCTATCTTAAAGATCTTTAAATTTTAATGTTTTTTTATGTTTAATTATAATTAAAACATTAAAATAGGTTATTTTCAGAATAAAAAAGGGTCCGTCGAAATATTTTATTTTAAATTTTATAACAGAGCATGTATTTTGATGTTAATTTATCCAATTAAAATATGTTATTTTCACAATAGAAAGAGATAAAATAAGAAATCATCATTAGATAGGTTTATATATTGAGAAATATATGCATGTTGATTTATCATTAAGAACTCGATTTAACTACTTTCACTATATTTAAATATGTACCGAAAATATGGATTTTTAGAACACATCGCTAAACTTATATTTTTTAATAATAACCGCGGATCGATTTTATAAAAATAATATTGTTAGAAAACTCGGTATAAGTTAAAGCTATCAATTTGTAGATTAACAAAAATAGAAATTAGACCTTATAGAACCAATACCTCGAATTTTTAAAAATAAAGTGATTTTGAAAACATATAAAAAAGATTGTTGTATTTAGCTGCCGAATAATCGATTTAAAAAATGTATAATTAAACCCGAATGTTAATTTAGAGATTTTTTTTATACGAGTAGTATTAAATTTTTAAAATGAATATATCAATTTTATCATTCTTTTAAAAATAACCATATCAATAATATTTATATTAAAAAAATTTGGAATGGCTATTTTTAATGCAATATAAAATTTAAGGTGAATTTTAGATTTACAAAAGGAAAAACAAATTATTTTAAATATTTTAATTTCCGACTTTATCCCTCAAAGCATTTTCGATAAAATATCTTCCCTCGCCTTCATAGACATAATCAATAATAGCAGCAGATCCACACTTAGTAGTTCTAACAACCTCATTATTTCTTATTTTTTGGAATCCGACAATAGAACCGAGTTCTTCAGCAGTTGGCATTTTAATAATGGGAATGTTAAATTGTCTTCCCAAATCAATTATAATCCTTTTCATGTTATCTGGCATGTCATCAGCCATGACAACAAGCTTAGCATGCTTTCTCATAATGGCTTTTGTAACTTTACCGAATCCTTTATAGATTG
This sequence comes from Rhyacophila brunnea, assembly GCF_057557595.1. Lineage (NCBI taxonomy): Eukaryota > Metazoa > Arthropoda > Insecta > Trichoptera > Rhyacophilidae > Rhyacophila > Rhyacophila brunnea. The sequence goes on along the minus strand of NW_028233069.1, from coordinate 2,337,640 downwards.
TCTTATTCCCGTTTGCTATTTTGCATACCTGTCTGAGTGCTTCGTTAAGCGTCATCTCTGTGCTGATTATTGGTGCATATATTTCTTCCGCCATCTAAAGGGCAAAAATAAAACAAAAAAATTAGACGGAATATTCTGGTTGTAAATGGAAATATGTAATTTTGAAAAATATGGTTGTTATGATGCTATTGTGCTTGGTTTTGAAAAATATTGTGTTAAAATATATTCATTAATGTTTATTATAGTTGTTCAAGCAAAACTTTTATTCCTATATAAAATTGATTCGGCTGATACTTCTTTCCATCTCATCAAGTTTACAATCTTCCTCAATACATCTTCTTCTCTAAAGACTTATTATTTCAAGTGTCTTCCTCAATACTATTGTTGCTGCATATGCTTCGGCTTCAGTTGGTATTCCTAACTAAATACGACTTTATTAGCAATAGATAAACATATTTTAGAAGAATGAATTTGTTATTTTAATTAAATTCATGAATCCATAAATGATTTATTATAAAAATTATGGAACAATTATAAATAGAATAAAATTTGATTAAATATTTCTTAATTTTGGAATCTATATTGACGTCATATTTTTTATATATTCAATTTATAAATTTTAATTTCTCATGCAAAAAATTTGTATGAGAAAATCAATCTTATTGTGAAATAAGGTATTTCAAACTTAGGACATATGATATTGTGTATAATGTCAAAAGATGGATGCAATGTGTTTAATTTAAAATAAAATAACGCGTTAAATTATCAGGAAAATAAATTTCAAACCTATGTCATATTTTATTGTGTGTAATAACAAAATATGGATGTAACTAGTTTAATTTTAAAATAAATAGCATAAAAATTATCTGGATGCCATATAGAAAATTAGACTGTTAATTATTTGACAAAACCACAAATAATTTTAAAATAAGCATGATTTCTTCATGCTTATTTTAAAATACGAGAAATTATCTATTTTTAGAAAAAAATTTGGATCAAAAATTTCAAATATGCGAATATACAAGTTGTTGAGGCTTCGAATATAGATATTTATTCAAAATCAGTAATTTTTTTGATGTTATCATCTGTATGTCAATTTTCATACTTATCTTAAAAGTTGTGAATCTTAATTTTATTGAACAATCAAATCAATAAAATACCTAAAGAAGAACTAAGCAAGAGAATGTTTTTTGGCACTGAATTCCATTTATAAACATAAAAATCTTTCAAAAATCCCGATTAATTTGCTTGGACTATGTTAAGGGACCGAAATACACAAAATCTTTTCGCCTTTTTACCCATATACTTTTATCTCAGTTTACGGTAGCATTGAAAAAATAAGATTTTAACAGAAAAAATAAAATAAAAAATTTATATACAAAAAATAGACACAGATTGTTTAAAATAACCTATATTAAATTATGGTCACACATAACCACCGGTAAAATATTATAAGCTAAAAATAGCACAGCCTGAGCTTCTACAAATTTCATATACCAGTAAATAAGAGCCATATTTGATTTAGTCCCGTTTTCTGGGTCAAAAATGTCATAATTATGTTCTAAATTTAAAAATTAATGAACTTTCATGAAATTATTTGAATATAAAATGACTAATTTTGCTAAACTAATCAGGTAGCAGTAATATAAATTTTGTATTGTTATTTGCTGTCAAATATATTATATTGTAGCAAAAAAACTAAGTTTTTTATAGTTAAAAAAATTTTTGATTCGAAGTACGTGGGAATAGAATTTCTTTAAATAAAACACATTAATTGAATTCTTTACAGATACTACAAAACACTTAATTTTATACTTCGTATATTTTATTAGCATCTTTGATTCACAGAACTTTCAAGATATTTTAAAATACAACTTCGACGGCTATATGTATAATTTTTGGTTTTTATTATTAGCCGATATAAGTCTTTCAAATAATTTTAATTAAAAAAAATAAATATATTGAGCATCAGATATTTGTACTATTTATCTTAAAGTTGTATTTCAACGATTTTAATGAACACTATTAACAACTTGAAAGTATGTTTTTCTGAAAAAAATACAAAATGTTTTTACTTTATTTTATTTATAGTTTTGAACTCAGATAATTTTGTTGTGATATGGCCTAGTTCATTTCCGGAAGCCTTATAGATATTTGGAATGATTTATATGAAATCATCTTTATGAATTTTTCTTATACAGCCCCAGAATAAAAAAAAAGATTTTAGTCAAAGCAAATTTACTTGCAATCCTTCTGCGAATAAAAACTACATTTAATAACATAAAATTATAGAAAAGAAGATTCAGAAAAGATATTTATTAAGAATATTAAGAAAATAATGCATATAAAGCGATCCAAAAATGAATATACAAAAACATTTACGATTAAAAATACTAAATTTGTTAAAATACATAAAAAGTCAAAAATATTTGTTGCAAAAATCTATATTGTGTTTATATTGCCCATGAAATGTAGCGTATTTTTTCTTTTTTTGGTAATTTTTTTAAACTATAAGTATGAAAAAGGCGATAAGAAGAGAACAATTAAGAACTATAAAAATAATATTATAATAAACCAGATCAAAATGATCAAAAAAAATTACTTGTATTTGATCAATTATGTATCAAAATACAGCTTCTGTTAAAAACACAGAGGTGGACTAGTGCTGAAAAATAGTTCCAATTTTTACTTTAAAGGAATTCAATGGATCTAATTTGAATATTGTAAAATTAAATACAACGTATCATACGATTAGTTTATAAAAAAAACAAATCTTTAAGGAATTCGATATACAAGAAAAATGCATGGTCGAATAATTAAAAATAAGCTAAATAAAAAAAAATGTTCTCGTAAAGTGAACTAATTTATTAATACAAGGTTAATATTGCATACAATAAAACTAAATTTATATGCCTAGAAAATAATCGAGAACTAATAGTTAATGAGGTACGGGTTTTAGAGTTATATAAACAAGTATAAAGATTAAAATTCCTCTTTTTATGCTTAGAAGTATATATAAAAAAACCATGAATTATTTTTAAATATGGGCACTTGATCAAATAATATCTGCTTGATTGGAATGAATATTTCGGTCCGTGTATACATCGTTGGATCAATGCTTCATTAGAGGAAATTTTTGTGTTTGAGCAACCCGTGGTAAAAATTAATAATAAAAATCCATGATTGAATTAAAGGAAGCTAAAATAGATGATACAAAAAATGTATTTGAAACGTGGAAATATCGGATACTATTTAAATTCAGAAATAATTTTCATAAATATAAAAATCAAAGCATATAATATATATCTGGAATTTCATAGTTGTTTAGATAAGTTAATTTTATTTTTTATGCTTATATAGCGTTCCTATATTGGGGGGGATAAAAATACATAAATTTTTTTGGGCTGTAAACCATAATAAAACATCAATGCATTTATACTACCCATCTTAAATACAAATTTCCTGGATATTTATACTTAAAGCGTTAAAACCCAGAAGTATTACTTTTTTTCGGAAAAAATAGTTATTGAAATCTTATATATGATTATAAATATAAAGATTAAAAATATGCAAAGGAACTTATAAAATAAGAGAATTATTATATTTAGCACATATATACGCAATTCATAGAAAATTTTCAACATTGAAATACTGCATCAGTAAATAACTTATATTTGCCGCAAATGGGGATTTTTTGATTCAAAATAAGCATGATTGTTGTAAATTATGCAAAAAAATATCGTGAAAAGGTTTTACTGTGTAAAATTATATATATTTTTATTGTAGTATAGTCTTCTTGGATTAAAAATTTTGACATAGCATATAACAGTGTATAAACTTGCCATTAAAAATTTACTAATGCTTAAAAAATAAAAAAACTTTATAAATAATATATTATACTTTAGAAACTCATAATAACAAAAAATTTATATAAAAGTTTGTCAATAAGAAAAAAAATATTCAATAAACAATATAGCAAACACACAATAATGATCTAAAAAATTACAAAAATAGTGTAACTATTGTTCTGAAAAATATCCAATAGATTTTCTTCGAAATTTTTGAATCTTAAGGGTTTTTAGCGAGACGATGTTTCATAAATATATTGAAAATAAGACTAAAAATTTTAAAAACATTAATTTAATTTTATGTATAAAATTTGGGCTATTCCTTGCTTGCATATATGATATTGGCTGTTTAAAATACAATAAATACCAATGTGACTATTTTAGTCATACTATAAAAGTTGATGATCGCTAAAGTAAATTCTTTGCGTTTACATTCCCAATATATTGTGGTTTTCATTTAGAAATCACATGTGAAATAATATATTAATTGTTTCTAATTTAAATATAAATTACACTCCTTTAGTTTACAGTTTAAAACATCTTAAGAAGTTTTTTTAGCATTAAATCTAGTTTTACCTTTAATATTCTCTGAGAAAGATATATATCTTATTCCATTATAATTTTATTTTGCGTTTTACTTATAAACCACCAGACAACTCTTTACAGCTTGTAAACAAATTTAGCTGGTATTTTATATAAAAATTCTCACATTTACCTAAATTCGTTCAAAAACAATTTTTAAGTTTTATTTAAGTAAATATCCTATTTTTTATAGCATTAATACCCCTTTTCTGCTTTCATTCTATTAATCAAAACAGACTTTCAATATTAATGTTATTTGAAATTTTATGTTGATCTGAATTTCTTTGTTTGGATCTATTCGAAGCGAAAAAAATACCAAAACTAGATGTTTTAGATTTGGTTTTATTGAAAAACATCTTAAAATGATTTAACATGGCGGAAATTTATTTAAATTATTGTGTAACGATCACTATTATGATTTTAATAAAAAATAAATAATTTATACGCTAGAAATCGATAAATTAATCTATCTACATATCATTAAAGAATTGCCAAATGAAATAAACCTGACAACTTTTTCGTTTTCTTTATTCAATATAGTCTATATTATATTATAAGTTTACCATATGATCTCTGGTCGGCTTTTATAGTACCGATAAAATAATATGGGTTTAAATTATTTATATAAATAAATATAGCTCTGTTATACAGTCTTCTAGAACATAATAGATTATTAGATTTTTTAGCATGCCTTCAATATCATAATGTAAATTATTGCATATTAATGGACTATTAATTATTTTCTTAGATATTTAACGTAAATACAAATTAATATTACAAAAAATTTAATCAGATTCTATTTTCTAAGCTAGAATCTCACATGATTCCGCTTATAAAAAAAAATAGATCAATATTTATGTAAGGATCGCAAGTATCGGCTGCAAATTTCAAATGTCTAATATCATATTATAGATTTATTTTTTTTGCTACGAGTATATAAAATTCTATTTTTATAAATCCAGTTTGTAATTTAGAGTAACATAATACATCTATACCCCAAATTTCTTGATAATATTGTGATTTCATATTATAATTATTTTTCACTGCGGAAAACTATTTTAATTTCCGTTTTTAGTGTAATCAATCCCTTTTTATTGACGCGTATAATTGCTTCATATGTGATTTATTATTATTCTAAATAAATATTTTCTTCATTGTCTCTTTTTTTTCTTAAGTTTAGGAATGATTTTCAGATGTTTCTTAGGTCATTGGTATTAAAAGCCTTTTAATAAACTTAAACTTTTATTATTTACTAAAAATTAACATAATACAAATTTTTTGGAATTCCATAGCTTTTTTCATGTATGTTTCGTTTTTATATTTTCATATATGTTATTCACTGTTCATTCTCGAATATAAAATAACCATGCGTTCTTTAAAATCAAGCAAAAATAACAGAGTCACATCTAGGAATCAAAAATTTAAAAATCCATTAAGACACAGTTCAATTTTTTATTTTGCAGGAACGTATTAGAGAAATATATATTTGAACTATTGAATATATTAATTTATGTATTTTATTAATATTGAGATCCACAATTTTTATATTTTTGATGCATCAATATTTTGACACAAGTATAAAAAAACAATCAAACATAATTCATTTTGTTTATACAAACTTTTATAGGCTCACTAATAAAAAATTATCAGTTTAAAAAAAAAGGTCATATAAGAACTGAATTAATTATATTGTAAAAAAATATCCAACAAACCCCTACACTCATATTATGGTAAGTGAACATTATTATTATTAGGACCAAAGGAAAATCCAAATAAAAATTATCAAACGATATAATAAGATCAAATCTAAAAATTGATAGCCCACATTTTATTTTTAATTTATTAACAAGCACATCTAAAGGGGGTTCGAAATCAGAGAATTCCATAAAAATATAATTCATGTATTTTTCATCATAATTATTATAGCTTGCATAAATATTTGTATTTTATTCCATGAAGCAAATCAAAAAAATTCTCTTTATAAAAAGGTATATAAACGAAAAGCTTATAATGTTTTTAGATCAGTAGTAAAACGTGACTTTACACAAAAAAACTCTAAATAATCATGCTTAAAACATTTTATCGTGCTTTTCTATTTAAAAATATAAAAATGTTTTAAAGACGATAAAATACTTAAATAAATATCTAAAAAAAATTAACCTTCAATATGAATTTAAAGTCAGATAAGTTATAATAGATCCTATCTTTTATAGCATTTTTAGATAAAAATTTAAACAGGCATTTTTATATACCGTTATAATAAAATAAGAAAAATTCAGACGAAATATTATGTTCAAAGATTATTTATATATTTTATTATGAAAGTAAATTATCAAAAATATAAATTTATAAATAATAAGTAATATCATGAAAAAAAGATATTTAGGCGTTTTATTTACATCACGGAATTTTAATATTTAATACTTTTCTAAGCGAACACAATTAACAAGAAATTTTCATATTTTATATGACTAGGTTCCATTCAAAAATAAACATACTTGACTCTCTAGCAAAAATAAAACTTTGTTTATAAAGAGTATATAGCAAAAGTTTATTGTTTTTTTTAAAATATCAACCATAATAAGTATTTCAAAAAGAAAAATTTATCACTAAATTGTGTCACAATCTACCTTGATAAAATTAAAAACATTTTATAAATCAAGTCAACAGAATTTATTTCCACTATAGAAATTTAATATCAAGTTATCATACTTTTTATCTTTTTCGTGCATAAATATTACAAATTAAAATCGAGGCGCAAAAATACAGCGTCATTTATGGAGCGAATATAATTTTTACTACATTCCGGGAGAATATAAATATAAAATAATATAAAGCTTCTTATTTTTTGTTGCTTAAATAGCATTTTAATATATATTAAAGAGAATTTTGATTTTATACTCTTGTAATCTTTACACAAAAAACCGCTTAGTAGATTATAATAAAATAAATGCTTTTTACATCGTATGTTAAGATATCTATCAATATAAACAATTTATGATATTATTTGGTCCTATCTATCAAATTAATTCTTATAAAATATAATAATAACTATTAAATATAGATGAAAAATATCAGTAGGCCTTTTTTTCTAAATTTAAAAATAGAAGCCCATTCAATACATTCTTTTTAAATGAATATACTGCATAGTATTCTATATAATCTATATTTTTAAAAAAGCCAAATTTACGGAAAATAATATACGCAAATTCATGCCTTTTTATATACAAGCCAATTTAAATAATTTAAATAATTAGGTTAATTTACACATCAAAACAGCAAAAATAGCATAAAATCAGAAAATTTTGTTAATAAAGTCATTTCAATATTATAATTTGTTCAAATCTTTGATATATACCCGTTTTGAAAAATCCTACAATTATTCATACAAAATTGCGTATTTTATATTAGATAAAGTTAAAATTTTTCAGACTTACGCACAATTCGTAACTTAAAGATTTATCATGTAATAAATAAAATTTTATTCGATGTTAAAATCAAATAATAATATTACAGTTACACTCAATATCATTTTTTATATTTCTTAGACCTTGCAATAGTTACTAAAGTATTAATCTATTATAATACTCTTGATAAATTTTTTGCATCAAAAAAATACATTATTTTTGATTAAAAACAACTGTTTTATAATGTACATTTAATACCTAAATATTCATAAAAGAAAATTCGGGGTGTATTTAAGAAAGAAGAATTTACATAGATTTATTTATATACAGTAAAACTGCATATTTATATCATAAAGATTTTTATAATTGTGTTTAAGTGAAATGGACACTTTTAATATGAAAGCGAAAAGTTTCCTTGCAATAAATTCGAATATAAAATATATGTTCTGGGTTTCGGTGTATTTTTTAAAAAAAATTGAATTGGATATCCAAAACGACAAAATGTTTGCTGTTTCTTTCATTTAATGAAATTCTAAATATATGGTATAAATTGTGTCTTTAATCTTAAATTGTATAAAACAATATGAAATTTAAGATGGGTCTAATATTTCCAAACTTTGCTTCTTTAAATATGAATAAATTTTTATATATTGAATTTATATGTATAATTCCTTATATTTCATTCCTTTTTTGTTAGAGTGAAAACTTTCAAAAAACCGAAAATTGGTATAGAATCACAATTTTATAGATTGTATTTTCAATGTCTAAACTATGTCTGTATAACTATAGAACATCAATATGAGAAGATCTAATTTTATCTATACATGCAAATTTTTGATACGTATTAAATGATACTAAAAGCCTTTACAGCCTTGCGCAATGCAGATTATTAGATAATAATTTTATAATCAATAATAATTTATTTGTGATGTATCGGTGGAAATATTATTTTCGCTTGTTTTTCATAATATTTTTTTTCAAATATGCGTTTGTTAAATAGTTAGTGTAAAGAAGATATTAATACTTCGTTTAATCAGGTAAAAGTTTAAAGGCGTATCGATTATATCATGTAATTTTTTATTGTGCATTGATGATATAAAAAATTTTGTGTTTGATATTTTAATTTAAACAATAAATTCCCGAGCTCATCGTATACGTGTTAAAAAGTTCGTTTCGAATTTTCGTAGAGTCTGAATTTTTCAATAAAAAAAGTTAAAACTGCATAATAAGACGTTGTTTACACTTTCCCAATTGAAACCAAAGAAATATGATCAAAAGATTTATAGAATAACTAGATATTTCCGAATTTATGTGTAATATAGAGACACAAAAAAATGTCATATATGAATGCATAGATTGAAAAGTTAACTCATAAGTAGATAAATATAATATAATAATTTATAGATTTAATTTATTGAAAGACTTTTGATTTTACTTTAGTACATATTTTAAGGAATAAAAAAATGCATTAGAGCAGATAGTACCACAGTAAAATCGAATGAAGATAAAAAAGATAAATAGAAAGCAAAAATTTGAGGAAATATTTCGCACCTTGATTTTATTTCTCTAAAAACAATTAAAGGTGAATATATGATATTATGTTAAAAGATAGAATTCATAGCTGCATTATAATTTTGAACCTGAAAAATAGAATTCATAAACATAGTCCTTTTTTGTAAAACAAATATAACTATTATAGATCAAACTCGAATAAATTTACAGCTGAATATTCTTGAAATCTCACGATAAACATTTTCGCATTAAAATATGCTACGAATTAATGAAAACCACAAAAACCTCAAATTAAGAATGGATACGAATTTAAACAAGGACCATTAATACAGACAGGTGAGAATCCTTAGAATTTATTTATACCCAGAAAAAATAAAATTTATTGACTCGGTGAAGAAATTAAAATGTCAAACAATTTTCATTGGGAATTTGCATCAATATCAAAAGAAGTATATTGGCAATGAAAATAGTAAAAAAAACACAAATGGTGTTTTTCAAATTTCTTTATTACCCCAGATTTTCTACAACAATGCTTATATATTTATTTATATAAATATTACATGATTTTTAGGAAACTGTATTTTCAATATTTTATTATTATTATTATCGTCTGTTTGATATTATAGATGACACAAATATCAATTCATGAGATTAGGATGATCATCGGTTGAATGGTGTGGACACTTGACCAGGACTTTAAATAAAAATTATTGAAGCCTTATATACTCCTCATCCAATAGCATTTATAAATTAACAAACGGGTAGATAAGGAAACTTAGCTGATACAGTTACAGCAAACACTGTTAGACTGACCCGCAGTAAAGATAAGCCTTCGGCTTTAAAAATGTACCTGAATGGCAGCAAAAAAGATTAAATGGGTTTAAAATTGTATGTAAAGCAATCTAAGCCTGTAATATAAATATTAAGATTTTTCACGTCCCAGAAACCCTATCAGCGTGTGTATACCGTTAATATTTTTTTAACAGACATATCTATAAAATATTGAGCTGATAGTAATAGAAATCATATACTTGCAATTTAGCCTCTTTAAAACATAAAAAGGTGTTTTGCACTTGCAATTTGTTATGTTGTGTCTTTCTAATGCAAATATGATTTTATTCATTCAATAACACCAGAACTAAAAAATCTTCTAATTATTGTCATTACTGTTTTTTTATTTGTAAATGTTCTAAGTAGTAACAATTTTAATTTTTTTATGTTGATATATCATCATTCCAGTTCTAAACTTATATTTATTTAATAAATTTTACATCATTTTACATCATTATTTTGTCTTTTATTATATTTACACGATAATTGTATATAATGTATATTTCATATAAAAATCAATCCTTATAAAGTTATTCTGCAAACAGTCTACTTAATTATGAATTATTCTAGATTAGAAATCATTGCTAACTTCTTTTATTCTAAACTTAAAAAAAATCTAAGATTATTTTAGCTAATGAGCATGCTACAATATAAAATAGATTCTGAACTCAACAGATCAATAAAACGATCGAAAAACTTGGTCAACTGAAAAGAATCACTCCCTTACGCGGTTTATCAATATCGCACTATCTTCTAATGAATAAATTTTTGTATTGATAAAATCGTGGTTTTAAGCTTATTTAATGATCTAAATGTTATTTTTAATTTATAGTGCATAAATATCCTGCTTTGGATCTGAATATATCTTTTTATATTGTGAAACTATTATATTTTTATGGGTTAAGTTTGCTTTGATCCATTCTATTTATTTTGACGCAGTCAGCCTATTAAAACATTGCACAACACCTTGATATATCTGTCGACACCCACCCTTAAACTATCAATATAAACTGCTCTTCTTCTCTAAAATTAGATAAGTTTAAGTGCCTTGCAGAGTGTGAGAGCTTGAATGTATGCTTCTACTTCTTCCGGAATTTTTAACTCCTTAGCATATTTTTTATGGAATTTAGTAACCAGTCCATCCCAAGTCATTGGATGAAACTATTAATTTGTATCATTCAAAATCCTATATTGGTCATAAAGAAATATCAGAAAAATCGTTTTTCTTGGGCTTCAAGATTGAAATTATGACCCTTAGGACTAGTAAATCTCACTGTGAGTAAAAAAATGAAAAATATTTGTTTACCCCTCCAAAGAAGAATTTTTAAAATAAAAAATGAATAATGGTAAATATAAATATTAAACCGAACAAATCTGAAATAAATTATGTTATTATATTAATATATCCAGTAAAAGAACAAAAAAATTCAAATTAAACGGTGTAAATGGTCCTATTTGGAGTGAATCGAGAGTCTCTAAAAGAAAGCATAAAGTATAATTTGACGTAAAGAATATATAACTAGTAGCATTTTTTAAAACTTAAGCTTCATAAACCAACACTAAAATAAATATACCTAATCATTGGAGTTTCTCATGGGGAATAGAAATATGTTAAGAAATGTATCTGTTGTGTGGAACAATTCTAAACGTTTATTAAAAAGTACTCGAATAGAATAATATAGAAAATTTATGAATCTGTGTTTTTGAAAAAAAAAGGATATATAATATAATGTCAAAGAAGTTTCGCTCATAGAAATTGTCGAATATATGCGATTTTTAAGAGTGTACTCGTAAAGAAAGAAAAAATTAAAGGCTGCTAAATTGTACATAAATACATAATTATATTTAAAAGGGTAGCATTATGAAAAAAGATTTGCGCAGGTGATATTTTAGATTAGAAAAAATATTTGTTATTTATCAAGCAATATACTATTTTAAGATCGTTTATTAAAAGGTTAGCAGTCACATAAATACTATTTAAAGAGCATAAACATCACCTAAAAGAAACCAAAAAGTAAATCGACACTATAAATAATATTGATATTTACCTTGTATAATTTACGATGATAAAAAAAAATTTGCGATTATTTATGTAAAATTTTACATACATTTTAAATTATTATATTAATGGTTTAAATGTATGGTTCATAAAATATTTTCCTAATTTACAGGATAAATAGAGCATTTCCACTAAAAAATGTACAAAGCGCTCTTTTAAATGAAGATTTATATGCAATAGAATTTTGGAAGTAAATCGAGTTATCATTTTATAAATATTTAAATATAAATTTATATTATTTACAGGTTGTATTTTAATAATATACATCTTTCTATGTAAAAATTAAAAATGTATTATATTAGACAGACTAATAGTGTTTTTTATATGAAAAGTGATATTCACGTTTCTTATATTTTTTTATCGCGGTCATAAATATATTAAAAATATAAGTATTTTTTTCTTAATTTCCGACTAATGATTTGAAAAGAATTATATTTGAGATAAGGAGACGTTTTAGGGGCTAAATATGTAATTAATTAGTGCATAACTTTAGTTTACTTTAGAAAGCAGATTTGAATAGTATTACTTAAAATCTTTACTGCTTTGCGTCATGTATGTTATTATTTTAATATTTTTAGAAACGAATGTTTTTATTGTCCCTATTTTTGCAGTCAGACCTTTTACCGTATATATGGCTAAAATGTATATTCATAAATAAGGATTTTTGCTATCAAAAAATACATTTAGACGCTATACACTATTATTATATTCTGTTATACATTCTGGATGGATATATATTTTTAATTGTGCACATTTTGCCGGCTATTACACTAAACAGATTATTAAGACGAGAAAATTTGGGCTTCCGATAATTTGATCAAGTTTTATTTTTCATTGTGCCCGTAATAAAGTAATCTTGTATTCAAATATTTTTATTCAGTTAATATTGTGGTTCCCATTACTAATTTCGCTGGTTAATTTATAATTATTTATTGAACTGCGTGCCTTTATATTTTTTTATCTTTAGAATTGAGTTGATATACAATAGAGCACTAAAACAAAATACTTAATTATATAGTTGGTGTTGTAACTCCCGAGAATACCATGTAATATAATTTCTAGTTAAGATACACTACGAAATAATATTCAGCAGGGTTGGGTTTTGACTTCATTTTTAAAACTCATTTCTACATCGAACGAAGCAATTTTGCAGCTTCTTGTTTTTGCTTTCCTGTTTAAATTCCGTCAAATTTTAACGTTAAAGATGCATAAAATCATTGATATTCTGATTTTTTTTTGCCCGATGTGATCTATATATCATATATTTTGCCGCATAAACCTTTTTTCTAGCCGTATCGTATCGTTGCTTAACTTTTCTTAGTTAGTTTAGTCACTAGAAATTTATTATATAAATTAAATCTGTGATTTACTCACCCTCTTTATTATATATATAGCTATTATTATTTTATGATATCCCTTTATATATGTTTAATATCATGTAAAACTAGAAAAAGTCACATAAAATGAATTTAATATAGTCTATTATCAAGTTCCCGTATCACTATACTGCAAATATTATATTTCTTGTATATGGCAATAAATGTATACCTTCTATCGCTATGTCTTTTTCCAATGCAACATCAGCATTAGCTAAGTCTCTCGCTTCTAGTTTATAAACAGCCTAATACATTTTACATGTGAGAATGTGAGCATGAAAATTAAATTGTTTTTTCAATATAGGATCAGTTTTTTTTCAGAATCATGCTTCACGCCATAATCGATTCGGATTTTTTTTGAAGGTTTCGAATCTTATTGGCGATGTAGTTTCTTCTAACATTATAAGACAGAACTACCTGACATAACTAAACATATAGCTTTAAAATTGCAAAATAAATAGAATAATTTTGCTGAATATTTAATTTGCACTGGTCTTATGCGCATTCATCGAAAACAATTTTTTCAACTAATTTCATTAAAGTTATCTTTTAGATACAAGCTTCATAGCATAAAAAATAGATATAGGTTTATTATGTAAAAATATTCACCTAGAGGTTTATTTACAGAAAAAGGATTTTTAGTTGTGCATTTCGCACTATAATGTGAGAAATAAATAAAAAATAGGTGACAGGTAAACCTTTCCTCACAGTACTCTATTTATCTAGAGTAATTTTAAATCGTTATTAACAAAATTTACCACTATTTTTTTTTAATTATTGTCACTTTATCATTAGAATCTATTATCTTATGGATTAAAGTTTATCTGTGCATTTATTTCATATCTTTCTTTATTTATATGATGGTTAATATTTTCAAACTTTGTATTACTCTTTTTTATTGTATTTCACATGTTTGCATTATTTATATGCAATTTCACACCAATTTCTTGGTATAGAATTTCTCGATTTCGAGTTGATTGTATGATGAGAAAAATATTTTTGCTAATCACATTTTAATATTTCATTCATCGATAACTAGATAGTTCAAATAACAAAAGTGCTGTATTTAAGTCTAAGTTAGCTTACATTTATTAAATCTTTTATTTTTACTTTGAAATTTTCTATAAAAGAGACATAAATTGAAACTGATCTGGCATCTATAAGTCGATTATTATTTTTTTAATATTTTGTAATAAAAATAATCTAATATCGGCTTCTCCTATATATAATAATTGAAGGCGTATATATTCTGTGCCTCCCTGTTTTTGCATATTATCACTCAGAATTACACTTTTTTTTTATTCAGCTATCATTTTTATATTTCAATTTACCGTGGATACAATAAAAATTCTGCTGAACAAAAAGTGATGATCTGCACATTATTAATCGGCTATCATTTTTATATTTCAATTTAGCGTGTGGATACAATAAAAATTCTGCTGAACAAAAAGTGATGATCTGCACATTATTAATCGGATTCATTTTATCGATATTCGAACAGTTAGTTTATTTATTATTTTATTTCCATAATTAACTTCAAGTATGTCTAACTTCTGACCACTTTGCAGTATTCTTTGAAATTTTGTTGTGTGATTTTATATTTATTCGCGAAAGATATGCTCTTAAAACTATAGTCTGCGTTAATTAATAGCATTTTTTAAAAATTTAAATTTGCAGCATTTACTATTTTTTAGATTAAGACTCTATTTTAAGCCAAGCTCTTTATAAATCACAAAATTCTTTGAAGATTTTGAACTTTTCAAGCTTTTCATAGGCAGCTTGTCGAATTGAAACTCGCTTCTAAAATATTTTTTTTACATTTGAAGTTTTACTTGCTTTTTTTAGCTTAAATTACTGTATCAATTTTTTATCCTTTTGCTTAAATGATTTCCGGAATATTTTTTTAATTGCCTTGAGATCATGTTGTGATCCTGGTTTTTCTTAGATTTGGGTGTTTTTAACGAATTTTTTCTTATCCTTTTGATCTTAAAAAATTTTGTTACCATTTGTTGTAATTAGTTATAAAGAATAAAATATTTTAAACCTGTCAATTTAAAAGGTATTGAGTTTGAGCCGCCCTAGATTCTATATTATTATGAGGACTTATGATCGATATAACTATTCTTGAATTCATAACTATTTTAGAGAGTTGTATTTTTTATGGCGATTGTTTCCATAAAAATTGGATATATTATTTATAGAACTTGTGTTCGTTTGTGGGCTTTCTTCTAATATATCAAATTGGATTGGTTATTTTTTATAAAATTTTTGTACTATTCCATTTTTTTTGTAAACTAATAAAATATCAATAAAAAGAAATTACTAAAATAATCAATACGAATTTTTAATTTTTAGGATTAGAATTTTCAAAGCTAAAATTATCAGAAAACGAATATCTTTTTATTATATTGACATATATCAAGCAAAATAAATAATAGCAACCACCAATTTATATTTAGAATTGTCTAAGGTGTAAAAAAATAGTATTCATTAGTATTCAATGACAAATCACAAAAATAAGAAAATGTTTATTAAATATTTTTGCACAAAAAAACCGAAGAAAAATATTTTTTTTGATAAATATCGATTTTACATATGATGGTATTTCCTAATGATATTTACGACTTAATTTGATGAAAATGTGCATTTTGAAATTCTTTAATTTTATATTTAACACCTATGGTTCGTTTCATGGGCTGTTATTCGACGAATAAAACTTAAAGTCAACTAAATTATTTTTTAAATATACATTAATTTGTAATTTTAATGAAAAAATTTATTTATAAATGCGCAGTGGCTATATTTTAGCTGATATATATTTATTCCATTTTCTTTTCAATAAAATAAATCATAATACATATAAAATTGTTATAGGCACTTATATATAATATAAGAGTCATATGAATTTTTATCCCAATATTAAGTTGATTATAAAATTATTTTTTAAAGCATATATTTTACCCCGATAAAATAACTTAAAGATTACTTAAATTGTATTTTACCTTTTCCATGAAAAAAAGCATATTTGATAATTGCGCATTTTCGTCAAAAAAAGGACTTTTTTTTAGTATAGATATTTAAATACCAACGTTTTCTTATGTGTAATCGAATTTTTTTTATAAAAAATTTAAATAATGCTTGAATATAAAAGAAAACAAGGCTGCATTAATAGCACAGAATCCAGTGGTTTTATAAAAAAAATGATGTAAGTGTAAAAGTATTCAATATGTCGGTCTTTTGATTTAATGATATAAAGTATATATTTTTTTACCATGAAAGTAATGTATAATGTTTTCAATGCACAGAGAAGTGTATATTTTTAATAACACGATATTTTTTTGAAAGCATACACAGTATAACTTGCGGTTTAAGATATATTTCATATGACAAATCAAATTACACGATTAAAAAATAAAACTTCAAGACCCTTTTTAGGCCATGTAAAATAAATTTTATTAATTTTCCAGCCTTTTCTTTTGTAATTTTAAATGGTTTTATTTATACCAAGTAATTATATTTTTATTTAAGCCTAATTTTTTTTTAATGTTTTCTTGTTTGCTCGCATAAATCTAAGATTCATCTATTTGACAGATTTATGTATACTTCTTTCCAGTATATCATCAATACAGCCTTATCCAATCCATCTTCTACGCTATTACCAATTATAAATATATTTAATACGATTAGGTGAATAATACCATATTTAATGACTTGGGATGGAGTGGTTACAAAATTTAAATAAAAAATATGTTAAGGAGTTAAAAATCCCGGACGAAGTAGGAGCATACATGCAAGCTCTCACACTCTGCAAGACACTTGAACTCATCTCATTTGAGAGAAGAAGAGCAGTTGATGAAGATAGATCAGGGGAAGGTGTCAAAAGATACATCATGGGGTTGTGCAATATTCCCAATGGACTGACTACGTCTAAATAGATAAAATTGATTAAAAGAAACTTAACCCATAAATAAAAAATAAATACTAATTCTAGCTAAGTTTAGTTAAATATCGATACAATAAAGTTTTAACTAACTGATTTTTAGGTTAAACGCGATTTATATTATTATAAACTATACTTACAGATTAAATATTGCAATACACTGTATAATCTAATAATTAAATACGAAAAAATTATTTTGCATGAATATTTCATAAAAACTCCGTGTCTAATATTTTAATCAATTGAATTGATGTTATAATAGATCTGCAAGCTGTTAGTCTCTAAGTTAAGACTATTATGAAAAGAATTTTAAATATTTAGCTATATATTTATTCTTAAAGGTTATAGAATATTTTTCAAAAATAATGATTCATATCTTTGCGTTTTAAATTAGGCATCGTATTATAAAGTCTTCTGTAAGCCTCATGAATATGCGAAGGAAGCAGGGCTCCTTTATCATCCCATTCAGTCTGAATTTCCTTTGCTTTTTCAATCATCTCGCCGGTAAAAACTTTTGCTACACCACTAACCGCAATAACAAAATTAGCGTTACATGCTTGGTTCAACAAAGTGTTGCATATTTTCCTAATACCGCTTTTATTGAATCCAGCTCGTCTAAAACTTTCATATCTTTGCAATTCTTCGCTTGTCATATCGTCAAGCAGCTTCTGTATTCTAACTTTATTCTCTTGTTGCTTTTCTTCATCTACTTCCAATTCGGACGAAAGGGAAGACATATTTTCGTCATCTTTTGTGTCCTCATTCAATGTGTCGTAATCTTTATCTTCAATTTGCTTTTCTTCTTGATCGTTTAGTTTCATGTTTAGCAGGGCGCATGTATATTTTAATACATCATTAACCCACACGAAGAATTTAACAAATAATTCATTTAGATATTCACATTATGGGAAAAAATGATGCATAAAAGATTTTTTAATCTTATAATCTATTTTCTTATAAAAATATTTCGTCAAAAATTTTATGTTATTTTTCAGTGAAGTTGCCTCTCTATCAAAATGTGAATTATTGAAGCTAATTTTAAAAAAAAATTGATTATTTCTGTTTCAATTTAGTTCTTACATATTTTGATAACATCTGAAATTTTTATATATAAAATATATTCTGCACAAAGGCATTAAAATATTCCACTGCATGTTCATTATAAAAGGCATAAAAACTGATATCTTATTTTTGTTTTAATACCATCTATATATTTTAAAAAAAATAATTTTGCTTCAAAAAAATTGTTGCCTCCTATTCTAAATTTACTAGCGATCTTTTATTATAAATAATTTAAAATTTGTAACGGATTAAAAAATATGGTCTTCATCATAAAAAAAATCTTGAAAATCTTTTTATATTATAATTTTTATGGCTACAGCATTTTGAAAATTTAGATGTAGTTCTTATCAAGAATATTACTAATTATATAATTTCATCGCAATGCGAATGAGTTCCAATTAATATAAACAATAATGTGCTTCAATGATGATAGCACCCGTAAGAAAAACCATGAAAATTTATTGCGCATGAATTATATTAAAAATACCTACGCAGGGCCATATACCAACGAATAATTATTTTGGACCACGTCATTTAGATCGTGTTCAATATTTCCCCAACAAACATTTTAAGTAATATTGAAAATCTATACAAAATTCATAAAACTCTAAAGCATAGTGCCAGAAATTCAAAAGATTAAATTAAGCGACGCTTGCATAGTGTAGACAGATAATGATCCTATAATATTTTAATGTATAAAAATCCAGCAAAATACAAGCTTAATGAAGTGAGGGTAGCCAAAAAAAATTTGCAAATGAATATATAAAATAGATCGATATATAAGGTGGCAGTGCGCCGCACGATCTCGCACCAATTTTAAAACATATTTCTATGTGTATATGTTAGAAATGTTTATTGTATGTCATAAACTTGATGTATCATTTTAATTACATCATTTTTACTATATTTTATTGCGAGAAATGATATTTTAATGACTTATTTTTGATACAATTTAAAAATTTTTATTCACTCGATTATCTTTACTTCGAAAACTTATAGTTGTAAATTATTAAGAGAAAGATCATATCATTATTTATATATTTTTTAAAGAATGATTAACTATAAGGATAAATATTTGTGTGAATTTATGGGGAGATCAAATATAATATATAGTTCATAATAAAATTAGTTAAGAGAAGAGGATATAGCCAATAGTAAAATATGATGTATCGACGGGAAATCAATCACGCTATGCTCAGAGAGAAAATCAAAAATATAAATACTAAAATTAACCCAAAATAAAAAATATGAGATAAGAATATAACTTTTAAATTAAATAATTATACGATAAATAGAGGAAAATCTTTTTATTGTGTGATTGCTTCGGTAATAATGAATCGAGCAACATTTCCTTTTGCAACTATTAAAATGAAAATTTCCTAATTAAAAATTGACATATGATTCTAATGTCATTTCTATTGGTTTTATATAATTAGATTTATGATCAGATGAATTATCTTTGAATTCTAATTTCTTTATGTGGTTAATATTCCAAATTTATTGTTTCGTTATTTTCTATAAAAGTGGAAAAAATAAAATTTTCAGCTAAAAGATTCCAAGTTGGCCAGAAAAACAATTTCAACTTAATAAAATTTATAATATTAGAGCCTATAAAATAAATTAGAATACTGTGGGCATCATTATATGAAAAGAACACGTATTTAATCATTTGGTGATTTATTCCTTCATTAATCACATTGATAATTCAAGAATATTAGACAAATGTCAAGTGATATCACTTCATTGATTAAATTAAAATCAAAATAAAAAATAACAGCGGAATAATTTCTTAAAAGATACTATATCCGAGTTTTTTGAAATTAAATAAAATACAATAATGGCTCTATATATGGATAAATCAGTATTAAAAAAACATGCTATATTTTGATGCTTCAATAATCATTCCGTGATTTTTTTGTTCATGTAATATTGAGACCAGTTATCTTTTCTGATATAGTTTCTTTTTTTTTAGAAAAAATAAATGTGATATAAAATATAAGCAGAAGCTATTACGAACTCAATACATCTTCTTTTTCATAGATGGCTAATTGCTTTGGAATGCTCTATATGTTTATTCAGCTTGAAATTATCAAAACAATTTCGTTATTTATAAAAATACATTCATACAATCAAATATTTAGTTAAGATACTGTTTACATACAAACAGCGAAAATTATTAGAACACTAATGGGACACAACTGAATGAGTATTCTTATTTATTGTTTATTCTTGAAACTAACCATGTAATCTATTGATAAGAAGCGAAGGATTCAAATTACTATCTCTTTTTGAAGTCTATATTTAAAAAGAAATTTTCGAAAGGTTAAAAACTATAAATACTTGAAAGATATAAAATATATTCAGTGAAATTATCTGATGAAAATATAAAAATTGATTATTATTCATTCATATAATTTAATGACTAAGAATCACCATAACTTGATCTAATTTATCCATTTCTGAATAAGTAAGTTTATAATCAAAGGAATAGCGAACTTCAATAAAATTTAAATATTATTATGAAAATTTATTGTAAATATTTACGGGTTGATTATACTTAATGGAACCTTACGCTTCAAAGAAATTTATTGGCAAAATAATTTTCATATAATTTTAATAGTGTTATATTTTAAATTGAAGCACAAATTTTATACATTTTATTTCAAATTAACCATGCACTTCCCCCCATGATATATTAAATATGTAAATTATGATTAATTAAAAATATAAAGCTAGGTTTCAGATTTTGATTGAACTTAGTGCCTCGAATGTCAAAACTCCATATCAATTATCATATTTTTATGATGTTGCGTCATTTAAAACATTTAAATTAGAGCTTGTGGATTTTATCCCCAAGATATGAAGACGTTTGAAGAAGCAGTAACTAAAGAAGAGCTCAGAGAACTTTTTAAGAAGCAAGAAGAGAAAGAACATAAAAAACTCGTTCTAAAATTTTACACCGATAGATGCCCACCATGTAATCTCCTTGAAACATCGATTGAGAAATACCAGCCTAAGAAGGAGGTTGTTATTGTAAGAATAAATGCAAATGAGGCCCATGATATCAAGGGAATGTACGATGTAAAATCTGTTCCTTATTGCTGCATTGTCGATACCGAAGGGAATGTACTTGGCTTTAGATTAGGATATATGAAGACATCAACATTTCAGGACTTTATTGAAGAATATTATTTCAATGATGGTCATCTTCAAAAAAACGAAAAGTAAATGAGCATAATAGTAAAATTGGTATAAAAAGACCAAGATAAAAATAAAAGTACTCGACTAAAAATTTTCATCATGTATTCAATATTTTAATTCTAAACATTACGATCAAGAGCGTCAATTTTAAATTTTTATTTTACCACAATATTTTTTTAAAAAATAAAATTTCAATTTCGAGATTTTATATGATAGATTTGAGAATTTCATCACATTCAATGTAAAGTGATTGATGTAAGAAATCCGAACATTTTAAAGTTTATATAACGGAATCAAACAGCCAAATGTTTAGATTCTTTATATATTGCATATCCATTAAAGGCTAATTTTTTCTTTAGCTTTTCATGTTTGCTCGCGCAAAACTTTAGAATGCTCTATATTACAGAGTTTCTATATACTCTTTTCAAAAAAATCATCTTTACAGTCATCTTCACGTTCAAGACTTATAAATTAAAGAGTTTTTCTCAAGACAATTATTCGTGCATGTGCTTCGCTTGTACTGGCATCCCAATTTCTTAATACACGACTTATCGATTTCATTTTATGCATATATGGTTAAATCGCACATATGCCATAAATAAAAGGCTAGGTCTTATCCAGTAAATCAACATAATATTAATCTAATCAAGTTTTATGATATATGGGCCATCTAAAGCATGATCGTAATTTCAACAGAAAACATATATTTTTATATATACATAGAAAGTTCCATGAAAATAACCAAATTAAAAAAATATATGTCAAAGTTGATTAAATTTCCCTCAAAAATCTACTTGGATTATCTTCTAACATACAGAAATATTAAAATATGGGGGTATTATTTGACACGGAAAATGCAGTATTTAGAAAAGTAGCAAAAATGAACTTTAAAAAGCGCATAATGAAATAGGATTGAAAAAGTTATGGTTATGGTATGAAAAGGCAAAAAAAAATTTCCTAAAAATTGTAAAAATCATCTTGTATTATATATTAACAAATGAAAATAAAATTTTGGGTGAATATGTTTAAAAAAAGATTGTTGATTAGAAAGTAGCAAAAACAAACTTAAGATTACAACAATGAAACAAATAATTTTTTATTTATTGGTTAAGTTTTTTTCATCAATTTTATCTATTTAGACGTAGTCAGCCCATTGGGAATGTTGCACCTCTTCTTGATACATCTCTTGACACCTTCCCCTGATCTATCTTCATCAACTGCCCTTCTTCTCTAAAATGAGATGAGTTCAAGTTATTTTCTAATTGTGAGAGCTTGCATATATACTTAAACTTCGTCTGGGATTTTTAACTCCTTAATTCTGAAGATTATAATGATAAATATATTATAATTTTATAATAATGAACAACGTTTATTTATGGCTTAGATTGATTTTTAGCATATTAAATTTTTCAAGCAAAACTTTAGTTTACACTATAGAACAGATTTAGCTGATAGTTCTTTCCACCTAATCATCTTTACAATCTTCCTGGATGCATCTTATTCACTCAAGACCCATTGGTTCAAGTGTCTTAATCAATCCTATTGTTTGTACAAATTCTCCCGTTTCAGTTGGCATTCTTAACTCCTTAATATAAGACTAAGGGTATTTTTAATCACTCCATCCCAAGTTATATGAGAATTCCAATATTTGAGTTCTATATTTTTAAATAAGGGTGTGTTCATTTTATAGTAAATCCTGTTTTCTTAGCTTCTCATTGTAATTTTTTTTAGATTATGTTGATTAAAGGTTCTAACCAGGTATCCCTCACCAGATTCTGATCACTGTATAACTTCACCAATTTCATAATTTCTAGTTATTTAACGGCCTCAAAATTTTATTTATGGCTGTCTAGAACCTTAATATTTGATTACTAAGCAATAAACCTTTTTTTATTCTTCATATTTTAGAAGAATAGAGTATGACAGTAATTTTCGAATTCAAATATTAAAGTCTGATTATTGTTGTACCAACACACAATACGTTGCCACATTACCATGTACCACAAATCGTATATAAATACAAAAAAGGACAATATCTGATTTATTGTCATGGTTTTGGATTTTCAAATATAGATATAGATTATGCTTATGTATTTTTTTGCAAATAAAAATTATCTAGAGACAATTTAAACATGTATTAGGGATTAAATATAAAAAATTTCTCAATCATTGGTTTAAAATTAAATATAACTCAAATAAAGTATATATTCAAAATAATAAGGTCTAAAAGGCATTTTTTTATCCTAGAAATACTTTTATCACAAAATCAACAACTATATTAATAAATGTTCATAGAAGATAATTTATTTCGAAAAAAAAAACAATTTTAATACTTCTTCCTTATTCCTACAGTGGCTATAAAAACAAATAAGTTTTTTTCTGCGTGATACACATATATTTAGTTTGTTTGTCTGTATTTTATCAAAAATTGGACATATAAAACAGAAGATATGATAGTAAAGTATATTTTCCAGTTATTTTTTTACTTAATTAATTTTAGCATAAAAAGAAAAAAAAATGGCTCGGTTTTTATTTTTGCCGTTATTTTATACAACGTAGAACTATTCAGACATGTAAATATAGAAAATGACAAATAAATTTTATTTTTGCATAAAATAATAAAATGCTTATTTATATAAATGTTTAATTTCTTATTGTTAATGTATAAATAAACAAAAACCTCTTATCTTTATCATAAAAAAGTGATTAAATCAAAAATTATAAAGTTAATTTATCATTTTTACGTAATAATATTTTTCTGGATTTTTAAATAATTTTTCTCGGTTTAAAAACAACTATACGGGCTATAATCTAATGGTCTTAAGAGTTTGGTTTCTCAATAATTTACACGCGTATTGTTTTGTTAATTGATTACAGGCTCTTTATTCTGATAACAAGCCGACTGGATTATAGTCCAAAGTATTATAGATTTTTTTTTTGCAATATTATTAATCTTAAATATTTTTATTTCTATTCAAAGGTGGTATGGTTAAGTGGTTTACAAGTCGGACCCTAGTGAGGAGTTCCACTTCCACCAACTCCACCAATTTTCAAACGAATTTACTCTATAGAAAAATACCCAAGTGGCTGGCCAGTGATGAACAAAAGATAAACCATAAAGCATTGACAAGCCATGCGAAATAGGAGGTTGTGTGTAAGCCGTTGAACTGTGCCTCCAGTATGAAAAAAGATCACACAACGTTCAGCAAGGATATAGGTAAGTATATAGTGTGGTTGTAGATTGTATACCATAGCGATGAACAGTAGACAGAATCTCATTCCCTCCACATAATGACTGCCGCCTATAAGAAAGGGCCCAATCCACGGTGAATACGGGTAGCAAGAAGTGCTGGGGGAGTCCCACAGAGAGACGCAGCAGTTAAGCAATGGTTCCTATTAATACAAAGCGAACTTCCTAGTAGTAATAGGAGTAAAAACATAATTAAATAAAGTAAATTCGATTAGAATTTAAAAATTTTTCTGCACAATAAAACTCTTGAACTAATAGGTCTTGAAAATAGAAGAGATGCAGAAGAATATTTGACAGAAGAGGATATAATCAAGAGTATAGATATGATATTGGCACGAGAAATGATTTAATTTAAGTTTGAAAAAAAATATAAATTGCATTTCCTAAATTAATCGTAAATAAAATATACTTTTATTTCTATGCAATTAGTTGAGGATGGCAGCTGAAGCAGAAGGGTACGCACAAACATTATGATTGAATAAAACACTTGATTATATGTGACTTGAAAAAATCAATAGATTTATGAAAATTTTAATAATGAAGCAGAAAAAAATATTGATCAAGTCTGTTATACAGAGAGATCTAAAGTTTTGCTCGAACAAATTTACTTAGCTATAAATCAAATTAATACATAAATAAATACATTTCATAATGAATTAATTAACAACTAGACAATGTATTAAATGCAGAAATATGGTCGATTAGTAAACTATCCCACCTTAATTTACAAATTCTGAAAACGAATAGTACTTTACATTATAATATAGGATGATGGGGTCTTGAAATATATACTTTGTCTGTTAATGAACGTGTAATTCTAATTGAAGCAGAAGCACGCATGCGAACAAATATCATTTAAGCAACGAATTAAATAAATAATTATTTTGTGAAGAAGATGTATATGGAAGATTATATAAGATGATGTGGTTATAAGGCATTGGTCAAATCTATTATACAAAGAAATCTAAAGTTTTTTTTTTACCAATTAAAAACTAAAAATCAAATCAATCTATAAATATATTTAATATTTGTTTCGAAAAGTTAGATTAAAAAAAAAGAGATCATAATTTTATAATACAGAAATTCATCGACTTAAAAAGTCAATATCTAGCATAAATTTTGCACATAAATTATCATTTTCTGCAGGCTTTTAAATCGGCTATATTATTGAAATACTAACTGTCTTTTAAAATATAGAAAAATATACACCTAATCGAAAAAAGATTAACTGTATCACTCTGATCTAGATTGGTGTGACTATTATCGACAGCATAAACATAGTTGAGAACTAAACATTGAGAAAGTATGATCTTGCTAGAAATTAAGCTGTTATTAATATACAAGTGCAAGACGAAAATTATTTCACATTTTATACCTTGAAACGGTTGTGACACTGTGCAATAAAAGGCTCCAGAAGGAATTCGATGTCACAGGTTAAATCGAGGCCTATTATATACAAACCTTGGGATTTAGAAAGGCTCTTTAATTA
Source organism: Rhyacophila brunnea (assembly GCF_057557595.1). NCBI lineage: Eukaryota > Metazoa > Arthropoda > Insecta > Trichoptera > Rhyacophilidae > Rhyacophila > Rhyacophila brunnea. The sequence goes on along the minus strand of NW_028233069.1, from coordinate 2,311,083 downwards.
TTGGGTCTCAAAAAGAGAAGAAGTATTGAAGAAGACCTCAGAGAGGAAAAGATAACGGAAAGTATAAATACGCTGTGTGCACGGGAAATCAAGCAAGTTGTGCTCGAAAACAAAAACTAAAATTATAACTATAAATTTAGACCTATCAATAAATCTATTGCACCTGATCGAATACTGATATAAGTTTTAGTTGGTTTTTTAAAATCCATGGAAACTAATAATTGGTGATGGTTTGATGATTATACTGGAAAGCAAGGTGTTTAAATGGTATACTTATTTATTCTTTCAAATATTTATTGCATCTTATAAATAGAAACCACATCAAGTTAAGAAAGGACAAAAAAAATCTGCTTTAGTTTATGCCTAAGATCGCTTTCAAATAATAGTTTATATTTTTAAATGATCAAATTATCCAGCCCTTATTCTAAAATAATTTTGCTTGATTATTTTATGGTATATTACATATCCCCAAAATAAATGCAATCTTCAATAGACAGACTCATGGCAGAGCGATCACTTTTGAAAAAGGATAGAAAATATTTGTTTTTTGCCAATCCAAGCAAATTAAAAGGAAAACTAAATTTAATGATTTGGAAATGTTCCTTTCCTGGTCCAAATAATGATTTGTATAGAGACTCTTACTATCGTGTAACAATAAAATTTACTGAAGATTACCCATTTAAACCACCAAAAGTTCAATTTGACAATCCCGTTTTTCATCCTAATATATACCAATGTGGATATGTCTGCCTTGATATTCTCTCTTCAGCTTGGAAACCAACAATGAATATAATGCAGATATTGACGGGGCTGCAACATTTATTGTCTACACTGAATACCCCTTCAACCGCAAATAGTTCGGCAAATACTTCATTTAAAAGTGGTTTTACCGCATTCAACAAACTTGTTCGCAATAATATTGAAAAATATCATAAAATTCCGAAAGATTGGAATAAATTTAAACTAAATTAAATATTACAGGAGAGCAATTAATTATTTAACATGGTAGTTGCCCTAATAAATAAAATATTAATAGTGTTTCTTGATATTTAATGTATTTTCTTAGGACTACCAAGGTAGGTAGAGATTGCCCTTAATTTTAAATTGCGGTTTAATAGTGTATAAAAAAAATTGAAAATTTTAGCAACAATTCCTCTCGTTATAGTGTAAAATATTTATAAATAAAAAACTAAGAATAGTTATTTTGTTCCACTTTTAATTGATCTGTTTATTGCGAGAATTACTATGATAAAATCGTGTAATATATTTAATATTTTATAAAAAGTTTTTACCATGGAATTTAGATTTCTCTTCAATTGCAAAGATTTTATTTTTATTTTTTTTAATTTTATAGAATGCATGAGTTTCTGCATTGTCGAACAAATGCTTCGCATATTCAATCAAATATATCATCCTTAAGATAAATAGAACCATATCTTTTTATATTTTTGTGCGTTATCGTTAAAACCTTTCACCAAAATATATCATTGTTGCAAAATGGCAAATAAATATTTATTAGACGCAAAATTACATTATATAAAAATTATAGTTGACCATTTGTTTTCATTACGATGTTAATATAGTAGGATTACTAACATTAATATAATAATGGATAGATATTATGTTAAGCTAATCTAATTTGTTCAATCATAACCATTTTGAATTTAATTTATAGGTAAATTTAATTTTTAGCTTTTTATAGCTGTTCAAGCAAAACTTTAGATTGCTCTATATAAGAGATTTGACTTATCTTCTTTCCACCTCATTATCTTTAAAATCTTCTTGGATGCATCTTCTTTTCTCAAGACTTATTAGTTCAATCAAAATCATTAAATTGATTTTTAGATGATTAATGTATAAAATATTTTTGCCGGTAACTGAGAAGCAGAAGTAGATATAAAACGCCGACAGAAATCAAAAAAATTATTTTAGATTCATAGAAAAAACCTACGGTCGATTAAACACAATAAAATCAATATAATTTGTTGTAAACAATCACAATAAAACTAAATTATTTTGAAAAACTATAATTTAATAGGAAAATTAACATAATATTAATATGAAGACACAACAGTTTTTCTCCAATTTTAATTAAGTAAAGCATGGTTCATAAATCTTGCCTTTATTCTGTTCAAGGTACTTAATAATTTCCAGCCATTCGTGTCTATGTTCTTATCTTACATCTTTGTCTTTTTGTATGCTGAAATTCAACTTGTTGTCGTACGAATAAATATTTTTAGCATGGACCAAATAATCTGTAACAGCAAGATCAAACTTATGCGTGAAACTAAAGTTTTTAAACACATTTAATAAAATATATTTTATACCTTTCTATTAATGCTTATATATTGATGAACACTCTCAATCCCTTTCAATAGCTGCATTCATTAGTCTTGATTTTTGTTTTATCATAACAGCTGTAAAAAATCCTTTCTAGATGATTAATTCGTGTCTAACAGTCAAGGGCCAGTTCAGATCTGTTGTTTCTATTGCTCAATGAGACTCAAACTTGTAGCTAAGTATTTTTTATCTGCTAAAATAATGTATCCAGGCCCAACCATTCTTAATATATTTTTGCTGAAATGTTGTGTTATTACAACCTTAACCCCACTTTAAATCTGCTAGTGAAAATTTGGTTCATACAGACAACTTTCCATATAGTTATTTGTGGGTGAATTCTTGTATAGAAGAGCACAAATTTAAACAATTTCTTGATGCCAATGTTAAATTTACACAACCACGTATATTTACCAAAAGAAATAGTGGTTTGGTATTTATAAAGGGTAAAAAAACATATATACTTATAAATTCTACGCATATTCTTTGTAGCTTCTAAAGCCATTGGTAAACTTTGCTGCTGAAAAAAACCCCACCACTTAGATACATGGAAACGTTTCATATTTCTGCAAGAGTAATAAGACTTCTTTGCTTCTAAATTACTTAAAAATGTAACATTTTTTTTGGGATTGTTTAGTTCATTTTAAGCTCAATAGACAAATCATCCCAAGCGGGGGATCTGTCTATTGACATAATATTTCTTACAATCATGCGGACCTAGAACAATTGCTAAAATTTATCAAAGCAAATTTTGATACTAAGCTGTATATTTACGGCTAAAATATGCCATTCGAGTATAAATTACTATAAAGTGATTTAGAAGAAACCAAAGCAATCTTATATGTAAGAAAATATAAAATAAGTGTGCACAGAAAAAATCATTTAACCTACACAGAATTAGAAATTTTTAACGTGATTTAATTCAAATTTATTTTTGATCGTTTTAATAATAAGATAAATAATTCCTAAACTAACTTAAAAATTATAGGACATAAGTCAAAAGGTAAATGCTTCAGCTCCAAAAAATATATAAAAACATCAAATTAAAAGATTAATTTAGCTATTTTATTCTATTGGCTAGAAAAACACATGCCTAAAGTAAATTCAAGTAAGATGAAATTTGCCCGAAAATAAAAATATACTCAATGGCATATATTGATCGATTCAATAGAAATTTAAACTTGAGAAAATTATATAAAATGATAGGAAACGCACATACGCCAAAAAAAAGGATGTATAATTGGATTCAAAATATGCTTTTTTTTTGCGGACTGTCGGGGCTAAAAAAATATGATAAAGATGTAATACCAGAAAAAATCGGTTCAAATAGAGCGATACGTTTTTCAAACCAAATTTTAGCATAAACTATTCTGCTTCTTTAATGAGAATAAAAAACAGGCTAAACACCTCTATACTTTTAATTCTGCTTTTTTAGTTTCAAAAACCCAGAAATCGACCATAAAATATTAAATAAATTCCTTGTTTCTCTTCAGACATAATATTTTTCCTATATTAAACACAGAAGATCTGTATATACACCAGTAAGTGTGCTTCGAATTCATTCAAAGTTTGATTTGTGCTCTACCCTGATTTTTTTTATATGATATGCGTTTATGTTGTTTCATATAGATGAGAAGTATCTGAAAATTTGAAATTTATAATTGTAACTTTTAATATTCGAATAATTGTTTGGTGATGATTGAGATAATCACGCGTTAATTTTCACTCTATTCAATGAATTTTACAATAATCAAATGTAATGAATAGTGGTTTCATGGTTAAATTTATTTACGGTGAAATTATCGGTTTAAAACATATCTACAGCTCTATTATAGCATTTATTTAGGTTTAATAGCATTATTATATTATTTTTTGACTTATGAATTATTTATTCTAATAGTACCTGCATACATTAATTTTGCATATACTTTTACCTGTATTATAGTCAAATATTCCTTCGTAATATTTCAACCTTACATTAAAAAGTAAATATAAGCAATAAACCATCTTACATGATTTTTTAGAATTATAAAATAGGGTTTGGTTTGCTTTATATCGTAATATTTAAAATATATTATCGAATGATTTTCTATCTATATTTAAATATTGAAAAAAATTAGGCATTTTATTAAAAAAACAATTATAATACAATTATAAATATTTACTATAACTAAATTGTGTTTAATTCAGATGTAACATGATAAAAACCTATTGATATATTTTAAAATTATAAAAATACAATTGCAAAAATAAAGCGACAGATAAGAACTCTTTAAAAGAATATATGTATAACATTGTAAGCAAAAATTAGATTTTATGCAAAACATTCAAAGGTTTGTATGAAATGCAAATATTTTAACACTTAGTTTTTGAGAAACGCTGATATTTTAACCATAAATTATTGGTCAATGATATTCTTTGTTTTTATTTTTCAAATAATGTTGGAATATTGCCTTAATATTTTATCCGCTAATTTAGGCTTCAATATCATATAATTTTACGATTATTATCTACTTGGATTTTTTATGCTTATTTCATTGGCTAAATACTCAAAAATTTGTATGGATAAAAATTTAAGATCAATCTTTTCTATTTTACAAACAATTTTTTATCTGAAAATCCGAAAGTATTTTTTATTTAAGGGCCATATTTATAGTCCTAATTTTAGTTTTTGTTCACAGGCACAGCTTGCTTGATTCTCTGTACACACAGCGTATTTATACTTTGGCTATCTTCTCCTCTCCATAGTCTTCTTCAATACCCCATCTTCTTTCGAGACCTATTAATTCGTGGGGTTTTCTCAATCACAAGGTTTGAATATATGCTCCAACCTGGTTCGTGACATCTAGTTCCTTCGGATACCTTCTATGATATCGTGTCACCTTAAGAATTATAAAAATAATTAAAAAAATATAATAATAATGCAAATATCTTGCATTTTTTTACACTTGTATTTTTTTCTTTGTATATCATTTAATAAAGAAATATAGAGCTACAAAAAATTTGATTTTTACAAGACTAATGATGAAAGAATTATCTAATGAAATCTTATGTCTAAAAATTGAAGAATACAAGCGGGAAAGTTTAAAATATCAGAATTTGACTGGTTTAAATCCTGTGCAAATATTTACCTATATCTATATACATAATATATTACAGCTAAATCTAGTATTATAAAGGCCGTATCATTATTTTATATCATCTTTTAGCTTCATTAGAAATTTAAATTTTGATTGGTTCATTTTCGACTAGAAACCAAACCACGTATCAAAATGTAATTTATACTGAATAGTTTTTTGCATGATTTCGACTAAGATTAATTTATTTTTACATATTTAATGACAATACAATCAAATAATCTAATGAATTTAAAAAATTGGGTTTTTGATTAAATCATATCATTTTAATGTAATTTGGTTTGGACGATTTATTTATAATTTAATATTGTCAAAAGGTGATTTATCTGATTTTTATTAATTATGTATTCAGCCTAGTGGAATTTATCTTATATAAAAATGAGCAAATGAATGAAGAATCTCGATGTAAAGCAATATATTTATAAGATTTTGAATAGTGAAGATAATTATAAGATGCAAAAACCGATTAAAACAAAAAACGCATAAATCAATTAGCATGGACTCGAAAAATATTCTTGGACTTTGTTATTGTGTGTATATTATCAATGTAACAATATAACTAGAATTTAATAACACTTAAACAAGTAACAATCATCAGATTAGATAAATAAAATGAACATAAGAGAATATATATCAAAGTTAGAATCTAAGTGAACACTTAAACGATGTTAAATTTTTAGAAATTTCTATAATTTCGCTTTTATCTAATGGGGTAGATTTCATATGTATGAGGCAAAAAGGTATTTTGGAAATTATTACAGCGTAAAGAATAATTCAAAAATTAACCGGAAGTAATCTATAAATATTTAAAATTAATGAGTAAAATTTAATTTATTTAAATTGAAAATCAAGTTGTATCTGAAAATTATCATATAAATATTAAAAATAATAATTTTAGATGAAAAGCGAAACTAAAAATGTTCATGTATTGAATTGTTTTCTAATAAAATCATATATGCACTTTAAAATTTGTCAATCTATCGGGTGATCATAAAAAAAGTTTAAAGGCATTAACTACCCCAATCGAGTCACTTTCAAGGGAAATCTCATCATACCAGTATGGCTTTGATTACGCGCACTTGCGTTCAAGAATTGATTCAAGTTTTTTTTGCGTCACAATCAAGTGTATTTTAAAATTGAGAATTATGTTTAATGAGCGTCAGTCGTACAGTATTTTCTGTATTCATTGCAGCTAAACAGCATTGATTACTAGTTAAGTCATATATCAATGCCTTTAGTGTAGATAATTCGAACATCCAATCATTTAAATTGAAATTTCCGGGTCAAATATTTCATCATACAACCATTGCAACTTTGGGTTATGAAAAATTTTATAATTTAAATACATCTAAACAATTAAACTATCCCCAGAATTAATTATTGTGGTAGTTGTCATAATTTAATTTATGTCTCGATTTCCACATTGGGATTTTATAATTTTTCATTAATATCTACTTAATTGCTTTGCCATGAGCATATTAAATATATATATTTTTTTGCTATATCCTCTTTTTTGTATCTTCTTCGATACTTCCTATTTTCAAGGTTTATTAGTTCAAGCGTTTTATTAAGTCCTACAGTTTTTATTTAGCCTCTATTATTATTTTTGAATTTGAGCTCTTTCGGATATTTTTTATGTTATTTAGTTCTTACTACATCCCATGTTAAGGCATATGTTTTATCTTTGTCTATATTGCAATAAACATTTATTTAAAAGTATTTAAGTATGTTAAACTTGTTTTTAAAGACCATATCTCTAAGTATACAATAAAATTACCTTTTGTTCTACTGTGCAAAATAGTATGAATTTAATTGCTGGTGAAGTTTCTTTGATTAGGTTGGTTAAATTTGAGCTTCTAAATCAATCAAACATTTTAAGTTCTAGATCTTAGATGAATCCAAAATTTTAATTATATATCACTATCCTGTTTGAACAATCAGATTGAATAATTCACATTTATCAATATTTTCCTTTGGTTTATCTGGTAATCCTGTTTTCGCTCGGTCATAAACATTAGCTACTCTCACTGATTTCCCTCAAATGTAAAATCATACAAAGAATTATATAATATCAAATTAATGTCCCCATAAAATATTTCTTTTCTAAATTTGCTCTAGTCTATTTTTTTATTTCAAATGCAGAACAAATCCCTTCTAATTTTCATGATCTAATAAGATAATTCTGGATATTTTCTCATAGTATTCAAATAATCTATATATCTTGCTAGCTTTCAAATTTAATACATGACTTTTTATATGGATAACTATGGTATCTAAAGTTTCCATAAAGTAATCTGTCTAAACATAGAAAACACTGCGTTCGATTATTATATATATAAGACCATATAGTGATTCAGATCATTTGATATCGCTGCTCTAGTATTTATTATAATTTTTGTGCGGCATATTTTGAAACATAGTATAAATCATCGAAGATCGATTTTGTTTTACTTGCTTTTGTTTTTTATGCAGCATTTTTATTATCAAGAAAAAATTACCTTGTACCGGTCCTAAATGAAACAATAATGCCCCATGCTTCCCTGAAAGATGTGAATATGTAAATAATACTCTGATATGCCCCTTTTCTCTACTAAAAAAACTTATATGTTATTTGAATGATTACATTGCAATTAAACCCCAGATTCAAAATAAAAATTGGCTTTACGTAACTTCGAATAACTTTATAACCTTTCAATATTTGTATAAATTACTATGGTTTAATTGTGATACCAAAATACAAAAAAAAACTTTGTTATATGGCTTAAAAAAATACATTTTCCTTTAAAACAGAATTTTTTTGCATTTATAGATATTCATGTTTGCCAAAATACTCACAAGCATCAGCGGAAATGATTTTTTACTTTTAAATAAATAAAATTCAAATGAAATTTATTTGTATTTTCATTTAAATTTTTCTTAGTATATGGTTATACTCATTCGAATATTTCTTTTATTTTCTATTGTTTATGAATTTTGTGATGCCTAACATGGTTTTTTTTTATATTCTATGTTAATATAAATTTCATATGTTTTTAGTCATAAATAACTCTATTTATGAATTCTTAGAAAAATTCAACGCTTATATAGATTGAAGTTTATAGTTAGTTTGGGATTTTTCAGTTTTATGTAGCTCATCGTATAATATACAATACTTATATAACAAAGAAACATAATTTTAAATTAAAAGACTATTCCTTATTTATTTCCGATCGAACCTATCCACATAATTTTTCATGCATAATCACATTTATCTTTATGTGTAAAAAGCATAAGTAACTTGAATAAAACACATAGTCTGGTTTAAAATTAATAAAAATTAACATTTATGTATTTTTAATTGTTTGTTTAAAATGACAAAAAAATAAATAATTTTGCTTTTGCATGCAAATAACGTGTGTGATCTATTTGAGTAAATAACCTTTTTTGCCGTAATTTCTCTATAAAATACAAAATAGTTAAACAGCGATTCTATTCAGATATCTTTCATTTTATATTATATAATTTTCTTATTTTTTTCGTGTAATGTTTATGTTTTATTATTTGTATTATCTTCTTGATTAACTGCGCAAATATATACACATTTTGTTATCTGTAATGTATTTGCCAGATTTTAGCACCCAAATGTAAATTTTATTTATGAAAAATTGTTGACGTATACAGTTTTCATTTTTTATAAAAATATGCTTACATTGCTTTTTTATTTTATTTTTTGTATTTATCAAAGAAGAATATTTTAAAGCGATCATTATATATCTACGCCTTCTTGGAATAATAATGGGTACAATAATGTTACAATGTCAAATTTATTCTCTTTTATATAACATTTGCATACATAATTACCATCAATTTAAATCATTATATCTTATAGTGTAATTTATAGCTCCAGATGTTTATTTCCATTGGAATATACTGTTCATACTTTCGGTTCTTTTTTAATTCCATCTTATTTATAAATTATTACTTCATTTTTTTAGTTCTTTAATAAATCCGTCGAAGTTTGGTTTAAGAAGATTTAATTGAAGTTTTATATTCCACATATAGTTTTTTCTAGTTATTGGTATATATTTTTTTTAAGCTTAAAATTACTATTTATTCTACCAAATTTTATACTTTTTTTATGGGATTTATTGCTTTTATTTATTTATAATTTTATTTAAAAAAGATGATCTTTTAAATGCACTCATCTAAAAATGTAGAAAACTTCAAATAAAACTATTAAAACCCTCTGTTGTGTGATGGTTGTTTGTTACGGCGTATAGAAATCACATAAATTATATATAATGATTTAAAATTATTATTCTATGTTTTATGGGTTTGGGCGATGTGGTAACACATTATCAACAAAGAAAACTGAAAGAACTCTAAGTAACTAACCAGATCGAGATGTATATAAAAACCTTGGGATTCAGGCAAACCCTTGAATTAATAAGTCTAAAACAGAGTAAAGGTATTGTAGAAGACTTCAGTGAGGTTAAATAGCCAAAAGTGAATATACGCTTTGCGCACGAGAGATCAAGCTAGTTGTGCTTGAGAAGAAGAACTATAATCATAACAAGTAATTTAGCCGTAAAATAGATAAATTTTTGATTTACAATTATAATCATTAAATCTGGAAAAGGAGCCAACTAATTTTAAATGAATTTATGAAACGCAATACACCTAATTATTCCTTGATTATTTATTGTGGATTCCATCAATGATTGATTGTATTTAATGAAAAATTAAATTATAATAAAGTTTTTTTTAATAATATTAAATATATCCAAAGAACACGTGTGTGTTCGGTAACAGTGTTTATAAAATGGGCTAGTCTCCATCAAATATTTTTTGAAATGAAATATATTTAATTGAACAATAAAATCGGATCGTCTTTTCTAAAACCACGTCTGAGAGTTTTACAAAAAAAAATATTATACAGTTGAAAAACTACTAATGCTAACAAATAGAAAAAAAAAACATCAATACAAATAATTTATATGATAAATTACAGGATATAAACGATGATTTTGCTCTGAATTTTAGTATATTAACTTTTCGGCAATCATAGTATTTAAATAGGAAAAGAAAATATCAGAGTACCTTTTATTCGTATTTTATAATGCAAAAATTATTTTCATTATAATGTTAGACTGAATCTCTACTTCATAATTACAGAACTGGTCTTCTATTTCATCCTTTAAGCTTAACTTTTGTGATTGCAATTCAAAACAAGCATAACGATTTATAAAGGTTTTTCTCTGTTCTAAATCTTAAAAAAATATATTAATATATATGCAAGCATACAATACACAGATATTAAATATAATAAAAAAAAATGTGTTTGTTAAATAAAAAAATCAAACTTAATGAGATTAGAAATTTATGCAACTAATATTTTTTATAAAAAGCTCAGAATCATAGTTAAATATCATTCCCAAAATATAAAAATGCTATATTTTTAATCCATCGTGATGAAATTTCGGGCTGAAAAATACAAAAGAAAATTAACAGATAGGGTTTGCGCTTTTTATCTTCGAGGTTTAATAATTGAGCAAAAAATATGTAAAGCTATCAGTTGTGGTTTATTGCATTCAGCTTCATAATTTATATACAGGAAGTAAAAAAGCACACATAAATAATTTAAATATCTTTTTTTATAGTCTGATTTTCAATATTTTTCACCCCCTAACGAGATACTGGCATGAATAAATATATTGGTAAATAACCTCAAAATAAATTCTGCCAATATTTAGTATATATGAAGACTAAAGCTTTTTCAGCGTGAAAAAATATATGCTAGTGTATATTGTGGGTTCACAAGCGCTTTTTTGATCTACACGAAAGAAAGTTATGAAATTATAATAAATAAATGTCTCTATTATGTGCATATATCGCTACATGTGAAGTTTTGTTCGATTTGTGGTTCATTATTCGACCTAGAATCTAAAATTCTAATATTGAAGACAGAATCCTCCTCACGCAAGGGCATTAAAATCACAAAACTGGAAATAGATATCGGCTAGCTGCAAGAGTTTTAGAAATAATAGAATGTAGAACCCCACAAAATGAAACTTTTCAGCTATAGTGATGTATTTTATTGTGTTCTGAAATAACTTACCTCATTACCCAAAAGAAAATGCAAGTAATTAAGCCTAGTATTAGTATGATGTTTATCATAAGCGCTGACTCGATTTGTTTTGTTAATAACGTTAATCTCACAAGCTATATATGACCCAAAACTGCGATTGCAGAAAAAACTTGCTGATTAGGAAAAGGATGACCCGATAAAATCTTAATTTATATTTAAAGCATATAATTATAATATTAACACATACTAACAAAAGTTAAATAGCAAAAACATGGTTTTGTCGTCTATCTCAAAAATTAAAATTTTTCGTGAATTAAGGAATTAATAGAAAAATACTTATGACAACTCCATATATATACTAAAATGTGACTTTCATAGACAAAAGTAAATTTATCAAATCACATATTCTTGTTAAATATTCTTTTCATCGCCTCGTGATATAACATTTTTGGATATTCTGCTATAGATACAATATTTTGAAATTTTGTTTAAACATGTCAATAATGTTTAGTGCTAAATTTAATGATAAAAAGCGTTTCATCTAAAAATGTCTTTTAATTTTGACTTTTCATGCACAACCAACATTAGATTTGTATATAATATGCGGAGTAGTTTCATGTTGTCGTGGGTAGTATAAAAAATTATCAACGAAATTGAAGCTTTAAAAAAGCCACAAAGAATGCGTTCTAAATCACCTTTTCTTTTGATCTTCAAGAATTTCTATGTTGAAATAATCATTTTATATTTATAAAGATACATTGTAACTTTGTATTAATGACTTGGGATGGGCTGGTTACAAAATTGCATAAAAAGCTGTTAAGGTGTTAAAAATCCCGAACGCAGTAGAAGCATACATGCAAGCTCTTTCACTCGCAAGAAACTTGAACTCATATTATTTGAGAGAAGAAGAGAAGTTGATGAAGACAGATCAGGGGAAGGTGTAAAAGATTCACTAAGGAGTTGTGTAATATTCCCAATAGACAGACCACATCTAAATAGATAAAAGGAATAAAAAGAAACTAAATGCATAAATAAATGCTTTGTATCGTTTTATATTGCAGCTGTTTAAATTGATCAATAAAATTCATTGTTAATCCAGTCCTAGAAATTTTGGATGTAGTTCAATAATCGCCATAAAAAATAATTTAAGCAATATAAAAAATCCTACAAAATTTATGAGTATCGAAAACCTGATTACTACAATTGAGGTGGAAAGATGCATAGCCTAATCTTAAACCTTTAAAATACTTATCTCATAATATATAGGTGAATTAACTTTCATCAAAAGACTGCTTCGTTGTAATGAGTTTAACCAAAAAAATGATTATCAAAATCGAAAGATATTTACGCGTGGGGTGCACTATACGAAAAAAAACTAAATTTATTAAATTTATTTTAATTAATATAATCAATTTTTTGAAGACATCAATAGAAGTTTTATTCATGCTTTAAGACTGTTAGTATATTGTACATGTCGACAAATCCGTTACTTGATCAATGAAGTAATACATATCAATAGTATACAATCTTATAAGTAATCATATATCCATTAATAAGTTTCCGAAAACAAACCTTTCTAAGAATCAAATGGGAGAACCAGGATTAAAAGTCCAAGTGAATGAACCATGCTCAATTATAAACGCAATATGAAACTAAGACATTAAAAACAAATATGAATAATTCTTTTCGTATTGTAGAATCGCGTGGGAATATTACGAGGCATTTTACAGTTACCATTTCCGGAAAAAGAGCTTCTATCATTAGCATAATTATATGCTCATGGCTTATGCCAATTAGTATAATCCATATGAATAGTATTGGCTCTATCTATTCTTGAATAGCTAACTATATTGAAGTAGTTATATGAAACAATTGCATTTTTTTAAACGGTCTAACAGCAATAAATACATAAGCTTATCGATCTAAAAAGCATGATTTTTCAATTTTCAAATAAGAAAAGACGCAAGAACCAATATTAGAATCCAATTCTTAATGATTTTTGTTTCTATTTCAATAATCAGCAAAATTTATTGTTGGTCATTTTAAATTTAATTAAATTTTGAGCTTAATATATTTATAGAAGTATGTATATCTTCATTTTAGATTTAGAATAAAATTTCTTATTAATTTAATCATTAATTCACTGACAATTTTTTTGGCTTAATTAAAGGTTGTTATTTGACACGTTAATTTTTAATGCGTTGAAACTATCATGTTTTTTTAATATTCAAATTTTACTGGCTTAAAGACTGCTGTTAACTTAATACAATAAAAATTTTAGTAACGTTCCTTTAATAATTTAAAGTTTATGTTATCCGGTTTAATTCAATAATTTCTGAAAAAATGAATTTAAAATATACCATATATATATGTTATTGGCGTGATTAAACATACAAGAAATGCTGTCACCTTTGAAATCTAAAATTGCGTTATTAGCAAATCAAACTAAAGAATAATAGGATATTTATGGGGGTTTCTGTGGCGATATTCAGGTGTTTCGTTAGAAAGCCCAATGATATATATAAACTCCGCTTCATGTTCTAAAATAAATTTACTCTTTGCCTTTTTAAAAATCCGATCACATAAATTTGTTCGAGTCACTCAATTTCGCATTCGAATGTATAGAAGCCTATAAAACGCTCATTTATATACTTTAAATGTTAAAAAACTCTTAATTTTAAATCTAATCATTTTAATGAAATAAAAAATATTGATTATTGTGGAAAATTTCAATTTAACCAAACATATTTGTAATATTTAACGCATTTTCTTTATGTAATTTTTATCAAATATAAATAATATATTATGGAACAGAATATCTTGATAGAACGCTAAATTTATATTTTTATTGGTTTTATACAAAATTTTAGGTATTTAAATGGTATTTTACATCTTATTAGCAGTTATTATTTAAAGCCAAGAAAACTGCTTGCAATATTTTAAATAGAACACAAAAAAACAATTAGATGTGGATTGAGAGTAAAAATCATTAACATAAACATACAAATTGTTTAAAAAAACATGAAAATGAAGAAGGTTAAACATATATAAATTAAAATTTTGAAAATGAAGAAATAATGGTAAATATCGAAAACGAAATAAGATCTAAAATAATAATAAAATTACTAAGATCATGAATATTCTTAACAAATAAAAACAACATTTGTTATTAAAAAGCATATTTTACTGGTTTTTTAATCCTATAAAAAAAATAGATCCCGTTTTCTGATTCGTGAGATAATTTTATTCTACACGCCTTCTATTACAAAAAAATTTGTAATTGACAGATGACACAATCTAAGTGACATGTAAAAATATTTGCAGGTGAAATGCACAAAAACATTATGACCGATTAAAGCCTTGACTTCTATAGTACAGTATACATAAATAATTTACGGCACTCTGTGTTTTCAATAGTAACAAAGATGAAAATATTTTAAAAAGATTTTCAAGAATAAAGGTGATGGCATATAATATATTTTTATATATTATCATAGAAATAGATGAAAAATGTGATTGAAAAATTAGAACCTTTGACCACAGTAATAGTATCGCTCAATTTTTTATATAAATTAAAGTGATCAAGATTTTAGGCAGTTTTCTAATAAAAAGAATCATTTTATCGTCACATGATCATTTAATTTCTTGTGGATTGCTTCATGACAAAAATAAATGACTTATACATGGTTCGGTGAAACATATTGACCCTATAATGGAGTATTCGATTAATCGGTATTGATTTAAACGCTAGTTAAGATGATAATCTGATTGAAGCTAACATGATGATGATGTATATGGTTTTTATGTGCATAAAGTTTAATTGAATTAAACTTGTACAAATATTGCTGAAAGCCCGGAAGCTTCACAAGAACTTGTTTCGAAAATAAATATAACTCTCTGAAAACCCTTCATATAATATGTAAATATATATTCTATGCTTCAAAATACATAAGTAACTTTAATTATAGTAAAATTAATTCTCATATTGGTAATGGAACTTTAGAAATACCTCCAGTCACAAATGATTTAAAAAATAAAAGTATATAAATCAAATATCAGATAAAAAGTGATGTTCGAAATAATATTGCATTTGTCTTTTTTTTGATATTGTGTAGCCTCTATGTTCAAAAATATAACAATTGTTTTTATTTTTGTGATAAAATGTTCTCCAATTTGCATCACATATTAATAAGCATTTTATTCGAGAGGGACAATTGACGTGTGTGGCGATGCAAATAATTCTTAAAACCATATGTGAAAATTAGTTCTTAATATCATAATTTTATACGAAGGAAATAGTGGATGCAGTCAAATGATTTACCAGATGCTATTGTTGCTAAAAAAACATACTTTCATTCGAGAGCATCCTAAAAAAATATAAGACAGATAAATAAAATAAAACATCTAAATATAATTCTTACCAAAAATTTAAGTTTCAACATAAAAGATACACTGATGAGTGATATTTTGAAAAAGGATAAAACATAGTGGTTAGTATTTGTAATTTTATTCTGTATTATCACACAGTTAAATTTTAGGAATCATACAATTGGAAACCTTGATATTCTACTAATGCTGATACCATGATGTTAGCAATAATTTTCTATACATACGCTATCTAAAAATAGAAAATACGATATTTCTAATAAAAAAGTTGCATTCTACGCATATAAATTACACAAAGTACAGTAGAAACAACAATATCTTATCCTCAAATCTATTAAAATTCGGTTTTTGTAATTTTATAGACTTTTGTTGCGCGAAAAAAAACAAAATCGAAAATTGAAAAAAATTTATATCAATATTGAAAATGTAAAAAATAAAAATCTAAGATGAAGAATTACAATTAATAACTTAGATTCCAAATATGTACAATTTCATGTTTTTTATGTACCGAAAAAAAATGATTTTATATATGTGGATGCATATATCTTATTTTGGTGGTTGTATTTAATAGAGTTTGGATCCATAAATTTTAAAAAATCAAGTATTCTTGTAATAAAAATCAAAAAACAGCATTCAAAATGCTTGGTATCTGCACAATAATATTAAAAATACATATGAAAACAAATTTTTCACCCCAAATAACAAAAAAATCACTATCCATCTGCTATCGAAATCGCAAAAAACGACGTAAAACCGCTTAATAAATTTTAATTACGCGAAAAAGTGTGGCTATCTTACTTTATTTAATTCATTAAATGCAAATATTTTATCTAGCAAATTTACATAATAAAGGCTTAATCTGAGAATTCAATTGATTGATGAGTATGTATATATTTCTACAAAAAATGGTGTCAATTATACAGGTGACTACAAAACATCAAAAAAAAATTTAATACTTTGGTATGTGTTTTTTGGGCATATATACGATTAATTTGTCTATAAATATGGTTATTTGTACAATTATTTTCTAACTGTGTTGAGGTTTGTGTTTAAACAAAATAAACTCGCTGCAAAAAAAACTCTCTCTATGCTACGTTTATATAAAAACGGCAATCTATTTTGGATTTTCTGTTGTATTAATCATGTTTACAATTAAGTTTCGTTTCTTTCAGACTTATTTAGATACTAAATTACCAATTTCATAAATTCAATGTGAACTACATTATTTGTCTGTTTTTTTACTAAATATTAAAGGCGGTGAATTTTTAGATATGCAACTAAGTTGTCTATTCTCGTGTTCTGGAAGAAAAAAATGATTGTGTTTTCCTAGTTTTTAATTATTTTTAATTAAATGAGCTTAGAACTGTACTATATAAAAAAATTCACAAAAAAAGTAAATTAAAATTTTTCTTTAAAGAAAGTGTATTTATATAAAACCATGATCCTTTATATTTGAGAAAATAAAAAAGAATAAACGAAATAAAAAAAATATATAATTAGAATTTTAAGAGCAAAGAATCATATTCTAATTCCTAGAAATTAAGTTGCATCATTATATCAATTTATAATTGTATGACAAATGATAATAAATCGCAAAAACACTATATTGATTATTTTATTCCTTCTATTCATATGTTTGCGGTTTTGATATTTTGAACATCCTTTGTTGATAAAATATATAATGTTATATTATATTTTGTTTCACGCATCTTTAAGACATAATTTATCCTTTTTATGTTAAATATGAGCCTCTTTTTTTGGCTGATAGACTTTAGGGCTTTGTAAAAAATTATTCATATCAACGGTTAGATTTTTGTAAAGCAATTTTATTGATGTATTTATTCTATAAATGCAAGAATAACATTCTAGTTTGTTTACTTTCTGAATAAAGATATTTAAATTAGAATCAAAACTCAAAATTGGAACAACTATCGATGATTTTTTTACTTTTTCTGAAAATTTTAGCGTATAAAAAGTACACTTATTTTGTATAATATACAAATATAAGTCATTTGGATAATTTCAGGTGACTCTTGAATATAACGTGCCGAGCCACGTAAAACTTCTTTCAATGTAAATAGAAATTTTATTGATGATTTTAAAAAATCACAAAAAAGAAAATACTCAGTTTCAAATCCCTTGCGCGTGTACTTGCCACATGTGGTAGATTCTATACCTAATATCATTTCCATATGAAAACACAAGAATAATAAATAAGCCTTAGTATCAAGAAAAACCGCACTTAAATTTATAATTAATTATTGCAGGGGTCCTTGCACAATAATTTAAATGAATTTTACAACGATTTTATTACGAACGAAAGAGCCAAGAGGCGCCATTGGTAAATAGCAGCAGTATTTTGCATAATCGAATTGCTTGACGGGATGAAATACACGATTGTCTTTTAATCTAAAAAAAAACTTTCATGACAAATATATATCGTTATTTAAAACGGTTCTAGAAAAATAAACATTCCCCAAGAGCATCGAGTCTATATAATATTAGAGGAGATCAGATTTTTACATGTTTCTTTGTGCTTTGAAAAAAAGTAATGATGGTGACGGTACTAATACGCGGACAGTTTGTTTCTTTAATAACAGCCTAAAAGTCAGTATTAAAAGACAAAAGAATGTTAAAACCAATAACAGGATAGTTATTTCATAGTAAACAAAATTTGCTGATATAAAAATCAAATTCTGATTTCTCTTATTTAAATTCTAAATAAATTTATTTCATTTTTTTAGTTTCTTTTGCATAGATTAAAAGCATTTTTTTTGTCTAAATATTTTAGTTTTAGAGTTAAGTAGGAAACTGTTACCTTGTTTCGGATTATAAAATTTCATCATTCAACAGAGAAAATGCAGAAAATAACTTTAAATGCATCTCTTTTACGTAATGACGGTATTTTTTTAATCCTCACAGTTGTAGTTAGATGGTTTTGATTCTCTATACTATTTCAATAACCATAATGAATATAATGTTTTTTTTTCATATGCAAACACATAAAATTATACTTACTCGCATTATTTAGGAATATGTGAAAAATATTATGAATTAAATTGATGTTTTATGAGCACCAATATCATTCAATTTATATTGAATTGCGTCATCTTATGTCTATAGTCTGATAAAAAGTTTAAATTTATACTTAATTATATAGTAAAAATTGATATATTCAGAAACCTTTTTAAATATTCTTTCGACCCCATTTTGTAGCAGCGTAAATTTATAAGCTCGATATAAAAAGAGTAAAGAAATTTTAGCTATTTAATGCTTTTAATTATAAAATAAAAAAAATATAAAGTTTGCTATCTAAAATTCTTATGGGTTCTTGAATCTATGTAACCCGTATGTTTCAGAATATATATTTTGATTGTTATGGAAATAAATACGACACTTACCCTTCATAATACATTAATTTATATAGATTAGGTGATATTCATGCATGTTATTATAATAAAAACGCGCATATAGCATCAATTTTTTTTGTTTTATATTATATTTTATTTGAATCTTTATATAATATCGATCTAAACATATATATTTTATCAAGAAGCATTATAAGTGCAACTGAAAAAATATACTTGTTGTTTTTTGTTAGCTCTAGACCACAAATATGCCATGGAAAATAATATGACGCGTTTATACACTTCTACTAGGCTTTTTAGCTTTTAAAAATATTGTATTCTTTGAAAATGTCAGAAAGATTGCACATCAAAATAGAACAATAATATCAGATTTTTAGATAAAAAATTGTTTGTAAAACAGAAAAGATTGATCTTTAATTTTTATCCATACAAATTTTTAATATTTAGCTAATTTAATGTGCATGAAAAATTCAAGTAGATAATAATCGTAAAATTATATGATATTAAGGCGTGAAATAGTTGATAAGATATTTAAAAATTATTCCAACATTATTTGGGAAATAAAAACAAAGAATATCATTGACCAATAATCTATGGTTAAAATATCAGCGTTTCTCAAAAACTAAGTGTTAAAATATTTGCATTTCATAAAAACCTTTGAATGTTTTCCAAAAAATCTAATTTTTACTAACAATGTTATACATATATTCTTTTAAAGAGTTCTTATCAGCCACTTTATTTTTGCAAATGCATTTTTATAATTTTAAAATATATCAATAGGTTTTTATCATGTTACATCTGAAATAAACACTATTTAGTTATAGGAAATATTTATAATTTTATTATAATTGTTTTTTTAATAAAATGCCTAATTCTTTTCAATATTTAAATATAGATGAAAATCACTCGATAATATATTTTGAATATTAAGATATAAAACAAATCAAACCCTTTTTTATAGTTCTAAAAAATCATGTAAGATGGTTTATTATTTATATTTACTTTTTAATTGTGAGATTGAACTACTACGGAGGAATATTTGTCTATACTAAAGGTAACAGATTGTGTAAAATTAATGTATGCAGGTACTATTAGAATAAATAACTCATAAGTCAAATAATAATATAATAATACTATTTATTGACCTAAATAAAAGCTATAATAGAACTGTAGATATGTTTTAAACCGATAATTCCACCGTAAATAAATTTAACAATGAAACAACTATTTATTACATTTGAGTATTGTAAAATTCATTGAATAGAGTGAAAAGAACGGGTGATCATTTCAATCGTTACCAAACAATTATTCGAATATTAAAAGTTACAATTAAAATTTCAAATTTTCAGTTACTGCTCTATCTACATGAAACGACATATACGCATATCACATAAAAAAAATTAGGGCAGAGTACAAATCAAACTTTGAATATATTCGAAGTATACTTACTGATGTATATACAGATCTTCTGAGTTTAATCTAGCAAAAATATTATGTCTGAAGAGAAACAAGGAATGGATTTAATATTTTATAGTTTATTTCTGGGTTTTTGAAACTAAAAGAGCAGATTTAAAACCAAATTACAAGTATAAAGGTGTCTAGCAACTTTTTTATCCTTAAAAAAGAAGTGGTATATTTTGGGCTAAAATTTAGTTTGAAAAACGTATCGCTCTTTTTGAACCGATTTTTTCTGGTATTACATCTTTATCATATTTTTTTAGCCCTGACAGTCCGCAAAAAAAAGCATATTTTATGTCCAAAATACTTCCTTTTTTTTTGCTATGTGCGTTGCCTTTCATTTTATATTATTTTCTCAAGTTTAAATTTCTATTGAATCGATCAATATATGCCATTGAGTATATTTTTATTTTCGGGCAAATTTCATCTTACTTGAATTTACTTTAGGCATGAGTTTTTCTGGTCCATAGAATTAAATAGCTAAATCAATCTTTTTATTTGATGTTTGTATATATTTTTTGGAGCTGAAGCATTTACTTTTTGACTTATAACCCATAATTTTTAAGTTAGTTTAGGGATTATTTATCTTATTATTAAAACGATCAAAAATAAATTTTAATTAAATCTCGTTAAAAATTTCTAATTCTGTGTAGGGTAAATGATTTTTTCTGGGCACACTTATTTTATATTTTCTTACATATAAGATTGCTTTGGTTTCTTCTAAATCACTTTATAGTAATTTATACTCGAATGGCATATTTTAGCCGTAAATATACAGCTTAGTATCCAAATTTGGTTTGATAAATTTTAGCAATTGTTCTAGGTCCGCATGATTTTAAGAAATATTATGTCAATAGAGAGATCCCCCGCTTGGGATGATTTGTCTATTGAGTTTAAAATGAACTAAACAATCACTAAAAAAATGTTACATTTTTAAGTAATTTAGAAGCAAAGAAGTCTTATTACATTTGCAGAAATATGAAACATTTCCATGTATCTAAGTTGTGGGATTTTTTTAAGCAGCAAAGTTTACCAATGGATTTAGAAGCTACAAAAAATATGTGTAGTGTTTATAAGTATATATGTTTTTTTAACCTTTATAAATACCAAACCACTATTTCTTTTGGTAAATATACGTGGTTGTGTAAATTTAACATTGGCATCAAGAAATTGTTTAAATTTGTGCTCTTCTATACAAGAATTCACCCACAAATAACTATATGGAAAGTTGTCTGTATGAACCAAATTTTCACTAGCAGATTTAAAGTGTGGTTAAGGTTGTAATAACACAACATTGCGGAGATAATATATTGAGAATGGTTGGGCCTGGGTGCTTTATTTTAGCAGATAAAACAATACCTATCTACAAGGTTAAGTCTCATTGAGCAATAGAAACAACAGATCAGAACTGGGCCTTGATTTTTAGACACGAGTTAATCATCTAGAAAGGATTATATACAGCTGACGAATAAACAAATTTGAAATTGATGAATGCAGCTATTGAAAGGGATTGACATTGTTCATTAATATATAAAGATTAATAGAAAGGTATAAAATATATTTTATTAAATGAGTATGAACCCTATAGGATCACGCATAAGTTTAATTTTTTTGTTACAGATTATTTGGTCCATACTAAAAATATTTATTCGTACGACAACAAGTTGAATTTCAACATACAAAAAGAGAAAGATGTAAGATAAGAAAATAGACACGAATGGCTGGAAATTATTAAGTACCCTGAACAGAATAAAGGCAAGATTTATGAACCATGCTTTACTTAATTAAAATTGGAGAAAAAACTGTTGTGTCTTCATATTAATATTATTTCAATTTTCCTATTAAATTATAGTTTTTCAAAATAATTTACTTTTATTATATTTTGTTTAGACAAATTATATTGATTTTATTGTGTTTAATCGACCGTAGGTTTTTTCTATGAATCAAAAATATTTTTTTTGATTTCTATCGGCGTTTTATATCTACGTCTGCTTCTCAGTTGCCGGCAAAAATATTTTATACATTAATCATCTAAAAATCAATTTAATATTTTGATTGAACTAATAAGTCTTGAGAAAAGAAGATGCATCCAGGAAGATTTTAAAGATAATGAGGTGGAAAGAAGATAAGCCAAATCTCTTATATAGAGCAATCTAAAGTTTTGCTTGAACAGCTATAAAAAGCTAAAAATTAAATTTACCTATAAATGAAATTCAAAATGGTTATGATTGAACAAATTAGATTAGCTTAACATAATATCTATCCATTATTATATTAATGTTAGTAATCCTACTATATTAACATCGTAATGAAAACAAATGGTCAACTATAATTTTTATATAATGTAATTTTGCGTCTAATAAATATTTATTTGCCATTTTGCAACAATGATATATTTTGGTGAAAGGTTTTAACGATAACGCACAAAAATATAAAAAGATATGGTTCTATTTATCTTAAGGATGATATATTTGATTGAATATGCGAAGCATTTGTTCGACAATGCAGAAACTCATGCATTCTAAAATATTAAAAAAAATAAAAATAAAATCTTTGCAATTGAAGAGAAATCTAAATTTCATGGTAAAAACTTTCTTTCATTTCAGTATTTCCACAAAATATAAAATATATTACATGATTTTATCATAGTAATTCCTCAAATAAACAGATAAATTAAAAGTGGAACAAAATAACCATGATTCGTTTTTTATTTAGAAATATTGTACACTATGTCTATGATTTTTTTATAATATTTTAAACCTCAATATGAAATAAAGGGCAATCTCTAACTACCTTGAGTAGTCCTAAGAAAATACATTAAATATCAAGAAACACTATTAATATTTTATTTATTAGGGCAACTACCATGTTAAATAATCAATTGCTCTCCTGTAATATTTAATTTAGTTTAAATTTATTCCAATCTTTCGGAATTTTATGATATGTTTCAATATTATTACGAACATCTTTGTTGTATGTGGACAAACCACTTTTAAATGAAGTATTTGCCGAACTATTTGCGGGTGAAAGGGGATTCGGTGTGGACAATAACTGTTGCAGCCCCGTCAATATCTGCATTATATTCATTGTTGGTTTCCAAGCTGAAGAGAGAATATCAAGGCAGACAGATCCACATTGGTATATATTAGGATGAAAAACGGGATTTTCAAATTGAACTTTTGGTGGTTTAAATGGGTAATCTTTAGAAAATTTCATGGTTACACGATAGTAAGAGTCTCTATACAAATCGTTATTTGGACCAGGAAAGGAACATTTCCAAATCATTAAATTTAGTTTTCCTTTTAAATTGCTTGGATTGGCGAAAAACAAATATTTTCTATCCTTTTTCAAAAGTGATCGCTCTGCCATGAGTCTGTCTATTGAAGATTGCATTTATTTTGGGGATATGTAATATATCATAAAATAATCAAGCAAAATTATTTTAGAATAAGGGCTGGATAATTTGATCATTTAAAAATATAAACTATTATTTGAAAGCGATCTTAGGCATAAACTATAGCAGATTTAATTTTTATGTGCCTTTTTTATATTTAGATATAACCCACCCCGAACATGATTTTTTTTGTCCTTTCTTAACTTGATGTGGTTTCTATTTATAAGATGTAATAAATATTTGGAAGAATAAATAACTATACCATTTAAATACCTTACCTTCCAGTATAATTATCAAACCCTCACCAATTATTAGTTTCCATGGATTTTAAAAAACCAACTAAAACTTATATCAGTATTCGATCAGGTGCAATAGATTTATTGATAGGTCTAAATTTATGGTTATAATTTTAGTTTTTGTTTTCGAGCACAACTTGCTTGATTTCCCGTCCACACAGCGTATTTATACTTTCGGTTATCTTTTCCTCTCTGAGGTCTTCTTCAATACTTCTTCTCTTTTTGTGACCCAATAATTAAAGGGCCTTTCTAAATCCCAAGGTTTGTATATAATAGGCCTCGATTTAATTCGTGACATCGAATTCCTTCTGGAGCCTTTTATTGCACCGTGTCACAACCGTTTCAAGGTATAAAATGTGAAATAATTTTCGTCTTGCACTTGTATATTAATAACAGCTTAAATGCTATCAAGATCATACTTTCTCAATGTTTAGTTCTCAACTATGATTATGTTGTCGATAATAATCACACCAATCTAGATCAGAGTGATACAGTTAATCTTTTTTCGATTAGGTGTATATTTTTCTATATTTTAAAAGACAGTTAGTATTTCAATAATATAGCCGATTTAAAAGCCGGCAGAAAATGATAATTTATGTGCAAAATTTATGCTAGATATTGACTTTTTAAGTCGATGAATTTCGGTATTATAAAATTATGATCTCTTTTTTTTTAATCTAACTTTTCGAAACAAATATTAAATATATTTATAGATTGATTTGATTTTTAGTTTTTAATTGGTAAAAAAAAACTTTAGATTTCTTTGTATAATAGATTTGACCAATGCCTTATAACCACATCATCTTATATAATCTTCCATATACATCTTCTTCACAAAATAATTATTTATTTAATTCGTTGCTTAAATGATATTTGTTCGCATGCGTGCTTCTGCTTCAATTAGAATTACACGTTCATTAACAGACAAAGTATATATTTCAAGACCCCATCATCCTATATTATAATGTAAATACTATTCGTTTTCAGAATTTGTAAATTAAGGTGGTATCAATTACTAATAGATAATATTTTCGCATTTAATACATTGTCTAGTTGTTAATTAATTCATTATGAAATGTATTTATTTATGTATTAATTTGATTTATAGCTAAGTAAATTTGTTCGAGCAAAACTTTAGATCGCTCTGTAGAACAGACTTGATCAATATTTTTTTCTGCTTCATTATTAAAATTTTCATAAATCTATTGATTTTTTCAAGTCTCATATAATCAAGTGTTTTATTAAATCATATTGTTTGTGCGTACTCTTCTGCTGCAGCTGCCATCCGTAACTAATTGCATAGAAATAAAAGTATATTTTTTTACGGGTAAATTTAGGAAATGTAATTTATATTTTTTTTCAAACTTAAATTAAATCATTTATTGTGCCAATATCATATCTATACTCTTGATTATATCCTCTTCTGTCAAATATGTTTCAGCATCTCTTCTATTTTCAAGACCTATTAATTCAAGAGTTTTATTGTGTAGAAAAATTTTTAAATTCTAATCGAATTTACTTTATTTATTTATGTTTTTACTTCTATACTACTAGGAAGTTCGCTTTGTATTAATAGGAACCATTGCTTAACTGCTGCGTCTCTCTGTGGGACTCCCCCAGCACTTCTTGTTACCCGTATTCACCGTGGATTGGGCCCTTTCTCATACGCGGCAGTCATTATGTGGAGGGAATGAGATTCTGTATACTATTCATCGCTAAGGTATACAAGCTACATTCACACTCTATACTTACCTATATCCTTGCTGAACGTTGTGTGATATTTTTTCATACTGGAGGCACAGTTCAACGGCTTACACACAACCTCCTATTTCGCATGGCTTGTCAATGCTTTATGGTTTATCTTTTGTTCATCACTGACCGCCCCCTTGGGTATTTTTCTACAGAGTAAATTCGTTTGGAAATTAGTGGAGTGGCTGGAAGTGAAACTTCTCACTGGGGTCCGACTTGTAAACCACTTAACCATGCCACCTTTGAATAGAAATAAAAATATTTAATATTAATAAATTTGAAAAAAAGAATGTATAATACTTTGGAATTTAATCCGGTAGGCTTGTTATCAGAATAAAGAGCCGGTAATCAATTAACAAAACAATACGCGTGTAAATTATTGAGAAACCAAACTCTTAAGACTATTGGATTATAGCCCGTATAGTTGTTTTTAAACCGAGAAAAATTATTTAAAAATTCAGAAAAATATATTATTACGTAAAAATTATAAATTAACTATATTCTTTTTGATTGAAACATTTTTTTTTATGATAAAGATAAGAGATTTTTGTTTATTTATACATTAACAATAAGAAATTAAACATTTATATAAATAAGCATTTTATTATTTTATGCAAAAATAAAATTTATTTGTCATTTTCTATTATTTACATGTCTGAATAGTTCTACGTTGTATAAAATAACGGCAAAAATAAAAACCGAGCCATTTATTTTGCTTTTTATGCTAAAATTAATTAAGTAAAAAAATAGCTGGAAAATATACTTTAGTAATATATCTTCTGTTTTATATGTCCAATTTTTGATAAAATACAGACAAACAAACTAAATATATGTGTATCACGCAGAAAAAAACTTATGTGTTTTTATAGCCACTGTGGAAATAAGGAAAAAGTATTAAAAATTTTTTTTTCATTATAAATTATCTTCTTTGAACATTTATTAATATAGTTGTTGATTTTGTAATAAAAGTATTTCTAGGATAAAAAAATGCCTTTTAGACCTTATTATGTTGAATATTTATTTTATTTGAATTATATTTTATTTTATTTTAAACCAAATATTGAGAAATTTTTGTATTGAATCCCTAATATATGTTTAAATTATCTCTATATAATTTTTATTCGAAAATAAAAAATCCATAAGAATAATCTATATCTATATTTGAAAATCCAAAACCATGACAATAAATTATATGTTGTTCTTTTTTGTATTTAAGTATAATTTGAGATACATGATAATGTGGAAACGTATTGTGCTTTCGTACAACAATAATCACCATTAATATTTGAATTCGAAAATCACTGTCATACCTTATTCTTCTAAAATATGAAGAATAAAAAAAGGTTTATTGCTTAGTAATCAAATATTAAGGTTCTAGAATGCCATAAATAAAATTTTGAGACCGTCAAATAACTAGAAAATATATAATTGGTGAAGTTCTACCGTATATCAGAATCTGGTAAGGGATAGCTGGTTAGAAATTTTTAATCCTCATAACCAGAATAATTTTTAAAATGTGAAGTTAAGAAAATATGATTTACTATAAAATGAACTTACCCCTATTTAAAAATATAGAACTCAAATATTGGAATTCTCATATAACTTGGGATGGAGTGGTTTTTAATACCCTTAGTCTTATATTAAGGAGTTAAGAATGCCAACTGAAACAGGAGCATTTGGACAAATAATAGGATTGATTAAGACAAATGAACTAATGGGTCTTGAGTGAATAAGATGCATCGAGGAAGATTCTAAAGATGATTAGGTGGAAAGAACTATCAGCTAAATCTGTTCTATAGTGTAAACTAAAGTTTTGCTTGAAAAATTTAATATGCTAAAAATCAATCTAAGCCATAAATAAACGTTGTTCATTATGATTAATTTTAAATATATTTATCATTATAATCTTCAGAATTAAGGAGTTAAAAATCCCGGACGAGGTAGAAGCATACATGTAAGCTCTCACACTTCGCAAAAAACTTAAACTCATCTCATTTGATGTAGATATATCTGGGATAGGTGTCAAAGGATGTATCAAGATGTTGTGCAATATTCTCAATGGGCTGACTACCTCTCAATAGATGATATTGATAAAAAGAAACTTAACCCATAAATAAAAAACATAATATTCGGCAAATTATAATAATATAGACCACAAACCTTCTTGGAAAGATTGTAATTTATATGCAGTCATAATTTTACTTTGAAAAGATATAGGAATAAAACCAATAATGTTTAGAAAGTTCTAGGCCAATTTTTTTAATTGAATTTTAATCGATGTTTTGTGATAATTCAATTTTAATATATAACAACAAATTAATTTTTGAATAAATTCTAATCAATCAATAATTTGTTTCAGAATTGCTCATTGGATATAAATATAGAAATATCCCCTAATGCCAGATCACTTTGATACAAAAATAATAAAAATAACGAAGACAGATCCAAAAAATGATCCAACTCATCACAAGCCACCAGTGGATGACGAAGTGCCAATAAATGTCTCGAAAGAAATTGGAAAAGCAATTATTAAAGCACGAACAAATATGAATATGAATCAAAAGGATCTTGCTACTAAAGCTAATATTCCTATTAAAATTATATCTGATTGGGAAAATGGAAAAGGCATTTATAAACAGGGTATCGCAGGTAAAATGGAGAAGGTACTTGGAATTAAGTTAAAAATGGATTCTAAAAGTGTTCCAAAAAAATAAGATCAATAAAAATATGTTTTTAGCCAAGATTGTTTTGTGTGTTATTTCTGGTTATTTTTTATATTTATTTTACAAAATCTTCTATTTAATTGTTTATGGTCAAAAATAACTATTAAAAGGTTTTCATAAGACACTTGAACTCATTTCATTGAGAGAAGAATATCAGCAGATGAATATAGATCAGGGGAAGGTAAGGTGTCAAAAGATGCATCAAGGAGTTGTGCAATATTTTCAATGGGCGGACCACTCTAAATAGATAAAATTGTTAAAAAGAAACCTAACCCATAAATAAATATTATGATAAAAGGTTTCAATTCAACACCGGTAAAAAATATGCGATAAAAAGGATTTGCATATATTTTTATCGTGTGATAGATAAAATAACTTTAGATTCAATAAAAAAAATCATCATGTTTTTATCAAATACAAGATGAATTTAAAATAGAGTAACATAAATTTTTATGTTATAACGTTATTTCAATATATTCATTCAAAAAAATATATTTATCGCGCCTATGAAAAATAATCCGTTTGTTTTTCATTTCCAGAAAAAAGATACATTTTTTGTCGTCTAAATCCAAACTTAAACTCTATGGGGCACATTTATTCGCCTTAAAATTTTGAACATGGCTTAAATGCCGAAACAATAAATTTTTAAAGTAGTACTGATGAAATTAGAAACCTGACTAGTTTATGGTAAAATCAGTAAACTTTGTTATGTGCCGAAATTGGTGTAACTAATAATTTAGGAATTTAAATCCTTGAAATTAAAATAATAATCTACTATAGTTAAACAACCAAAATCAACTTTTTACACAAATAATCTGTATATCACTGCATGAAATGACTTTATCGAAAATGCATAGGCCTTAGGCGTCGTTATATTTTCAAATCATCTAATTTTAAAAATAAGATTAGCTGTTTTAGATAATTTATTCGACATTTGGAATAATATTTAGTAATAGTTTATAATATTTTCATGGGAAAAACAATTCTTATTAATTTCAGCTGGAAAATCAACGAAAATTTCTCTTAATGCCTAAATTCAATTTAAAAAAATATGTTGTCCTATTTCCGTGATTGTTATATTTTTTTCTTTGCCCCACATGGTTTTTATTCCTTCTTATACTATAAAATCCTGCATCTGAAATCTTTAAAGTGTTTCTTTTGCATTCCTTATCCACAATGCCAAACTATATCCCAGCAACAACACAATATAGATAAAATTTTATCACTATACCTCATATTAATATCATTAAAACAAGTCTAAACGTGCTGCTTTTATTTTATATCATGATATTGTTGGTTTACGAATAAAAACTACAGTGCGCAATAATCAGTATTTTTTATATTTTGTTATACTATCATAAAATAATGTTCTTCATTTATTGAATTCATGATTTTTTTCTTTTCCAGTCGATAATCATCGAATTCATAGCACTTTGATAAAAAAACCTCTTTTTGTATTTTTTTTATAAAATATAGACGTAGAGGGGCGTATCGGGATTAATAGCGGAACTTTGTTATAATTTAAAATTAAAAAATTAAATCATTCATTGAGTTATGAATAAAAAAGCAAGACTGGCACAAAAGAATTTAAATGTAAAGCCTAAACATTTGGCAATATCGCTATTTATTTTTTAAGAAAATATAAAAAAAAATATTTGGACACTGTGAGTCAGATATAGAGCCTGTTATATTTTTTTGAATAAATATAAATAACAAAATTCTATCAACTAAATATTTCTCATATTAGACCAAATATTAAAATTTTTAAGCTAAAATAAATCACAAATATATTTCAACTAAGTATTTCTGATACAGAACCCTTCTATATTTTCTATAAGAAAAAATAAATAAAAAACATTTGAACAAATATGCAGCTTAAACCTTATTAAATATTATTTCTAATTTAACAAAACTTTGCAACCAGATAAAATTATATTTTTTCTAGTTTTAAATAATATGGGATTTTACATATTATTAAATAATTAATTAGGTCACTATATTCTATCTATATAAATCGATACTAGCAGAACTTGATATTATATTTTTTAAAGAATATCCGATGTTGGGGCAAAACTGTATACTCAATTATGAATAAAAATGAAAAGCGTGAAATAAAAAAAAAATTAAGATAATTCAATATTATTATGAAATCCCGTAAACACAATTTTATTTAATAGCGTATTATTCGCGGAGAAATAAAATTCTGATGTTGGAATTGATGCATGATAAAAAGTGATACATAATTTTAAAATTTCTAGAATTTCTCATACGATTTGATTTTTAAATTTGAAAAATTATATTTATTATGAAATCAAGAATGGGCAAAAGAGTGAGTTATCGAACAATCAACATTAAGAAATTCATACATTTTAGTTCATATAAAGTATATTTCCTGTATAAGAAACAGAATATAATAGGGTCATAATGATGATACTACCACCATTAACAGTATATAAACATATATATCAACAATTTTATAGTAAAAAAATTTTGACACAAAGTTTATAAAAAGTGAAGATCAGTTTTTCAGCATAAAGCGTTTGTTTAAGATTTATAGAATAGAAAAAAATCATGATTTTATAAGTCTAGATTAATTTTTATCTAAGTTGCATATATCTTTATTTAACCAATTAATTAAATTTTAATATTTATAAAAAAAAATGATTATGAAAATTTGCATGGTAAATCACGAGTATTCTATTCTATGCGTGCATTTTTATTCGTATATCGAATTCAATAGATTTGTTAATTAATTTATTGGCGTTTAATATATTCATAATAAGATAATAGAGTAAATTTAAATAATAACAATCCCATCTACGACGGGAAAAAAATCCATGATAAAAATCAAATTGATATAATACAGTCAGTTGATTTAAAAGAATCATAATTGTATAATTTATTTGTTCATTAGCTTATTTGTTACTCTATAATTCAATATGTGCACATTAGTAGTATCAATTCCACTGTAATTGTACCAACTTATTTTTAATCTCCCAGATTAATCATTAAATCCACGAAATATGTGTGCACAATTTGATTTAAAAATATAAAATTCAAAAATATACTTAAATTGCACTTACAGCTTAAGTAAACTTTATTTAATAAATTAAAGTTTAACGCTTAACATTTTGTTACTCTGTGAGAGCATATTTTTCTTTGGTACAGCTTGTGCTTAAAGATCTGCTATTCTATCCCGATCTCCTACAAAAAAAAAGTTTCCTGGACCATCGATTTTTTTAATTTATGCCATAGTTTTTAATATAAAAAGATTATATATGTTTACACCCCTTATACTAATCATAATAGAGAAGAAGAGCTGTTGATGAAGATAGATCAGGGGAAGGTGTCAAAAGATGTATCAATGTGCTGTGCAATATTCCCAATGGGCTGACTACGTCTCAATAGATGGAATTGATAAAAAGAAAATCAACCCATAAATGAAAAATGATATGTTTACAACCTACATTCTATAGATTATTTGTCTTAAAAAATCATATCAATATAGGAATGTTTTACAATATAAGAAAATAATTCAATTTTCCATGATAAAATTAAAATGCTCAGAAGTAATGTAAAACACGCTGTGAATATACTATACACGTACTTATTTTTCGATTATAAGAATTTGTATACATTTGTGATCAACACATTGTATATTCAATTCATAGTGCGTATAAAAAACCTTTATATTTATATTATTCTTTAAAGACTAAAAGATACTTAAAACTCATTTGATCAATTCTAAATATTTTAGTGATCTTTAAAAAAAAATACATATGATTCTAAATCAGCGAATACTGCCTGGCACCGAAACACTCAGCGAGATTCACAATAACATCTACTTTTTTTAATATCAGAAGAGTATGGACTTTTTAAAATTTCATTAAGTTTCGCTTATTGACTTTATAAAGTTCCAATGTTGACACACATTTATAGTTCTGGAATGATCTATTACATTGCGAGACTAGACTTTTTTCCCGAATAAAGTTCTTTGTCCATGATACATGTGTCGAGATAGACTTATTTAATTATTGAATGAAGTTGTGTATCTTATTCGAACTCAAGCGCTTTAATATTTTATTTTGCGCTCTTATTATTTATATTTATAGTTATTTTATACGCCTATCATAGAAGCTACCTGAAGGAACTAGATGTCACGAACCAGGCTGTGGCATATATTCAAACCTTGGGATTGAGAAAAACCCTTGAATTAATAGTTCTCGAAAAAAGTAGGGGCATTGAAGAAGACTTTGGAGAGGAGAAGATAGCCGAAAGTATAAATACGCTGTGCGCACAGAGAATCAAGCAAGCTGTGTCTGAGAAAAAAAACTAAAATTACGACTATAAATATGGCCCATAAATAAAAAATAATTTTATATGCCTATATACCAATATTTTAGTTAATTCTTTATAGAGTAA
This sequence comes from Rhyacophila brunnea, assembly GCF_057557595.1. Taxonomy (NCBI): domain Eukaryota; kingdom Metazoa; phylum Arthropoda; class Insecta; order Trichoptera; family Rhyacophilidae; genus Rhyacophila; species Rhyacophila brunnea. Next base: position 2,277,746 of record NW_028233069.1, on the reverse strand, counting down.
TATATATTCAACTTATAAATTAGCGAAGATTCACGCTTTTTGAATTATAGTTATATATGATTTATTTATATGTTATTTGAATTTAATTCAAAAAATATCTAAAATTTTGAAATCGACAAATATTTATGCTTTAATAAGGTTTTTTTCTTATTCAATACTCTTTTTATTCATTTTTCAATAGAATATCGGTCTAATAAATTTGTTTTTTTATCTTTTTTTGATGGTATTTAAGGGATCGTATATTTTAATTTATAATTTAACGCATTCTTCATATTTAATAAATTTTTGCATGAAAAAGAAATATTTTATAATTTGAACTAAATTTTATATAAAAAAAGTGATTTTAATATTCAAATTATACATTTTTTCACTATTTTATTAGTGCCCGAGATACTTTATAATTTATTTTCATTTCCAAGAAATAAGCGAATAAAAAAAATTGTAGAAAAATGAAAAATAATATAGCGCATAATATAGTGGTAAGGTTCAAGAAAATTTTTTTTTAATATATAATATTAAAAAGATTACCAGATATATTATTAAAAAACTATAAGATAAATATTTTTAAAATGATAATTTGATAATATATTACATAAACTATCCTATATCTTCATTTTTATTAATAAATTTTATAATTTATTTTATTTACGTAAAAATAAACATTCCTTTACAATTTTATTTTTGTTAATAATATTGTATTCGAAGACCATAATTAATTTCAAATGGTGTTATATAATTTTAAGACACAAATTCGATAAAATTAGCACTAGAAATGTGAATCTATATTGGGACTAGTTATGTTTCTACCCTTATTTAATCTTAAATAGTTTTTAATATCATAAAAAAGAAAAATAATAACCGGGTTTTTGTGGTGTCGTAACATAAAATTTGATCTAGGCTTTATATATATTAAAATATTATGGGACAATTATTTCGCTTATTTTCCGTATTTCGGATCACTATAATGCTAAGGGATTTTTTTTTAAAATGATTTATTTTAGTAATTAAAATAACGAACTGATTTGATTTTAAAATTCAGAATAATATTTCTCCAAAGCTTGGGTGTCATATATAAACTTTTTTTTCGCATAAGCTTTGTATTATATGTTTTTACCCAAATAAGTATTGCATTAAACGTCTTTTTTTTGTAAGTTTCAAAATAAAAAAATTTATGTAAAAATATTATTTTACTGCGTTGATATAAAAATAAGAGCCTTTTTTTGCTAAATTTTTTTTCGAAATGGCTATTTTATAATTTTAAATTTGCGACGGTTTCATTTTAGGTAAGAGGTCTCATTTTACTTTTATAACAGGTTTATTAATTTTATATTCGAATTTTCTTTATTAATAGCCCCATTATATATTTATTCGCCATTATGCAATATTTCGAAGTTAGAATTGAACTAAAGTCAAAATAAAAGCAAAAATATTTGATTTATGATTGGTGAAAATCAAATACGACATTTCGTGCATCGTAAGCGAAGAATGCGTATGATGATATAAAATCCAAAAAAAAATTGATAATTATCATAGACCTATTTACCATTCATAAGAATTTACATCTATAAAATTTTTATCTGCGGTAATTTTTTTGGTTCATGTACATTTTTTTTCAATGCTGAACTGTTATTAAAAAATTATAGTCTGTTTTTTGTTTCTTTGAAATTTGATGATTGAAAAAAAATTATCTTTTTTTGGTATTCTATTACACCGAAACTACTGGCTTATCACAACTAAAAATTATAATCAATCTAGATTCATATATACGAATCTTAATAATTCACAAAAAAAACGAAGTTATGGAACGATTTTTTACCCAATCTTAAAAATAAACTTCTTAAATCAGCACTAAAAAAATTAAAATGTGTTTTTAAAAACATTTAATTGATATTCTATTACACTGAACAAATTTAATCCTTACAAAGAAAGAAAATTACAACCTTAATTCTTAAACTGTACCTTTTTATTAATAAATAATTTGAATATAATGTTCTTAAATTACTCGTATCAGAAGAATATTGTTTATTATATTTTAAGAACCTATTTATATTTTAAATAGAAGTTAATTATTGTAGCGAGATAAAATTTCAAGGTTGTACAAACTGAAATTAAAGTAACGAATTACAGAATTGATGTGTTAACATTTCAAAAAAATAAAAATTGTGCTTGCCTAATAGAATATATGTAAAATAACAGATATTTTTAACATGATTAGAAATGAAAAATCAAAATATGATGGTTTGATTTGATAGCATCAAATTGAGCTTTTTTTACTAATTTCTGCAAATATTGTACCAATGTAGAAACATAAGATAAAATGACAACATAATATCACAAAATGAAATACTTTAGCAAGGTTCAATTTCAAACTGAATCAGTTCAAATATCGGAGGTAAGGAATTAGAATAAATGGCTTATTGATGCTTCACGTAAATATAAAAGCCATATAAGAGGGGAAAGGAAACCGAATAGATCATAGCAGCATAATTGTACCAACAGGAAATTTTGCGTTGAATATCTTTAAAAATAAAGGTAAAATACAGTCTTAAAAATGTCACATAAAAAACTTATGTTGAGGTTTAAATTATATTTCACAGCGGGATAAAAATCGACATCTATTTCATTGGGCCTTTCATGTATTCTAAAAGCTTGATGCATATAAAAAATATAATATGATTTATTTTAGATTATTTTTTAACTTATTTTAACCTATTTAATTTTTAGCTTTTAAATATATTTAATATTATTCAAAAGTTTTAAAAATCCAGTTAAATTTATTTCTATAAAATCTAATCCGACTTTCAGATCCATAAAAAATTTTAAACAAAAGTTTTTATGTATACGCTTATATTTAATTTCGAATTCCCAGTTTTCCTCAATTAATCTTAATATTATCATTGCATTAATTCAAGACAGTTTTTTTTTCTTTGGCGTTAGAAACCTCAATTTCGGTATTAAATGTAGCGTAATACACCATTTATTTTGCCAAAAAAATGTAAAAATACAAAATATATTTTTTAGTTTATTCCAAAGTGCTTGTAATTGCCAATAATTCGAGAAAAAAACATATCACCTAGAAATAATATAGTACGATGTCTTTTTTTAAAAATAATAATTTAGGTGAAGATAAAAATAGATTACAAAAAAATAATTATAAGAAAAAGATAGGTGCTGGTAAAACATATTCACTTATTTACACTTTTATATTAAAGAAGCTCTAGATTCAGATACTTTAGAGTTCTAAATTTTAAAATGATATTTTATAAAAATATAAAATACATAGCGTGGAAGTTAATTTAGTCTTTGCTGCAGAGAAAAGTAATTATAATATATTTATTTTATGACAAACAAAACTATATATAAATATTTGTAAATCCATCAAAGTTGTTACGTATAAGGTTTTTTGGTTTGTATATGTTTCAAATAGTATAAATTGATTTGACTTTGCAAAGTTTTTATTCGTTGATATATTCATATGACTATTTCAGCAAATATTAATGTTAACTTAGATGAACACAGATCGTTATGTATCTACCATGATAAAATTTCTTTCCTATAACGATGAAGAAAAACACGCGGCCTCCATCTATGAATATTATAAACGCGAAGATATTGATTCTCTAGAACGGCTTTTGTTTACTAATTTAAAATACAAAAAATTCGCAATAGTAGGAAAGGTAGATACGGGTTTCTGTTTTCTAAATAATGCAACGGTAAATATTATTGCCACTGCGACATTTAAGTTTTTTCAGAAATATAGGACTTCGATTAAACAGTTTCATATCAAGAAATTTATAGCCAAAAGGCATATTGCAAAATACAATCGTATAATTGTTGGATATGATAGTCGGCCCGATTCAAAAAGATGGGCAGAAATTTTTTGTAAGATTTTTTATTATCAGAAATGGTTTGTTTGTTTAACTCCAGTTCCTGTGACACCTGCATTTGTGTCCTATACATCGTCATCTGGGCTGTACAGATATGGTATCATGATTTCTGGGGAGATAAAAAATGCTCTTTACAATGGAATAAAAATCTACTTTGATGATGGATGTGCAATGCATGAACCATATGATGGCTATTTGAACAAAATAATAGAGGAAAGGGAGTTCACCAACCTTGAACGGCCTTATGAGACAGAGGATTTCGACTTTGTGACATTAGTGCGACTTTTTGCAACGGCGTATCCTTCTAGGATACATCTAATATGTTGGAAACGATTCAAAGTGGTTCATATGTTAGAGAAAGATGTGTTGACTGTATATTGTCTACACAATGCAGTCAGAGTAACAATAGAGTCTGGACTAAGATATTATCATCTTGACGGGGCCGTTGCTTTTTATCCAGCAGCAAATACATCAACTTGTGAGATTTTACAAAATCAAGTGACAGAATGTAGGGGAAGTGGGAAAAAATTCTTGGGTGACATTCACCCTGAAAATTTTTATGGTAAAGAAATAACAGATTATGCAGAGAGACTTAGATCACATTCTATACTTATTATCGGACCAGAAGGTATGCGGTGTTGTTTTGCTTATAGAATAGATGGGAAATGGAATTTATGTAAAACGGAAGAATTAGCCACACTAATTCTTAAATGGATGAATTTCAAGCTAACAAACTCCAAAATTTTTACCATTTCACCTTATTCCACCACAAATTTTGCATTAATTTCGTCATACAAATTTGTTACTCGTTATATGCGAACCAATTTTAGATATAGTGATAGGGGTGATAGATGTGATTACTATCATACACTATGTGGTATAAAAAAATTTGATTCTGAAGATTACAACACTCTTTACTTTTATTTTGACGATGATGCAAAGTTTATTATGCACAAGGGTAGGGAAGCATCTGCCGGACATCTGGCTGTATTTTTAAGTGGTATTGGGCAATTTTCTGGTTTAAATGAAGAGATGCATAAGGTTAGAAAAGAAACTGGTGCATGCAGTGTCATAAAAAAATCTTTTATTGTTCGAGATATTAAAGATGTAATTGATAACGTTGTAAAAACTCAATGTAAAAAATTTAGAAAGGAATTGATTTTTTCAAACGGAATGCATTCATTTGTTATCAGCAGACAAGTTTCTGTATATTTTACAGAAAAAAAAGAGTTGTTATATATTATAGTTTATTTTAATGAAGTTCATCGGCCTTATGAAGAAACATATGCTGCACGTGTAATTTTTAAATATTTTCAGTTAAGGCGCATTAAATATTCTATACCACGATTTTTTATAAAAAAATGGAAGAGAGGGAAGAAATAAGGAGATAATAAATCGTTTCAAAACCTTTATTTCGATTTCCCACAAAAACCGATTTTTTTTATCATAGATTTACAAAAAAAAGGTCATTATTAATGAGACTATATAGAAATTCGTAGTAAATATTCGCCAATGCTTGCTTTAAACTTAGAGTCGGAGTTCTAAATCACAAGAAAATAATAAAATCTATAAAAATATAGATTTAAGGCATAATTATCATACGGAGATATGAATTTCAAATTTAATATATAAAAAACAATATTAGATGGTTTTTTATTTTTCAGAAGCTTAATTTTTTTTCTAAAAGATTAAAATTAATTTTATTCGAATTGGAATAATAAATAACAAACTTTTTATAATATACTCATTGATACGTATTAAATATACTTTGATAATTTCTTTTAAAACAAATCAGCATATATTTTGTTTAGTATAAAAATACAAGCTTTAAACCAAGTGTCTTTATGCATTAAATTCAATAATTTATGATATACAAAAATAATCATAAATATACTTAGTCATATAACCATTCTATTTCCCACATATGAGAATAATGAAATTAAAATAAATACGTTGATGATTATTAAGAAAATTTTTAGCTTTTTTTAGAATAAAGAAAGGCAAAACATATTTATGATCGTATGAAAAGTGATGTAAGACGTCAAACGCAAAATTATATGCTAGTTGATAAGTTTTCAGCTGATTATTTTTAAAAGCCAGAATATAATATATTTAAATGGTAGTTTATGATGTTTTAAATTTTTATTTATTTTTTCTGGTCAATATTACCAATCCAAAGTCATTCTTTCATTAAACAGAAACTATTTATAATACGAATGAAGCGAAAATTTTTGATATTACAGAACGATAAGAAATAAAATTAAAACCAGCTCTTGAAAGGTATTATTCATTCATCTTAAATTTAAATATTTTTTTTTTGGTGGTTTATTTTGATATTTGCACATATAGGAGCATTATATATTACTTCTCGCATTTGAGCAAATTTTTAAAATCCGATTTATACATAACCTTTTTAAATTTGTTTAAATTCTAAAAAATAATATTGTTTGCCATGATTTATAGATGTGAGGATGGCCAAACCCCTAGATCAGATATATATTTGTTCTAAGAAAGGATTAAATATCTGTCATTTTTTATTGAGGTTTCTGAATGGGAAGGTGAACAGCATCAAATCTAGTAAGAATCCAGAAATAAATTAAAAACTTGGATAAGAAAGTAAATTTATTTAAGAAAAGAGTATTAAAATAAAATCTTCTTTTTTAAGTTTGAGATTTACAGAGTCCTTAATTTTCAAATAAACATATTTGGTAATTTATTTTTAATTATTTGCAAATGAGCAGAAGACATATGAAAACAGTAGTTTATGTGCTGTTAATAAGAAAGAAACAACTCAGAATATGTAGATTTGGTTCAAATTCCTTTTTTTTGCTCAAAACTAAAAATTTTAAAGACTCGGCGTTAAGGCATTAAAAAGTACGTACATCAAAAAAATAATGCCATTGATTTTAAAAAAAATTTTTGCCGTACACTGATAATTTTGGAGCATCGTGCGGTCATCCAGATATCTAGAAAAGGCTGTAACTGTCTGCTATTAAACGGTAAAAAATTTATCTGCCGGAAAAACAAGATTTTATGGTAAATAATTATGACAGAATAATATTGTTATTAATCCCTGAAATTAAATGTTAATTAAAATCATTCGTAGAAGTCTTTATCATTTTTATAAATTTATAAAGGATTGCTTACAAGTCGTATAAAGGATCTTATTTTGGTTACTGAAGAGTGAGATTGACAGGCTAAAATATGTAAAAAAATAAAGCGCTGCTAATGTTTTTTGATCTTTTTTTTCGGGCTTGTCATTTTTGATGTGAAAAAACCGAAAAAAGTGCATTCAAGTTAATGCAAAAATGAATTTTTTTTTGAGAATTACAGATGTATTTTTATCTTTTTTTTTATATTTATGTATTCATTATGACAACTCAATTTATACTATGTTCTTTCTACATGATTTTGTAAACATACGATACTATTTTCATTCTCTTTTTTTTGATTGGTTAAATAAATAGCTTCGAGCATAAATTAAAAAGAAGCCAGAAAAAAATTACTCGATTCATTTTTTTTGTTTTGAAATTCATAAATTTTGTATAAAACATTTACAATTCAATCGAATGTAGGAATTAAAATGTTTAATTTTGATAAAAGCAGAAGGCAACACATAATGGCATAAAGCCAAATTAATAGGCGGTATCATATTTAAATTCATAGATCAAGAAAACTATTTGGGCCAATATATATGTCAAAAAAATAAAAAAACATGTAAAATGTCTATTGTAATTTTTTGTGTACAAAAGGCTTGATAAAGGCTATTTATTCACATAAAAAATTATGAACATGAATTCACCCATAAAAAAATGTAATCATTATATTAAACTATTTTCTGCAAAATAATAATTAGAATTAATTTATTGATATTATGTGGATGAAATGGGCAGGCACCTCCAAAAATTGATTTATGCCAAGAAATAATATTTATTTTGATTATGCACACAAGTAACTTTTACAAATGCACTAACAAAAAGATAAAACACAATAAACATGAATTTTTGTGGATGAATTGGAACCTATACATATGATATTAAAAATTGAAAACTAAATAAAGAACATCAAATATTTTATAATAAACTTATTGAATTATAAATTTGAAAAAAAATTAGCTTTTCAAAACTAATATAGATAATAATTGTAATGGAATGCAAGACATGTAATAAATAAAATTTATTTTAGCAGAATTTATATTTATGATCGATTTAAAAAATAAAATTAGTTATCAGAAAAAACATATTTATTATTGTTAATGTAAAAAAAGCCGCACCTGCTATACTATATAATTAAAAAATATTTTGTTGAAAAACCCATATATAAGATGTTAAAGGCAACAATATCCTTTTCATATCTCGTTTGTATTTAAATCATTGATATAAAAATTGAGATTTGTAGAAATCATAGTTCATTTAATGTCCAGCATATATACTGTATTTATTATGACATGTTTACAGTTCTAGGTCTATAGATTGGCTGTTTACTTCTTTCTTGTGATCCGAAAGATTAAATTGTTCTATTATCAAAAAATACATACAGAAGTAATAAGAACAGAGGATAATATTCAAGGAACTTATTGTATATTTCTTTTAACATGCAGATAGATGTTGGTATGTTTAGATTTAATGTTTTAGATTACCAAAATTGCATGATATAGCTTTTTATTAATTAGATAAAAGCACAGAATTTTGTTTTTTTTGGCATACTATTTTAATATGCAGACTGCGTAAAATTGGATCCACATATCAACCTTTTATGTGTACAAATATGCATTATAAATAAAGAAAAAAATAAAAACTAGTTTATTAATGCATTGTTTGTGTTATAAATAATTTTTTTTGATATTATCTTCTTTAATGTGCTTAAGTATATTTTTTATGTATTTTTATTCAAACCGCCTGTCAAGAATGTATGCAAAATAATATTATATTGCTCTTATACACGATTAAAAAAGGTTTGAATATACATTTGAATTTCTATAATGAAAATTTATTTATGCGTTATTTTTTACAATTTGTCTTTCTATCTTTTAAACTAAGATAGAGCTTTATTTTATTTTTTCTATACTTTTTTTATTTTAAAAAATTTCATAAGAAGAAATATATTAATAGATCGAAATTTTTTTGCAAGAAATGAATATCAATAAGTTTTCTTTAATCCAAGTGCTAAAAATTAAAATTTTGTATAAATAATAGAAAAACATAAAAATATAATATGCAGACAGTTCAAATAAACCGCGAGAATCATTTTCAAAATATATATTCATACTCTATTCTAGGTTATTTCACGTGACTACATTAAATAGTTTAGAATGCCTGGATTTGTACTGTAAAGTAAACAACATATCATATTTCATTTTTAAATTATTATGATGAATGAGCAAGTAAATAAAGATTTAAATAAATCTTTTCAAAAATTTATTGAAAATTGATTATATCGATAATAATTATGGTATTTTATGATCAATATGGAAAAACAAAAAAAAAATTGCTGATTTTAAATAGACTCTAATCTAAGAGTGGGTTCAAAAGTCAAAAAACATTGACAAAAAAATAATATCATTGAGTGGTGTTAACAATTAGGCTAGAATCAGAATGCAGTAAAATTTCAATTTCTCATTAAAAAGACAGATTAAAACTATTTCGCACGACCAAAACATATAAAAAGAAGCTATTTAGGACAATATTTTTTTGGAGTTTATGCTGAAATTTACACGAAAGTAATCCAGACTAAATTTTTTGTTGATATGGGATTTTTGATAAGAAAATAGAAGCAGTATACGAAATATATTAATTGTAATTGAGATAATTTTAATTTCAAATATTATAAAATACACAAGCAGAATAATAAGGCAAAAAAATAATTTACACAAAAAAGGCTTTTAAGAAACATGTTTACAGAAGCCTTCTTTTCTTATCAATAAAAATATCGATTTTGAGAGTGGTGTGTAAACAAACTTTAAATTATTTGATCTATGAAATCGTAACACCATCGAATTTATGGCACAAAAAAATCAAATTTATATTTTAATTAAAAATATGGCAATATTATATAAAATTGTAACTCCGTTGAATTTCTGATGCAAAAAATCAAATTTATATTTTAATTAAAAATATGGCAATATTATATAAAATTGTAACTCCGTTTAATTTCTGATGCAAAAAATCAAATTATATATTTTATAAATATGTTAATAATTCATTAAATTGTATCACCATTCAATTTCTGATGCAAAAGAGCTTAAAATTATATTTTAGTTGCAAAATAAAACAAAATGATAGTTTCGTGGTAGATAAATACTCTTAATATGCTTAATATAAAGGTAAAAAAATAAATGTATAATATAGGATGTATATTTACGGTGATATATTCTTAACAGTCTTTTATATGTGTTTTCTCTATGTTTTTACCAAAGATATCGAATAAATTTCCATATCCATCAACTTGACCTTCTTTAAAATCAGCCAAAAATGAATCGCTCATCTTTATGCCTTTTTTATTAAAGATATCTACATTTTGTATTACTAAAGGGGATTGAAGTTCACCCTTTTGAAGCAAATCCCAATCAATATTTTCAAAAAATTCGTGTTTCATTATTCTTATTTTGTCTTTCTTTACATTGCCTAATCTTCTAAAATCAAACTTGTCTAATAAACGGATTATTAAATTTTCGATATCTTCACCTAAAAAACGCGGAAAGATCACTCTCTTATTTAAAATATTGTAAACTGTTTCTTCGTATACCTTTCCTTCAAACGGGGTCCTGCCATATAGCATTTCAAAAATCACAATGCCTAAACTCCAATAGTCAGAAGCATTACACAGGGTTTTACCTTTAACATACTCGATTGGAATATAGCGTATATTTTCCCTGTAGGATTTTTCAGTAAAACCGATTTGGTTCATAAAATCAAAGCGCAGTTTTACATTTCCTGTCCGTGTTATCATTATCGTTTCTGGTGCAAGATATCTGTATACAAGTCCTTCTTTATGTAAATACTGAATACCCAAGATTATCTGTGCAGCAAAAAAAGCAGCCATCTCTTTTGGGAAGACACCTCGTTTATTTAAGTAGTAATAAAGAAATCCACCACTTGCGAGTTCACTAATAAGAAAACACCCATCATAGTCCTGAAATCGATCAATAGTGTTACATATAAATTTATTTCTAAGCAGCGTTCGTTGCCTTAGCTCTTCAATTACATTCTTTTCTTCTTCAAGCTGTACTATCTTAGCCTTTTTCATAACACGTGCCTCAAATAGTACATTTTTGCATTTTCCACCGACACCTTTGGTACGTACTACAAAAGTTTCCCAAAATGTTCCTTCATTTATTTTATCAATAATATCGAAATCTTTTTTCTTGAACATCGCAAAAGAGGGATCCATTCTAATTTGATTTAAAAATTCGGGCTTATTTAAGTTTAAAATAAATTCCATATATTTAAATTAATGACAGCAAGATTGAAAATCAAAACTATTAATCTGTTGATTAAATTGATTCTTTTGAGCTTAAAATATATATGGCCTATTTGTAAGACTTTAATTTATTTCAAAGTCTTCTATATCAAATTTATTTGAATTTTGAAATTCTTTAAAAGTTTTTTTAATAAAAAATGGTGTTCCAGAAATGGTGATTTAATATATCCAAATAAAGCATTCGTGCTGGAAATTTAATTCAAAGTATATTTCAACTAGTAAAAACAAGAATAGTATTTATTACGAGCATAATAGAAAATTATTTCCAATTTGAGCTACCTTGGTAACATAGAAAATGGGTTAACAAACAATATGCATTTATCGTAAGAGGCAATGAATATAATTAATAAAGAACTATTTTAAGATAAATCTTTGGCACATATTGACCAATAACACATAGCTAAACCTTAATTCAAATATACTATAATATAAAATCCAGTAATTTATTAAGTATGATTTCCGTTTGTATTGATTTTTTTCAGTCTTAATATTCGTAAATTGAAATGTGCAGAGTTGACTTACTTATAAAATAACATAGAGCAAAACGGTATTATATTAAATTCAATTTCATATTAAAAAGCTAACACCATATTTTTATTATAATTTAAAAAATTTCCTCCATACTTAAACAGAAGTATAATTTTCTTGTACATTATTCCTTTACAGAAAAGACATCAAATATGAAAGTCTTAGATTCTATTCGAAAAAAATTTGATATTTTTCTAAATTTTAGCTATTTTACTGCGAATATTCGAAAGAATTTTTTAAAGAAAAGAAATCAGATCATGCAAGTCTTAAATTATTATCAATAAAAATTTGATATTTTTCTAAATTTTCGATACTTCACTGCGAATATTCGAAAGAAAAGATTTAGAGCAATAAAAAAATTTCTCTACACTATCAAAAGATAAAAATGCATATTTATATCTTATTTTTAAAAAAATTAAATCTTGGAGCGCAAATCGGTTTTAAAACATAAATGGTTGAAATTGAACTGAATATTATTGAAAGGTAAATAAAACAGCAGTTATTTATAAAAGTAGATAATTTGAATTTTCTCATTTTTTTATTTGGTTAAAATTGTGGACATGATTATAGAGAACCACAAGATACAACAAGATTTAAATTGAAAAGAAAAAAATGTAATGTGTGGTTTTAATTACATAGGATAAGATCAATTAAATCATTCAATATAAACGATTGTTGTAGATTAAATTTAAATTCTAATTTTTATCGAATAATTTTACTTCTTATAATGATCGAAACAACAATTTTTCATCACAAAGATTGATTTTGGTCATAACTAAAAACATATAAAAAAATTTATTTTTCTTTTATAGATAGAGCTCCTAAGAAAGTTTGTTAAATTGTAAAAAGTAGAAAAATTTCAAGTAAGATGAAAATGGGCTAATATAAAATTTATTATCACATATTTAAAAAAATATGGTTGAGTAGTTTACAAGTCGGATCATAGTGAGGAGTATCACGTTTCACTTGCATCCACCCACTAATTTCCAACGATCTTACTCCAAAAAAAAATACCCAAAGGGGGGCGGACAGAGAACAATAAAAGATAAACCATAAAGCATTTACAAGCCATGAGAAAACGGTGGTAGCTGTGTAAGCCGTTGAACTGTGCCTCCAGTATGGAAAAAGATCCCACACTATTCAGCAAGGATATAGGTAAGTGTAGAGTGTGCTTGTAGCTTGTATACCTTAGCGATGAACAGTAGACAGAATCACATCCCCTCCACATAATGACTACCGCCTATGAGAAAGGGATCAATACACGGTGATTACGGGTGACAAGAAGTGCTGGGGAAGTTCCACAGAGAGATGCAGCAGTTAAGCAATAGTTCCTAAAATATAAAGCGAACTTCCTAAAAGTAATAGAAGTAAAATATAAATAAATAAAGTAAATTCGAATAGAATTTATGCAAAAAATATATAAAAAGAAGGTAAATTCGAAAGTTAATTACAAGAAAAAGGAACTTATGCAGAATATATTATTCGAATATATGTAAAAGGTGTTCTGAATCGAATAAAGTGGTACCTTGATGATCAAACATAATATGGTGACTGGGATTAGATACTTATTGAAATACATTGGTAATTTATCAGTAAAAAGAATTAATTTTATAGATATAAGGGCATTTATACATATTTAATATAAAATATCAGCGATATAAGTTAAAACATAGTATTTGCAGGTTTTTATGATTATTTTTATGGAAATAATAACTTTTTTACAGAACAATTGATCTGAATTTTCATAATATTTTTAGTGTTTTTTTATAATACATTAATCATTATTTTTTATCTGTGGATTAAGTTTTTCTTTTTATCAATTTCATCTATTGAGACTTAGTCAGCCATTGGGAACATTACACAGCTCCTTGATACATATTTTGACACCTTACATAGATATATCTTCATCAACTGCTCTTCTTCTCTCAAATGAGATGAGTTCAAATATCTTGCGAATAATGCATCAATAAATTTTGTTTATACAAGATTAAGGGGGAATTTTCATTAGTAGCGAATAATGTCATTTCTTTTAAATAAATTAAAACAATGCCAATAATGTTAGAGAAACATAAGTTTTATTTAGATTAATAATACAATTTCTTTCATTCCAAATATTCTTATAGACACATGCTTATAATCGTCTCGGATTTTTATTTTTCATTATCTCATAATTAGTATTATAAATGATAATAGTTTGAATGCAATAGTGTAATATATCACCAAAATTATAAAAAAAAATAAACATAATAAATAGTGTTTTTACATATAAAAAATCATGCATCTATTTTTTTAATATCAACGATTTCGATTAGATATAAAAAGAAAAGCATCATCACCATTTATTTTTTTCTATTATAATAAAATTAGACCAAGCTGAAGATTTTCTTTTAAATAATATGCAACATTTTTTATAAATGATTTAATTGTTTGAAACTCTAATAGATAAAATTATTCGCCTTCTTTATTTTAATGATAACAAAGATCATAATTTTTTTTAATAATATTATTATAAAATGTTTTGAAATTCCCTATAAAAGAATAAAAAAGTGATTGCATTAAGCATATTTAAAAAAACAAATAAATTTATGCTAAAAATTGCATGGTGAAATGAATTTTTGTTTCATTGTGTTTAATTTAATGAGTTTACATAAAATGAAACAAATCAATTTCCCATTATAATGATTTCGAATTCTAAATATGAGTTTATACAGGAGTATAAATATTTCTATTCACCCTAAAAAAATTAACATCAATTATATAATAATATTAAGCCAATCGGTGCAAAGAAGGGGTATCGATGAGGATGAAGCAGAGAAAGAGATAGTGAAAAGTGTTGATAAAGTTTGCTCCAAGGATTGTATCACACAATCTGCTTGAAAAATATAAATGTCAAATCAAAAATTAACCCATAAATAAAATAAATATTCAAGCTAATCTGAATTATTGACTTCTTGATAAAATACAATAAATATATAATAGAAAAAAATTTTGGTTGAAAAAGAATATTTGAATTTTTTATATAAAAAATAACGAGTACAAAACCTAAATTCGTCGCATTGTAAAAATTTTTAGATCATTTAAGTCGCAACACTACAAAATACAGCCGAAATTTATCGCGTATTAAATGGTCTATAAAGTTCAAAAACATAAAAAAAAACCAACATTACTAAAAAAATAATTGTTACAAAGATAATTACAAATTTATCGATTTTGATAATCTAAATCAATATGTGCTTAACAATTAATAAAAAGAATAATTATTAGAACACACCATGAATATTATTGCAAGCATTTTATAGTTATAATATTCCGATTCTGATATATAGAATATTTATTTCTCTTCAGCAAATTTCTGGTTTAAACAGTTATTATGCCACTTTTTTGTGCCTACATGATAATACGTATATAAAAATAATTAAATGTTTATATATGGCATTAAAGATAATACAGTTGAAGTAATTTTTTTTTAGAAAATATTACATATGTTTTATTCTATTAGATGTATTTTTTGAAAAATCCAATATTACCCTGAAATCAATCCAGTAGATTAAATCAATTTGAATAAACTTTAATATAAAATATTTGGAGAGTTAAGTTTTTCCAAAAAGTTATTGGAAAAACATTCAAGGTCATACATTCTTTAACAAATCTTTTTGTTCTTTATTGTTTATTTAGACACATTGGGTATTTTTAACTCTATTTTGATACACTGGAACTTTGACACGTTGAATATATTTAAAATAAGTCATAAATAATTTTTCCATGCAATTATGAGTTGGTTTGATTTTTAAACATATATTTATTAATCAAACAAAACTCCAGCATGCTCTTTAGGGGCTATTTAATTGATACTTATCCCACCACATCATGTTCACCATATTTCTCAATACACCTTCTTCTTTATAGACTTATTAGTTCAAGTGTCTTCCTCTATTCTATTATTTGTAAGTATGCTTCTGCTTCAGTTGGCACTCTTAACCCTCAAATATATGAAATAATAATAATATTTAATACAACATAAAGTGAATAAAATAAAATATCGCGTGACAGAAAACATATATTTGTGTACAATATGAAGAGAAAAAAAAATTTATAGAAATAAAAATAAAAAGTTGCAATAACTCAATTTAGATTTTTATGTGAAATTATGAAAGTAAAATCTGTTAATGAATGAACACACTCTAATTTACACATGAAAAATAAGTATAGTACCATATGTCATAATATATCATGGTGTGGCCATGAAATACTACAATTGCATATTAAGGAATGGTTATACCAACAAAAGCTGAAGTATACTCACAAACAATACGGATTGGGTGAGACTCTTGATTGTATATGGATCAACTTAGAAGAAGCATTTAGGAAGATTTTAAAGTTTATGAAATTGAAAGCAGCACATATCAATTATGCTTTTGCTTAGAATCTAAAGTTTTGCACAGCAAACATAAAAAGCAAAAAGAAAAAAATCAGCATAAATAAATAATGAAATATATGATATTAATTCTAAACCAATAAATATATTTAAAAATTATTTGCTAATGGACAAAAAATAATAATAAGAAAAATAAAACTAAATCAATTTATTATAATTTCACGTGAAGGAGCTTTGATGGTCAAGTAAAAAAATTTGAATTTTCATAGCAATTTAATTTAAAAATAATGCAAGAAACAATCAAGATTTCAAGCATCTTAGCATAGGGAAGGTGGGTAAATTCTAATAAAAATAAATACCTAAAATTCGGGCCGAATTGGATTATGTATTTACTAGCATATACATTTTTTTTTGATTCTTCGCTCATGACTATTGGAAACTTCTAATTGTCTAATTCACACCCCGTGTAATTAATCACCATTTCCTGTAACCAGTTTGGCCTCCATGTATAAGACCTTTTTTACCAGAAGATCGTCGATTTGGAGTGAGTGTGAGATTCCGTTTACTTTGCGTCGCTGGTTAATTATGAAACCATCCCTCTACATTTGCGCATATCTTTGCTGATAGAAGCACTTTAAATTCAATGTTAGGGGCACATTTTGGCATCTCACAGAGAAACCCCCGTTTTTATCTCAAATATATAGTCTTGTCATGGGTTTACTTTTTAGTATCGACAGACCGCTCCCTGTAAATAATTCTCACTTTAGTAAATCATATTATTAAATAAGTTCCAAAATATATTGCAAAGTAATATCAGAAATTAAGAGTCAGTGATGAACTTAACTACAATTTTTTTGTCAAAAAAAATTATAAGGAATAGGCTGTAGGAATTTCTCGATTCAAATATCCAAAAATAATGTAATATTGCGCAAAATTCGGATTTAGATGCATGATATATTCAAAATATATATATAAAAATATTAAGAAAATAAATTTGTTGAGAAATTACTTTGTTGGATGCATTATTAATTTTTTAAACGGCCTCAACGGCAAAGTTTTTACCGTTTTCCAACCATTTTTAATTTTTATATCGACAGCAATTCAGAATAACACTATAATCCCATAATTTTCATATTCACCAGAAAGGATTAATCTTTAAATATTATTTTTAAAAATCCCTTTATCGCCTAGATAAATAAAAATCAAAACCATATGCTAAAAGGAAGGAATCAAGATTCAGCTTCATTTAATAAAGTTACATGTATTTCTCTAGAAATTATAATCATTTTTTCCGCATGATAAAATAAAAATCATATTCTAAAGGGTAATATCAAGAAACAGTTTCATTTAATAAAGAAACATGTTTTACGCTAGAAATTGAAATACCGAGAATAGAAAGAGTTAATAAAACAGTAGATCACATAATAAATATATACAATAGAATGTTTGATCATGACTGAACACGGAGAAATATTATAGGGGTAATTTCATTCACTTTATGCTCACAAAATTTTTTAACTTTCAAGGATCAAACACGGTCGAAAGAAACACAGCTCGGATAAAATGATGAAAATACTTACCAGATTATAGAGCTGGCATGATAATAAAAACAGATACAAAATTATCACGCCACAGACCAAGTATTTATGTATATGATAAGAATAAAAAAAGGATCAAATATATAGAAAAAATAACGAAAAGGTCTATACTAGATAAATTTTGAAAATAAAAATCCAAGAAAGCACGATTCACACACAAAAAAATGCACCAATATTTTGAATGCAGAATATGAATAGTGCCATACGTCCTAAGATAAATTGCTGGGGCCACAAAATACCAATAGTCGTATTTTAAGGAGTTTGAAATGCCATTAAAGCAGAAACGAGCAGACAATCAATATAATTGGAACAAAAAAATAGGCTTATTAGTCTTAAAATATAGCTATTCGTTACGGTTGGCTAAAATGATTTAATTATAAGAAATAAAGGACAACTCTACATAAATTAGCAATCAAAGATTTTGTTTAAAAATATAAATCCGCTTGTAAAATTCAATAATGTATGAATAAATATCTTAATTAAGATTAAAAATGCACGGTCGTTGTTTTTTCTTGCAAATCAGCTTATTTCATTTTATATCATTGACTCATTTCACATTTATTCCAATTTTGTGGTTATTTAAACATTAAATTAAACATTTTTAGGCCTTTTTTTCTGTAATCTAATTGGAAATATTATTATCTTAAGTGATGATCAACTGTTTTCATCAGCAACTGTAATTAAAAATAGTTTCCAAAAACATATAATAATTTTATAAAGAATATAAAAAAACCACTTATATATGCAACTTGAATACATAACAAACTTGATTTATGTTAATTTTTAACTATAGATTCTCGCGCGTTTTCAATGTATAATTTCATACCGGAACTTATAGAAAACGCACATAATTTAAAAAAAAAAAGAGATTTTATGTGATTTTAAATATAAATAAAAAAGGGAATTGTTTACAAAGCGCACATAAAGCACATTCATATATTTATAGCATAAAAAGACGAAAACTTGCTACAATTTATTCATTGTTTGTATTTTATATTGCTTTAATTGTTTCTTTAGATGATTTTATAAAGTAAAATTTACAAAAGACAGCATATATGCGTTTTTGTAGGTTCAAAGAAGAATCTATTAAAATAATACAATGAAAAATAATAGCAATTTTATATTTGAACCGACATCTTATATGAGAAAATATATTGTAATAAAAAGAAATTAAGGTGGTTTTTATAGATTTAAATTCAAATAAAAATATCTAAATAGCTATGATATTCTAATAATCCCCACATGAACTAATTATTGATAATTGATGCTTTTTTAGGGAGGAAAATTAATTAGAAGAAGGAATAATATATGATTAAAACATTATGTATTTCTACATTATCCTTGCAATTTTTTTAATTAAATACATACAGCCATAATTACAAATTCGAAAAACCTTTGTGCTAGTACAAAAAAATGATTATATAGACCAAAAGATGAAAGATAGCTATACTTACATGTTAAAATATACCTTTATCAATTAAATAAAAATATAATTGCATAGTATTTTATATAAATTAACAGATAATATTGAAAGCTAGGAATAAATATATCATTAAATATTTTGAAAACATCGGCATATTTTTGAAGTTGATGACTATTTTATATATATAATAAGTTACACAGAAGATGTCAGCCTATATAGGAGGGAAAACACCATTCTCGCATATTAACATAAGTCACCATCCCAAATGATAATTTAGAAAGTCTTGAATTTATCTTCTTATAGACAAATTTACAGTTACTTAAATAGAAAATAAAATAGATATAAGATTAATTAAGGCATAAATATTGCGCCATTGGCTGCTAATATTTGTTTTAGAATTTTTGGTAACTCTTTATATTTTTAAATTAAATATAAATTCTTCATATGGAAAAATATTTGATAAAAATTATATTGATAGTAAAATTTTTTGTTATAAGGATGTTTCTTCAACCCCATAATATTATAAAAAAAATATTACGAGAATTATGATATGTGAAATTGAACTCGTTTTAATATACTTAAAACTATAAATTCTCGAAATATATAAATTGTTATATCTTTAAAAGGTAGATAATATTTCAATATTTGCTATCCTCAAAGTAAATTTGAATTAGAAATAAATACAATGAAAGTTTTTTTTATAGATTATACTATATAAAGAAATTTTCATGAAATAGACAGAAAATTTATAATCTGCATAAAAAACCAAAAATTTCTGTACAGATTCCGTCAAAAAGAGAAAAGATGCAAAATAAAACAATTAATAGATTAAATGCGTAATATAGAAGTTATCCTATATGCCACCATATAAAACTAATGATAAAATTAGTTTTTGAAGATTATTTTTATTTTAGCTGATGATAGAAGCATGTTAAAGAGCAAAAAAAACTTTATCTTATCCTGTTTCGCTATAATAGAAATAAAGAACATCCAAGACTATGCATAAAGTCGCAATGCCAGCAGTCGCGACCAATTGTCTAAACAGATTACATATTCACCGTTGTGATTTGAGTGAAAAACTATATTGATTTGGGTATCTAAAAGTTCTCATTATTTAATAATGTAAATAAACGATTCGATATTTTTGCACAGATTCTCCCATAATTCCCTTTTAAAAAAGCTTTCAGAACAGCCATCTTTCTAAAACCATATAGGGCTTTTTTACTATTTTTTTTTATTTTTCAACCATTATAGGTGCCAATATCTTAATTATGTTGCCTATAATATTAGAGCTCTTTTTTTGTCATTTAGAAAATCGAAGAATCATTATTAATTCGATGTTTTATAACAATAGCCATCGCGAATTATGCAAGTATTATGTATTTATTGCAAAAATTTATCAATTATTATTATTTATATCATTTTGTATTTTAATCATTTTCAAGTTTAACGTGGATGTTTCTAGATTATAATTTGAATATGTAATCGGGTCATCGCTGTGTCAGACAACCGTATCGTACTTTGAATGGTTAACTAGATTCACTACAACTCTGAAACGTATATTTTTATTACAGTGCCACAAGTGATATATTCTTTAAACTAAAAAATCCCTTTAATTTGGTTCAGCATAACTGTATTTGCTGCATACAAACAGCTAAGGGATATATTGCCCATTTTATGATTTTTTGTCGATGTCTCATGGGAGATAATTGGATCTTCAAACATCATAATGATTCAAAAATATCTTAAATTTGATCAATTGAGGTATGCTTACTCCAATTTGTATTAATTCTCGCGGAAAAAACACTAATAAAAATTTATATGTAGATTTTTATTAAAAAATATATATCTACAATTTTTAATTATAAAAAAATACGCAGGGTCACTAAGCTTGACTTATCTGTATTTTGACACTTATGAACAAATTTTTCTGCATATGAAAATCAATGGTTGTTTTAAAGATATAAATTGTGCTGCAAGATCTTCGTATGCATGTATTGGAGACAACGTGTTTACTAGCATAAAATATGAACAATCATTTCCCATTCATTTTACAGTAAAGAAACCACATAGTTTTAAAATTTTAAATAAAGCCAGTTCTTCAGTTTATATAATTAATAATATATAAAAATAATAACATATTATAGGAATAATTGCAATTAAATATATCAAAAAAGATTAAATGCTTTGGATATATCAATAAGCGAAACTAATACATGGTATTAATTCTTAATATTTCAAGAATATTAGTTACGATAATAGTTAATGGTAGTAATTCGGCTCGAAATCAAATTCGTTGTTTTATTGTATATATTATCAATTGCGAAAATATATAGCCGAGATCTCTGGTTTATTTAGCTTCATAGAAAATTTTATGTAAGGTATTTATTGAACATATTTTAACCATAATTTTGAAAATACCTTTATATTTACTATATTTCAATAAAATTATCACAATCTCTATCGATTTTGGGTTTAATAATACATTTTATGGTTCGAAAAAAATTTAATATTTTTTATATCTACAAAAAGAACCACTTTTTTTTGGAATTGCGATGCAACCCCGCTATTCTTTTGTACCATAAAGTAAATATTCGAATCACTAGTAGATAGAATATTGTTGGAGAAATATTGTAATGTCTAAAATCTTTACAAAATGCCTACCAAATATCTTAAAGAATTGCAATATACAAATTTATTTAAAAATTGAAATGAAAAAAAGTTATATAACTAAAAAATAATGGTCAATTATAGAAGCATTACACAAAAATCTTGATATTCACATTAAAATATATTGTTGTTTGTTAATCCAGAAAACCATCTCGATCTAATATAAATTTAATAAAACAATATTAAATTAAAAGTAATTTAATTATTTTTAATCATTAATGGTTAATATTTTTCAACAAAGAAATAGAAGCATTTAAAAAAATAGAAATAAAATTAATGCATGATGAAAGAGAATTTATCCATGATTTATCATTTACATCTGTTTTTTTTGTTTGCATAAGTCGGAAATTTTTATAATTTCGCAGTAAAAGTTCTTTTAAAATCTTTAAGGTTTATAAAAATGACTTAAATGCTTTTGAATATTTTATAAGGATTTGGTTTAATAAGATTCATCTATATTATAGATGTCTTTATGATAATTTTATTTTCGAATTGAATCCAATAGGTAATTAGCTTAAACAATTCAATCGATATAAGAATAGACAAATATTCATGAATTCTTCTAAGAAGATATTTTTAGCCAGATATTATGTCTATAAAATTCATATAGAATAAAATTAAATCCGCTTAATTTTTTAATCGAGAAACTCACATATTAGGAATAATTGGTTGATCGCTAATATCTTTATGCCGAAATTTTAGAGCAATTATTTTAAATCTTCAAAAACACAATTTGCATAATTTCGATCGATTTTTCATCTAAGCAACATAAGATTTATCAAAAACGGAATTTTCCACAGAAAATTTAACTTTGCTCTTTGCAAATATGTATAGAAAGTATACCAATTTTAAGCAAAAAAAAACATTTAACAATTAAAGTACTTATTAGTAGTGGGATTGGTCTGAAAAATACAAAATTTGATTATTAATACTCATATTATAAAAAGGGGTTCAGAAACATGTTTTTGCCATTTTAAACTAGATTTCATCTATATGATGATTCGACTCGGCAGTTCTTTTATATAAAACATTTGTTATTATATTGATATAAAGGTTGTCTAAGAAGGCAACTAGAGGGGGTTTTAACATCTATTTAAATAAGAATTCGTTTATATTACACAGAAATAAACCAGATATATTTTTGAGAGATCTATTTTTTCTATCAATTTCTAATACATAAGAAACATTGCTGTAGATTTCATATTTAAAGAACGCTGCATAATAAAAAAACAAATTTCAATAAAAGAAAAATCCCTTATAGAGCGTAATAGCCTTAAATTTAATTCTTATACAAGTATTTCGTGTGATTATTTGATGCAATCTATAAAATCATAGTTTGGGGGTTATTACCAGATACAACAGTTATATTCACAAAATAACTAAATATAAAAAAGCGCTTTAAAATATTATTCATTAGAATCTCGTTAAAACGCAAAAAAAACAATTATAATGTAATTTCTAAGATAAATAATTCTTATATATGGCAGTTTTTTAAATTGACAATGTTGAGCCCAAAAAACATTAAATTTCAGTAGCTTCCTGATTTAAAATGTGTTAAATATAGAAAACCGAATGAATAGTAATAATTTAAAGTTCACAAGTAAAGAAAATTCAATCTTCTTGGATATTTCGAATAAAATTATAATGAACCCGCATGGGTAGTAAAGGTTATATATTGAGTATATGTATTTTATTATAATTAGTTTTCATAGAATGCTAAATATTCGAACCCTATATACAATTTTACTCTTTTTTTGCCTCTACATTCTTTTCTGCAAACTTTGGAGCTCCTATAGCATTTACTAGCTTTCCCATCTTCATGCTTTCACCCATAGCCTCATTCAGATGCGAAAATAAATAGTCTGAGGTCTTAATTTTGTCGACTTTAGATAGACAATAATATCCTGGTGTTATCAAGTAAAATATGTTCTTCATTTTCATTTTACTATTTTTCCACAATATTTGTTTTTATATCTTAAATGTTTCGATTATGTTTTAGTTTCGATACTGTTTTAGTGGTGGACTGTTGAAACATATGTTTTGAAATACTATTACAGGCAAGTTGGGACTTTATGCTTTGAAACATTTATGCCCACTGATATTTAATTTAAATCTAATATCAATTTTTGTGCTTTTTTGCTTAAATATTGTCAAAATATATTCATCACGGCATTATATATTTTTGAATAAAACTAAATAGCCTAAAAAATCTATTACAGCGCATCAAAAAGTGACAAAATTACCTAGTTTTGTATTTTTTGCAATATAATTCGCCATTTAAAATCATTTAATTCGTCTTTATAATATTGTTATTGTCAAATATTTAAACACACAATATCAAACAAATAGAAAATGAAATATTAAATTAAAAAAATAAATTATCTATTCAAAGAGTAATAAATACGTTCAGAGCACCGAAATAATTAACCTAGATTGCGTAAAACATCACAAAAAGTCAATATCATAATATATAAAAAGCTGGCGATGATTGAATAGTGTAAATACTAGACCTGAAACATCCTGTTTATACAATTGAAAGTTAGAAGGCCCTCTCAAATTAGGATTAATTATAATTTACCATACTGGTGATCAATGCCCCTTAGCTCCAAGGGATACAGCTAACTCTGCTAAGCCGACTTTAAATAAAAGCAAACTTTCGCCTCTAAAAATACACTAGTTAGTTGAAACAAATTGACTCGCTTCTCAAACGCAAGTGCAAGTAATTAAAGATAGTATTGGTATGATGGAAATACTTCCCTAGAGCAATGACCCGATTGGGTAAATCAATGTCATTAATCTTTATATAACTGAATAAAATACAATCGCGAACTAATCTATAGTTTCAATAAAAGATTGGAAAGGCTATAAAAATTGATTTGTGATAAATTAAGACATGAAAAAATATTCTATCTTTATGCAAAATACAAGTATATATAATAAAAAGTAGAATAGTTTATACTTCATTTATTATCCTTTAAAACAGCTTATTTTAAATCGAAGAAAAATCACGATATGGTGTTCCCTGTAAGAGTGGATCAACATTCTAAATAATATTATCGTCATTATGTACCACAATCTATGTTAAAAACACAATAAAAGGTTTATCTAGGATTATAAAAACATGTGCGATCAGAAGCCTTTTTATCTGTCGTATCTACCACTTCAATCACTGAAATGATTAAATCTTATTTCCGTTTTTAAACAATAAAAACATAATCTATTCAAAAAATCATTTTGTACGGCTGTTTTGGAATAATATTCAGAACTTACGAAGAGATTCCATATGATCTCTATGCGTCTCTGTCATGATGATATGCTCACCAATAGTATTAAAATAAAAAAGATTATATTTCTAAGCGTTTCAATATGGGAATTTTTTTCATTTGAAGTGAATAGACCGTTTCAAAAAATCCAGCTAAAATATTTGGCTTATTGCTTGAATATGATAACTTATTAGAATAAGTTAATAAAATGAAAGCAAAATCAAGATATACTTTAAATTTAATGTATAAATGGTTTTATAGAAATTCATTTAAAGAAATGTCTTTTATAATACGCAAAAATTATTCTAAGGAATTATAATATGAATTCGATGATCGCTATGGCTTTCAATCAAATTCAAAGAACTATTCAGTAAAAAAATATCTTAATATTTTTAAAAATCGCCTAAATTAGAAGATTGTTGGTTAGAAGTTTAAAAATTCAGTTCTGCATAATTATTTAAAATTAATTGATTGATTTGTAGTCAAAACGAAAAGATAATCTAATCAATGTATTTAAATGATAATATAATTATAAATCCGTATTTATTATCCGATTTTGTCCATTTTATTGAATTTTTGACAAAATAAATGTAGTTTTATCTATAGAATATTAGTCATATATTTTGAAGCTAAAAAAAATGACATATAGATATAGGAAAGCAATAACCAGCAAGAAACTAAAAAAGACTTCTGTGTGAATTATAATCCAAAGTGCTGTGATTATTCTGCAGCAAAAGTTACTTTCGATTTATTATACGGTGCTTTAGACGAATATTTTTCAGCCTATTGCATGTAATATTCTTAAAATAAAAATTATTTTTGTTAAAAGAGTGAGCATTTATTTACTATGTAATTTTAATTTGTATGTTTAAATCAACAGAAAAACATATTTAATCTGTCAGATTCAGAAATCGCCAACATTTAGAGTTTAAAACATACCATCCATTATATATTTTATATGATGGTATGAACACTGAGCCAAAAAACGCATACATATATAGCTTAAAAATTTTTCGAATTTTTTATTCTATGAAATGTGTTTGCACTATAAATTAAAAAAATAAATATTTCTCTTTAGACAGGGAGTTCTGGTACAAAATAAGGGTGGCAAAAAAATTCTTTTCAAAAAGATACATGAAGAAAATATAAAACAAAAATATAGAGGTTAAATGTGCGCAATTTTTATTGATTCATCTTCTGGCGATTTTCGGTTTCCTTTTTGAAATACTAGTATTTGTCGATTTACATTTATCGATAAGTAAAGAGCGGAAGGAAATATTATACTCTAATAATTGACATATCAATAACCTTTTTAAAAATTAAATTTTTAATAATGAATTTTTGATTACCATAATATCCCAATTTTGGTTTTTATTTATCATATATTAAACATCTTAAATATAAATGAATATATTTTCTGTATCTTTCGACAATTTATATTTAATGAATATGTACCTATTATAATTTCTTTCATAAAATAAAATTTTATAGTCAATAACACCAATGCAACTTCTTCTGTATAAATCTAACAATAGCCCGTATCCAGCACTTTATATCATGCCAAAATATATATGAAATAAAGTTTTTTTTTTAATATTTAGCCATAGACGTTGCAATACATGTTATATATATTTTCTTTAGCATATAATAGTCCAACAGTAGTGATTCAACAAATTTTAGCAAAATTAGAGATTCTATTAGAAATTTCAGATAGCTTTTTTTCTCAAAACAAAAGATAAGATTTTTAAAGATGACTTTTTTCATACGATTTATATGCACGTATCTAAATATAATGTTTAATCTGATGTTCTAATTCAATCAAATATTATTTCCTACAATATATTAAAATTACTAAAATTATTAAAAAGACAAGTATGCATCTATGATAAAATACATTTTATTTATCAAAACATAGCTCTAAAATTGAACTTTTTTGTGTTTGTAGTAAGAATATCAATTATGCTATCATTAAAACTAAATATAACTATGAAATTGTATTTATAAACTTAATTATCCTATTCAGAGTAATAAGAAAAATATTCGCATAATTCTGCCCTGTACCAAGATATATTTGTAAGGGTTTCACATGGAGAAGTGCACGGTTGTCATTTTACCTGCGCTATAAACAACCCGCTTCACTTAAATTTTCTTACTACCCCTTCTCGAGTCCTTTAAATTCCAAGGCAAATAAATATACAGTCTTTATGTACACCTCAATTTATTTTGAAGCTAGAATTATTTCGGGCATATTTTATGGTTACATTTACCCATCAAATACAATAAATTAAAATCAATTATATCACTTAATAATAAATATTCAAATATAATGCAATTAAAAGAGCAAACATTTTAATTTAATAATTTTATAAAATCCAGGTATAAGAATTTGTATTTGTTTAGCCAGCTACTAAATATCTTAAATTTACTAAGCTGAATAATTGCAAGTTTAAATAGTATAATATGTAATTAAGAGAGTTTAACAAATAAGACACGATAAGTTGATCTCTAATTTCCCCAAAGGATCCTATATTCATTCATAAGTGATATGATAAAATGAACCGGGATCTTATAAGCATAATATTTTATTATGGATTCGATAAATGTACAGACTAATGGATAAATTGAAGATAGATGATGAGCCACAGGTGAACTTTAATATGTTAGACATATGGTCTTAAATAAATCAATCTTTATATCTTGTAAAATATAAGAAATATGGTCTTCTAAATGCATAGAAAAATCAATCTACAGTTGGTGCTTAAACGTAAATGATTTATTCTTCACTGGAACTTGCGCAGTGAAATTTTATAAAAAAAACTATGCGATCAAGTGTTATGGCTTCCTTTAAATACAATTTACAAATTCATTTTTTGATAAGCCAAGCCAATCCAATTAAAT
Source organism: Rhyacophila brunnea (assembly GCF_057557595.1). Taxonomy (NCBI): domain Eukaryota; kingdom Metazoa; phylum Arthropoda; class Insecta; order Trichoptera; family Rhyacophilidae; genus Rhyacophila; species Rhyacophila brunnea. Next base: position 2,249,625 of record NW_028233069.1, on the reverse strand, counting down.
TATATATGAATATCCTTTTTTAAGATTTTTTGATTAACATAAGTTTAAAATTATGTGTAATATTGCTTTGAATCTATATCAATATAAGTTTGGCTAAATTATAGGTTTATTCAGTATCAACTACTAAATTGCAAATAAAAACGTAATAATTTACGGAAATTATACAAATCTCAGCTATCAATTGTATTATCGCTCCATTATTGTTTCAGATCTTTTATACTAAAAATGTAAAATTTAAATATTTTAATTTGCTCAATAACATTTGAGAACAAAAACACGCTGTCGTAATGGGGTTTAGTACATACTATATGGTATTTCGCCTTTATATTTATATGCCTTTAAATTAACAATAGATAAGATAAACTTATTTAATTTATATACATAGCGTTGGTAGTCAAGAGAATATAAGTATGACCATTTTATAACTATTAAAATTAGATGCATCATAGACCAGTATAAACGACAAAAATATTTCTTTATTTTAATATAATATAAAATATAGTATTTAAATAATTTCACGATTATCAATGGAATTTATTTTATTTATCTTGATAAAGGCGAAATTTTAAAATTTGACAAAAAAATCTTTTTATAAGAAACTTAGAAATATACATTTTTGTTTTAGATTAATCCGTCAAGTCAAAATATTTATAGTTATAAATACAATTTGAAAATCTGATAGAATATAATTATATTTATATTTTAAATGGTGGAAATTCTTCCACATAGCCATATTTTTGTATAAATTTATTTTATAGTTTAGATTAAAGTTATAATATATAGTTTAAAGTGTTTTTTTAAACGGAAATATATGAGTTTTTTTTCGAGATTAGCAACTTTTTTTATGTAAATGTCAAGCATAAAAATTCCATGCAATAAAAACATAATAAACATACCATTAGAGGCACAAATTTTTTTATGTATGACAATTAGTCGTGTTAATTTTCCACAAAAAAAAATACAATTATATGTAAAGATTTAATGATTACAATCAGTGATTATATATTTTTTTCTGGAATATTAACATTTTAAATAGTTTTTAACTGAAAATCAATTATATAACGCAAAAAAAACAGCTATATTTATAAAAACAAATGTTAAAAATAAATTCCAACAAAAAAAAATAAAGAAAAAAAAATTACGAAACTGCAAAAATCTACTGGTTAGACTCAAAATATGGACTTTAAGGTATATAGCCTAATAGTTTTCAATTGGAGAACCTTTAAAATGCTATTATATTCTTTAATATTACATATTTATACATATAATTCGAAAAATTTTATTCGCTCTTTGCCTGGATGAGCTTTTCTAAAAAGGTAATTTTGTAGAAATTATTTTTTTTATCTAAAAAGATTTTTTAAGACATTGTTAATATTACGTCTGAATTTAAAAATATTGTTTTTTTTTTGCAGAAGAATCCACAGAAAATAGCCTTTGATACATATTTTTAATTCTATTTCTTATAGATATTACGTAATTTTTATCATTATTGAACCCTTACACCGCGTTTTTTTGATATCCAGCATTGATATAATACAAATTTTCGTAAGTGTTTAAGCTCACTACGATAATTCTGATAAGCTTAATATCCATCCTCATAGATAATGTATCCTTCTTCAAGTTTTTTTATCGTAGATGCATTTCTTTTGTCATATTCACGGAGAAAAATATGTTTTTATGCGTAGTTTTTAAATACAAGATGCCCCAAATACCCTTGAATTTGGTTCGTTTTTTGTGATTTCTTCTTATAATTTATGTCTTATATACTTCTAAAATTTAGCCTTAATACCGTTTTTTTCTGGCTTGTTTCTGTAAGCACAGTACCCATTTGATGGTGATTATTTATGAACCCCTTGCACTTTCAACCATATTTATTGAAGTTTCTTCCATTTAAAGAGAAGATAAATACTTAATCATTTGTTTATAGTAGAATTAAAAATTTTATTAGGTGTCAAAGATGTTCATAATCTACATTTTTGATTTGCAATACCCATAGAATTCTGAACCACACTAATATTACAATTTCTTATTCATTTCTTGCATTTTTTTCATATACAAATTACGTTATAAGTCAAATAATATTGTGTTGTATGTTAATCAAATAGCAAATAAATCAACCAATTCTGTTTATTTCAATAATCTAGAAGTCTTAAAACGCCAAAAAATACATTAAAAATAAGACGATAAGAAGTATCAAAAAAAATATCACGTGTAAATGTTAGAATTTCACTATAGTGGTTTGTTTTTGCAGTTTTATTAGCGGTTATTATATTTGTAAACATTATTGAACTTTAACTCGCCTTTTATCCATAAGTTTTAAGAGCATTACTCAAAAAACTCATGCGATTGATTAATTTAGGACTTAAAAGAAACACTATCATGCAAAATATACAGACGTAATTCATTTTTTTGTAATTAGATTCGTATAATTCTAAAAAAGTCCATGCTAGAAATCTAGAATTTCATCATCTTTAATAATCATATCGAAAATTTTTTTCAACTTTTATTTAAGCAAAAATAACTATTTTATATGATTGAAACTTGATAATAAGATAAGAAATTTTTTAAAAGAATTTTCTATTCACCTCTAGCCTAGTAATAAACAAAGATTATTTTTAGTGAGAAATGAACTAGGACGTGGGCTATGTAATATTGAATTTAAAGCCGAGAAGATGATCTACCAGCTACAAAATTTGCTTGAAAACAGTAAAAACAGTATACCGAGGAGGGCTGAAATTATAAAAGTAAAAAAAAATAACAAGACACATCTCTCACCAATTGAAGAATTACTTAAAAATAAATATCATGTTGATATCACCGATTCCGAGACACTGGAGAAAAAGCAGCAGAAAGTCTATTGTGTAAAATAAAAGAAAAACCATTACACCAAAAACATGATAAAGCCAAGAATAATGATATGGTTTATATTGTTGGATCATCAAGATGATTAAGAGACGGCAAAATTAAACCAAGTGAAGAAGAAAAATTCTGCTTTATTCAAGACAGAATTGTGTTTTTCGGTAAGAGGATTAAATGCACACATTGTAACGAACCCATGAAAACAATTGATAACCTTGCAAAAAGATGCAAGAAAATATTAGGGCATGATATCACGCGAAGACACATGAAATCGTAAGAGTCTTCATTTCCTCCTATCAAGACGATACAACTTCAAGAAGATCAGAACTAACTCAGTACAAGAGATCTACGAAAACGAAAATGCAGAAATAAAAGTTGATACCCGAATAAAGACAGATATTAATCAAACAAAATAGAACTGATATTTTTCTATACGATAAAAAAGAAAATATGATTACGCTGATTGAAATAGGTATAACTAGCCTTGATAGCTTAACTTAAGTTGAGAAAGAAAAATATAGGAAGTATGAAACCTCGGCGAATGAACTTGGTTTAATTTAAAAATGTAAAACAAAAATAATACCATATGTAATGACTTGGGATGGTCACAAAATATCATAAAAAATATGTTAAGGAGTAAAAAACGATATAATGAAGTAGAAGCATAATTGTAAGCACCTAAACTTGAACTCATCTCATTTGAGAGAAGAAGAGCAGTTGATGAATATAGAATAGGGTAAGGTGCCAAAAGATGCATCAAGGAGTTCTGAAATATTCCCAATGGACTGACATCGTCTAAATAAATATAATTTTTAAAAGGAATAATAACCCATAAATAAATTCGATATTTTATAATAGCACAATAGTAATTTAAACACAAAAAAATCAAGGTTTTAAAATTTTACAAACGAATTGTAAATTTTTCTTACATTCTGCTTGTATGCCATACATTTGTCTTTTAATTCGCCATTTATTCATAAAATTCAACTATAAATATGTTTTATTAAGTTCATAAAATCCAATACTTTTACAATCAAAATAGCAAATACTTCGATATTAATACTAATTTCTTCGTTTCCGAATGTTTATAATTTCGATTATTATGCAAATTATGACTAGATTTCATGAATACTTACCGAAGAAACCATAATAGGCATTTGAAACATAGAATACGACTTAAAACATAATTAAATAATCAAATAAAAGATAAAATGTCAGAAAAAAAATATAATGAAACAAAACCTTTTTTAAAACAATATATAAATCAGAATAACTACAATAATTGATTCAATCAAAAAAAATATCAAAGTATTAAAAATATCCAAGGAAATATAGGCGCTTCAATATAAAAATGATATAAAACTACAACGACATGTGAAATTCTACAAGATAGCGGTTTTAAATTCATCGAAAGATAATGCTTGCCACTTCTTCTGGTTTAATTAGTTTATGTGCTCTGAAATTTTTCATAATTGAATATAAAAATGCGTCTATAGTCACCATATAAGTTTCGGCAGTTAAATTCATAGAAAAATTCTATCTTACTACCATATGAAAAAAATAATCCAAAATAAATTTCAGCTGAAGAATTGTAAATGGTGTTTTAATCACAATGAATCCGAAAACAGGTAGATTTGAAAATATTATAATGTCAAATAGCCAAAAATTTTATTTTTCTATAAATTTTAATTAGTTTAAAGAAATATTAGAAACTTTATGGCTTTTAAATAAACAAATCATAACATTCTTATATTTAAAAGACAAATTTTACTTTATTTAAAAGAATGAGTTTTCTTACGCCTGTAATTATTAATATTGGCTCAAAGGGCAGCAAATCGATATCGAAAACATTCAAATGTAATTAATAATCCACCCGGCATCCCAAAAAATTATAAAGATAATGCATAAACCAATCAAATTCCAAAATGCAAATTTATGCTTTTTTAGAACGAAATATAATGTTTTTTAGGTGAGAAAAAGCACACTAAATTTTTTAATATTATGATTCATTATTCACCTTATAATGAACGATATTTATTCAAGACCATCGAAATATATATTAGGTAAATTTATAATATAGTATGAAGAGTTCGAAAGTGATTATATGTATAATAAGTGTTCTATGGAATCTAAAAAAAACTAAAATCTACTCAGGACATTTTCAAATAAGATATATTAGCAGTATCAATCGAAGAGATATTTGAATTCGATCAAAAAACATACAAAAACAAAAATACTCTTATATTATAAAATTTTTCGAGAATACTGATACATGTTCAGATCATTTTCGGTTTTAATTTTATTCTCATCATTACGTAAGTTAATTTTCTAGGTCTATAATTAAAAAGTAAAAATACAAAAACACAGTTCAAATAAAAACGACAAATTCTATATATACACTCTTTAAAAGTTTTTTAGTATATAGCTTTTTAAATTAAGTAAAAAAAAGGCAATAGATTGAATTATAAAAAAATATATATGACATAAATTTACGACATTGCGTGTTCAAACAAAATAAAAGATTCCCTACACAGAAAAAAATAAAACACAACGTATTAAAAAATAGTTATGATATATGTTTTAAAATTATTTTCAATTTTAAATCATTTTATAGTTTTTATAATAAAGCAATGGCAAAATATAAATATATGCAGAAAGGCTGAAACCAAAGTCTTTCATATACGATTTGAAAAGATAAGAAAGCCGCTAATATCACATTTTTATTTCAAAATATGACTAAATATCTACAGTGTGTTTTAGTACATGTCAACTATAGTTCAAACATTCAAAATAATATTCAATTTCTTAGAAATCTAAATGTATGGAATAATCTACGGATGCGATAAATATTATAATTCTGATTTCTAATAGTTCAGTGCCAAATATTAGCATTTCAAAAGTTAAAAATAATATATATGATAAGTTTTAATATAAAAAAAAATTTTATTTGTTTTGAACTTTAAAGAAATGTTAAATAAAAATTTAAAATATTTGTAAGCTATAAATATTAATGGAAATTAAAATTTTACTTTCCCATTTCAAAATATTAATTTGTTTGAATTTTTTTTTATTACTTATATAAAACCTGGTTCATCCTTTTTTAACCAAAAACTATTTTTCCAGTATAAACAAGGTATGTAAGTACAAATATTAGTAGGTTTTACAGTATTAGGCTAACAAATAGTTATATACATGATTAAATTACATTTAAAACCTTTCCGCGATATTTTTTAAAATAAGCTAATTATATTTTTTTCTAAAATATTTCTTTTTATTTGAAAAAAATGATATTTTCTTAGATCGCTATGATTTTTTATAGACTTCACTTAATTCCAACTGCCAAACTAAAATCATCAACTCTGTGTTAAAAAATAATTACCTTTCTTAGGCTTAGAATGTTACTTAAATAATATTTTTGGCAGATCAACAGTTATCTGCCGTTTTGGGATCATGATTTTTTCGTTTTTTACCCTTATTTTCGATTAAACATAAGAGACTAGCAAGATGATAAATAAATTCTATCAGTGAAAAGGATCACACAACGAGAAATACATACAAATATTTAGATTAATAGTAATATTAGTGGCTATGGCAAGAACATAATGGTTTGTATTTGAAGATGTAAAAAGACATATAATATTTGAAAAAGTGGTGTCTTCATGGTGTTAGATGATGCAATATACTAAGATTAGAATACAAAGAATGTGGATGCAAAAATAATTTTCGAAATTCATAGCAAACAGACCCTAAATATATGAGGAAAAAGTATATTACAATAACGACATTTCAGAATATAGCAGAGTTAAATATTATATAGCATTGGATCAGAAATGCAGTTCTTTTAATTTCAGTTTAAATTTATGAGTTAAGGTTTTCTAAGTGTAATTATTATAGGGGAAAAGCAGTTGAAGATATTAGGCGCATGATGTGTTAAAGAAATATGTATGTGTTGTATAGAAAAACGACACGCTTTGAGAAAGATATATCGATGGTATAAGAAGATCAAAATAATTTATGATTTTTGCAGGAAAAGATAATATGAAAGCGAAAAATTTCTTAAACACAAGACTGCAAACAATTAAATAGGCTCCCAAGATCTCAATACGGTTGTTGCTACAAATTCGACTAAAAGATGTTTGGCAGGGATAAAAATGCACGTTCCATTCGGAGGAAAAACAAAGAAGTTAAATTCCTATTTTACGATAAATAATATGTTTTGCCCTATTTATATCTATAATTTATTATAGTGAAAGTAAAGCATTTAACAATCACTGATACATAATTTTTATGTATGCTTATGCAAATGAGGCAAATCAAAATATTTAAAAAAGCTGTTTGGCTGTATTAGGAATCAAAAAACTACAGTTTAATACCCTATACCAAATTATTTTATATTATTAAGCTTCTATAAAATTTATATATAAAAAACAGCGAGTAACTTGCATAGAATATATTTTTTGTATCAAAGAATGTTTAAAAAGTAAAAAGAATTCACTGATATTATATATGTACTCTTTTATAGAATATCTAAATTTACTTTATTCAAAATCTTTGATTGAAAACCTCATTTATGATAAGACTTATTATATAAAAATACATCAAACTATGCAGCAATACAGGCCATAGAAACCATATTTATCAGTCTTTTTTTAGGCAACTAATTATTGATTTTTTATACTTTAAATACAGCGAAATAAAAATCGTCTAAATATGAGAAAAATATAAAATACAGATTGTCAGCTTTCTGCGTTATATCTTCTATTATTTTTGCGTGCAAGCTTTTCTTTAAACCCATCCCATTATTTTTTTTTAAAAATAAATTCTATGAAACCTAGTCTTTAACTTTATTTTTAGCTTTCTTATTATACGATTTCCCTTCAAATATATATATCTGCCCAGTTTTTATAGATTTAAGTAATTTATATATATTTTTTTTCTATATAATTCATAATCTAATAAAGCAGTTCATAGCCAAACTAAAAATATATTATAAAAGAACAAAAAATGCGATAAAAAAATTTCATTTTATTTCTGCTTATAAATAATGTTTTTATTATTTTTTTATTTACCAGAATAAATTTTTTGGTATAAAAATAATAAAGTCTTTGATTTAATTAGACATTTCAGAACATAAATCCCCCTCGTTCTGTTTTACTTATGTAATATCAGTATGTTACGAGATAAAAAACAGAACATGCAGTGTATAGACAAGACAACAAGCAATACATTTTTGAATTTCATAAAATAAAAGATAATTATTCGTAGATTTTTTTTTCATTGCGGATCACGGTAAAATTTTCAATATGTGATTTAGTATGAAGGTGAACATCATTTTCAATTAATATTTTGCACTTTCTTGCTTTAATAAAAGACATGTTTGCTTCTGATACGTCAAAGATCTGAAGATCGATAGAAAAAGCATTCTCAGATATTGAAAATAAATTTTCACCTATCTTAATGCCTTGCATCACAACGTTTCTATCCATCATTTTGCAAAAATTTGTAATAATAGCACCTTTTTTCAAAATGCAATTTTTACCTATGCTACAATTGTTGTAAATACAGCAATTATCGAATATTATCGTTTCATCACCAATTTCAACGTGGCTCTTGACAACACATCCAGAAAAAATAATCACATTATCACCCCATACAAAATTTTTCTCTATTCTAGCAGATTTATGTATCACCAATCTATTTAATGTAAGTTTATGTCTATAAATATAAAAAGATATATTTTTAGAATCTTGAACACAAATTTCAATATTTTCAGGTTCAATAAGATGATTTTTTATAATTTCCGAATTTTCGTTCAAGGATCTCCACAAATTCAAATCAATCCATTTCATTTGCAAATTATAAATCATAAATATAATGCATTCTATTGGAAACAAAATTTTAATATCTTGGCACATTTTCTTGTTGAAATATCTGTTTTTCAATAGATTTTGACATGAAACTTGGCCTTCATGATACTGAAAACCGTTTCTGAAGTAGGTCTTATTAAGCCTTTTAAACATACGTTCAAGGCATTTTTTACCATCATCCATAAACGCAGATTTTATAAAATTTTGCTTTATTATATTCAAAAGATTTTTTTCATAATTTTTCTGACTTAAAATTATATTTATCTCTTGACCAACAAAATATCGTTGTTGAAAATCGTGATTTATTTCTATATTCATCAGAAATGGTCCTTTTCTGTTAACACTAAAATAATTTATACCATCAAATTTACAGTCAAAAATAAGACACGGATTTTTTATATCAGGAATATTATCTGAGGCAAATTGTAAATTAGTTTCTGTTAAGTTATTGCATGAGATATGATCATAAGGAACCAATTTATAATCGTTTAATGGTTGTTCTTGGCTTGTGGTAGGTTGAGTGACCGTATTCATACTTGTAACCAGACCACTATATTGATAAGAAGTTTCAGGTGGGGGAAACGTGGGTAAAACATAAGGTGGAATATGGGGATAAGAAGGATATACAACGGGTTGGAAACCAGTCCATTGATTTTGATGAACATTAAAAGGATATTGGTATATAAATCTTGGATCTGGATAAGATTCAGGCTGACCGTATAAAATAGATCGACTTTGATCATCTATTAAATTTTTCAAGATGTTTATATTCAAAGATGTATTAATTTGGCAATCACAACTTGGTTTTTTCATTGGAAGAGGATAGGGTGTAAAACGTGGCATATAGTGAATTTTAGGACCTTCCAAACCTTTATTTTGTTTCGATGGTTCGTCCATAACATTTGTCATTGGTATTACATGAAGAGTTGATTCTGGATTCGTATTTAAGAAATTAAAAGAACATATTATTGATTCGAAAATTAAAATAAAAATCATTTCTTATGCAAGAAAATTAAAATATATAAGCCATAAAAAAAATATCTTTCCTTTTTTGATAAATTTGACAGGAAGCTATATCTGTCAATTTCTGATGTAATTAAAAATCTGAAAATCATTATATTTTTTATTATTGTTCTTTGATGACTTTAAATCAGTCATTTCCTTATGGAAATGTCTTAATAATAAAACTGAATATATAGTGAAGTTCTAAAAAAGATAAAAAATTATTTGTATTTCGTTTGACAGCTAAATCATTTTTGATTTCATGATCAAAAAAATGAATAGCTAGCTTTATTTAAATAGCTAGGTGCTTTTTAAAAATAAAAAATTGCTAAGATATAAAAGATATACGCCATTTGTCTACCATAATAAATAAATATAAAAAAAAGATTACCATTATTGCAAAGAAAAACTAAAATTTCTAACAAAATAATATTACAAAAAAAAATATAATTTAACATAAACGTTCAAAAGAAAATCTATTCATCGCGAACATTATACACTATTATCTTCTTTAAATTAGCTTATCACTTCGTTATAAAAATTTTATCCTTTAGATTAGTGTTTTATTACTTTACTTTTTTTTGCTATCTAAAATATTTTGCTGTCATTATCAAAAAGAATCCCATTTTAATAATCAAAAATCATACAAAAAAATGAGCAAATAATAAGATCCAACTCACATTTTAATATAATATTTACTTATACATTATAAATCGATTCTTAAACAGTCTATAAGTTATTTTATAACTATTTTCATTCTTCAGCACTGTAAAGATAATCTAATTTAAAAATAATGAAGTGATAATAAATTTAATATGATATTTTTTTAAATTAATAGTATGTGTTGAAAAATAAACATTTTTGTTGCTGTAAATACAGCTTATATCTGCTATTAAATTAAAGGGAAGAAGTCTCTTGTATAAATACAAAATTTCAAATATTTAAGAAAATATGGATGCCCGTTGGTTTGCGTCTAAAACTCCCGTATGGTATTTTAAAATCTGGAATTTATTAGAATAACAACAGATTAGTTCATAATGTGAAAACTTGCCATAAAAAATGGTAAAAAAACAATAAAACCAATTGTCTATTGTTTAACATGCCTATAATAGAATAAAGTTGGCCTTTGAGTCAAATATATAACAATGAAGATGTGAAATAAATAGTAAAAACCATTAAAATCGCCTCATGTATAATATCATATACAAAAATAAATTCCTGATATACATTTCTTCACAGCTCCCTATAAAAATATAGATCTTAAATGTTATAATTTTTTTCCCTGTAATACATTTCGTTTCATCGCATACAGGCTTCAATATTATTTTTAAAACTTAAACACATATTTAGTTATAGCAGAACAAAGTAATATGCATATATTTTTTTAATTTATTTATAGGTTGATTTTCTTTTTATCAATCATATCTATTTAAATGTAAACAGCATCATATTGGGAATATTGCACAACTCCTTGATGCATATTTTGACACTTTCCCCTGATCTTTCTAAATCAACTGCTGTTTTTTTCTCAAATAATATGAGTTCAAGTATATTGCGGAGTGTGAGAGCTTGCATGTATGCTTCTACTTCGTTCGGGATTTTCAACTCCTTAACATGTAGGTATTAAAATATATTTATACATAAAAAAATTAAGCAACTTTCAACAATTTAAGCACATAGCTTTTGAGCTTAAAATTATTTTAGGTAGATTTATCTTATGTTTTTTTTAATACTTTGCAAGACAAATGATTAAAATATAAATTTATACATTTTATCGATATATATTATAAATGATACGAATTCATAATTTTTTATAGTTTATATCTTAATTTGTAGCTTACATGTAATAAGAAAAAATATTTTAAACAATAACATTAAACGGATTTTAAATTATATTATATTTTAATACATTTCAGAATTTTAAGCACATGGAATGAGTAGTAATAAAAATTTAATGATTAAAAAATCCATCACATAATTTCAGGGACACCAAGGATCCGAGATTCAATTAATATAATTTGTAAAGCTTTTTTTCTGGTAAATTAATATCTCAAATATTATAGCAGTATAAAAAAATTGGCTGATATAGCAAAGAAAACGAACGAAAGAAATTATCTGTAGATTAAGCACCAGCTAAATTTAAAAATATTCCTAAAAAAATTGTAACATCAAAAAACACCCCATGCATAAATTTCTTTCTTGAAAATTGCACATATCACAGATGCTATATTAATTGTAAAAATTTTATGAAAAAATAATGCGTATGATGAATTCCAAAAAAATACACCAATAGAGTTTAAGATGATTTAAATGATAATCTTCATAACATTTGGAATCAGTTTTTCCTGTATTTGAGTTTTACATTATGGTAAAGGTATTGGCAAAATAATTTTTTTGGTGCATAATCCATTTGCATTTTTTTTAAGAAAAATTATTCACACAAATTTTTTTGCCGATTAGTATCCTTATAACAATGTAAGGTTTTAAAGGGAAAATTAAATCATAAATTTGCATTTATAGTATTTTAATCGCTATTAACGTAATAATATAGTGAGATACTCGAATCTACAAATTCCGTATTCAAATAAAAACAAAATTTTATTCAAATTATATACTCATACACAGATTAATCCTAATTCCTGTATTGCATGTATTTTCAGCTGCTAATATTTATTATTTGCAGAGTTTTTGCTATTACTTGACGCAAATTTACGCATGAAAAACGTTTTTTCTATGAAAATATTACATGAGTTCATCAGATCAGAAAGTTTAATCATATAAAATTGTAAATAAATTTTATATAAAAACATCAGAAGTATTCATTCTTATCTATACTTTTTCATTAATATGAAACTTGTTTATAGTGGTATTTTAGATTTTGCATAGGCGTGAATTAAAATTTTGCAATGATTTAATTTAAAATTAGAAGAACGCGAAAATTTTACATCTTTTAGTTTAAATTTATATTTTTTTGCATTTGTATATAAAATCATATTCTTTCCAAAAAGAAGTTCTGACTTTTTTATGATATAATGGTTTTCTATTTTCAACAAATTTTTAGAAGCTATATTCGAATATTTTTAGTACGGTAATATCATTTTGTAGCTATATCGTTCAAAGTAGAAATACTTGATTTAATATTCTAATTTATAGCTGTTCATTTTTTTAAGCCACAAAAATTATAGATTTTGTTTGTTTAATATTATAGTTTTAATATTTTTGGCTGAGCTTAAGATAAACGAAACAAACAATAACAACATATAAAAAGAGAATGAAGAAAATTGATTCAAACTAAGGAGTGATAAGCTAAAAATATAACATATATTTTCATTTCAAATATTTTATTTTAAAAAATTGCTTTAAATACATCTATTTTCTGGTAATCGAAATTTTAGCTCAGTAAGGGACACCTTAAAACATTTCAGAAATGAAAAAGTGATATATACGAAGTTTTTATAACAATTTTATATGACAACAATCACCATTATTTCCTTTTTTATAGTTTCTAAAGTACTTTTTTGCTATGGAATTAAACGCAGAATGTTCAATTTAAGAAACTTTTTTACTGATATCTTGATAATTTCTTCTAATATTTTCATATAAATAACTGAACTACATTCCTGTAGGAATTTTTTTGTCATATATAGGAATCCCTAAATCGCTTTTAATGGTGAATACTGTGATAGAATCTATTTTTTTTTAATAAAATCACCTAAACATGTGAATAAAAGAACATATGAAAATTATAAAGATATTTCATTTAGCACATGTTATTCACGTTTTCTATTGTCATAAATATTTCGAATTTTTTTTTAAAAAATGTGAGCTTGCAAATTTGTGAAAACCATCGACTTTAAACTTTCTTAGTTCTAAATAGTTTTGAATTTGACTAAAATTATTACACATATGATTAAAGCGATAAAAAAATAAATAGGGGGCTGTATTGCTATGGTCCAGTGCTTTAGCACACAAATATTATAAAAATATCTTTTAAAAATAAAAAATCTGCAGTTATAATTCAATCAACATGTATATTCATGAATTCCATGGGAATTGTATGGTCTTGCAATAATATAATTGCTCTTTGTGTTATTTATAATTTGTTCTTTGAAACCAAATTTATGCGATGAACATAATTGGTAAAAAAATATATGTTAGACTGTTTCTCGAGTAAAAAATTACAATTTTCAAAAAAACTTTGACCAGTGAATATACAAAATTGTAAAAAGCTTATTAATATTAATTATAAGCAGAGATCCTTATTCCCAAACCAACTAAGATTCAAAATTCGTAGAATATAGAATGGTGAAAATTTTTACTTTCTTTAGTGTATATTAAAAATAGAGAAAAAAAATAAAAAATATAAAAGCATTAAATCAGAGCAGATAAATCAAAATAACCATCCCAAGAATTATAAAAATGCAAAAACCACCCAAAAAAATCTTTCATGATATGATTAATATGTTTAAATCTATAGTATTATAATATCGCTAAAAAATTCAATATGTATTGAGCTTATATTTAAATATGCTATGTAAATAAATGATATTTAAAAAATTTAAGCGATATAAAATAATCGTATTAAACAAGAAATATAATTTTAAATCATTCTCTTATAAGCATTTTAAAAAATCAACAATTCATAACTTATGAGAATAAAAATTATTTTATTATAGATAGATTGTGATTTATAAGCGATTTTGAATAATGCAAATAATATAGAAAAATAAAATGAATTTGAAAATCATGGTACACTTCTAGAGGAAAAATTTAAAAAGTGTTATGATCGATACAATTCATCATAAAAATTTTACATATGTAATTTGCAGTTTGAAGCAAAATCATGTGTGATAATTTCACTTAAATAGATATAAAAGAGCTATGAAATTATAATAAATAAAATAAATGATCAACACGTTAATCTACATATAATTCTAGTCTTTTTCATGAAAAAAAACATGAATGTGAATTTGACACATAATTGAGCGATGATAACAGTGCAAAAATGAAATTGAAAAACACACACTCTTACAACCGTTACTTACATATTAAGGCACAAATTATGCATTAAAAGTGAATTCAATAAGCAAAAATTTAAATATATAGCAATATTTTTTAATTTCTGAAATTTATTTTCGCAATAACGAAATCCAAAAAGTAATTTTAATCGAGAAAAGTAAAATATACTAAAAATTTTGAATGTATATATTATTAGAAAACAGCTTGAAATTGTATATGTATAGTATATTTTTATTTTAATAAATATATGATTAGGTCAGATTTAAAAATATAAGCTCTTATAAATGATTATAAAAAAATTTTACTCACCCATTTTAGGTGACTTAGAAGCTATCTTTGTAAAATCTGAAAAAAATTAATATTAATTAATATTCTATATGATAGCACGCAGAACATACAAAAATAGATAAAGCAAACTAAAATAATAGATTAATGTTAACCAAATCATAGTGGTAAATCAACAATTGCGTGAATTTTTTCTATTGCATTTTTCTACTGATTATTTTTTAATGCTTACCCTTCATGTGTTTGTGGTTATTGCTAATTATATGCACGTAAAGTGAATTTTCTATGATATATTGCACTTTATCATAGTCTTTCGAAAGTTCATTTATATAAAAAACATATGCAGCAAAGAATATTTTTCTATAAAAATAAGACCGAGAAAAACCCCCAGGAATAAATATGAAACGAATATCTTTTCGAAGTAGTAAAGAAGAAACAAAGTCTGAGTAACTTTGAAATGAGAAATCATAAAAAAAATTATGATTCTGAAATTCTACTTTTTGTTTGCAAGATATTATGGTTCTAAATGATTATTCTTTGATTATGTGCCCAGGTGAAATACGTCGCTTTCTGTAGACATTCAAACTTTTTTTTAAAGTTTATTAATGCATTGAAATACCAATAGTTGCTATGAATCTTTCATAGAGCTATAACAAAGATGAAAATCAAATTGGAGGCAATAAAAAAGGTTAAAAAACATATAGATATATGCTTATAGAAAAATCATCTACGTTTACAAAATTTATTAGAGTAAAAAAAGGTGCATGTGGTCAAAATTTTAATATATTTTTTGGGTGTTATTATATACTATATATTTAACTTTTTTTTCTTACACTTAATACATCGCGGTAATAACAAAACACAGTAAAATACACATAATATGACTACAGACAATAAAACTGTATGAATTTCACATTAATTTTTTACGAATAGCCTTTATCAATCACTAAAATTTTAGAAAAAATCATACAATTCAATTGTGACATAAATTTTTTTTTAAAAATACAGAAACGATTTTTACATAGTTTTATATATTTCTAGGATCCGAGACGTCTTTTTTGTTGGATTTTTACAATTTAGTGTCATTTTTTTATTTAGATTATTTTTTTGGGTTTTCTACTGTGTATTAAACAACCAGATGTTGTTTTTTTAAATTAGTACAGCGTAAAATTTTATCCAAGGTGTTTTCATATTCTAAATATAATTTTCTGTTATTTTGTAGTACGAACGCCATAGTATATAATTGTTATTGATTTCGAATATTAATTTAGAAAAAAAATATTTGAATATGCTTTATTAAAATAAGAATAAATGCATTGATTTTTTTTTTCTTAAGATGGCTTTTATAATGTTATGATCATAAATGATGTTTATTCACATATCCAAAAAAAAATATATTAAATGAAAACTATATGATATAAATAAACATATGCTTTATACACATAAAATGTCTTTTAAGAATTGGATTGGAAGTCATTCATCTTATATTCTTAATATAATACGATGTGTAAATAAAATATTTTAAATTAAGAAAAAGAAATTTAACATTTAAAAATGTAAAAGAAAAAGTTAGTGAAAAGTACACAGGGAAAATATAAAACCAAATCTTGAACACATCTATATAGATTGAGCAGTATTTATATGTGTATATTCTTGATATCATGAAATAAAATCTAAAGTCACAGATATTATTACAGGTTTTTTTCTTTCGTTTGATAGATCGCATTGTGCATCTGCCAGAATAGACAGGGTTTAAATATTTTCAAATCATTACGAAACCTTGGTGCATTTTTATTCTTTGATAACCTCATTAAATAAGTCAAACACAATTTTAGGTTAATAAACTTAGCCTAAGCAGTGAATATTGATATAAAATCATATAATATAAAAATAGAAAAAATGCCAATTTTAAAGTTAAAGAAGACAATAAATGAATAATGCTTTAAATTTTTTGTTATTCAATTTAAAAAAAATATGAAATAAAAAAAAAGCCAAGCACATAAAGATGAATATGAAAATAAACATCGCATTGTAATAATGCGTATTTAGTATCATATCTTTGAACTTAAGTTGGAATTTTTTATTTCTATATAAATGAGACTACCACTGATAATTAATACAATTATAAAGAATTATGCTTAATATATAAGTAGATTTTAGCGTTTTTTATGCAAGTCATTACACATCAATGTAAATATACCCCCTAAAAATATGTTTTGAGATTAAAGTCTGGAAAAATACCCGTAAAGATGCCTTTAATTCAATATAAAACAAAGAAAATTTTAAATGCAACGAGAATATAAAAAATTACAAATAATTCGATTAATTGCTATAGAAGTTAAAAATGATCTTGAACTGCCATGCGAGGATATGGGTTGCTTAGTGTAATATTTGTCATTTTTCTATTAATGCGAAAAGTTACAGGTGTCAAATAAAATTGAATTATTGATGTTTTATTTTAATTGTATGGCGCGAAAACGGTATAGGTTACAAGAAATTATGAGGGATCCAGTAAAGATTGTGTGTAGCTAAAAAACAATTTAAGATAAAAAAAAGTCTTTTATAAAAAATTAAAAATAATTAAGTCTCTGATGATCATATTCATTTAAATAATCTTGAATGCTTGTTTTGCAGCTTTTGTTTATCTATTTATATTTATATAGTAATTTTTATTTTGAAATCATTTTTTATACAAATTTAACTTCAAAGTAAGCTAGTTAGTGCAATATATGGTGCATATAGCTATATAATTCAATTTTAATCTCTTACACGCTTTTCATCTATTAAATCGTAATTTTAAGAATTTAAAATGTCTTATAATTAAAATAGATTTTTGATTCCTTGAGTTCGAGTCTAAAAAACCAAGTATCGTGTTATTTTTACATTTGATTCATATCAAGAATGCAAAAAATGTTTCTCTTTATTCTATTTTTGGTGTATTTATGATTTAATATGTCAAAAACATCATATTATCACTATACGTGCGGTAAAATACATATCTACACAATGCATCTTCTTTTTTAGCAAATTGACTTACATAAAATTGCATATACCCTTTGTAACTTACTAAAAATAAGAATCTTGCATGTTATAGACCAGTAACATTTTTTTATTTTATTGGTTTTTTTGATTACACTTAAAAATTGACACATAATTTCCTTTAAAATCAATCAAGATTAAATTATATTATTGTCAAAGAGGTTTATGCATCGTGTAAACCTATCTTCATGTTGTCCTCTGCTTTCAATGAATATGAATCAACGCGTTTTTCTAAATTCTGTTGTTTTTTACGATTATATTTCTACTTAGCGTAATCTAAAGATATTCGTATTTAAATAGAAATTTATTATAAAAATTTTTGCATCATCTCAAAGCCTAAATAATATTTATTTCCCTTCCACTTACATACTTCATTTTTATAATTTTTATAACACTTTCATTAGCATTTCACCTTTAAAAGTCTTTTAGTTAAATGGTTTACTACATACCCATGATTTAGATATATTAGACAATTTAGGTTTTTTTGGAAACATTACTGATATTATTTTGTCAATTCATACAATTTAAGGACATAAGGGATTTGGGGTGAAATTATTTAATAAAATCCACATTTATTGTTTACATACTAGATACATGATGATTAGAATGATAAATATTCGTACATGCTTCAATTGGTCAACATTAGTTTCCACCTCCCCATATTCATATTTACAAAAAACTGTGCTCGCAAAGAGGCAATTAATGTGCTCAAAGTAGCTTATTTAAATATAAACTATTAAGGGATTTGTTTAAAATGGGTATACACTGTGTAAGTAATATAACCGAGTCTCTGAAAAATACAATAACCAACACCGTTCGGCAATTTTATAGAAAGTTGTTGTGTTTTATTTGCATATTCTCAACCTACAATACTTTTCTCTAAAAATCTTACTTAAAATTTTTTTAAATTTCTTATTTACATAAATACGGATGAAAAGTGGTGGTGGGCTTTTTCATCAGATGATGCTAAATATATGCATTAGTTTGATATTGTTATTGCTTGAAAAGAAATACATATAAGTAAGTATATTATGATCTAAGTAAAATAATACCGAAAAGTTAATTTCGATAGTATAACTTAAATTTTTTTTTGATGACAGCCTTGAATAGTTTTCATATACTAATACTTGATTATCTAGTTTAAATGACTTTGTTTTACATGTTGAATTATACATAGATTTTTTCATGATTTTTAAAATTTACAGGTTGATTTTACGCCTTGAATATATTTTTTTTCGGCTTATTTCAGAGTAAATGTATAAAGAGAATCAATTTATAATGTT
The DNA here is from genome assembly GCF_057557595.1 of Rhyacophila brunnea. Classification (NCBI taxonomy): domain Eukaryota; kingdom Metazoa; phylum Arthropoda; class Insecta; order Trichoptera; family Rhyacophilidae; genus Rhyacophila; species Rhyacophila brunnea. Next base: position 2,230,271 of record NW_028233069.1, on the reverse strand, counting down.
TACAATCAAAAAAATACCATTTATCATTTATAACTAAATTAACGGACTAGGCGGTTTATGCAGCAAAAGGATATTTATGCGATGCTTTCCGCATCATAAATCTCTGAAATAATATTTTGTAATAAATTCCTTATTTATGTGTAGATTCCATATTTAAACTTATAATTTAAGAGAATTTATTTCCAAATTTATCTGGAAAAACTTAAACTATAAAAACTTTTAAACTGATCCAAAGAAAAACGATCAATGAATTCGTTAAGTATATTAACTGGTTGAACGTAAAATCTAGTGATTATATTAGCACACAGTTTATACATTTTTAGCAATGCATGAATAAAATTTTCTATTTACATTAGAATATAGTTATTTACCTCATAGCTTTTTCATGGGCATTATATATAGGTAAAATAATAGAATTTACAAAGTATATTAATAAGCACCAACATCCTTTTAATGAAATGAAATTTTTAATTATTTAAATTACAGCTTTTATCTTGATTTATAATAAAGAAAAATATAATTTGATAATTCTATGGGGCGTAAAATACTGAAAAGCCTATTCTTATCACATACTCAAGTAAAAAACCAGTCTATTCGATCATGAATCAAATAATTTATCTATCTAAGAAATACTTAAGATTGCTATATAAAAAAGATTCCATGAGATACTTTTAATCTCATCGTATTTACAATATTCTATCGATCATCTAACCGCTGCAAGATAATTATACAATTTTTTTATTTTTTGTTTACAATTGTGAAAATTATTATAGCAACTAGGTATTTTAATCCTCTATAAACGACTTACAATACCTTATGATCACGCCATCTTATATTATTACGTATGTTACTTTCATATGTGCATTTTAAAAAGTAGAAGCTCAAATCTTGCAGTGAATATAATATTTTCCTATTTATTTAGAATATTTTCCAGGCTAGCAATACTTTACAAGTCATTCACATAATAAACTAGTAATGATGTATGATTGTGAGCATTATACTATAGTGGTTTTGTATATTCAGCCGTATTAGTTTATCTCGGGTTTCACACCCACTAACTTTACAAAATTAAAGTTTTTATTTCAATTAAAAAATATAATTATGGGACAGATAATGGAATAAGAGAACTTAATCTATCACCGGAATTTATAAGTGAAACAGTAAATTAGTTTTAAAGTTCATAAACAAAACTCTAACCATTCATAATATTACAACTTCAACAAGGATATAAGTAAGCGTGGTCTATAGTTGAGAAAATTGATCTCACTACAAAAGGTATATAGCGATTTTTTAATGTTATAAATCCACATCAACTATTCTAAAAAGTCAATCAAAAGTTCTTGCTGGCGAAAATATTTATTGTGGCAACCAACATGGATATGCATCTATTATAAAATCTTTTCTTTAGTAAAAAGAGCATTATAATAAATATGATGATGAATGTATATAAAAAATTAGTTTATTTTTTTTGCAAAACATGAAAAAAATCATATTTTATATAGAGGTTTTGTGCACAATTATATGTAATTAAATTTATCAGGTGGTCATTTCAAGAAAAAATACATAAAAAATCACAAGATAGATGTTATAAATTCAGACATCTTTTACGATTTAAATTTATTTTACATATCCAAAATGTAAACAAAGATGAAAATGATAGTAATAAACTTCAAAAGTAATGCGGTGGAATGCTTGCTGAGAATTTTTACTTAGTTTATAGCTAACTAGCATTTTCTTATAAAAAAGTACGTTTAATCGAATATATATCAATGCACCCATTACTTATTACTATAGTCATTGTGCGAATGTATTCTGCATGAAACCATGTGTTTCTACGATTTAAGTTTTGTTCCATGTTACAAATTCGTATTTTAAGTCAAAGAGAATTGAAAAACAGATCCTTTGAATATATTTGCAAGATAAAAAATGTGAAATTGTGTTTGCTAAAATAGTGCCGGAAGAAAAAATCTACATGTATTTAATTATGAAAATATAATACAAGAAAAATTGACGTATCGAGGACATCTTCTTCCATCATAATTTCGACTTTGAATATTTGGATAGAGTTATTGTTTTATATTTGAAAATTATACTAGAGGCATGGTTTCGTTCAAAAGAATTTCATATAGAAAAAAAATTCGCTATGCACATTATAAATTTTAAATCTAAAAATTCATGCGGCTGTTTAATCGGTGCATAAAACCATATAATTTTATATATAAAAATTGTGTCTAAACTCATAACTATATATGATAAATAAAAGATGTAGAAAAATATAAAATTAACTTTAAATTAAATATTTTATATTGAGCTATAATACTTGAACGCATATTATTTAAGGCAAGAAAGATTAATTATACATTCTCTTGAGAAGACATCAATAAACACATCAAGAGTTAGAAATTGTAATTTTTCTTACACATTACCGTAATTTACAATTGTTTAATAAAATTGCATTGCAAAACAAAATATTAATATGAATTTACTGTTTGTCTATTTCATCAGAATTCATTTTTCTAATCCATTTCTAGCTTAGTATTTTCATAATAAAACAACTGAAATCAAACAAAAATTCATAAGTTTTATAATAAATTATAAAAACGTATTTGATCTTCTTTTTTGCTTCAAATATTTTACTCTAGCTGCGAGTAATCGTTTATATGAAAAAATTTATTCATAGAAAATGCTTTACGATTTCGGTGTCATGATAAATCTTTGAAGTCAATAAAAACATTAATTTTGTTTTTTTTAGTTCTCTTGATTATTTCATAATCGCATGAATCGATCTTATTTCAAAAACATTTTATATTAGAATCTTCATGGAATAAAAGTATTTATTTGGCAAAAATATTTAAGTTCTTTATATTCTGCTTTCATCAAGTTAAGCTATATGTATAAATCCAAAAATATATAATGCGTATTCACAATTGTTGTATCTTACATTCCCATAAGATTCTTCAATTGGAAATTATTTTTTATGATTTTAATGTTTTAAATATTTCTAAAATTTATTCGAATGCTTTATTTTAATATAAGCATTTTATATCAAAGCCCTACATCTTGAACATTATTTTAAATCTTTTTTTGAACCCTTCATAAATACATCTTGCAAATTTGAATATTCAAATGTTAGTTCCTAGTCTTTTTATGTATAAATATATAAGGTAATATTACGTAAGTTTCAAAAAATTTTCAGTTAACCATACTATAAAAACAAATATCAGCTTTTACATGATAAAAAAAATATAAATATTTATTATTATTACGTTAATTTATTCGTTCGCGAAAGTGAATGTATCAGAATATTATAGTCCGATTTTAAATATGATTAAATTTTAAAATTTATTACTCATCATAAGGTTTAGCTAAATTTCTAACTCGTTCTTTTATTATCTCGAATACAAGATAAAGAGCATTTGAGTTAATAAATTAAGCGATTTTATATCTTTAAAATCATAGAAAAGAACTATAATTTTTTAAACTGATTTCTATTTTATGAAATGCATTTTCCTTTAATACCATAATATCTCCAAAAAATCATTAAGAATACAAGCTCGATATATTTACTTTGTAATTATAAATCTTCTGAAAATGATCTCGTTGAATAAAGCATTCTTATTTTATGTATAACAAATTTTCTTCGGAATTTATTTTCTCTCAAATAATAACACAAATTTTTTAGTTTTATTTGAAAAAAATAATAATCTAATACATTTGGCATTTAATTTTAATTTTACTAAATAAAAGGATGGATAAATATAATTTTTTATAATTAGTAAAAATGGATAGAAAAGGACATAAAAAAGGATTTATGCATTCACCGTTAAAATAACGTGGTCAGGAAATATCTCAAAATTGTTCACCATACTATAAGCATATATAAAAGTAAAATTGCCAATATATATTTTGCACATATCATTTTCAAAAATAGAAATTTTTTCTTTCGTTAGGTTTAAATTATGAGCAGAATTTTTCAAATATTCCTTTAAATCACATTTTAAATTTTCTCCAATTTTGGAATACTCCCTAATAACGTTATTATCCATCATTTTTACCCAATTTGAGATTATACTGTGATGTTGTATAATGCAGTTTTTTCCTATTGTGCAATTTTCTGAAATCTGAGAATTTTCCATAACAATCGTTTTATCACCGATTTCTACTCTATTTTTAATTATACAATTACTAAATATTATTACTTTATCTCCCCATGTAAATCCTTCTTCTATTTCGGCAGTTTCGTGTATCGCCACTTTTTTACCAGTTATTTTATCTCTGTAAATATAGAAAGGTTGTTTATTGTTAAATTCTGAAAGAATTTGAATATTTTCAGATAGAAATTTATGATTTTCTTTGATTTTAGAATCTGGATTTTTTTCAGACCATGTATTAAAATCTATCCAACATCCTTTTGAATTATGTAGCTCTCGGATCATTGAATAAAAGAAAGATATATACAGAATATCTTCTTGCATTGAAAAATTTAAGTGCCTGTTTATTAAAAGATCTTCTCCAGAAACTAGACCTTTTAGATATGAATCACCACCCTTAAAATAGGCCTTTCTAAGTATTGAAAACAAAAAGGTAAGATTTTTCTTTTTTATTTTCATAATTTTGAATGTATAATTCCGTACATTTATTTGATGAAGCAATATTTCTTCGTATTTTTTTTTACTATAGATTACATCGCATCTTTCTCCAAAGGTAAATCTCTTTATTAGAAAATGAGATTGGTCAAATTTCAATAGAAAACGCACGCTATTACTAGGCATAAAATAGTTTTGTCCACGATCTGCTTTTTCAAATATAAGATAAGGGTCATTGCATTCGGGTTTTACATTAGATGCAGAACTTGAATTGGGATTTATCGAGTTCAATGACCAAGAATAATTATTTGAATTGTAGGTGTTTCCAAGATTGGTTGGAATGGAAGAATTCGAATATGGTATTTGACCACTGCATTGAGCAGATAAAATTGGTTTATGCAAAACACCAGATAAATGTGCTGATGAAACATAAGATTGTTGTTGGTACATATGCTGAAGTATTGTGTCAGGTAGATAAAAAGGCGGATAAAAAGGCGGATAAAAAGGCGGATTTTGATGATTAAAAGAATATTGAATATCGTTTTGCAAATGATTTCCTTCGAAATTTGGGACTTGATTGTTTCTTTGTTGAATTCCACTTGAAAATCTAGGAGCAAAACGTGTTGAAAATTGATTATTTGGTGCATAAATATATATGGGTGGAAACCCGGGATGCCCATGAAAATTTTGGTATGTAAATTCTTGATTCATCGTGGATTGCTTCTCTTCATCACATTCTGCTGATGTTTCCATATTTGGATTAGTTGATTTGACTATTAACGTAAAAATAAAAATCATTTTTGAAGGGAATAAAATATTTCAATTCGACAAATATAGATTTAATTAGACTATTTAATTGATTTAGTAGACTCTATTTTTTGTAATAAGAGATAAAATTAAAAAAAATGGCCATAATTAAATTTGATGTATATTTTGGATTTGATTTTAGTTTTGTTAAATATTTTTTATATATCACACTAATCATCTTGCATGTTTAGGGGCCCACTTAAACATCTTTCTGGTAGAATATATAAAATCATGATTTTCCTAAAATGACAACTAAATTAAATACAGTTTTAAGTAAGAGTAATCTGTTTTTGCAAGAGATCAAATTATAATGCTGTTTTTATCATATTATACCATAATTTTGTAAGTTTGGAAACAAAATATGCAAAAACATGTATTATATACTTCTAGGTCATACAATTTCCAAACTAAATTATGCGTTAAAAATTAATGTCATAAATTCCGAGCCAATCATAAATTTTGATTTTAAGTGCCATCATAAAATGAATCTGTAAAATACAATAAAAAAATATATAAATTCATATACTTAATTAGCGAAATAATCCCACTACATATCCATGATTCGCTAAATTACATATGATTGATATTTGTTGTATTTATATGTTGAATTATTAGTAAATATGTAGGTTTTCTTCTCTAGCACAACTTACTTGATCTCTCGTGCCCACAGCGTTTATATACCATGAAATTTTCCACCTTCCGAAGTCTTTATCATCACCTCTACCCCCGTTCAAGACTTATTAAATCATAGTTTTTTCTCAATCCCAATGTTGGTATGTGTACCTCAATACGGTTAGTATCGTAATATTCTTTCTAAAGCCTTTTATGATACTATTTTGCCACAAAATTTCCTTTTTAAAAAATATGAATTGATTTTTTCTTGCAGTTTTATATCAATAAAGGCTCGGATGTTAGTAGATTAAACGGTAATGATTTTTTGTTTTGTATTAAATTAAATTTATATATGCTAATCACACCAATTTCTATGAGAGAGATACAGTTTTTCTTTTTACCATTTATAAAAAAATAGGACTGTTGTTTGACAATTTGATATGGGTTTTATCTCTCTTATCTTCTTTGATACCTAAAATTCCCCATTTACTGTATTGAGAGTCATGAATTTTTTTAGAATTATATTTCTTTGATGGCACTAATAACAAAAATCGTACTATTTTTTATAGTCTCGGCCAAGCATTTTTTTTACATCTGCTTGCCAAGTGATCGACTGTTTTAAAGTGTCGTTATAGTACGGGCTCTTCCTATTTCCTCCTATAAAATTTTTCTAACGCAAATCACGCAGAAATAACATCTTTTAACGGGTTTTTATCTACCCACTGTAGCTTCTTTGATATTGTAAGCATTTTAGCGATGAAGATTTATATGCTTATTGAATAGTTTTCGAGGTAGTGTTTTTGATTTAGCTTTACAAATAAAAATGTTCTATTGCTTATATTATAGTCTGAAAAATTTAAGTTTAATATCCCGTATTTTTACACATGCTATAATTATTAAAGCTAGGCGCGACGCATTGTCTTTTTAAATAAAAGAAAAGTTGCTTTTTTAAGTGATTATACTCTTTCTGTATCTAGTTATTTAGTATTTAAAAGTGAACTCTTTCAAATTTTTTTTTATGTTCAAAATACTGCAGTCAAGTCTATTTCTTATATGGAATAGTCGTTCTTATCGTACTGGTTGCAAATAGATTCGATTTTCAGTCAATATTCGCCCATTTTACTCATCTAACTATCTAAAATCTTCTTGATCTAAATTTAGTAACTCTACTTAGCAGTTATTATATGATTTTGTGTGTTTTTGATTGCCTTAATATAGTTTTTACCGCTAAGTCTATATTTATATAACGTCTTTACCCGTTTTATTTTATTTTTATATGGTATTTTCGTGTTGCGTTTTTTTTAGGTTTATTCTATAATTCCCAGATATTTATATCCAGCATTTTTTTTATAAATACAGCAAAATTAACGCAGTTGTCGTTTTAAGTACCTGGCTTTGCCATTTATATTTGAACCCCAATGCATTTAAAAATTAAGTTGTATTATTAAACATTTTTTTTAAGTTACTTTTATCCTAAACACAATCTTTGAGTAGTCAATGAACTGAAACGAATAGTTGTGAATGCTTTCTTATCTAGATTGATTGGAGAAATGTAATTTTTTATTATTTAATGTACGGTTTGTTAATACATGCGTAAAATAAACCGCGGTGGAGATAAACTGCATCCCGGAATAATTCTTTTTTCAATTTTTTTAGATATTTTCTACATTTTATCATCTCAGTGATAAGTACATGGTTTATTAATTTATTTTAATACACAATTGTCCAATCGTTAGTATTTGAATTTTTTGAGCTGTTCAAAAGATACCGAATATCTATCAAGTCAAATAATTTTTGTATAATAAATCATGTTACAATTATTTCGTTGTTGTATTCGCTTTATAATTGCATTGTAAATCAATGCTTGTTCTTTAGCCCTCTGTACACTTCTAATTGTTCAAAGTTGGTTTTCCAATAGTAGATTTCGAGATTTAACATTGTTATACATTTACTTTTATATTCTTTTGATTTAAAAAGGTTCGATATGCATGTAACCGGCCTGAATTTCAATCTACTTGTTACCCTTTGTTTTGATTTTAAGTATGTTATATCAAAAAAATGAAATTCTTCTTTCTTGGTTTTCTAGACATTGTGAACTTATTATTTGTCTAAGGAACAGTACATAATGTAATTTATATATTTTTGAAATTGTATACACCATCATATCATGTACCATTTACGTTAAAAAGATCGATTATGAACTGAATGACATATTTTCTGAGTTGTAAAACACATCTGTTGTATTTTCTTATGCGTTGTTGCACAAATTTTCCTTAAATTTAGTCCCTTTTTGTTTTTTATCTACATTCTTGACTAACAGTATATTATATTTATATTTTTTGCTTGCTCTGTGGATGCTAAAACTCTGTAGAATTGCCTTCTGTATACAAATAACTAGCAACTTTATATAAAAACTTTTTTATTTTGCGGTATTTTTCTATTTGCTTTTAGTTTTTATATTCTACATGTTCCTCTTACTGATAACTTCTAGAATATCAATCTTTTGTCTAGTATTTTGTTGTGTTTTTGTACAATCTTTCAGGAAAAATTTATTTCTTAAACTGATGTTTTGAATTATTTGGGTAGAATGTCAGAAATGTGTTAATATTATTGTTACTTGCAATTTTATTCCTTTATGTAACAAAATTTAATCCTTCTGCGGCATATTTAAGATAAAATACATTTTAAGAAACACATACATGACAGAAATGTAATTATTAGCAACATTTTGATTATAAAAGACTTCAAAAGACCATAAAATAAAAACTTAAAACATATATACATTTAAAAATACATACGCTTAGGCACCATAAGCAAATTTATCCATCTATGGGTAAAACAGCTGAAGAGCTAAATAAAATTTTAGTGACGGAGTCTTCTACATGAAATACAAAAGCGAAATCTAATATAAATTCAGCTCTGAATAGATCAGATTTGTTTGATATATATTATAACCAAGAAGAGCTAGTACATCGATGTGCATAATTTCCTTCTGTTATTATATTTTAACCAATAGATATCCTTTTGTTTTTGATGATAAAAAAATTATATAATATGTTTTTATGTGTTTTTAGACATAATTTATTCAAGTAAGCATTGTTTGTGCCTTTTAAAACCCTTAATTTTTTTAGTCTTATGATTATACTTTTTTTTTTATACATGTTCTTCTCGAAAGCTTTCTATTTAAACCTTTTACATTTCCAATGTTTCTACACGCGCTTCTGCTCCAGAGAGCATCTCTAATTGTAGATGTCGAACCCTGACATTTCGAGAAAATGTAATATTACCACATCATATAATATTGAAATTATATATTAGATATAAACCAGCAGAAATCACAAAAAATACATAATTTCTTGTGGAATCACCACGTATACAGTGTACCTGGCATTATGATCAGATTTTGATGTTATTGAAAAAATATTTCAAGAATTTCAATCACCATTTACCAAAATGCTTTAGTAAAAAACTATAAAATGCCAAAAACTATGAAAATCTCAATAAAAGCACTAGATTACAGCTTTTTATGTAAAAAAATAAAAGAAAAGTTGAATTGTATGTGTAATGTTTTCTTAGGAATTAAAAGCTAAAGTTCGCATCTTATTGTGCTTATCTACTCACTATGTGTATTGATAACATATTCTTGATATATTCAAAAAAGTAAAAAAACCTCTAACTTTACGTATTCTGTCTTTATAGCTGTGAAATCCACAAAATTATAACGATGAAATCAACACATTTAGTGAATTCAATTTACCATTTCAAAAAACGAATCAATATATTTCTAATAAACCTTTAATATCAAAATGCAAAAAAATTGCACAATCAAAAGAAGAATACACCCTCTATCCCTTAAATGATATATTAAAAGCCCAAAGACCCATTGTATGCAATAAAATTTCGCATAATATTAGTTTCTTAACTACACGAGAAGTCAATTTTTTATAAAAATCGATTTTTACAAAAAATCAGTATTTTCCTAAGATAATAAACGTCATTTAATATGATTCGATTCCATATGCACACTTGCTACATGCTCATTGTCATCTTCTGATGATACAATTTGACAAGAAAAATTATAAAAATCTGTTTAGACCGTTCTTATATGAAGCACAAAAAAAACAATGTTTTCCTAACCCTGTCATATAGATGAAATAAAATATTAGGATACAGAAAAATCACAAAAAATATATAATCTGTTTTTCCATCTAATATAAAATCTTCTTTTTTCTAGTTTTTTTTATATTATATCTAAATAAAATTGAATTTTAAGCACATAAATTATATATCATATAATCGAAATAAAAAAAAGCAATATTTTATATTATTATCTCTGTCGCGTAAAAATTATTTTCGAAATTACTATGATTACTTAAATATCAAATTTTATAAATCTGAAACGTCTTTATATGCTTTTCATACAATAATTCTTTAATTTTATCTTTTTTTTCTATTTATAATATCAAATTTACTGTATTCATATTTTTTCCTTTTTATTAATTCTTTTAAATCTAATATAAATCGCTTAATGCTATTCTTTTATTTATTCAAAACCTTGAAAGAATTACTTACTATCAATATTTATATAAAATTCTTATATAATTATAACGTTTTTTTTTGCCACAAATATTATTATACTCAAAAAATTAAGAGAAATTATATATAATATTGAAGTAAAACCAGCGATTAAGATAAAAAATATGAAATTTTCTATTTTCTATACAAAAGAAAAATCCTAATATGATAATTAAAATATCTGACACGATTGTTTTAGGTGAAGCGTCATATCTCATATATCTAAAGAAAAACTTAGGGTTATATTTTAGCTTATACAATCAAAATATTACAATTAGTAATTATTTTGACGATCATAGACAGAGTCATAAAAATGTAAGTTACACGAATTCCATCTAATTTCGGATAAAGTCCAATAGTTCCCCTACAAAAGCGATTCAAATATTTAACTATAGCAAGATATTTGAGTAATATTTAAAATTCTTAACAAATATGGCAAGCATCTAATACCCAATAACTATAATTGAAGGATAATGTTAAATGAATTGTTATAACGCAAACAGATTATGATCTCATAATCTGTTTGAAGTCAATAGATTTCATCAAAAGACAGGTAAAATGCAGTTATTGTGACCGACAATGGTGCAGTAAAAAAATTGTAAAATTGGTGGTTTAATAACTATACTCGTACAAAATTCATAGAAAATATTTTATAATATGTTCATTTTACAGATAAAATATTAAAATTTATAAAAATGCTTAAAAAGAGAATTAAATATACCCGGGATACTATATGCTACAATAAAATGTTTTTAAATAATAAAATGTAAAAAAATACACAGGATATTGAACCATTTTTATCACATCAAAGCCCTCGGCTAAAAAAGATACGAAAACTAGTAAGATAATACAATTTATATAACAGTCATATTTTATTTATAAATTTCGGGATTTATTCTATTCGGTTTTGTGGTATTTTACAAAATCATCATATAAAATAAATTTAAAGGGTTGGTTCGTATTTGAATATGATTTTTATTTATTGGATTTCGCCAGCTGTCTTAATTATCAGAAAGTTATGGTTAGCCATCTTTTGCCAGTTCTAAATAGTATTTCTACAGAAAATTTCTTAAAAAATTTTTATTGTGCTTCTCGACAATATAAGCCATTTAACAGTAAAGTGTGCATAATTTTCTAGGAAATGCTATGATTTGATTTAGATACTGCATGCCGTACCTGTAAGGCATCATGTATATTCATTCTAAATACGTAGATATGCTTGTTAAAATAAATGAAATTCATTTAGATCGCATATTGATGCATATTTTAATCCAAGAATTTTATTCAATTCACAATAGAGCCCGAAATTTTATTGTATCATTATACTTTTTTTGAATTTAATTGACATAGATAGTGATATATCTGTTAAAAATAAAAATCAAATAACATTCAATAAATTTCATAAATTTTTACAAAAATACATTTTTAATAAAATTATTATGAGATCTGGAATAATTCTAATTATAAAAATTCGGCTTATCAAGGTATTTTGAATTTGTTAGATATGCCGGTATCTCTATAGAAAAAATGGCTAGTGTAAAAACATTGTTTATATCATTTATTTCATCTGTTATAAACATTATACTTTTTTGGTTGTATATTTATTTTTTTACAAATCAATTACTTTGGTAAATTACAAAGATCAAGCCGACTGATTTTTGAATTTACCGAATTATGCTTTACATATGATAAAAAAAGACTTCATTTCTATATTTATGAAACATCAATGAGTTATTTAAATTTTCAATAATTCTCACTTTTTTTATCTTGTTGATCACAAACATTCTTATCCATATAAAAAGTCTTTTGATAGCAAATAATATAATAAATAGAGTTTATGCAATAGACTAAAACATATACTTAATGCACTTGACAAAAATTTAGATACATTGAGTGAATTTTTTGGATCCTAAAGAGAGTCAAATATCTTTTTTAGGTTTTTAAAAACTATTTTATCTGTTGATTACCACATAGACATCATGGGAATATTGTAGCCACAGGTTACAGAAATATTTTATGAAAATTTTTTTGAAGCTAAGTAAATTATAAATGATATAATGAAGCATCGATTGCAACTTTATAATCACTCAAGCTCGTAAATAATGTGAAAATTTACAATATATAATAATTTATATGTTATATACAGCATAAATGACACAATTAATAAGAAAACCATATAATTCTTTTATTGTTTCGTTTTGAAGCTTGCAATTGTTCATGTAATCAAACACATTTTTTATGAAAAATCCCGCTAAAAAGTATTTTTGGTGCATAATAAAAAAAGATATATTTTTATTCATAAAATTCAATCTATTGAATTTTTAACATTAAAGATCATTTTAAACATGATGTGCATCATCTAAATTAATTTTTTTTAAATTATAATATAATTTAGAAATAAAACAATCTTGGGATTTCCAAAAAAACAAAAGGACATATAATTAGGAGCTTGTTGTAAAAAAAATGTGTTTCTGCAATTAATATTTTCTGCTTACCATCATTATATTTTTTTGGTAAGAAGTAATAATAAATAATGTAAATCTTTAACAGTTCGGAATTCATTATCACATGATATTATACTATTATTGATATAAGCGTGTGAAATGAAGGTGATGTATTCGTTTTTTAAATTGCAAAATCTTAAAATAAATAGTGAAAGGTAAAGGTAAACAGTTTTTTTTATTAGAATGGCTCACGAATAATATATTACCATCTAGCTATAAATATATACACATTATTTCATTTCTGAGCTATACAAATTTTTGAACAATTCGGAGAACCAGGGTAGTGTGTTAAACTATTTTTGACTGCATTGCATAATTAAATATTGGATTACTGAGTTTCCCCCATTGAGTATAGAGTATACTTAATTTATTAATATATGATTATATTTTGATTTACCTCTTATTTTTTCAATTTCAAAAAATATTTAGTACAATGTTTTAAAATAATTTTAAATGGGAGCCAGTAAATTGACATGTTAACAAAATTATAAATGGCTGGATCTCCATGTCCCGATTATGGTTTATATAAAAAAATATCCTATATTATAAGCGTATTAATGAAAGAGAAAAAGATTTTATGATTATTTCAGAATGATAATTTAAAATTCAAAATATATGAATTAAAAACCTTAGTCAGAATAATTCAGCAGTTTTATGGAGTAATATATGTTATATTAACGTTTTAACTTATCTAAACAAATAATATACGGTATTCCAGATTAAATTGTTTGAATTTATGGAAAATTATAACTCGAAACTGAATTCATAAGCCTAATACGAGCAGCTTGGTATCCAAAACTCATGAATTGAACAAATACAATTTTTTTGTTGAAACCTATTTTTATTTCGATTTAAAATAGACACAATTGGTATCTATGGCAAATATATGATTACAGCTACTAGTTATTAATAAACAGGTAATTTTATAAATAAATAGAGCTTTTAATATTTGATGGTGTGATGACTTGGGATGGGGTGGTCACAAAATATCGTAAAAAACATGTTAAGGAGTTAAAAATTCCGGACGAAGTAGAAGCATACATGCAAGCTCTCACACTCCGCAAGACACTTGAACTCACTCATTTATGGGAAGAAGAGCACTTGATGAAGATAGATCAATGGAAGATGTCAAAAGATGCATCAAAGAGTTGTGCAATATTTCAACACGCTGACCACGTCTAAATAGATAAAAACGATAAACAGAAAATTAACCCATATATAAATAATATATTTAATATTTGATGATTGATAAATACCCTTGAATTAATATGTCTCGAAAAAGGGAAGACTTATTGAAGAAGACTTTAGAGAGGAGAAGATACCGGAAAGTATAAATACGCTGTGCGCGTGGGGAATCAAGCAAGTTGAGCTCGAGAACAAAAACTAAAATTATAACTATAAATTTAGCCCATAAAAGAAAATTAATGGACTTGTTGATGTTTAGTATAAACTTGGGATGGAGTGGTCACAAAATACTATAAGTCGTATATTAATGTGCTAGATTTGCCAACTGAAGCGGAAGCATACGAAATAACAAAAGGATTATAAAGTAAACTTGAATTAATAGTATTATGAGAAAAAGCTTGAGAACGATTGCAAAGATGAAGATGTGAAAGTAAGTATCAACTAAATCTGCTCTATGAAGCAATCCAAAGTTTTTTTAACAACTATATAAAAAAGCTACAAATCAAAAAAAAACAATAAATAAAAATTATATTTGTCTATTTATTTTTAGAAATTAGGGATTAAAACATACGCGAAAGCATATGAACAATCCATAGTATTGAGAAGAACACTTGAATGTTAAGTCTTGAAAAAAGAAAACATTAAATATGATATATTGAGGAATCAAAATTTAAGCGAAAGCAAACATGAAAGATGTGAAAATTTTTGCCTATAAATACATATATAACCTGTATTTCTTGGTGAACGGTAGTTTATTTCAATAGATTTTAATAAATATTTTTTGCAATTTATATAGCATTTCTCAAATATTTCACAAAAGATGTGCATATAGGATAAAAAATGTAATATAAATACAATGCTTATTTTAATTGTAAATATGAATCAGAACTTGGTGAGCTTTTATATAAATGCAATATTGCATGCTATTTTTATTTTTTCACATAATAGTTTACATTTTGATTTCTTTTTTTTATCATATCGTCCTGCCTAATGATGGTATTATCTGGTACAGTTACATCTTGAAATATATATGTACACCGTTTTATCATGCAGAAGCTTCCAATTTTGCAGTTTTTTCGTATACGAACGTCTTCCATGATAATTGAATTGCTTCCTATTTTTATATTTTCGTGCAATTTACAGTTTGCTAAAACAACAGTATTGGCCCCCCATTGTAAATCACTAGAAACTTTGCTGTCAAGGTGTATCATCAATACCGCATTGGTTTTCTTTCTACGGTAAAATCCAAATTTTGTATGTTTATATGAATTCCAATGTATTTCGATGTCATCACCCGCAAAATTATGTCGACAAGTATGATTTTTAATCGGATTTATATTTTTCCATTCATTTAACAGCGACCAATCATCAGTAAGGTGATAACACTGGTAAATACTTTCACGATATTCAAACAAATCGCATAAAAATATTAAAATTCGAGAATATTTCATGGTAACCATGTAATCATCACCAGATTCATCATCTTGCCAAGAATTTGTATTCATTTTTAATGAATAATTTTTCGCATAATTCAAGAGGAAGTTAAAGGTCGTCTTTTCCACAGCTGATTCCTTTTTAATGTTGTTTATTTCACAATATTTTTTCAAGAGTTGCTTTTCTATATCAATACATCTATCTTTAATAGAACTAGAACTCACCTGTGAATTTCTTTCCAATATTTTAAGATCATATTCCAATTTTTTCTTAAATGACTGGCATGATTCCACATTTCCAGCTATTTCACGATTTGATACTGTTTTCTGCATAACTGAGGTAACTTTAATTAATGGGAATTCTTTATTGTAAAAAAAATCATCACCATCAGTTTTTTCAACCAAATCAATCATTTTAGTTGATTGATTAGAATTCGTATTTTCATGACGATCTACGGTTTTTTTAGTCATATATGTTCTATTATAACCGAAAAATGGTATTTGTGGTATATTACCGTCGTCAACTGCGGGATTTCCTTGTTTCAAAACATCAGAATGACTGGATTCGTTCCCTCTCACATCCGAAGAGCAAAGTTGTTTTAATTTCTCAATATATGCGATATTAATATCGCAACCCTTGATAATGTTTCTTGTACCATTTTCTTTGTCTTCGTTATTTGTAATATGAAATTGATGTTTAAATGGTTGATCGGGATCTGGTCTTAAAATATACTCTTTTTTAACGATCGTGTCTGTTTTTTGTTGTTTTTCGATGGCGCTCTTCGCAGATATAGATCCTGAAATTCCGAAAGCTTCTGTAATTTCAACTGTATCATATGTTGATGTATAAAAAGGTTGATCTACTTGGATATTTTTTTCACTATCTAGAAAATGGGGTGTGAATTCTTTATGTACCATATTTATCGTGCTGTTATCAGAAGAAAAGCTGGGTGAATTATCGTAATTGGTAACTCGTAATGTTTTCTGACATTGATTTTGTCTTCTTTTCGCAAGGGTACCTACAAATTTTTCAGAGGAGATATTTTCGTTCTTTAATGAGGATGAATCGGATGGTTCTGATATAGTTCCACAAGATGCACTATTTTGTTTTGTGCATTTGCGGAGGTTTAGTAATATATATAATTGAAATAACATTTTTATGGGTAAATAATTTTAAACTATTTAAATCGAAGGTCAAAGAAAAAATAAAAAGTGCAATTTTTATTATTGGTGTATTTAACATGAAAATAAAGTATAATCCATAGAGCTTATTTATATGTATGTAGATTTTTTTTTCATGGATTTATTTATAGGCTTACATAATTATTAGGTCTCATACAAATAGAAAATAAGAGAATAGATAATATATGGTAAAATATTTTTTATTAGATCAAATATTTTAATACAATGATGGTTGATGCTATTTTTTATGATTAAAAACAAAAAACATTTTATTTATTATCACAATGCTTTTACAATAGTGCGAAAAATCTTATATCTATTAACTCAATTATAATTTAAGCTATTTTATATTCCCAAATAGGCATAAAAAAAGATTAGATGCATATTTGAGAATGTATAAAAACAAAGGATAATCCTTTAGAATTATTTTGAGTTCAGAATATTATAAAGCTCTTTTATATCTATGTATGTACTTTTCTAAAATGATAAAAAAATAAGCTTTGTCTACAAGCGTCTCGCCCTAAAATATATACAGGCTAATCAGTACTCAAAAGATAGATTTATATGAAAAAATCATTTTTTGCATTATTTTAATCTTTGCATGATCAAATTTTATATTTAAAATAAATAAAACGAAATTATTGGTCAAATAATAATTTGTGTATGCACATCATATCAAAATTGGTAAAATCCAAAATTTGAATTCTTTAGAAAATCTAAAAGTATAAAAAATTATGTTATGTTTCTAAACAAATTCGAGGGAGATAAACTTGCTATCACTACGATGTCTTTTCCCTCAAAATATTAAACCAAGAAGCCATCTATAATCGCAGTAAAACTGCTTACAATTTAATTATACCATCTTTGTATACTGTAAACATACATCATAATTGTAGAACCATAAAGTTGATGTCAAAATAAATCCTTATAGGTCAAAAGTATTATCATGATTATTTTTAATATCTTTAGAGTATTTAAGAAATCCGAGGTATTATATGCCCTTCAAATATAAAATATAGCAAAAATACTGATCGTGTATCCAAATTATGTTTCATAAATGAATATTCAAGTGTATAATTTTTCATAAGTAAAAAAAATCATAACATAGCAAAAAGTTATTTTGAATACAAAATTCCATCAGAATTGCCATTTATTTTTGTTAATGGTCGATAATATGTTTTTTATAATATTTTAAGTCATATAAATAAATCTTTATCTTTGAATTTCGATAATATTCTATTAATATGTTAAATTTTAATTCATAGTATTATCTCTATATACACAATATTATAAATATTTTCTATGATATTTATTATAGTAATGTTCCTAATAAATACATTAATACCCGAAATGAAATAATGTATTTAAAATACCATTAATAGTTTCATTTGTGTAATATATCGCGTTAAGTATTTTTGCAGAAAATATAGCCGTAAATATATTTTTTTTGTGATTTATGAATCTAATAAAATTTTATTCTTTAGTATGGCGCCATGGTATTTTTAAAAAAATTTAAATCAAATCTGGGTCAAAAAGCAATAAAAAACTAAATTTGTCATTTAGATATTTATAAAAAAGATTTGTTTACAATTAGATAAAAATCACAATAATTGTCCTTTTATGAATAGAATTCTCTTTCCTAAGTCTTAAAAATTTATTGCATGGTGATATCATATTTTAAGGATCTATAAAAAATTGGCTAAAAAGTTTTAAAAGCGAAAACGTAAGGTATCGTGGTATATTTTTTATTTTTGATTGCGTTTAAAATAAATTATTAGCTCGATTTGTATTTTTTTCCCGCAATAAACATGAATTTACATACATTACAAGCACCAAAAAAAGTTTGCAAAAATTATACGTTTATTTTAAAAAAAAATTATTTAGCTGTATATTCGTATTGAGCTCTGTCACATATGCTATATACAAGGTACAAATATAGTGGCGATGCATAAAATATAGAAGTTTTGACTTAAAAACTTTTTTTTATGTATTTAAAACGCAAAATATTCACCATATTTGCCATATCAAAGTAAAAAGATAATTCTTGTTAAGAAAATCGGATATTTTATTTTTGTTACATCGTTTTCAATAAAAATATTATTGACTGTTCTTTTATAAATTTCGTGCATAAATCATGATTAAATGATTATTTTTCTACTTCCTTGCAGCAAAAAAATATCCTAGCGCATTTAAAGAGTATAAATTTCCAGTTTAAAATTTTCCAAAGGTACTTAGGCATAAATAGATATTGCAGAATAAATATATTTAGGGGGAAATAATATACTGAAAGCTATTTATAGTACCTTTTTAAGCGTATATTTTATTAAATGACCTCTAATTAATACACGAATATAATGAATCTAATATATATTGAAGGATTTTTACATGATACAAAGACAGAAACTAAGAACAAATAATTGACAGAAATATATATGTTCACTATAAATTTGTTTCATCTAAGTTAAAAAGTTATGCAAAATTTATCATACAAAAACAAATAAAACAATTTTAAGAGAGATAACTTCATGTCTATAGAGTATGCATAACTCATTTTGCAGCTTTATATACGCATCTCTTATAGTAAGATATGCTAAATTTTTTGGATTCAAGACTGATTCCATTAAATGTCTAATTACTGTTCTAATTTATATACACTTCATACATATCTAGAATCAGTATATTAATAAGATAATTTTTCTTCTTCATATAAACTCTGGTGGTATTTTATTATCGTAATCATCTTTATAAATACAAAGTGTTATTAATGATTATGGTCGAAAAACATTTATGTTTTATGTAACTCAATTACAGCATGATTTAATCATATTTCAAAAAAAGTCTAACCTAAAATTTTGCATTTGAATATCTGATGCGTCACACATAAAT
The DNA here is from genome assembly GCF_057557595.1 of Rhyacophila brunnea. Classification (NCBI taxonomy): domain Eukaryota; kingdom Metazoa; phylum Arthropoda; class Insecta; order Trichoptera; family Rhyacophilidae; genus Rhyacophila; species Rhyacophila brunnea. The sequence goes on along the minus strand of NW_028233069.1, from coordinate 2,210,501 downwards.
CCCACTATATTTGGTATTTATTATAATTCCAATAGTATAATTTTACAATATAAAATATAAAAAAATTTATTTTCAAATGCTTTTTATAAGACTTAGCATTTGTTTATAATCTCTATTTCAATGTGAGCATCTCATAAGCCTTAAATAAATTTTTATAAACATTTGGATAGCCTTTTGCATCACATTAAAGCATCTAAATAATATAACCCATATTTATAATTGTAAATTTATATGTTTTCAAGCCTTTAGGGTATCGTACTAGATTTATAATGGCTTAAACTCATTATAGATGTTCTTATACACAATCGAATATAATCTTAAAATTAAATTTAAAAAAAAATGTTTTTTCCAAACATATAGAACTTCTATGTATTATATTTATTGTCTCTGTGTGGTTTTCTTTTTATCAAACATATAGTTTTGTTGAGTAATTAATATTATTTTTATGATTAATTAACGTATTTCTCTTTAAAATATATTTTAATTCAACAAATGTTTTATAGCTATGCATTTTATGAAAAAAAAATAAGAAATTTTTTTATGATAATATATTTCATTTAGATATATTCTCTAATACCCTTTGAAATATTATAATCCTTATAATGAGGAGACCTCTAATTTTACAACTTTTTATATGGAGGTATGTTTCGATAGATATGCCGTAAAAAACATAATTTAATACTATGAATTTGTTTTTATGATCAATTTATAATTAGACTTTTATTTTTTCAAAATGGATTGTGGCACACAATCTTTGTACAGACTGCATGATGCCTTTTTTGTTTAATTCTAATATACATCCCTTCTTCATACAAGAATCTTCATCTATAGAGTCTTTCACAATTATAGAGTTTGAATATATGCTTCAAATTCATTGAAAATCCTAAAAACTTTTAGATATTTATTAAAAAGTATATTGTATATTAAATAAAAATTCAAAGACTTTTAAAAACCAAAATTGAATTTTACATGGAAAGCTTAATTAAGCGCAAAGTTGAGTAAATATGTGCAATCAAAAAATGATGAAAATAACCCATTAGTATAAATTTAACCGCTAAAAACTAGTAAAATCTTGTTTTTATGATTTGTGGGACGCAAAAAAGTTTATTAGCTCACTAGTGCGACAATTTAAAACGATATTACTTTTTCACTGATAAAGTTAAAGTAAGAATTTTAATGAAGCATAAAAATCTTGACACAAATCATAATAAGCGGTCTATTTTTGTTGAAAACATCTTATTTATGTTGATTGAGAATACAAAATTATTCAAATCCAAAATTGATTGAAGAGAACATAAGAAATCCGACTTCTGTAATATGGAAAGTATTGTAGTATTCGAAAATAGATTTCATATGTTTTTCAAAAATTTAGAGTGAATGAACAAATTTGCAATTTATTTCAAAATGAAATTAACATACAAACTATATGACAATCCTTTTGCGCTTTGAAAGTAATTTTTTATAAATATAAGAGAAGGGGCTGATAATGAGTGGTGCATAAATATCTATTTATAGATTTTAAAAAAATACTTATGAAACTTGCTAATGCTATTAAATATTTACTAATATGGTTAATGTTTAAAATTTTCTTATGCTTTGTAACTTGTTTTTAGCTAAAACTGTATATATTGCAAGCAAAGTTAACTTTATTTTTTATTGCATATGTATAATAGAATATATTGATTTTTTTTATATATTTATAATCTATTTTAGTGATGAATAAGCAATATTTCTACAAAAACAGATAATCTGAAAAGAATTATTTCCAAACAAAAAAATTTTATGTTTGTAATGAGCATTTTGTCTGCATCATGCCTTTTTTTATATAATTTTATTTTTAATCATATTTAAGTTTTTTTATAAACTATAGCACAAATGAAAGATATAAATATATTATACCGTGATTTTATAATATTTTAAGACTGCAATAGAACTTTATTTAATCACAGATTCAAGTTGTTAGTTTTTATTGGGCCCAAAAATTGGCATTACTGATAAATTTCAAGCTTGATCCAATTGATGTTCGTTTCCCTTAATAAATAACCTGCTAAAATGGTTTTTGGTAGAATGAAGATATACTTCCTACTATAAAATATATTTTCGATACTGCGTCGTGAAACTGTGGTACTTGTTTATAGACATAAATAAAAAAATTCGTCATAAGATGACCCCTATTTCAGACAATGAAAAAAAAGGAAGTGAAAGCATGATTTATGTAAATCGTCTTTTGAAACTTTGATGTATCTCTATTTTTTGTTGGGATCTGTTAAAACAAGCATGATAATCAAATAATTGTATTATATGACATACTGCATAAACCAAAACACATTCGCCCGCTAAACATACTATTTAATGTGCAGTTTTTTTATTCTAAAGCAGAAAAAACCAAAAGATTATGATAGTAAAAAAATAACAAGATCTGCAACAATAAAAACAAAGCTTTACTCTAATCTAAATTTACAATAAATTCGTAAAGTTCTTCAACAAAAATGATACTTATCATAAAATTTGTTATCTTTTAACATTTTTTTCGCATATATAATATCCGATGAACATATATCATTGAAATTTTTTATAGAAGGGTTTAAGGTGTTTTAATTTTATAACATATAATATACACATGGTAAAATTATAAAAACTAACATAAATAATCAATGCATTCTTATATGCATCTATAAATAACTTTTTAGGCGAATTTTTTCTATTTAGTGCAATAAATGGATATGTATATTATATATGTAAAAGGTTTTATCGAAAAGTTAGCTCTAATCTATTTTTTTGAAATTTAATGGGCCTTTTTCAACCAAGAGAATTATGAGTACTGATTATATTCATTTACACATCACAAGTATGATCTTTTAAAATAGATGATAATAAAATATATATATTTAAATGTGCTTTTTACCACTCAAAAATAAAATAACTGATTTTAAATTTTTCAATAGTAAAAAAAAATAAAGAATAGATATAGTCAATAATTGAAATTTATGATTTCAACAATATTTAATATATTAAAATTTCGGTCTTATCTTAATCGAATTCTTATTTGACAAATCTTTAAATAAAGCGTACTGAATTATGTTAAGAATTCCTAAACAAGAAATATTTATATATAAAGTTGTTATTATCTACGTTCGTAAGTAAATTCTACACATGGGAATAAAAGAATTTGTGTTTTTTGATTTTTTATATAAAAACACGCATAAAGACGTCTAATTATAAAAATGCTGCAAAAACATAGCAAATATAGTTTTTGGCTACAACTATTATCAAAAACTAACTTCTGCATGAGAATATTTATCCTTTCAATATATTAACTTGTTCAAATTGATCTGCCTCTGATGAAAAAAATCAATCTTAAAAATATGTAAGATAAAAAATCAATTGCCTCCTATTGTAAAAAAAAAATACTAGTGTATATAAAATTGATTTATGAGCTGTTTAAATATTCTTTACTTTAAATATGATGTCACATCTTATACTATAAAAAAATTAATGCATATAATCTTTTTTCTAATTAATTTTTTATAGCATATTTCTTAATAATAATGAGCAACAGTTAATAGACCTACGTTTTGTACATTATTCTATGCATCTCGTGGCATTGTAAACGGAAATTTATAGAAAAAGATAGGATTTGTTGTGATTTACGCTAGATTTCTTAAAAGTATGCTATTATTATTTTTATAGTAGGAGATTACGATTAAAGCTTAAGGAGCTATAAAGGGTCTTTTATTGTGCATATATTAAGCACATTTCGAGTTTTTTTATAAGCTAAACTTTTATAATCTTTTCGAAGTTTTTCTTTTTGAATAGATACACGTATATCCTTATGTTTATAAATTTTTTTTTGCAAGCGTATCCTCAAAATATAAAGGATTTGAATATAACTGCTAGAATTTTATTTAAAAATTACAAATATTTTTTGCTTAGTATCTGAGAAAAAATTTATTTATTTGCAATAAGAATTGGCAAAAGCACCTAGAAAGCCGATTCTAATACATATTTTTTATATTTTTTTTGTAAAAAAAAGATAAATTACGCATTTTCAGATACCAAAACATACTAAAATATTTTATCGTATAGTAAAATTTGACATAATTTTCTAAAAAAACACAAAATAGTTCTACATTCTAAAATTTTAAATTTTTTTTTCATGAATTACTTGCATAAAATCTACAGGATTGCAACATCTTTTGTTTTTTACAAGTACATAATTTTCAAATCACAAAATATTACAAATAAAAAAATATGAAAACATCAAAAAAGCAAAAATTATTTAAAGTTTTTTTTTGCATACTTTTTAGATAAAAAAAAATTTATACATTAGACTATAAGAATAGGCCATAAGTTCTATTCATGCGCTTAAAAACTAGTATTTTACATTTAAGAGTCCTATTTATAATTTTTGTGCTATGGAAAAAAAAATTTACTTTATAAGAGTTTAAACTAACATTAAGTTTTAAACATACATAATTTCAGTTTTTGAATATATTTCGCATATCATTTTATGAATATAATTTAACATTTTTTAAAACTTTTTACCTATTGAAGCAACCTAAAATGAAATTTTTACGCTTTTATTTTTAGTATTTATCGCAACAATATGAAATAAATCAAATGCATAAGAGAGTCAATATATGATATAATATTTCTTGCTATATATTATTTCAAATAAAAAAGTATGCTTGAAAGAATTATGTATTTTATTAAAAACGGTGCAGCCATGAAAATTTATCTAGTTTTTAACATTTATAGAGATTTTCAATGATATAGAGTTTGTCAGCTGTTCTTTTATTGATTTTATAGTCCGTTTAGATTTAAAAATATAAATATTTTATTGTTATAATATATATGTTTTTATTTTTTTTGTGTGGGAAAGTTATAGATGATTCTAGCTATTATAAGCTTCATTGCTTATTATTTACTATTTCTAAATAATATTGAAGTTATTTGTTTACATAGATGTATTAAACATTGATGAAATATGTATTTTACATGTCCAGGTTTATGAACCCAAACAGATTCAAATATTAGTAGCGCCTTTATACATTTTTAGAGTATAATCTTCCCATCTTAGGAAAATTGTTGTATTTTGTTAATTTAAAATCAACATAGACTTACTGTAATTTTAAATTCATATTTTATCTTACGAATTCCGTTCTATGTAAAAAGAAACCGTTTTAAATATTGTGAGAATCTATAAAGTCGCTCTTATGTGAAATAGATATTATTGATCTTTTATAGGCCCACTAAAATAAAATTTATATTTGTTCAAACGATAGTGATGATGCGTTATTTTGTGATCAATTTAAAAAAAGAAAAACTCATTTGAGCTGACTTTTTTTGCAATCTATAAGATACGTCATATTTTTCCCTCGCTTAATAATTTGTAGCCGCAATTTATTATTATTCAACCAATAAGTATACAAAATTTGAAATTAAGAGTTTACAAAGCCAATTATTTTATTTTATTTGAATAGTATTTTCGTTTTTTTACTTGATTTATATCATTTAATGCAATAGTACAGTATAAACTTCTTATTTTGATTATAAACAAATTTCCCCCTTTTAAAAAAAATATTTTAGCCCTCGAACTGTGTCGATATGTACACCTATAACTATATCTAAAAAATATTTTTGTCTATGTTACAATTTATATAAATATTAATTTTTTTATACGTTATTATTTGTATTCGGTCCTTTTATATATATTATGCATATTTTTATTTTATAGATTTTGTACCACTTTTTTTAGCACCATTTCGTATTTTAAATCAAATTTTCTGTGATCATTATGCTAAAAGTTTATAAATATCCCATCATTTTTGTTTTAAATTTCTATAATAAACCAAATATATTCCCCTAATTATGATACTTCATATATTTTTCATTCTCATCTTCATTCAAGTTGTCAATACTAGTTTATAGTATTTAAATCAACGTAATTATAATTTATACTATCTAAGTAAAAACATTTGTTATTTTTGATTGATTAGTGTATCCGTTTTAATTCTGATATTTCCTTCGAATTTTCGCATATTTATTTTGCCGAAATTCTTGTTGGTTTGGGTTTCGTTTCTTTTGTTTTCACATATGTTTAGCGGCTTGATTAAGAAAAATCTAGATAAAAGACAATTAATTTGTGCTTTCGCGTGTAAACATGCACTTATATCCTCTTGCTTCAGGTATCCAGATCATTGATTATTTTTTGATTTTTTCATAAATTATAGACTTTATTTTCATATCAAAGACTACATCTTTGTCTTGAATCTAACAGCATTAACCTTTTTTCGCTTGATTTTATATTCCCGTCTTTTTACAACCGTTTAGAACCTCATACATCAGCCATTTATATGCTTTTTAGAATATATAAAATATTTTGGGTAAAGTTACAAAATATACTTATAAACAATATTTTATAGTTATTTTAATTGGTTAATCGTTTTTTTTGTTTTATATAAAGCGTATTTTTGCGTAGAGCAATACTATTCTAGACCGTGCAATATTCAAAAAAATATAAAGGCTGTTAACTATTTTTAATTCTGTAACTTATTTCTCATTAAATGAGCAAATCTATATTCCGAATCTATAAAAATCTTAGTAAGCCTATAGATGGAGATTCCTTGCAATTTCGCGTCGAAATGTTAGCAATTAACGTAGAAAACAAGTAAATTATAGATAATTAAATGTAAAAAATGTTTATAAGCAATCTTATATATCCTTTATTTTTTTTCATATCTGAATAAAATTTAGAGCTATGTACAAATAGACTTTGTCAACACCTAGAATACATTATATTAGATAAATATCACAATGTAAATCCAGGAATAAAAGAATAAACATATTTTGTAGCATTTTTGGATATTTATTGCATGAATTTCAATATGAAATTCACGAAAAACAGAAAATATGATATAAGTTTAATTTTTTCTTTTAATGAACTTTTTTTATGGTTTTATTTGAGAAATTTTCTGATTGTAGTTAAAATTGTATTTCAGATGACAATAAGCATCTACTGTTATTTAGACGCGAAAAAATAAAACTGATCTTTTCGTATTGTTTCATACATATTTAAATATTAGTTTAAACTCGGTGCTATAAATTTTATCGTATAATACTTCTAATGTTCAGATCTATGCTGTATTGGCCTTTTATTTTAAAAATAAATTTCATACAAAAATAATTTTAATAAAAAGCATTTTATATATGGATTTTTAGAAAAAATTAAATAGAAAAACTAAAAAATTCAATTTGAAAATGCATGTATTGATATTTGACAATTTCTAAACATACAAGAAAACTATGATTCCCCCCATGAAACTTTCTTTTTTGCTAGAAGATATTTACAGATAAAGTAATATTTATAATATGAATATAAAATAAATAATATATATTGATTTTTATGATCAATGGTTTAGGGTCTATATGGCAAAATATATTAATTAATTAATCTAATAAATATATATAGAAGGGTTTTTTTATTTATTCAGAATTATTAAATTAGAATAATATCTGTATTAATTATATATACAAATGTAATATCCTTGTAAAAGATATAATCAATATAAGTTTTTTTCGACAACATAAATACTATTTATTTTTTACCTTTCTTTAAATATAAAAGTTGCTATATTTAAAACATTCATCTTTACTATAGATCCAGCATCATGAACTAGAATTTTTGCTAAAAATGTAAAAACCGATTGAATTTTTTATTTTAAAAATAATATAATAAAAACCTTTCCACTTTCATATATAGTACAAATAATAACTTTTATTATTATTTAATCTTTAAATTTTCAATTCTAATATGATTATCTAAAAATCTAGTTTTATTTGGTTTAACCGTTGGTTCGTCTTTTAATTTACAAACACAATACGTTCTAGATTTTTTGAGTTTAAAAGAAAGTTTATGCTCATTTATAAGTTTTTTACAATATAATACATCAAAAAAATTCTTTCATTTTCTTGTGGATGTGAACATATATATTTTTCTTTAGCTTTAGCATTATATAATTTTAATGATAAGTTATCTTTTTTATATTGTGAATTGATTTTATTTCTTGATTTTAATCAAAAAATTGTAATTTTGTCATGACATTTCTATTATATGTTAGCTTATATTTTTTATAGAAAAATCCCTTATGTCTTAATTTAAATATATTTTTTGTAGTAATGCAATATTCCCCGTGTTTGTATGCATATTCTAGCTGCCCATAGAATTTCTTATTATCACATAACTTATGTTTTAGTGTGATATTATAATCTCTAGTTTTTTCCATATATAATATCTGATTCTTACACATAATTCCAAAAATTTTGGTGGTTTTTTTACTTATCGTAATTATATAAATTTTTGTTTTCAGATACAAAAATGCGTTTACTTATAGAAAGAAGTTGCTCTAGATATAATTTATTCAAATATACACAAAATATCCAATTGTAATAAAAAAAAATTTGTGGAGCTTATAGGTGTCTATATTTTTATACTAAAATAGGTATCATAATAATATAGTTTTATTCTTATATTTGCTATGAATAAGTTTATATTCATTTAGAATTTTATTGATAAAATATGTTATTAGGATTTGGAGTTTTTATAGTATGAAAATTAGCAGCCTTTGATTCAAAAAAAAATATAATTTACAAAAGAGTGTGTGTTTACTCTTTTCTCTGTCGCCAGAAAAATTTAACTTAAACATACATAACTATAATTGCCAGTATAAAACAAATAAGAAGGTTCCTTATAACATAAAAAGAGAAAATATGATATTAAGTCTTTGTTAATATAATAATATTGGTAAAATTCACGCATATTTTATATAAAATTAAGGGTAAGCGAATAAAGCTTTTAATGGCCTTTTATATTATATTTTCATGTAAGATTCGAAGTGAACAAACTCTTAACACATAAATACATAGAGAAATTATTTTTATAAAGTTGATATATCATATGTGATTGTCCTATTTTAGTTATAGGTGATGATTCAGACAGTCGCATACGTTTTATTCCATATTTTGAATTTTTATCCATTTAATATGGAGCATTTATTTTAAAATAGAATATTATATAATCTTTATGCATCATTTTGGTGCTCCTAGACTGTTAAGAACATATACTGGCAATAAAGTTGCTTATCATTTTAAAAAATAAGCATTTTTTTCTGGCGTTATATACGAATATAAATCTGAATGTTTTCTATTTTAAAGGCGTATGGAAAGTACTTGATTGATAAAAATACATAAAATGTTTCAAATGTACAGTGAAAAGTCCCAAAATACTTGTATGTGATTAAGAATTCAAATCAATAAAAGTCGATAATAAAATTTATTTTCACTAGGCACAATTTTATAAATGATTATGTGACCTTTTTTTTCATATTTTATCCAGTAATTTTTTCTTACGGAAATTTTTTCTATGTCTGTATATATGCTGATAACTATAATCATCGATTTTTGCTATTAATTAATATTTTTTAATAGGTTAGAGTGTTATGTATTTAAATTCTTTGCATTTTTGTAGATTCTTCTTTGTCTTCTCTCATGTTATAAGCATTAATCTCGCAAACTTTTATTTAAAACCATTACATGTCAAAATTACCAGATTTGGATCCCCTAAAACGGTATAATAGTGTGCGAAATATTTAAATTCATTTTTTTATTTTGTAGCATAAGATTTATGGTAAAAAAGTACAGCGCACTTTTAAATGTCTATGTGTAGAAAAAATTGCAATATATCTGCGAAAAATATTAGATGATTAGTTTAAGACTTTAGAATTATAATTTTAAAAATGTGAAAATATTTTTACAATATGTATTTAACATTCCGTTATGTTTTAATGGCTAGGAAGCTGTAAGTAGCTCTATAAAAGTTTCAAAAACTAAGTTCCTTTTATTTAATAACACATTACTAAAAAATTATAATATTTTAAACTCAATATCCAAGTTTCGGATTCTTTCCTTATACTTTGGATAACTCAAACTTAGGGTCGAAAATCAATGAAAAAAACATAATGTCTTGGTTACTAAAATTTTTATCCATTTTATAAAGCTAAAAGACAATCAAAAAGGTTTTTATAAATTTGAAGAATTTAGTGAAATGGCGTGAAAGGATTATATAATTGGGCATAGCAATTACTCAATAAATATATCATTGAAAACATACATGAGTCAATTGAATATTCATATTTAAAAAATATTAAAAGAATTTTTTATGAATGAGTTTCTGATTAATATAATAGAAGAAATCAATATTAGTACCTCTATTGTTTGAATAAAGAATTCAGAATGGTAATCGAAATTTTTTTGAGACACGTAAATTCTATTTAAATGTATTTAACTGTTTTTTTGCATTTAAATAGATTATTTGGGAATAGATAGAATGCATAAAAGTATTTACTTTTATATCATAAAGCTTAATAGAATATGAAATGCATGGATGCAAAGATTATACTTGTAACATATATTTATTATATAATCGGACAATAAAAATTCATGGTTTAAAATTTATACGTGATTCAATATACCTATTCTTCACAAACTTTTATTTGTGCTGATTCAATGTATTTATATATTCTATCTTTAATTAATATTACACTACTTAGAATTACTTTCATCAAAAAATCAGTCATTTGGGCATCTAAATTTTACTACTTTTATTCTGAATAATACAATAAACATAAAATATATGTTTGATTTAATTTCAGCGAATATTTGTTATTTTTTTGATAATATTTAGTTAAAGCGTAGAAATCTGCAAATTATTCATATCGAATATAAAATTATTAGAATGCTCAAAACTACGAAATAAGCAACTTCAGCGATCGGAATCGGTATTTAAATCTTGATATATTTTTAGTTCTTAATTTACTAAATGCATATGGTCACCTATCGTTCTATGTGTTTATTTTTTAATAATTATAATATTTTTTTAACGACGCCAATTTTATAAATTATGTGTTTACCCTGATATTGGTACTTTGATTATATAATCAAAATTATTATCAAACTCGACCAAAGTTATAGATTTTCTTTTTTATTAAGTAAAGATAAAAAACCTTTTATGTGATAAACGTAGGATAATTAAAATTAGAATATCTGTTAAAAATTACAAAAAATTGAAATTTTAATCATGGGTAGATTTTATAATTTTGACATAACAGAAATTATTGAAGATAATTTCTCAAAGGTTATATTTTCTAAGACTATGGCGCATAAATGCAAAAATTGGAACATATTAAGATATATAAATCTATTCTTGGGTCATTATAATCCTAAATTTACACACGTTTTTATTTTATGATTTAAGATTTATTAATGAAAAACATCTTATGCTATTTAAACAAAATTAGTTTATTGTAAATACCATATAGATAGTTATTGGAAGATAAAGCCTAATTTATAAGATTATTATAACTTTGTTTTACAAAGAAAGATTTTTTTTCCACAAAAAATCGGTGTACAAATAAAAAATCATTGAAAAAAAAATTCTATTGATTCTTTTATTTAGATGAGTAAAATATTACGTTTTAAAAAAAATATTTGTGATTTTTTTCCGCCCAGTATACATAAAAATTGCTACGATGCTTGATGTATTAGATATAAATCTGAAATCTATATAAAATCGGATCATTTCGGCACAAAAAAATATCATGAAATGTCAATTGGGAAAAAATACTACATCATAATAGAAGATTTTCTTAAGGTTTTATATATTTTCTTAAGGTTTTGAAATTTATCTTTCGGTATTTTTGTTCTATTATTTAAATTAATCAAGGTGATAACGCTTTAAACAAATACATTCGATTATACCTGCAAAAATAGAATAAAAATTTATAAATTAGAAATTTTATGTTTTTTCTGGTGTACATTGTGGATATCTGAATCAAATATCTATTAAAAAATTAGAAGATAACAAATTTTTCTTTTATATATAAATCTTTTTTATCATAGATACAATATTTCAAAATTAAAGATATAAAAATTCGAAATAGGTTTTCAGACTCTTAATAATCAATTTATATTTTTATTTGTGATAAAAAAATGCATTGAATTGTATGTACTCGAGTAAAAGTACAAATATCGGCAGGGGGTATACAAGAAATTTAATTAATGAAGAGAATATGTTCAATGTAAAATAAACTCTACACATTTTAGCATACATATTATATAAGATTATTTGTTATAAAAAAAGTATAGACTTGAAAAATAAGCCTTTTTAATATGCATATAAAATTTGAATGAAAGTACATGTTCTTTTAAATTGTAGATTCTGAATCTAATATACATCTTGATAAACGTATCGATTACCAATTTTACTATTAAATTCCAAATTTCGATGTTATGAGGTTTTATTATAATATGAAGTTGCATACATTTATAAATTTTTAAATTATTTATAAATAGTTTGGCTATAGAATATACAAACATCAAATAGATTCTGAGTTAATGTGAATATAATTTTATAGTATGCAAGAGATGTTCCGGCAATCGAAAAATACGAATATTAAAACTTTTAATCATCTAGACTATCTTTAATTTAGTCGATAAAACTTACAAAAAAATATAGATTCGATTTACACTTACAAGTTTAAAAAAAAAGAAATCATAAATAGAATTAGAAATCTTTAGATTTTGATTTTTCCAATAATTATTATAAAACTAATTTTATGAACCCCTCCCTATATGTCACTTATCGTTCTTATTCTTATAAGTTTCATCAGGTGGTCAATTGAATCGAGTAATTTTGCCGAGGGAAACCCAAATACCAAATGTAGACCACAATATTGTGAAAGTCTTTTCTCAGAAACAAATAAAAACCTGCCTAAGCGTGTAAGTTTTAAAATAGATGCCCAAACAGACCATATTGCTACTGAAATAATTCCGACCATAAAAATCATTTGCAAAGAACGGGTTTATCTCGATCCCTTACTTCGTTTACCAGGATATCGGTTTGCCTTAGATAGCTAAATAAAAAGCTAAACATTCATAAATAAGCTAAATAGATAGATAATAATAAAAGTACTATTTTATAACATCAAACGAAAAATAGTTATTGATGGTTGCATTATTAGTTCTATGGTTTTTATAAATTATCTTATTTTTTCTATGCACATGAATGTTTTACATAATTATTCTTTGTGTCAAAAATTTATGTATACTATGATTTGAATTTTTTAATTGTGAGATCGAGTGTCTAAATTTATGTATTATTGGGATGAAGAGATTAAAGAAATATAATTTAAAAATTGCAAATAAACAATTAAGATACTTTAGGGTAGCACAAAGGGAATATATATTACTGAAAAATAAATTCCGTTTTATTTTGTTGCTTGTAAAATAACACATTATACTGTAAAAATTACTTTTTCGCAAATAAATAAAAAAAATATTGTTTTTTTGCTTTATTATCACTATCTAACGCTATTCAATATAAATATGCTAGAACTGGATTTGATGTATATTATATATACGTAAATTCTTGATCTTTAAATATTTACGCTCCATTGTAGAACCTTTATCTATATAATTTAAACAATTATATGGCCATGTTTGGAATATTTTTTCAATTTTCAAGTCACATGGGTAATCAAAAAAAACATATTATCAAATAAAAAGTAATTTAGTATGTTTGTAAAGTTGCAGAAACTATTTGACCTAAGAATTATGCTGTGTTTTAGGCTATAAAATCATAATAAAGCATAAATATAAAGACATTGGGTAGATTTATACGTTTTTTTAATAGTTAAATGTGATTAACATTCTATATTTTGATTATAGTTGTACAGTGCTATTTTTGATAAATCTAGAGCATCTTAATTAAATGTAGTGTGGTTTATTAAACTATACAATTTATAAAATAAAGTATCTACCATGATGCTATTTCATATTGTAGAATGCTGTTTTTATGCCGATATTGTTTTTTTTCATAACATTTATTTAGTAGTAGTGCTAATATTATACAAGATAATTAAAATATGTTTTTCACTGCGACCTAATAGTTCCTAGATATTGTAGAACATTTTTATACATAAATCATTTGATATGGTGGATTTTTAAATTAATGAAACGCAATAAGATTTATATTGTCATTAAAATTTTTAGCATGGAAAAAAGTCCTCTAACAGGAACATAAAATTGTAAATGCTTATATTTAAACTTTAGACTATAAACAGCGACTTTATCTTTTTTGTCTCTTTTATACACTATTCCATCAGGAGTGCAAAAATTAGTATAGAATCATAAAAATACGATATTACCCTTATAATAAATTTTAATTTGCAGTTACATTTTTTTGTCTAAATTTTTCATGCTTTAAAATATTTACTTTGTTACTTTTTGTAGAAAATCTATAATTTATGGCTGCTTAATGCATAAAAAAACAATTAAAATGTAGCTTATGCATTTAAAAGTTAGTTTTCGTTCATAATTTAGGCAAGAAGACAAAAATATATTTGTTTATGGAATATATATAAACATTTTTTTTGAAATTTTATTTGTGTAAATTAGAAAAGGAGACCATATATGACAATTATGACATAAATGGGCAAGATATACATATTGCAATCTATAAAATGTGCAATATATGTAAATGTATTCAGCAAAATGAAATATAGTGGCTCGTATTTTTACCATACAATATTTTATAATGATAAAAAAAATTTATCACGGCAAACAATCATTATCCTTTTAAATATAAATGATATTATTTAACAATAATAAACTTACTATTTTTTTTTGTTTTTATGAAAAAAAGGTATATATTCCATTTAATAATTTGTAACAAAATTAAATTCGCAATAAATATAGAATTAGCCTAAGAAACCTTCTTAATAACAATTTCACATTTATTTTTATATTTTATTTTTTAATATTTACTTTTGAATTTTCAATCTACTGCTAGGAATGCATAAGATAGCAAAATAAAAACAAGCTTTTGATTAGATATGGATAAGTTATTATGATTTTCGCGTTTTTTTATGTATCAGATTATGATAAAAATTCGGAATAGAATAAATAAGACTTCTTTCAATAATTATTAGAATACATAAGCTATTATATTCGATTTTTATTGCACAAAAACGTTTGAACATTATGAATTAAACGTTTTTATACTAAAATATTAAAAATTAGCTTGTATTTTCGAAAACATGTAAAAGTAACACTATAAATGTAATATATATAAAAGAGGGGAATTTTGATAGAAATTGTGTACTTTTTAACTTTTTCTGTCAAAATTGTATGATACATAAGTACATAATTATTGCAAAAATAACCATGCATAAATGTAAATTCAAAATCATAATCATTCAAAAAATGGCTTTTTGACCGTTCAATATACTACAAAACATATTGTAATTCGTGCTTTACAAACAAAACCCTACAAAATTCGTGGTAATATGGATTTTTTTTTATGTTATTAACGAGCGTAAAATTATTATGCGTAAATTCATAATAGACTTAAAAATATTCTATAATTTATCGATGAATCTTATTACTGAATTTTATTCAAACTGAAATCACTTAAGTCTAGGTTTTTTTCTGTTCATTTTTGTTACTTTAATAACTATTATGATGTAATTTTGTCAAAAAATATTCTCAAAAAAAAAACTGGAAATATCCATTTATTTGAATTTTTTCGCTAGCTGATCATCTTTTTTGTACAACATAGCTAGTATTAATAGATTGAAGTTTTTCAATGCAGCTCTGATCAAAATGCACAATCATAAAATAAAAATATCGCTGGAAACATTTTTATGTATCTTATAAGATGTAAATCAAAAAAAAGTTCTGTTTCAATCACAATTTTATTATTAAGTTAAGATTTCATAAAAAACAATTGTCTAATCACTTTTTTTAATAATAACTATACATAGTGTAATATAACTCATTGTTACGAAACACGAGGGGTTGGAGTTTTACAATCTAAATGTACTATTTTTATATAGTAATATATGTTATAGTCAAGTGTATTTTTTATATAAAACTCGAACAAAAAAATTTGATGGATCTGGCATTGAATTAAATGTGTCTACAATCTAGTAAATTATAGTATGATAGGCCAATGACTTTCTTTTATTCTTTCTCATATAGAATATAATCCAGACATTGAACTACAGGATAAATCTATAACACAGAACCTAAGTAGTTTTTATGTATTTGAGTTAGAAAAAACATTTAGGAATAATTTAGGCCTTATTTATAATCAAATTATACAAAAAAAAACCAAAAATAAATTATACTCAAATTTTCACGTAAATTGTTTAAATTTTATTAGGAATCAATAAAACCTTTCTCAAAACATTTTTTATTGTGCAGAATATCCATAAAACATTTAATTTGATATTTTTCGTATACAATTGTGCTTATTGATAATGCCATATGAGCAAAAGCTTTTTTTATACTATTAATTTTTTGTAGAGTTTCTTTACGAACCAGTCTATATAATCCATAAACCTTTGAATGCAATTCTAAAACAAATTAAAATGACTAAAAATTTTTAATATCATATAAATCGTGTTTTAAAGGACTCTTGGTGTCTTAAGATAACCAGTTTATGCTCAATCATAAAAAAATTCTCACTAGACGCATAAAAGCATCAATTATTTTTTTGCAAAAACCAGCGAAAATATTACAGTCTAAGCGAAGTTTTATTTTTAATTTGAAATTTTAATAAAAATTTTCCATTTCGTTTCACTTAGCTTTTCATTATCTTGGTCGCATACATATCTTCCCGGATTATATTAGATGAATTATAAAACCTATTTTTTCACTGCTTTTACTGCATATACTAAGTACCTTTACATATTTATATCTCCATTTAGATGAGTTGAAACCGTCTATTTGTAATAATCGCGATTCAAAACGGATTTCATAATGTCAAATATAGTCTTTTTATGGTTATATTAACATATAAAAATGACTTTGTAATTTTTTTAAAATCCTAAATAATGCTTTTTTGTCCCATTTTTATTTTATCTATCGAAATTTTCATACAACCAATCAAAAATCTTAAGAATTTTACATTAGGTCCAATTTGAATTCATTGATATAATCTAATTGTAAGAGGCAATACATACACTGATCAGTGTCTGAATTTGTAAAATACAGTCATTTTTAGAAAAATGACTAGGTTGCGAAAGAAATATAGAAAAAGCTCTTTAATTATATATTGATAGTCTAACTTTTAAACATTTATTAAATGTAGTGAAAGCATTTTTATCTCATATCTAATATATGCGTATCTTAAAATCATTAAAATTTATACTTTACATGAATTATAATTCTGAATATTTTTTGGCGTAAAATTATGCTAAAAATGTAAATTTACAATCTTAAATATTATAAATCGTGGTTTAATAATATTTAAAAAAATACATCTCATTTTATATAGATTTGAATCTTATTTCAAATCACATAACTTGCCTCATTCCATGAGCTTCAGTACCATGTTTTTAATAAAATTATATTAGGCTTTATTATTTGCATTTAAACCTTTTAGCACAGAATATTAGATTTTTTTGATCATAATATGTGAATTGAGGAAGTTTTATTCGATCTTTATCATTAATTAAAAAATACTTGAAAATTTAAAATTTATTTGTAAAAAAATAAATAATGTAGACAGTTTAGAAAACTACTGAGCAAATGACAATGTATAATAACTTTAAAGCATTTAGAAAAAAAACAAAGCAATTAATTATATATTAGTTTGTAAAAATTCATAGATTGAATTTCAAATTGTTATAAGAAAAAAAATAAAAAGGGTAAAAACGCAATCGAATAACATACTGGAATGCAATTTAAAAGCATAAATTTCATTTTAAAAATTGTTTCATAATTATATTCATCGGTTTAAATAAGTTCTGTCATTACAAATATCAAATATATGCAAAAATTGCCTTATATTGCTCAAGCTACAACAACGAGATTCTTTTAAATGTAACGATCTATTTGAAGGTTTAAGTGAACATATTTATCAGCGTAAAAACTGAATAACCCATGAAAAATGTATTTTTTAAGTCTATTAAATAATACAAAAATAAATTAAAAACAACCAATTATCAAAAATATATATAGCACTATCCAAGATAAAATACATGGTTTTTTAAGGCAACAGAATACTAAGTTCAACGCAAAAAGTGTATATTATTTCTAATTCATTGTATGTGCATCTTTAATTATATATAAAATATTAAGATATATATCCCCAAAGCTGCTAGAAAAAACTCGTAAATAAATATAAATTCAGATTTATATATGTTTTCAAATAATATATTTCCACACAAGCGGAATACTTTAATTTACATACACAAACACATCATTATAATATTAACTTTCTATATGCAGATTTAACGTATATTTTATTTTTTCATCTATTTGAACACAAAAAAAATTGTTTATCATAGAATATTTATGACAAAAGTATAATTTATTTTTGCGATAAATCCATAAAACATCGTTTTGTAAATTTTTTATATTTTTATCGCATAAAATATCTATATTATGTCTTGAAAATTAAAATTTATGTTTTCTTGTATGTCCATAAAAACTCAAAGTAGTAAAGTATTGTGTTTTTTGTACGCATATTATAGAATATACAAATATAATTTAAATATAATATTTTATATTGTTTCTTTATTCTTTGTGTATTCGAGCATGAAACACTCTTTTACACGTAATACTTTTTATTTTTTTTGAAAATCATAAAAATTTATAGCTATAAATACTTTTTCATAGAAATAAATGAAAAACGTCTATTTTTTTCTATAGACTTAACTCAACTGCTTTTTATAATATATATGAATGCTATTTACCCAATAATGATATAAAATCTAAAATCTTGGCTGTTCATCTGTATAAAATTTATAACCATATAGAACTATTAAATATGATAAGAATTTTATAAATTAAATATTTTTACTTTTAATAAAGGTCACAATCTTTTATGCTCTATTTTTCCTGGATTTTGGCTACAACTAAGAAGATTGCTACCTGTACGGCTTTTTTTTCTAACTAACCCGGGTAAAACACTCTATGATATCTTGCGGCTTTGATTACTGAGAATACAAATTTTATATATAAAAATTGATCCCATTCCTCGGATAATACTTATTTTTGACGTTATATGATCTTGAAATTTCGTTTCACTTATGAACTTTCAAAGACGATTTAAATAGTAAATTTTATACATTATATAAATTCCAATTTTTTTTTGCAATTCATTTTTTAAATAAATTCAAATACACAACTAAAAACCTATAAAATATATATGAAAGAGCAAGATTTCACTTAAAATACTTTTATGTTATCATTTTATATTTTTTTGCGATATATTGGTTTTCTTCATTGCAATTTATGTTATTCGATAAAATTTTATTGTTTCTGATTTGTTTGTGTAGGTTAAAAGTTCGAATCTTTAATAAAAAAACCATCGGAATTACGTTATCGCACCCTCGTATATAAGAACAATGATACAATTCTTTTTTTATGTTTTCTAATAGTTAAATACAGAAATTTCGTTATTTATTAAATTCACTTTTATACTATTTTTATAGTCTCCGATACATTTGTAATATTTCATTTCTTACGATTTTTTATAACGTAAATAGGTTATTGTGTCGCCTATGCGTTTATTTGTAAACCTTTTTATTACAAACATTCCCTGATAACACTACACATATGTTTAAAGATTTCACATGGTTTTTTTGTGTTTTTATTCCCGAAATAAAATTATATAAAATAATATAGTTTTTACATCTTTAAACTAAATAAGGCCACCGTGTTAAGTTATAATATATCATTTTTGATCACCCTGCTGAAGGCATTGAAAATATATATTAATGAGTTTGTACAGATTTTATGTAAAATATTTTTGCATCATAAATTAATTTTAACACATTCTCAATTTTTGTGCGACAGTACCGAATTCACATTTACTTTATGCTTTCCATCATCAGTTTTAATTTTTAATTTGCTTAATGCACTGTTTTTTTCTGTTTTTTATTAATTGAATACATGTATTATTACTAAATTATCCATCTAAAACGGTACACTTCTTTTGCATATATCGCACAGTTATGTCTTATGTACAGCTAAATATTTTAGACTGTCTATTTTTTGCGTTATTTTAATTATTATCTGTGAAGGATACTATTTACAGCGCAACCATTTTATCCGCAAAATAACAATATAGAAATTTTCATTTCTTTTTTACGCCTTCTTTTTTTTTTATTGCTGGATGTTTTGTAGTATTCTTTTGTTGAAATATTAATTTAAAGTTTTATATTATAGCTAAATCTTATAGTATTTAGTTATATAACTCATATACTGTGCTTCTTAAAAATTTGCATATTCGTGTATGAATTATATTATTTTAGCAAAGAAAAATCTAAAAACAAAAAAATAAAATAGTATTTTATGTTTTATACTTATATTTTGTTTTGTTTTTTAAGGCATCTATGTTCTTATTTTACTTATTACGGATTTTTTCACAATAACTAGGGTAGAATGTCATTTTTTAAAAATAGTGTAGCTCTTGTGTTATAAAATGTACATGATTCTTCTTATATCATTCATAAGTTTGCTAATCTTTTTGAATGTTTTGTATATATAAATGCCGAAAAATATTCGTTTTGCGGAATACAAATCTATTTTTTAGTTTTAAAAAATTTAATTTATATTGAACATGGTGGCTGAATAATCCGTCCAATAAAATTATGCTATCAAAATCCTCTTTTACTGCATCAGTAAATCTATTTTATAATGATATCCAATTTTTGTATCTTATCGATACTTTTTGATTGTGTTTTTCTGCATTGTTGTTTATATTATATATAAGCTGAAATGCTCACAATACATATTTATTTTATACGTAATATTGTTGGCGAAATGTTTTCTAAAATTGCCTAAAAAGGCAAAATGAATGAGCATTTATATGTGTATTGCAATTTTTGCACACGCTTGCTTTTTGACCGATCTATTTGCCATATAATGCCTTTTGATCTCTGAAAATGCTGCAACTTTTGCAATCCAATAAATTTTATGTGTAATTTTTATAGCAAAGGCAAATTTTACATATTCTTGTGGATTTGTAGCACAATTTAAATCAATTTATTGAGTCATCTATTGGAACGGCGTATGTTGATATCATCTAAAAGCCTTTAAATTTACTTATTATAAACATATCAGCCTTATGAATAATTGTTAAAATTACAAAGCTCTATTATATATATATGACATGTTTTAATATTTTTGCATGTTCTTGTCTCTCATTTAGACTAATACTTTCAAACATAATATGACAAAAATTACATATTTATTATTTTCTTAGAAAAAAACTTTGTTTAAACTGCAACTCAGAATTCATACATATTAGCAGATTTTTCCCCTGTGATGATATTATTTATTTTACATTATCCTTAACTCATATTTCCTTGCTAAATATATTACAAAAAACAATTATTATATTATTATTTTGCTGCATTCAGTTGCAAAAAACACAAAGAAACTATGTAAAAACTCTGTTTTTCTAGTTGCACATATAATAGAAATATAATTTGCATTCTAGTAAGATGATTTTTATTTTTTTGCAACACTATTTTTTTGTGTACAACGATATTACTTTTGTGATAGTACAATATTTTGAAAATAGAGCCACTAAGATTTTTAAAGCTTCGACAAAATTTTTCTGTTATTACCGATTATTGTACTTCTTTTCTTGAATTACATTGTTTAGATTCATCATTAACTATAGAGAATTTTTTGATTTTTGATTTTATATAACCTAGTAATTCATTCATACAAATATTCCATTCTCTTGGCTCAAGATTAAAAATAATGGTGTTGTACAAACATATCAATGCTTAAATTTTTTTTTGTTGGTATTTTATGGTTTTTATGTATTCTTTCTTGAAATTTTGTTTTCGAACTTCTTAATATAATTTTTTTTAATTTTTTAATTGCAACGAATTTTATTAAAAAACAATTCTTTTTCAATAATTCAAGCTATTGTAAACTTATATTTTGATTGGTCATTGGTTTGAACTTAAATTTTAGAGAATGGTTTATTTTATATAAATTTGCACATATTACATCGACGATTTTACTTTTTTTTCAATACCGGGTCACAAGGCTTTGCTTTCGAATCCTCGTATATATATTTTACAGCGATTATTAGGATTTTTCAGTCTTATAAATGATTATTTGGGTTTTTTTTAATGAAAATGTTTAACATGCAGCATAAATAGAAAATAAAGTACAATTTTTGTTTTTTATACTAGAACTCTGACATATTAAGAGTTAATATTTTTTTATCTGCATATGTAAGATGTGTATTCATGCATTTAAATTAGCTAAGTTATAAAATAAAAATCTATTTTTTTATAAACTTATATGCCTCTAAAAGTAATTTGATTCTTTTTACGAGTGAGTTCTTAAATTTTCTACATGCGATTACATCAGCAATATTTTAGAGACGGAAATCGAAAATTTTTTTAGTTCTCGCTCTATTACTTATGTGCTAACAGAGGTATATTTGATTTCGAATGTAATTAGATGCAATCAAAAAACTTCGAAAATGTATTCATTAAAAATTACACATAGCAATGCATTAATGAGATGTTTTATTTTACAGATATAGTTCAACTGATAAATTGTGCACATTTTTATTTTTAGGTGTATGATTTCGCTTTTCAAAAATATTACCTTAGAAAAAACATTTGATATTTACTTTTTAAAAATTATTCACAAATCACATAAGTCGTCAAGGCATCACCATTGATATAATATTTCATCCTTTGTTGCCTTCATTTTCGTTTTCTGGATATGCTTGATCTTTCGTTAACATCCCAGCTACTTGAAATATGATCAGTAATAAAATAAGATTTAACACTGACAACTTCATGACATACTGTACCTAAATTAGCTTTTTATATTAATACATGAAGACTTCATATATTAATTGATCATATTTCATGGTTTCTTATTTAAAAAATTAACTGGTAAATTACACGCCTTATTCCTTTTTATATTATTTTATCATACTTTTCTTATAATAATATCTATTTCTTTAAGTGTAAAAATACGGCCTTGCGTATTTATTCTATGCTTCTTAAAACTTATATCTCTAATCAATCGTTTTCTATAATTTCTGGCTGTTTGAATGATTCGTTTCGCAATCTTACATTACTAATTTTCTCTATACCAAAAACGGTTCCTCAGTGTATTTTTTTATACAGCATAGTAACGGCGAAAGAAATTTGCATCTAGATTCATATATATATGCTCTCAAATGTCACACAGTGATGTAAAAGCTTATTTATGGTCATAAAATGTAATAAATCATTATAAAACTAATTTTACTTATTCTATCTGCTTTAATTGTGATTTGAGGCATATATAGCCCGCCATTTCTCTTGAAAATTACCCGTAAAAAAGAGATTTATGTTTTATTTTACACATAAAACTTTCTTTCGGTTTAGGATCTATTACCTAAAAAAGCACATGCGTGTAAATTATACTTGTTCAAGAAATAGAAAGTATTAAATATCAATTTTAATTATATTTTTATCTATCTTAAAAATTTGCAGCTCTTTTTGGGGGTACTTTGTGATTATTTTTATATCTTTCTTGCAAGCTATTGCATTTCCTGTGCATAAAATCTATGTTTTCAAGCACTAAATACATGAATATCTTCTAAATATGATAATTTTAGCTTATGATATATAGAGTTATAAAGTTTCTTAATATCATAACTGTGTGCTAACACCCATTGCTGTTCATATTCTGGGCTCAACTTTTTGTATTTTTATAATTTGTGATGATGTATACTCCCATTTTTATTTTTATTTATCTTATTATTGAATTAGTTCCGCTTATACCATTTATAATGTTGGTGAGTATAAGTTTGATTATATAATAGTATATTCTACATTTATTTGTGTATATATTGCCTGGCATATCCCCTAATGCAGCATGTAAATTTTAAATCTAACATTTTGCATGCTCGATACGCTCCAAAAATTTTCTCCATGAAAATTCATTCAATAAAATTAATATTTTTCCAAGAATATCTACTAGTTATTCAATCGAAGAATCAAGTTTTTTAAATTTTTATGATAAGCTGAAAATCATCGGAAAGAAATATGTTTTGGATTAATCTTAAAAGTGGTTGTATTTTTTAGATCTAGAAATACATTTCAACTATAAACATGTATGTGTATCTATATAAATTATAAAACAGTATTAAATTTCTATTTTATTGCTTTACTGTTCTGCTTTTACCTTGTATTTCAATGTTTGCGATTTATTTTTGGCTTATTTCAAATTGCATTCCTAAATACTTTTTGTAAATTTATATTTATATCATACAATTATTATGTATGTGGGGGCTGTATAAAATTTACATTGAAGCAGTCAATCCATTTGATATACCATACTTCATAGCTCTTAATTTAATGTGTATTTCTCGTATATATGTGTATAAAAGGTCTTTTTACTTAGACATATTGTATAATGCAAACGGTTTTGGTATTTAAAGTGATTTTAAAATGTTTTATAGGTTACAACTGAAATATTTACATTATTTACGACTTACAGCGCAAAGCTGATTCATGCCGTTAGCAGTCAAAATTTGCCAAAGTTATTAATACACGTATTTGCTATTGGGTTCAATTCTCTTTGGTAATAATATTGCATGATTATAACTTATTTTTCATGCTTTGTCATTAATTCTAAATAACGGATTTACGATGGCATTTTTTTCTATAAAAAAAGGGGTAAAATCTATCCTTATTTTTATATGAGCTTTAGATTCTGCGAAATTTCATATAATTCTTGATATCATAAAAAAAGTTTCTAATTTTTCTATTCTAAGATATGAAGCAAAACACTAATTTTACTATCTTTTGGATTTTTTATCCTAATTACCCACAAAAAAATCCCTTTGAATGTTATAATGTATAAATGAATTTTTTCGGTATAAAGTTAAGCGTTGAACCTTCTTTTTCCATTTTCAGTTTGCTCTTTTGCGGTTTAATTTAAATTTTATGCAATGGAAATTTGATTATACTTACTATACATGATTTTTTCGTATCTGATACGGTCAATTTACTATAAGCTTTCTGATAAGATAAAATTTTAGCAGTTTCATTAATTTTCCTAGTCTACTTTTTTCCGCTTCTAGGCACTAACTTGCTAATCGTTTTTGAGCAAACAGATAAATAAAATTATATGAATATATGATTTTAATTTGGTTATAAAACAAGCTTTTTTTTTGTTTTTCATCTTCTTTTTGGGGATTTCCTCGTATCTTGGTGGTATATTTCTAGTATTTGACGATTGAGCATTCAATTGAGAATGATTGCAATTAATTTATAGCTCTATGACAGCTATTTTTTGCATGAATTTTCTTGTTTAATATGTTCATATGAAATCAAAGAGCCGTTGAAATCCTTAATACTTGGCTTTTACATTAATATATAAATTAAAAGAATTGCTTTCTAAAAAAATTCGTCATCTGAATTTTTTATGCTCAAGTAATAATCGCTTTCAATTTTTATTTTATTATAGAAAACACATTTACATTCTGCTCTTGATGTTTAATATATTATTTCATTTAAACGATCATTTCCTTTTGATTTTAGGAATTTATGTAAATAAAAGTTTCAGTATATTTATTTTTGTTTGAAAACTGTCATTTTATTTTCAAACGAAAGCGGAGATATCCTTTTGGCAACAAATTTTCGAGCAAAGCATAATAAAATGTATTGTATTTTTAGGGGGTGCGTTTTTGTGGTTTCTTCTTTAACATGGGCTATTATGGTAAAATAAATCTTTTAAATAGTGCTCTTATTGTTTTATATGCCATTTCTACTAAACAGAATTTAGCTGGATATTATCATTCTTTAAGTTCTTTTAAATTGTCACCATTATCCCTTGATATATTTAACCTATTGAATTCTATTTTTCAAATTAATAATTTGCATTTAAAGATAAAAGTTAAATACTAAATATATATGTAGGATTAAGTTTATGTTGCATCCCTTTTTATGATAATTAAATATGCTGGAATGTTTTGAAATCGTCATTTCTGTGGATTAGTTAAAGATCAATATTATAATATATAGGATATCTTTTGAAATTTAAATGCATAAAGAACACAATTTTTAGATTTTAAATTCACCGAGTAGTTTTAAAACGATCTATTATCTTTTTAAGTTTCAAAAGTTGATTTTTTCGAAAGAACTAAAATATTGGATTTTTAGCTGTTCTAAAATTTTAAAAAAAAATGTGAAAAAATACTATTAATTATTATCTAAGCGAGAAGTCCATAAAATTTTTTTAAGCGTGTATTCTATATTATAATAGCATGAAATTATGGTTTTAAACTGTCGATCTTAAATCTTTTATTCATATGCAAAAAGAAATTAATTATCTGTTCATTGTAAAATCACGAATGATGGAATAAGAAATTAAATCGATTCCAAAATTATAACGAAAGGAACAAACATGCAGATTATAAATTCTAATGGCCGCGCTGCGCATTTAAATACTTTTAAGGCATAGAAAAACCATTAGATTATAGAATTTTGAACTGTTTTTTATTCCGCTTATAACACCCTATGATATTCTCTTTAATTACAAATGTTCTGAATAACATATTTATTTTTATTTTGGAGCATATGTTAGTATACCAGCTTGCTGCCAAAAATTTGCTCTGAATAACATTTTATTAAATAGCTTAATTAAAAAAATGCTCAAGTTTCGAAACGTCTATTTAAGTATCTCTATCAGCTTTTATCTGGTTATTTGTATGATAACTTCAATTTGTCTGTGATGTTCTGCTTTTATAAGAAATTCAATCAATTAAACAGTTTTTGTGTTTAAATTTTTTATGAATATACAGGATCGTATACTTTTTAACATTGAGCTCGATAAAACCTAATTTTTACTTTTTTTTATGGATAAAATAATAATTCATAAGATTTATATCATATTTTTATGTGGAAATTTTGCAGGGAAAATTTTTTATTTATATAACAGCATCAAATTTTATTGCATTTGAATATCTTTTGTTTTTTTATACAAAATAATTGATAAATAAATATTAAAACGTAATTTTAAATTTATAGAAATAACTTAATCTGGTTTATCAGATTATCGTAAAAAATATAATGAGATATAAAGAATGTTATAAAAATTCAGCATCTTGCTTACAAGTATTAATATGACACAAATCCAGGTCTTAGTAGTACCATTATTAGTTGATAGGACAATTTAAATAATTCAATTGCTTGAATAATATTTTTAACTTTTTAGTTCTAGGTTTTGCTATTTTTTTTGTATTAATTTATGTGTAATATATCTCGAACTAACTTAGAAAAATTGTAATTATAACTTTGCAAGAAATCGCAGTCTGAAATATATAAGAATCAAGAATTCGAAATTATAAATGCCAGAATCTTGAATATTTGTTTAAAATCTATATTTCTAAATTGAACATAAGATAAAATATAAATACAAAAATCTACTATAA
This sequence comes from Rhyacophila brunnea, assembly GCF_057557595.1. Lineage (NCBI taxonomy): Eukaryota > Metazoa > Arthropoda > Insecta > Trichoptera > Rhyacophilidae > Rhyacophila > Rhyacophila brunnea. Next base: position 2,182,963 of record NW_028233069.1, on the reverse strand, counting down.
AAGCTATAGTTTATAATAAATACGGTTTATTGTCTTCTGAAGCCTTGTAATCAAATTAATTTATAAAATCGGATATGAAATGGGTATTTTTTTATGGGTTACCTTGATTTTTAGATTTTTTTAGTTGTATAAGTAAAACTTATAATTGCTCTATATATCAAATTTGACTGATAATTCTTTCCACGTCATAATCTTTACAATCTTTCTAGTTGCATCTTCTTCTCTCAGAATTATTATTATAAGTGTCTTTTTTAATCTCATTGTTTGTGCGAATTCTTCAACTTCAGTTATAATCCCTAATTCCTTAATATATATTTATAATATTTTGTAACACCCCATCCCCAGCTATGATGCATGAAAATATTCAAGTTCTATATTTATATATACGTAAAAAACCATTTGCTAATGTATTATATTTCCTTAGTTTTTATTTTCAATATACGTTATATTATCAATATTTTTTATTCCTATTTCTATTAATGTGATTAAGTTTTTCTTCCTATCTTTTACGAAAATATAAGGTCGATTATCTGATAATTTTATATCCGTTTTTTACTGTATCTACTTTTATTATCGCTAGTTTATTTTCAATTAATTCTTGAACCGAGTTATTTGTAATTGTTTATGAAATATTTATAGTTTTCTTATATAATTTTGGAAAGTTCCTTTTATCGAAAAACCGCATTAATTCATATAACCCCTAATACAAAAGCTAATTAACAAATATGCATAAAAATTTCGGTTTAAAAAACAAATTTATTCAAAAATATTTGCCCAACACAGTGGAACAATATTTTGTGCTCCTTAAATTTGAGAAAAAAATGATTTGAGCGACAATTAATATTTTTCCTAAAGAATTGCAAAAATATTTATTGACAGTAATGTTCTTATTATTTGAAACCAAGATGTATTTGTTTTCGTATGCATAAAATCAACATAATAATTACATATTCTCCCAACTTCATTTGAATTGACTATATTTGTGTATTTTTAATTATTATATAAAACTGTGGCTATATATTGATTTTCAAACAATATTATCAAATAACTGTGTTTATTTAATTTTAAATAATTGAAAAAAACACATAATTAATATAAAAATTTTACCAAAAGGCATTTAAGATACCAAAACTTGTATTTATAAAATTAAATCTGCAATAAGCATCAAATAGCCAAAAAAAGAACTTCACTATACCCAAAAAAATTCAAAATTGAATATAAGTAGTTATCTTTTATTATTTTAAAAATCATATATCCATATCATAAAGTTGTTTACATTTAAAATTAAAACATATACATATTACTGTTATTGATCGATTTCCGAAATTTTTAATGCAGAAATAGTAATGAAATATTTTTAAATCTCGAAACTACAAAGTAATTTTACAGAATTTTTAATTTATCTAGTAGATATTTTTTGTGATTACAGCAAATAGTAAATTCTGACCAAAGTTTTAATTTTTACAAAATTTTACAATTTACCGACGCAAATTCTTTTACTAATTTTTTTCATAAAAATGTTGTTGTTTATTGCTTTTCTTTAGTGTTCTTTAAGTTAAATTCAAGATGAATAAAATTATAATTTTTTTCTAAATATATAGAAAGATGCGAACAAATCTTAATTATGTTCTTTATTTATAACATACCTATAAATAGTTTTATATTCTATATTAATGAACGACTTCCAGGGGTGAGTGTACTGAACGATGAAAACTCATATACAACAAATCACCTACTCTTCATAGATGACCTCAAATTAATATCAAAAACACCTGAAACACTTAAACTCATGACACACGAAACACCAACCTTCTTTAATGCAGTAGGCCTTGAAATAAACAAAACAAATCAGCCACTAACCATGAAATATGTGCAGATGTAGCAACATTTATAGAAGGCCCGGCAGCCTACAAATATCTTGGGGTAATTGAAAATAGCAAATCAGAGCTAAAGCAAGAAACTATAGATATAATTGCAGAACAAATATTAAATCGAATAAGAAATTTATGTAAGACTAAACTTAATGCCGGGATACTTTTAAAGCCATTAATGAACATGCAACGTCACTCATAAATTACCACATAGGCGTATTAAAATTACAACCAGAAGAATATATCAAACTTGATGATAAGATGAGAGATATTTTAAACGAATTTTCCATTCACCTCCAGCCTAGTAATAAACAAAGATTATATATAAAGAGAAATGGACTAGGACGTGGGCTATGTAATATAGAATTTAAAGCAGAGAAGATGATCTACCAGCTAAAAAATCTGCTTGAAAACAGTAAAAACAGCTCACCGAGGAGGGCCGCGATTCTAAAAGTAGAAAAAGATAACAAGACACATCTCTCACTAATTGAAGAATATCTTAAAAATAAATATCATGCTAATATCACCGACTCAGAAACACTGGAGAAAAAGCAGCAAGAAAGTCTATTGTGTAAAATAAAAGAAAAACCACTACACCAAAAACCTTTTGAAGCTAAGAATAATGATATGGTTGTTATTTTTGGATCATCAAGATGGATAAAAGATGGCAACATTAAACCAAGTATAGAAGGAAAATTCTGTTTTATTCAAGACAGAAATGTGTTTTTCGGTGAGAGGATAAAATGCTAACACTGTAATGAAGCTATGAAAACAATTCTATACTTTGCAACAAGATGCAAGAAAATGTTTAGGCATGATTACACGCGAAGACATAATGAAATCGTAAGATGTCTTCATTCGGTCCTATCACGCCGCACAACTTCAAGAAAACCTTAAAGATCAGAACTCACTCAGTACAAGAGATCTGTGAAAATATAAATGCAGAAATAAAAGTTGATTCCGAATAAAAACGGATATTTTAATGAAACAAAATAGACCTGATATTTTTCTATACGATAAAAAAAAAATATGATTACGCTGATCGAAATAGGTATAACGAGCCTTGATAACTTGACTTGAGTTGAGAATGAAAAATATAGGAAATATGACATCTTGGCGACTGAACTTGGTTTAATTTACAAATGCAAAACAAGAATAATACCATATGTGATGACTTGGGATGGGGTGAACACAAAATATCATAAAAAATATGTTAAGGAGTTAAAAATACCGGACGAAGTAGAAGCATACATGCAAGCTCTCACACTCCGCAAGACACTTGAACTCATCTCATTTGCGAGAATAAGAGCAGTTGATGAAGATATATCAGAGGAAGGTGTCGAAAGATGCATTAAGGAGTTGTGCAATATTCCCAACACGCTGAACACGTCTAAATAGATAAAATCGATAAAAAGAAACTTAAACCATTAATAAATAAAAATATTCTATATTAACGTCGAAATACTAAATTTAATATAAAAATAAGGTCGGAATATTAGAAAGAGATATAATAAATTTATTTAATTTGAACATAAACTCAAATTTATAGTTTTCAGGGTAATATAATGTAGTATATAGTTAAACAATTGGTGTCTATAACTTATGAACTCATAACCATCGGGTAAATCATACATATAAATAAAATAAATCATAATATTGTTTAATTGTATTTATGTCAATTAAAGTGAATTATGATGATAAAAAGGGATTTTAGTATCGTGATATAGCTTTTCAGTTTTTTATGAGCAATTGAAATATTTAAATATAATTTTAGAAAAAGCTTGAAAATAATTTAGTAAGATAATGAGTACTTACTGAATTGATGAAGAGTGTATATATTTAAGTCGTATACATGCAAATATTTTTGTCTGGAATAAACAAAAATTTTATTTCTGAAACTAGAATTAAAGTTTAACCATATTATAGCAGTAATTAAACTTGTAGCTGCTTAGTACAAAATCTCGTATTTTTGCAAATACCTTTATTTTTTGAATCCAAATTATTTAAGATATGCACTGATCAAAATGATATAATAAAATGTAATTTTGAAAAAAAAAGACCCCGTATCAGCTAATCGATTCACTTCAACATTATTCGAAACAACGAGTTTAAAATGTTATCAATTAAATTTTTAATTACAAAACTCAACATATTGACATCATTATTTCTCCTAATCATGTTTATGGTCAAAAAAACACTTTCAATTTATTTGTTAATATATTTTAGGGCATCAGCTTTGGACCCTACATGCATTTCATCGATCTATTTGAATGTGTTTTGGTTACTGAATCAAAATTGCAGGCTGTGATTACTACAAAATGCTTATAACCAAGTTTAAATGCTCTAGAATAACTGTATCATCCATCTGAAGATATTACACTTCCAGACAAAAAAAACGTTCAACAAGACTTCAAAGTGTTCTAGAAGATCGATTTTTCACACAAAAATTATACACGCGTAGAAAAGGTTGTAAAATCATACCAAGCACCCATACAGTACCGCAGTGTAGTCTCTGTGAGTTTTGCCTTTCTGAATTTAGAAACTCATTTATAACGATGATTGCTGCAACACCGATCTTTTTATTTGTGCCGTCAAAGATGTAGATTAATAGATTTTTAATATTATGACTCATATGATGCATGGTGATTCAAGAAATTATTATATTTGTTTCGAAGGTATGAAAATTTCATGGGTTTTTTTATTTTAGGCTAAATTTATGGCTGAAATTTTAGTTTTTGTTCTCGAGCACGACTTGCTTGATTCCCTGCTCGCACAGTATATTGTGATTTCGGTTATCTTCTCTTCTTCAAAGTCTTCTTATATACCTCTTCTTCTTTCGAGACCTATTAATTGGAGGGGTTTTCTCAATCCCGAGGTCTGTTTATATGCCCCGATCTGTTTCGTGACATATCTAGTTCCTATAGGTATCTTTTATTGTATTGTGTCGCCATATCAATACATGTTATAACATATGGTATAATTTTTGTACTTCACTTGTATATTAATCACAGCTCAGATGCTAGAAGATCATATCTTCTCAATTTACTGTTTACAACTATGTTCATATTGTCAATACTTGTCACGCAAATTTCGATGAGAGTGGTGCAGTTCTTCTGTTTCTCTATACAAAAATATCAGGTCTGTAATTCGATACCTTGATGTCTTTTTTTATTCTTGTATTCACTTCGATCTCCGCGAATTTGCTTTCCATTATTTATTGTACAGAGTTTCTGCGATTTTTCTTGGTTTTTTTAACATTGTATTTTCTCGCCAACATATAGTGAAGAAATCTTACTATCTAGTTGTTTCTTTTATATAGTCATGGCCAAGCATTTTTTTACATCTGCTTGCCAAGTGATCGACTGTTTTAAAAGAGTCGTTAAATGCGAACATATTAACTTTCTTCAAATAAAATAATTATATCCTGAATAAAACAAAACCTAGCTTCTTCATATGATCTGATATTCCCATATTGCAGCCGCTTTGAAGATCTTAATATTTCAACCGTTGAATTATTATGCATATTGAAGAGATTTTGATGTAGTATTATATGTTGTGAAAATTTCATAATTATTAAATTAATATAATTATTTTTTTGTGATGGGTGTGATTTATTTAATTCCAAAGTTTATAAGAAATTATCTGTTTTATAACCTTCGCAAAGCGCACTTAACCTATTTTAGAGATTGGTGAAGCCTCAAATTTCCTAAATAAAAAAAGAAAATGCGTTGAGCGAGTTACAAATGAAGTCTATTGCGAATATTATTATAAGTTGGCTAACGTTTTTGCATTTTCTTTGATAAAAATTTTGATTCAATGAATAAAATATGTAACAAAAATAGCTTTACACAAGCAACTTCTCAATAAATAATATTTTTGAAGTTGTATAATATGCTTATAATAAAAATAATATGAAAAAATTTTAGATTCAAGGCTTTGGCATAAAACATAAGCTTAATATGATTTAGATTTAAAAAATCAAAATCCAACTTACAAAATCGAAATCTCAATCCAAAACTATATATCAAAATTTGAAAAATAGCACTATATTTCTTAACATGGGATGGATATATCGCAATATTTTGTGCAATTGTAAGAAATTGGGTATACCAACGGAAGCAGAAATATGCGCAAAAACAATAATATTAGAAACAAATTCTTAAATGTATAGGTCTTTAACAATAAGAACCATCATGAAGAGTGTTAATATGATGTTTTTGAAAAATAAAAATGCAGCATAGCTGTAATATGAAACAATCTAGAGTTTTGCACGCGCAACCATGAAAATACAAATGATAATTTGTCCGGAAATAATTATGATATAAATAAAAAAAAATTTAGGTTAAGTTTCTTTGTATTAATTATATCTATTTAGACGTGATCAGACCATTGTGAATATTGCAGAACTCCTTGATACATATTTTGACACCTTCCTGATATATCTTCATCAACTGATCTTTTTCTCTATATAAATAAAAATATTAATATATACCTTAAAGAGAGGCATCTTATAAAATTTAAGAGAAAAATAAAAATCCAAGAGCACAAATATGATGTGCTTATAGAAAATCAATCAGGTTTTGCTTGAAGCGATCCAAAATACCAATATCAAAATTAATCACTAGATATGTCGATATTATATCATAGAATTATGATGCATATATAATTTAATTATCTAAGAGAATCTGCATAGAAAATAATCATAAAAAGTAGAAAAATTGTGCTATAAAATATAATAAGTGGTAGTGAAAACAATTATAAAAATAATGTGATTTTATTCGTCTGTTTCTTCAATTTCTTGCTTTAAAATCCCACATTTATATCTCAAAACAGCAATGCTCTGTTTTAAAAGAATAATAGGATCCATATAAACACTTTCTAACGTAAATATATAGTGGTTCGGTCTTCTACCTAAAAATACTCTACCTGCAAATTCTTTATGTCTTAATACCTCGCGGCTGACCTTATCATTTCTCTCATTTACAACAATCGCCTTTTTCCTGCCATCTTTAGTGTCGATTAATTCTATTACGCCGCTACTGAAACATTTCTGTAGTTTCTTGGCCTCTTCATCATAAAAATCATCAGTTATTTCTATAATTGGGTGAAGTCTATAGAAAACAGGACATACTGGGCTCCATTTTGCATGTTCCTTTCCAATGTTTTTTTCACAAATCATTTCAATTGAAATTTCTTGTCCACTGCATATTTTAGTGATCGGTATTCCTTTTTTAACATAAGGAAGACCACATGTCGAGGAAAATGTCTTTTCTTGGTTTCCTATTGGAATCCATTTAATATCGTCAGACATTACTATAGTTGTACCACTTCTTTTGTTATGTTTTACATTTAAACTAAATTTCAGAGCATTTTCTTCGTTTAACTCATCGCTTTTGAAAGCCAACGGCCTCGAATCAAAACAGATCGGTAACAATCCTAATCTATGGGCCAGTATTTCTTCTGGCATAACTCCAGAGTATGAATTTATAATTACATTTTCAATAGCTACTGTTGGAACTTCAGAAATAAGAATTCTTCTTATTGCATTCGCAATAGAACAATCGACACCCAACAAATCAAATTCAAATTTATTATCAATATATTTAATTATGTTTATTTCCATTCCATCTAAATATTCCTCAAAAGTGCGCTTGTCGCTTGCATATTTTTCAAGCATTATATCTTTTTGTACTTCAAACATTTTATATCCTAGTTCTTTTATTTTCAATAATAGGGTTGAAAAATATAATTACACGATGGGAAAACCACGAATATTATATTACACCATAACATGGGTGGATATTTCACAAGATAACTAGATCTTATTTTAATGAGCAATAAATTCCACTTAAAGCAGAAGAAATACAGCGAAAAATATGAATGGGGATGATAATATAAACTAAATACGCATTGAAAGGTGAATATTCATAGGGAACGTTTTAAAGATAGGCGTATTGAAAATCATATTGGTCAAATAGGCTGCAAAAGTATAATAAACCTTCTTTTAACAAATACAAAAACCAAAATAACCTAATAAACAAATATATAATCAAGATGCCATATGGTTATAAAATCATCAGTAGGCTATATAGTATCATGTGTTATTTTAAAAATTCGATTATTGATGGTTGTTAAAATATCCGGTTGGCACAGATTGAATTTTATTTCTTAAAACAACCAATCCTCAAACAATCAATAATTTACGAATCGAGGGCGTTTGTTCTATAATTAAATGAATAATCTTTCAAAAAATCTTTATAAATTTAGATTACACTATGGATTTTCATACTGACTAGATATCTATCAAAATAATTGATACAATATAATCATTTGATTGTACCCACATAATAAGCTATAAATGAAAATTTATTATATTTTCAACTTAACTAGACTTCTTTGAAATCTTAAATCTGCTTTTATTAATTTCATGAATTTTAAAGATTATTAAAAGGCTCTCTAAAATTTAATATGATTTGTGTCATTTCATTTTGCGAGTAAAATATATCGACATATGAATAAACACAAATAAAAAGTTGTTGAAATTCTAAATCAAATGCATTTTTCTATTTTTTAAATCGGGATTAATCAGTCTTTTGTAAGATATTTTGAATATATATTATAAAACATTGCAAGAAAAGATTTAAATATTTAAAAATATATCTGCAACTGAACTATATTTTATTTAAATATCCAATTTAGTATTAGAATATAGATTATAAAACCTCTATATAAAATATTTAAGCTATTATTAGAAATATTTCATACAAAGATTTTTTTCTAGTATTTCCATAACATTTATATAGCGAAGGTACCTTTTTATGAATAAAAATTTTATCTTATTTTAATATAATTAGTACCTGTCTCTAAAAACTTAAAAAGTCAAAAACCAATAGCTGATTATTGATTTGCTGGACTATCATGGGGCAAATATTTTTCAAAATATAACTATCTAGGTTTTATTTTTTTATATAAGCAGAAAGAAATGCAAAAAATATCAATCAAAGTTTTTTAAACAACAAAGTCTAAATACTTTCTGTGGTATCTATCTAGATTTTAGAGTTTCTAAAACAAATTTATTGCCGATGAGGATATTAAATATACTTTAAGACAATCTCTAATAATTTATTTATGAAATACAGCTTCTGAATGAAGTGCCAAATAATAAAACATAAACAAATAAGTCAATTGCAGACAATTTTAACACCAGAATAGTACTTTACATGGAGTAAAAATATATATGAATAACATAACCAAAAATCGTGATAAATTAAAATTCGAACAGGACAGCACTATTATTTTTAAAGTTTAATAAAAATCTAAAACATAAAAAAATAAGTCTTTCTTCATTTAAATTGTCTAAAAAAAGATTACAAACTTGTTTCTTCATTTATACTCTGTTTTTTAATTTCTTTGGGCGATAATCCAGATTAAAAGCCAACACATGTCAAGTTTGAACAATTACGGTAGATTATAAAAACCAAAAAACCCATAACAAATTCAATATTATAATAAATACTATAATATTGTATTATATTTAGAATATAATTATCTGGTTTATAGTACATGCTATTTTCAAAGGCTATGGCTTAATGGACAAAACTTCTAGTCTAAAACAAGATTTTTATATTGGTTTCCTAAAGATAACATTTTACTGGACGACTTTGCCTATAAAGTATTACATTTAACATCGCTAGAATAATAAAAAATTCTTGAGACCACTCACAAAAATAAATTTGTAAATTTTTGAAAGTTATCTACAAATTTAAAATCATGTGAGAACTTCAAGGTTTATATTCAACACAAACAAGTTACAATAGAAAAAAATATTTATTTTCTAGTTTAGAGATTTAGATTACCGTGCCCTTATGTTTATATCTAACATTTAATGTTAGTGAATATATTCATTGAAGCCACGAAGTTTGTGCATTTTTGGTTGCAGTGAAAATTTTGCTTCTATTTACGAAACATTCATCATAAAATAATACAAACATAAAATAAACAAAGATTCTATCAAAATTGTAGATCTATAGATGATCTGTTATCATAAACTACATATTTATCTTACTATTATTAAAAATTACCTTTTTTAATTATAAGAATATACAAAAATGCAATTCATTTATCTTAACACATATAAAAAACTCCGTAGCCTAATTTTTTATCAATGTTCGTAAAATGTATGAGTAAAGTAAATAATGTTTAATTCTGTAGATAATGATATAAAATATTTATTCACGTTCCCAAATTTTGTAAAATTTAAAAATAAAGTATACTAAGTATTTAATATATATAATTTTAGTTTCACAAAAGCAGATTAACTAACTTCGGCGTATAATTACCATAAATATGTATAACTACCTAAAGAGATTTATTTATTTGTGGGTTAATTTTCTTTTTTTAATTTATCTATTTAGACGTATGCAGATCATTGGGAATATTGCACAATCCTTAATGCATCTTTTGGCACCTTTCCCTGATCTATCTTCATCAACAGCACTTCTTCTCACAAATGAGATAAGTTCAAGTGCCTTACGGAGTGTGAGAGCCTGCATGTACGCTTCTACTTCCTCTGGGATTTTTAAATCCCTAACATATTTTTTATGAAATTTTATAACCACCCTATCCCAAGTCATCACATATGGCATTATTCTTGTTTTAAATTTGTAAATTAAACCAATTTTATTCGCCAAGATTTCATACTTGCTATATTCTTCATTCTCAACTTCAGTTAAGTTTTCATAGATATTAATACCTATTTCAATCATAGTAATCATATTTTCTTTTTTATCGTATAGAAAAAAAACCTGTCTATTTTGTTTGATAAAAAATTCTGTTTTTATCTGGGTATGCACATTTATTTCTGCATTTTCGTTTTAGCTGATATCTTATACTGAGTGAGTTCTTATATTTTTAGTTTTCTTAAAGTTGTAACGTCTTGATAGGAATAAATGAAGATATCTTACGATTGAATTGTGTAGTAGCGTGTCAAGATGCTCTAACATTTTCTTGTATCTTGCTGCAAGGTATTAAATCGTTTTCATGGCTTCGTTATATTTTGGGCATTTTATCCCCTCACCAAAAAACACATTTCTGTCTTAGTAAAACAGAATTTTCCTTCTTTATTGGTTTAATGTTGCCGTCTTTTTTCCATCTTGATATTCCAACAATATAAACCATATCATTAATCTTGGCTTCAAAAGGTTTTAAGTGTAATAGTAGTTCTTTTATTTAACACAATAGAATTCCACGCTGCTTTTCTCCAGTGTCTCGGAATCATTCATATTGGCATGATATTATTCTTAAGAGGTTCTTCAATAGTGAGAGATGTGTCTTGTTATCTTTTTCAACTTTTAATATTTCAGACCTCCTCGGTGAACTGTTTTCAAGCAAATTTTTTAGCTATTGGATTATCCTATCGATCCAATTCAATACTACATAGCCCACATCCTAGTTCATTGTTCTTTATATATAATATTTGTTTATTACTAGGCTGGAGGTGAATATAGAATTCATTTTAAATATCTCTTATCTTGTCATCAAGTTTAGTGTATTCTTAATTTCTTATTCAATACGCCGTTATGGTAATTTATGAGTAATGTTGCATGTTCATTAATAGCTTTAAATAAATTCTCTGCATTCAGTTTAGCCTTACATAAATTTCTTATTCGATTTAGTATTTGTTCTGCAATCATTTCAATAGTTTCTTGCTTTAGCTTGAATTTGCTATTGTCGATTACCCAAGATATTTATAGGCTGCCCGCATCAATATAAGTTGCTTTATCTGCGCATATTTTATAGTTAGTCTCAGACTTGCTTTTGTTTATTTCAAGACATACTACATTAAAGAAGGTTAATGTTTAGATGTCAAGAGTTAAAATGTTTCTAGAGTATTTAATATTTATTTGACGTTATCTATAAACAGTAGATGATTTGTTGTATAAGATTCTTCATTATTCATTACACTTACCCCGGAAAGCGTTCATTTTATTTTCTGCTTATGATATATATACATTGAACATAATAAAAGGGTGAAATTCTGTCATTTTGTAGAATTCTCTTATGTATTCTTTCATGCATCATTTTTTTCATCTAACCTTATAGATAAACACTATTTCTTCAAAGCTTTTTTATAAAAGATGTTTTATATTTTAGTATATTTATGTTTTTAATACATGTACACAAGTAGCTATTTTCTGATGTGTAAAATGCACTTTTTACCATAATCCAAATTATATGGATTGTCTCCATGCTCTTTCTTTATCAGAATATTAATAAGAGCTTGTTCTTTTGCCCCTTGAACGAGCTTATATTCATAACAGATTTCCGAAAATAATATTCTTGTCTAGATCTCATTTGAATGGTTTTTATCAACTGCTTATGTCTTTAACTTTTATATATTGAACATACACGAGGTTGGACCGAATTCATTTCCTATTTTTACATTTTCTTTAAGTATAAGATATGTCATATACGAGTAAAACCATTCTTTCTTATTTTTATTTTCCAAACATTCATCCAATATAATCTGATACTTGAAATTACAATCTCCTCTAAATGAATAAATATAAGATTTCATCTGGTCTAGCAGCTTTTAGTTCGGCACTGATTTCATTATACTACCAAATATAACCTCTGGTATGAAACTTATTTTTTTCCTGTTTTTGTATCAGTAAAAATGGGTATACGTAATTGTTATAATTGTTTTTGTTGTGATTTTCCAAAACTATTTCCCCCATTTTCATCCAAAAATTTTTAATTTATATAATTGACTCTTTGATCGCATGATTCTTGTTTACGGTCAACCCTCTGTACAAAAACTCTCCTATTAAGCTCATAGCAGTTATCTTCTCTAGTTAAGTCACATCTTTTTTGTACTAGTCTATATTTTTCCTTTATAATCAAAATTTTTCTATATACTCATTTGCAATTGTTTTTAGATAATCACCCATGTCTAGGATCATGTTTCTTGATCGAATTATATTTCTTAATTTTTATTACTTCCTCTTTCACAACTTCATGCGTTTATTTTGATATAATTTTAGTCCATCTCTAATTCTTTCCAAAAAATCTGCTTTTTTAAAAATATATTGGCTGTCATTTTTCGGTTTTATTGTGAGGCGTTTGTAAGTTTGTTGTACGATTTGTAGCAAGACTGCTGCATCGGATATGTTCTTGGGATTCGAGGTAGATGTAATTGTCCCTATTATCTTATTAATAGTTTTAAGAATATTAGAGTCAAATTTGTAGCATGTAATTTTTCATTTCCTTTAAAATTCAGAGATGGTTGCTTTTTTTAAGCTTTCGTATATTTTATTAAATTACCTTCTACATAAGTCGACTATTCTATAATCTTCAATTCCAAAATGGGACGGTTCAATTAATTTATTTTTTATAGAGTTTTTGACGTTTTCGGCAATAAATCGTTTAACAACCGACTTCCCTTCATTTTGGTCTATGAATATTTGTATCGTTTATTTTTAGTCTGTTAGGACAAATTTCATGAAATTTTAAGTTATTATATTTTTTGAGTTTCTCCCATCTAAAGAGGGGCATAAGATGGAAGCGTATTAATATTGCCCAAGGTATCTTATAGCCTATTCATCCAAAGAAGATTCTCGTGATCTGAAGAATAGATTATAAACGTCAAATGTCTTGTTGATGTTTTCAAGGAGGTTTACGCATGTTCCAATGTGACCACATCCTTTTGCTCGGGTACAGCTGCAGTTTCGTATGATTTGTATTTATAGTGCTCTGCTTCTGATTTTTACTGTTTCACCCATCATTATAATGTCTAAATATATGTTACAATGTATCTAGTTATAAAGCCACAGAGAAAACTATAAACATAATGCATCCCTTAATGATATTCAATATAAACTAAACAGATATAAGAAAAATGACTTTCGTTTAAAAGACACGAAAATTATGTATAGTAGAATGTTGGTTTATAATCCAATTATCACATAAGTGGTAGACTATATTCGAAATGATTTAAAGAATCGCCCATCAAAAAAAAACTTACATAAATTTTTCATAAAAAAAGCCATTTTGTTGATACATTGTATTTTTTGACATTATAGTCAAATTTGGTTTAGCGCACTTAATATTATTATAAGCTTTCTATTTGTTTAGATCCAGTTTATAATAATTTCAAGCTAATATAGTCATTCAATCTACAATTTGCCATTTTTTTATTACGATTAACCATTCTTAAAACCAAGAATACACATTTTACACCTAGAAAAAAAATCAAATGCGGCATCTATTTAAATTCAGAAAGCCTCGAAAAATTATACGATTTATGCTGCAAAATGATCAATTATCATATAAAAATACCTGTGTAGTATACTATATGTAATCTTTAAAGCAAATTTCTTTCGGTTCAATATTATTCGAATGACCAGTTGTGCTTTTATGTGAACTATTTGTGTGTTCGGACCTAAAACCAATTACATAAATCTCTATATATTAATAGATCAGCTACACTATTATATATAAAACTAAGTTTATTATTTTTGCGTACCTGAAAGAACTAGAAGTCACGAACTAGAATAAGGCATGTACAAAAAGCTTGGGATTGAGAAAGACGTTTGTATTAGGTCTCAAAAGGTGAAAAGTATCGAGAAGACATTTTAAGATGAATATAGCCAAAAGTATAAATACTACGGGCGCACGTAAAACAAGCATGTTGTGCTCGAGAACAAAAACTGAAAATATAATAATAGATTAAGCTCTATAAATAAATATAAAAATATATTTATCCCAGAAAATTTTAGATGAAGCAATTTTTAGATTTAAAAGGTGGTCATCAACTATTTACAATAATATTTTTATATATAATTTTAAGATATTTTATTATTAACTGTTTATGGAGTTCACGTCTGGGTATCATCGTATGAGAGTCCATAATGTCGACCAAAAAAATACTATGACTACAGTAGATGCCACATAGTTGCAAATATTAGTGGAACGCCTTCGCATAAGAAAATTTGTTTCAAAAAGATTGTTATATATAAATACAGAGGCTGAATAAAATAATAATTATTTCATTTAAGAAGGGTAGGTATCCTCAACAAATGTAATAAGATATAACCTCTGATAAAATCTATAAATTAAACTTTAATCAATATAATACTTCAATATATTTAAAATATTCAGAAGAAGAATTGGCTTGTTATATTAGATTGAAATAAACAAATAAAAAAGGTTTAAAGTAATATAATGTTTTTTGCGTGTAAAACTTTATATTAAATCGATGCAATGTACTTAAAATTTTATCTGGATCCCAAATGCATTTATATATTAAATACGATAAATCAGTACTAGATGCTCCGTAAAATTTTTTGATAAACCTCAGACCCATTATCTAGCGCTCTAATGAGTAGAATCTACTTTAAACTGTTAAAAGTAAAAAATAGAAGTAATTGTGTTTAGAAAGAAAGAATCATTTGGGATCGACTGGCTGATCTAAATAAAAAATCTAATCAATATACGAATTAGAATCATCTTTTAATATACAGAAGAATACTTTTAGACACACCCATAAAATAAAAATATTCCCATGTGCATCGTAAAACACGTAAAGTAAACTAGTGAAAATACACAATCAAATTAAAGGGATATAATAATTTTTTGAATACACATCTATCCAATATTTATGCATTATGTAATTGATGACAAAGATCAAATTTCGCATATGTAATATTTTTTGAGAAAATTATAGAAGAATAGATTATAAAAAACTTCTCGCCAAAACTTGTGATTAATTCGGAAATAGAAAATTTATAGTATTAAAAAATAAATAAAAATGATGTATTAGGAGGTATTATATAAAAAAGGAAGAATTTGTAGAATTTTTAGCTTAGAAATCTAAATATTCCCTAACGTAATCGAATTAAATTTATGAACCCATCGTATTATGCGAAAACCAATTTTTATATCTTATATGGTGTAAAACATAATTATAAACAACCAAAATTTTTCAATAATGCTGTTTTTCTATAAATTATATTATTCATATATAAAAGGATATCTAAATAGGCGCTTGAGTTTTCTTTAAACTTTGATTTCACAAGCAAAAAATTATGAACATTAAGAAAATAATGTGTCAAAGTTAAAATACATAAAGAGATATTGTATTTTTATCAATTTATTCGGAACCAATGTATGATTTTATTGTATATGTATTTCAGACTAAAAATTTACGACCCATAGAAAAATATAAAACAAGTTTTGGTTTTAACTTAGATTAATATACTTATATTATTGAGGCTTTTAAATTCTTCATAGGCATTTTTTACCATGAAATTTTCTAAAAAATTCTTGTAAGTCAAATTTAAAATTTATGTTCAGTCACAGGCGATTGTTTTAAACTGAATCTATTCATATAAGATAGCACAAAAAAACCAAATAATTTTTACCAATGCAAAAAACAATAATCTAATAATAGCATTTTTTAAAGCCTAAGATTGCAATACTAGCATATAAATAAAAATTAGACAAAAAATTAAAATCATGTGATTTAAAATTAATTGAAAAAATAATTAAAAAGGAAAATATATCCTGCTTAGGTGAGAATTGTGCATCTAGTCTGGATGTTTATCACAATTGGCTAATTATTAAAATGATAAAATTTATTATGGGTATTTTTTTAATAAGAAAACGAATTATCTTTCTCAAGAAAGCAAATTTATTTACCGTAATATTTGGTATTTTTTTAGTAAAAATGCTTCACTAGTTTAATTAAGCAATATTTGCTATTTTATAAAGTTTCATATTATACGCTAGATTTGTATTATATACTTGGGAAATATAGTTTACTGAAAACTGCATAGGTGGTTCAAACTATTTTCAAAACCAGATAGTGTTTGATTGCTTTAAAATAGAATTTACAAATATTTATAAATACATGTTAATAAGATTCTACTTAAATTCTTTTTCTTTCACCGCCAATTAAATTTATAGTATTATGAAAGAGTAGTTGGGAAGAAATTTTTATGCAGAAAAAAAGATTAGTAGAATTACAAACAAAAAAGTATAAATCGAAATATTTTTTAAACTATCAAGATTATATATCTTGGTGTGATTTCTCAAGTTATAACAAAAAATTAAACATACAGCTTTTTTTGAATGTATTTTAGTTTAATATCATGCAAAATTATATTTATTAAGATTCCTAAATTCATCTGACGTATAAGTATTTTTAGCATAAATGTTTTTTTTTATTAAATTAGTTCTAGTATAATTATAGACAACTAAATGATATGAAGATTTTTATTATAAGTGACATACAAGCATTATTTATAAAATAATTTATATCATTCTGTGTCTTATCTAGAATATTTCATAAAAATTTAGATAATTTTTATGTTTTTTTTTTAGATTTAAAAATCCATTAGAAATTAGTTTACTATATTCAAAGAGTTTGAAGCTCAAACAACATGTAAAATGTAAAAATTAAAAGAATTACTAACCACGAATTTCCAAAGAAAACTACAATAAATTTACAATTTTATATTTTCAATGCACCACGCCTAAAAAATTTGTTCATAAATGTGCTTTTACCCATTTTATGTGCAAAAAATAGAACATTATTTGAAATACCGGTAATTCTTATCAACTGATATTCCATATTTATGACCAATTTAGTTCACTGTAGTTTTTACCATGTTAAAATCATATCTAAAATGATTTTTTTAGGGATTTAGATGTTTGTGGGGTTTTATATTTCCCAAAAACCTTTTACTTTCTCTATAAGAATTTTTAGACGATTAGGCTATTTCATTTTTTACTTATAATAATTGGTTTAAAAAGCGACTGTCTGGTTTTTAAACAATTTTCGATCTATTTTTTCTACAAATTTCTTGCCATACTTATCATAAAACTGTTTACTTTGATACAATGTTAACTATTGTAATTTCCTTTGCCTTACTTTGTTTTTTTCACGCCCACTATTATACTGATACGTATTCATCGCGTAGGCTTATACTTTTCTATACCCATATTAAAGACTACTATGCTTTTTTCTGTGGATCTAAATAATTTTAACTATTATAATTTTTTGAAATAGACTTTTTGATAGGTGTAATACAAAATATTCACCAGGACTACATTTAACATTAGACTTAAAACAATTGAACATGCTTTTTAACCGCACAATCCAGATTCTTTATGGCGTATTTATTTTTACATTTCTGTGTAAAGCTGTTTCGATATCCATTCTATTTGAATAGTTTTTGCATTATTTATTTTTAGCTGGATTTCGATTGCTTAGAGTGCTAAAAAGATATTCTATCTACTACATTTAACGTAAAAAAAATTAAGTAAAAATTGTAAATGTGAGCCAAGAAATTTCGAAATTACACATGAAGATAAAAAGTTCACAGTACAAACTTTACTACAATTGCATAAAAAATTAAAAATAAAGTTTTATTAAACAATATAAATATTTTTAACATTCAAATCTAAAATTATGTTTATCATTGATAGACCTTGTTTTTTTGTTTATAAAATATAAGACTACACTTAATCTCTGCAAAAAGATCACAAGAAAATTAAATCAGCTAGAAAAATTATCATTGATAAAAAAAATATCAGGCTCTAAAGAGAATATATTATAACTTACTCTATCTCTTAAATAATTCCTATGACATAACTAAACTATGTTTCTTTTGAATTTCTTAATTTTAATTAGTTTTACTTTGTTAACGATGTTGTCTCTATTATCTTTTGACATATATAATATTTTTCTTTCATGTTTATGATTTTTATAATACAATCTTTATTTTTTTAGTTTTTTTATGTTGTAATTCTGGGTTATTTCTAAGTTTTTATGCTATAAAAAATAACAAAACATATTTTAAGGCATTGTGCTTGATATCACCAATAAAAGCTTTTTTTATTACTCTATACATAAATCAAGAAGATTCTAACCCGTCTTTTTTATATAAATGCAAGCTGCCATATTAAATTTATTCAATGTGTTCCCTATGCTTAGCGCACCATCAAAAAAATATCTAAATATAGTTAATACATTAAAAACCAAAAGTAATTTAATATTTAGTAAATTTATTGAAAGATAAATTATATCATGATAAAAGCATAACCCAAATCTCATTTAATTTTACATAAAAAGAAAAATTTATAGAATTTAAGATACTAAATTGAGCATAGATGTCTTTCTTTTTTTTTATTCATACATACCATACCACACAATGTTCAAGTGTTATGATAAAGGATGAAAAAATATTATATGCTGATATGAATTCTCTTATAGACTTTTAAAAAATTAAGATTCATTTTTGAACTATATTTATGGGAGTATTATACGTTTTAAACATTACTTTTTTTTTCTTCTTGAAGCTTGATTCTATTGTACATTTTATGCGAATATTATCTCTACTTTTAACATTATATACTTTTTTTACATTCTATTCTATGCCTCTTTTATTTTTAATAATTAATATTTCAAGTTTATTCCGTTCTATATTTAGTTCATTTCATAAAAATAATTTAATTATTTATCAGATCATCTAATTTATAGGTCTAAAAAGAGGAGAGGTATCTAAAAAGATGTAAGAAAAGAAGATATAACCAAGCTAATAAACGCAATGTTGGACGGGAAATGAATCAAATTAGGCTTGAAGAAAAAACTTAAAATTACAGCACCAATATTAACCCATAAATAAAAATAAAATCGAATTATCCCGTATCGTAGTATTTAATGGGCTGGTAAGACAATATTGACAAAAGCACCTGAAAGAACACGAAGTTTTGAACCAAATCGAGGCATTTATTTAAAATTTAAGACTGAGAAAACCCCTTTTTAACAATAAATCGTTAGAGATGAGCATATAAGAGTAAAGAATATGATAAAAAGCATATGAAAGATAATCTCCCGGCAAATATATCGCATTATGCTTTAATATATAATAAAATACCACAATAATAAAACTTGTTCATAGATAACAAGTGTTAGAATATTATTTATCGAAAAGAAAGCCTAAATAATTCCTCTTTCTAACGCAAATTTCTAAAAAAATTCAATAATAAATACAATGGATCTAAAAAACCATTTCTTTTGTCAGATGTGAGATATTATTTAGTATCTTTTGATAGCGATAATAGTTTCTAGATCTCCATTCTCTAAAATAATTATATTATTGATATATGAAGGATAATTTGTGATTCTATACTTCGATTATTTCCTATCATATGTTACCTTCAAATAAAGTATGTGGTAAGTAATTTTTTTGATTTCAATAAAATTTACATTTGTAACTTTCTGAATAATTTTTTTTAAGATAAATTCTGGTATATTGTTTTTGTATATAAATTAGGTGATTTTAATCCTTTAAAATGGAATTTATAGGGAAGATTATTCGATATAATGGCACACATAGAAATTTAATAGTTGATATGGAATGCGAAGGAGCGATTTACAAGGGTATATTCCCCAAATGTCTATTAGAAGATTTCCAGATATTGAATAGATCGGATATGATATGCATTACGGGAAACTTTTTAATTGAATACTTCACCATATTTTATAATAAATCCATCACCATTAAATTTATAAAGAGTATGGAGAACGAAAAAATTACGCCTATTGGAGACATGGTTCCTAATATGCGATACAATGTATTTTGTGTGGTTACTAAATACTTACCATCAATGAAGACGAATGGTTCGGATTTTGTGGCTTCTCTCTTCGTGATTGATGAAAGTGTCTCGAGTGGCTTGAAGGTTAACATATTTACATCCGTAGAGCTTACAAAGGATGAATATTTATTTGGGGATGTTGTTAAAATCAACAATTTATTTTTTAGCAGAAAAGAATGCGCTTTAGTTGACAGAAAACATCCTATTGTGGTAATCGGGAATATAGAAAACAAGGAATTAACCGAATATCTAGATAGAGAAGAATCAGAGAAGATTGAAAAGCTTAAGCAACATTTGATGGTCAATAGATCCAAATACATTAATTTTGTGGAAATAAAGGATTTGTGCGAGAACATATATTTTGATTTTATTGGTGTTCTTAAACAAAAACAAATAGAAAATTCGAAACTAACGCTTCTTTATTTTACGGATTATACCACAAATAATCACATACCAAAAAATAACCAGGGCCTATCTCTTCTTTGTGTTAAAGCCTGGGATGAATTTTCAAAAGAGGCAATGAATCTCGAAATTAACGAGATCTATAATTTAAAGAATTTGAAAAGCTCGTTTACTAATTCGGTACTAATTGCGCAAATGTCTAGCTCAAATCAAGGGAAATTTGTTCATATTGATTGTAAGGATCCACTTTCATTGCTTATTAATAGTAACAAGAAAATATATTTAAATTCAAGACAATTCGAGACTGCTGCTTTGTCTGAATCATTTAAGCTTTTTGAATTTAAAGAAATCGTAAATGTTCTAAAGGAAAAAATGGTTGGTTTTTTTCGCACTAAAATTTTGATAAGGCGAGTCACAGGGATTCCTTATAATATATTTGGGGATGGTAATTATTGTAGATGTAAAGAGACCAAAAGGCTTTCACACAATAATTTGTGCCACCTGTGCAATAGAAAATGTCTCGATTCTATTATTATGGAGGTTGCAGATACTGATTTAGATACACATCGTGTAATTTGTCAAAATAAATACAGAAATCCGGATCTGTTCAAAAAATATGTGAGATTGAACAGGCGGATAGATTGTGTTTATATATCCGATTTTTCCAATGATAGGCAAGTTATTTTTATCGTCGATATAAATCTTTAGAATATTTCTTTAAAAAGCAAAAAATATCGAGTCTTGCCTTACTATCGATAAATTTCATTACAATATGATTTTTTACTGCCAGTTTCTCTATAAAGATTTTTGGGTGGAGTTAACTCAAATTTTTACCGGCTTATTCGTAAAATGCTGCTACTATTCCTATATTTTATTATAATATTACGCATATTTGTCAAGATATCAATTTTAAAAGATTATTTACATATAATTAAAAATATATTTTATCTTTTTTAAAATCCAATGAATATTACAATTTAATATTTACAGACGTGGATTTTTACGAATCTAATTTATATTTTAGTTTTAGCTAGCGCATTTTATTTCCTTTTCATACAAAAACTCTGCAATAAATTATTAACTTTTTTTAAATTTAATGTATGGCATAAAACATATTTAGTGTAATCTACTTTATTGTCATTCTAATACTATAAAAAATATTGGCTTTTTTAAAAAGTTCAATGCATATTAAAATTTTATAATAGGTTAATTAATAATATAGAAAATTAATGATCATTTAAAATAAATAACAGATTACCGTAAAAAATTATTCATTTTGGTTAGTATTATTAATTATATATGGAGTTAATTTACTTTTTATCTCTAATATTTTTTTATTCACACGTATTTTATAAAAAGACGCTATGATTATATATTTTCACCTGGATTTGCATTACTCTCTATGAAGCGGTCGTTATATATTATAAAGTCGGTGTATTCTTTTGAAGCTCTGTTACAACTAAATTACATTTTATAATAACCATTATTTAATGCAATTAAAACTCACGGTTTTAATCAGTTTGGTTCTTATAAAGATGTCTAGGTTATCCTCACAGCGTGAATAACATAACTATTTGTTTTTCAACAATTATCTTGTGTGATGTATCCTAGATATTATAATTTTGAATCATTTTATTATGCCACAAAAAATATGTTTATTATCCTTCATGTGTCAATATGAATAAAATAAATTATGTATAAAATTCATGAAAAGTGATATAACCATCTTTCTGCATACAAAGACGTATTTTTATTTATTTATGGGTTAATTTTTTTTTTATCGATTTTATCAGTTTAGACATGTTCAGCGTGTTGGGTATATTGCACAACTCTTTGATGCATCTTTTGACACCTTCCTCTGATCTATTTTCATCAACTGCTCTTCTTCTCTCAAATTAGATGAGTTCAAGTGTCTTTCGGAGTGTGAGAGCTTGCATGTATGCTTCTACTTCGTCCGGGATTTTTAACTCCTTAGCATATTTTTTATGATATTTTGTGTCCACCCCATCCCAAGTCATCACATATGGTATTATTCTTGTTTTACATTTGTAAATTAAACCAAGTTCATTCGCCAAGATGACATACTTCCTATATTTTTCATTCTCAACTTCAGTCAAGTTATCAAGGCTAGTTATACCTATTTCAATCAGCGTAATCATATTTTCTTTTTTATCGTATAGAAAAATATCAGGTCTATTTTGTTTCATTAAAATATCCGTTTTTATTCGGGGATCAACTTTTATTTCTGCATTTTCGTTTTCGCGGATCTCTTGTACTGAGTGAGTTCTGATCTTTTTGGTTTTCTTGAAGTTGTATCGTCTTGATAGAAGGAAATATAGACATCTTACGATTTCATTATGTCTTCGCGTGTAATCATGCCCTAATATTTTCTTGCATCTTTTTGCAAGGTGATCACTCGTTTTCATGCATACAAAGATATAAATATATTATATATTTCAAAATTACAAAAAAACATATTTAAAGAAGTAAATCATGAAAAAATATTGTGGGTATTTGTAATATGCGGAAAATATGCTTAATAAATTAGTCTTTATATCTATAGAAAGATCAAATCTGAATTTAGTGATAATTCAAGGCATCATTTTGTGCATTTTTATGATTATGTAAATTAAATTACGGATAAGTCTAAATATACCGATTTAAAAAAATCAAATAGGATTTCCTTATAATCATAAAAATAGGTAAACTTAAAGAAACAATCATGCCCGTTTTTATCAATAAAAAACGGTTTGAAAAAAAAAATTTAAGAGCTTTTAGGCTTGATTTTTTTAAATAATTTGCCAAAAAAAGTCGAGAGATCTTTAAGTAATGTGCTGAGAAAATTAAAAATACTGTACATATAAATAACATTATTCTACTTATATTATATGATGTGTTATATTTTTTGAATTTATTTCAATAAAATTGATGCATAATATTATAAATCTTATATTCAACTCATCTTGACATATCACCATACAGTATGAATCAGAGTAACTGTTATAATTCCTATTGAATTTTCTACATAGTATCGGATATTATATTCATTAAATATAAATTTTGATTGCTTCAACTGTGAAGGCTTAGCAATGCTCTAAAAAGAAAAATAAATTTATTGCAAGCGCTTATAATCCCAACTTTATTCATAAATCTAGCTTGCAAATCCATTCTTTTCTGATAATATATAAAAAATTGATAGCTCCAGTTATGGGTTTTTTTGGATTATTTACAACTTTAAACACTAAAATACCGTAAAATATTGGAAAAATATAAAAAACTGTGTTATAAAATTAAAATCATAAAAATTACAATGATTAGAATAAAACCATTGTATTTTTACTTAATTATAAAGAGCAAGTAAACACAGAATAACATACCTAGGATTCTTATAAAACACATATATTCGTTTTTGTCGTAAACCACATTGAAAATTATAACAGTTATTTTTTTTAAATTATTTAGCACAAACTAAAATAAAATAAACACATAAATTTGTTCTGTCTGTAAGAAAAATTAATTAATTTTGCATCTTTCACTGTAAAAATGTGTATTTTAATAAATGAATTGATATTTAAATATTTCAGGAATAAAATGGTGTATTAAGAAGTTCAAATAATCACATTATTATAGCTCGTATACCAAATAATCACAATATTAATCACATATAAAATATAAATCCGGCCATGTGCTATTTGAATATTTCAAAAAAAGTATCACGTGAAAAGGCATAAAAATTCTATCGGTGAAATATGTCAGATATATTATATTCTAATAGTCGATAGATAAATAAATTGAATAAAAATTCGGGTTAATTATATTAAATATCTATTTCATCGAATTTATTTGCTAAACATCTTTAGTAACAAATATTTCTTTGAATAAAGACATAAAAAACATAAGACGAATTTTAATTGGTTTCAACTTATTTATTAAAAATATATAAATAATTTGATTAATAGTTAGATTGTATGCACAATCACTAGGTAACTTTGTGAGCAAAAAATATTTTATCAAATAGATAGTAGTTTTGATCTTCCCTGTGTATAGTATGTATCTTTTTATTTTATTAGACCAACGAAAGGAATATTTTGTATTATAACTTTCTATGTTTAATATCAAAGCATATATTTATCAGTTACATGTGCAGCCAAATATCATATTAATTTTTCCATAACTTCATGCTCTTAAAAATATATGGCTTATTTTTTTAAGAATCTTGCATACTTTATTAAAAATAAATTATAATCTAACAAAATATTCATTATCATACGCCTGCTTTTTTCTTTTTTGATCTACAAGATAAGAGAAATAATCTTTATTAATTTTTTTACCTGATGTTATTTATATAGCTGGAATAATAGAATATTTTACTTTATTTACAGTATTAGATCCCAAAAAAAAAATTAAATATTTATTGCATGTTCACTTTTGATATTTTAAGATTTTAAAACGAATTTTAAATCTTAGATTCATTTCCAATAAATCCCTTTACGATTATATAGTTTTGCTAGAGCATATTATTATATTTTTATTGGTTAAAAAAATATACAAGAACGAAAATTTTTATTTAGATTGAAAAGTATTTGTAGATTTTGTACTCATGGGTTAATTTGATTTTCAGATTTTCATAGATTTTGAAGCAAAACTTTATATTGCCTATAGA
Organism: Rhyacophila brunnea; assembly: GCF_057557595.1. Classification (NCBI taxonomy): domain Eukaryota; kingdom Metazoa; phylum Arthropoda; class Insecta; order Trichoptera; family Rhyacophilidae; genus Rhyacophila; species Rhyacophila brunnea. Next base: position 2,157,367 of record NW_028233069.1, on the reverse strand, counting down.
ACAAATTTTACTGATACTTCTATCCACCTCATCATTTTTACAATCTTCATCAATGCATCCTCTCCTCACAAGACTTATTAGTTAAAGTTTCTCTCAATTCTATTATTTGCGCGTATGCACCCGTTTTAGTTGGCATTAAGAGGTATCTATTGTATAATGCTATTTGTGTTTGTACCTTTCTATTTACATAAATTTTAAATATCACCTTGAAAGATAATTTTTTAAAAAAAAATTCTTTTTTCAACAAAAAACTAAAGCACGCAAAATTCAGTTCACTTGATTGTATTGCTCTATTTTTAAATTATAAAAGAACCTTTCTGCTTTTTATTTAGAATCAAAGTGAATTTTTCTTCGATGGCAAAATCTTTCTACCTACATTTTTTTGCCAATCATGCATTTAATTGGCATGAATCTTTTGCATAACAATTAAATTTTTCCTATTTTTATAAGAGATTTTCTATATCATCAGTAATCCTTCAAAAGGTAATACATAAACGATTCAGATATTACAGCATTTAAAATATTTTTTTTAGCATTATGTGGGTTTTTTTGTGTTTTGCTGTCTATTGTAGATATTTAGTATGTTTTAGAGGAATATTTGGTATTTATTGATTCAGAACATACTTGCATATTTAATAAAGGCCATTCTTACAAACATTTATTTTATATGCATATTGAAAGAATAAACTAGCAAGAAGCAAAAATTAAGTGTAATTTTAAAAACCTTTGCCTTGATACATCGTATTTTCAGAATTTTATATTTATATAGTTTGAATGCCTTTATTTAAGAATCAATATTATTAAAGCAACTTTAGGCTATGGAGTAGAAAATGACTGAATTTCCATCTTTTTTTTTGATTGAATTTTTTGGATAAGATAATACTATTTTCAGATCATATGGTATTTTCTAATCTTAGAATATACATACACGAAAACTTTATATAAATTTCATCAATTATGACACAACATTAAATCTGAGATGATCCTTTTGATTTATCTTACATATCACGTAATACAAACGAATTCTTTTAAAATGTAAATTACTTTTCGATAAAAATGATGGCATAAAATGTAGGCATAATTCTGTTTTTTTAAAAACCCCAATTAAAAATGGCGCTGCATGTTAATGTGACAGGTTATCGTATTCATCTTTCTTCAATTATCTTATAGAAAACATTGAAAATTATAAATATATTGTGGATGGGCATACGAAACAAGAGATTTTTGATCCAAAATACCTTTTAAATAAGACATTGGAATAGTTAAAGAAACAATATAACGAATATAAATATAACGTCACTTATAAACAAGAAATAATTAAATCTAATGATATAAGTTATTGTTGGTATAACCAGACTATTTTAATTTATATATTCATATCTTGATTTTTTTAAAATACAAAATTGTATAATTTGCGTTTTAAAATAGAAAAGAAATCCATTCATTTATCATATTTTACTTATTACTCATTACATTTTATAAGATGATTCATTTTCTTTTTTGGAGTTTCAAAAATTGAGCATTATGATACGACACCATTTTAGTCGAAATTAAAGTCGCAAAAATCCAAATTGAAAATTTTAATTAGTTAGATATTTTATAGCCTCTTGATTTTTTTGTTTGTTAATATGAATACAATAAAAAATGTATTAAAATATATCTTTCCCAGAAAAGTTTTATTAAATAATCAGATGCAAAAGCAATACAAGCGATATAATAAAGAATGAAAAATATAAATTTTTTTATTGAGGTATATTTATGAAATTTTTTTGGATCTAAAAAATAATATTTGCTATGATATTCTAAAATCCAAATCTTTGAGTTTTAACGCCTTATTTTAGCTAATAAGTGAAGCAATAAAGTCTTCTTAAAGTCAATTCATCTTTTTAAGACTCATTTTGGCATAAAATTGCGTTATAATAAGTATAAAGCAATAAACTTCTAATCATTTAAAAATTATCAAATAATTTTTGAAGTGCTATTTTATGCTATTTGGTTGTTGTGGCATAAAAATCTTATCCCTTTAGATGCATAAATTCAAACTACTATTTATTCAATATGTTTCGAGTATTAAATAGTAGATAAAGCTAATCTCAATATAAAATATTAAAATATTATGTTTCTTTCTATTTCTATGATAATATAATACTAAATTCACAAAATGCATAATATAATATTAAAAATTGTATTAGAGTGTTCTGATGTGTTTAAGAATTCTGGGATGATATTTGATTTTCATATTTTTTATTAAATTTATGTTCGTTGTTGCTCCTACAAGAAATTTAATTAAACTTTTATAATCATCATTATTTTTTCAACTTAACACTATAAGTCTAATTAAAAAAAATTAAACTGCGTACTAATAACTTAAACTGCTAACTTCTGTTTTCTTTGTATATTTTTTGCTTTGACAAAACTAACAAAGAATTCTTAAAAAAATGATTAGCCATATTCATTTGATTAAAAATAAATTACTTAATTTAACATTTATTGAAAAAGCCTATAAATAATTTTTATTATGTGGTAATTTCAGATATAATACATGATTAAAAATATAATATGTATATCTTATATTTTTTGTTCAAAAAGGCTTTATTACGATATTAATGATAGAGAAGATCAGGTATATGAAAATTTATTCTATAAATCTAACTTAGAAAGTACTCTGCCGATGGAAATTTCTTGTTTATCAGAATATTCGCCTAAAAATAATGATTCATTTGAAAACACGACTTCATGTCACGAAACAAAAATCGATCTTAATAATTATATTGAACCTGTTCCATGTGATTCTGATATTCATATTAGAGGCAATGAGAATTTTTTTGAAACAAAGAGGTGTAAATCAACATTCAGCACATCAGATCTCGATAAAAACATAAACAGTGATAATGATGGGGCGAGACTATTAGGTTTGGAAACATATAATTTAAATCCGACCCACTTGATAGGAAAAAAAATTGAATTTAGTATGAATATTGATATTGACTTAATAAAAGATTTGAATAAATATCCTTTAAATGAACTGAATGAAAAGTTATCTGAACTGAATGAAACAGGTAATCATTCAACTTATGATGCTGATATATGTACTATTTTAAATGAAATGGCGGAAGACAATTTTATAAAGAACGGGAGTGATAAAGATAAACCACTTAGCGATGGGGAAATATATACATACATAAAAAATACAGAACATTTGGAAAAAGAAAGTGATTTTATTGAAACATATATGAATAATTCAAATATAAACAACTTAAACTTCACAACGAACGAATCTATGGTTAAAGATTTCAATGCTGTTTTTCCACCTAACAATATAATTTTTCATGATAAAATCACACGGAATTCATATGAAAATACGTGTGGAATATTATTAGAACCAGGTAATACTTATCCTGTAAACGAACATGTAGGAATTTCTAATTTAGATACATCAAATTTAGAGCTCAAAAATTTCAAAGCTAATGAATTAGACTATATTGGGTCTAAATTTTCCATTAGCAAAGAATCAAGGAATACTTTCTGTGGTGAGAGGGGTTTTTCTTCGATCAAAAATTTGCAAAATGATACATTAAGAAATGAAACTAACGATTATAGCCAATCTGATGGACAGATCGGGTTGGAAACAAAAGATAATGCGGAAAATCCGGGCAAAAGACGATTAAAAAGGTATATATGTGGTTATTTAACGGAAAGAAGAATCGGTGTAATTAGATCGAGATTTAATGAAATTGAATCATTACGACTGAAAAATACCAAGAAAAAGATAATTAAAAAAGTAAAATCTCTACCAAGATATAAATTTTTAAATGATATGAATTTTGATGATATAAGAGATATCCCTTCATGTATTTATGATTCAATAATATATGAAGAAGAAACTAAAAATGCGTCAGAATTACAAATTGATGCTTTTATATTAATTTTCGACGACATGAAAATAATAGATACTCTAGATTCAAATGAATTATCGACTTGCATAGATATTTTTCGTAAATATTGCCAAGTATTTCTTATAAACAAAGCTAAAAATCAGTCAAATTTGAATCCCGTGTATGCAGATTTTAAAGGGTTCTTCTTAACTTTTGAATCTCAATTACATAAAGAAACATTAATTGAGGTAGAAGATATCAAAAATCACATTCTTGAATTTATTTTCTATTTTAATTCTATCGAGACAAGTTATATTTACGAATTGATTGATCAAACTCAAGATAAATATTTTGAAAAAATTTTAGACATGAATGAGGAAAGTAATAATACGAAATATTTCAGATTATTTTTCATGGAAGGAATTTCAAGCACTATAAATTGCACTAAAAACATAGGAAATCGATTCGGAAAACCTGATACAAAGGCAAATATTATGACATATTTTTTTATCAAACAGATTTCTAAGAAACTGTACGCACTCCACAGTGAAAATGTAAACTTATCTCTTAACTGGGAGAAATTCAGACAGGTAAGCCCATTATTTTACCAAATACATTTTATAGGAAGATTATTCATAGATAATGGTTATAAAAGTGAAAATAAGGCACGAATGCCATATATTTTCAAGAGTATTTTACTTTTTTGCGAAGCCATAGTATGTGATGCAGTAAATGATAAAAATATTCAGATGGTAAATAATGAAGGCTCTTACGTGTTTGATTGTTTATGTTTAATTATGTGCAATTCAAAACTCACTAAAACAATAAGTCTTTTAGAAAACATTTGTTACCTAATTAAATATGCACGTAATATATCTATTTCCTCTGGTTCAAGCGATAAAATTCCAAGTCAACACTTTAAAGACTTATATATTAATTATTTTAAGGATAAAGGTGTAAATATTATTGTGATTCTGAACTTAATACTAAAAAACAATAACATTATTCTCGCATGTGAAAAAAATGAAAATTCACATCATTTATATACAGACTTCAAAACCAAACAAAAAAATTATACACAAACTATTAAAAAAAAGGAAAATAATATAAATTATGAAACCAATTTATTTTTTGATTTGCTCAAAGACTTCTGCAGTATGTTTTACGTATTTAACAAGCTCCTAATTTATCCAGAACTAGCCTAAAATTTGAATGAATCAAATTTTTGAATTTTTTTTCTTCTCTAGGGTAATAATTAATTTGAATTAATATTATATTAATGCTAAAAAATAGCTTGAGCTATCTAACGAAGTCGAGGCACATTTTTAGGATCTAGAATTGAAAAAAACACTTGAATTGATAAGTCTTAAGCGAAGAAGAATCTTTAATGAAGATTTAGCAGATAAATTGACGATATAATGTATTGATGAAGTTTTCTTCAAGAATTAAATTACACATCTTGTTTGGCAAAATCCAATATCCTAATTCAAAAATAATAATAAATAAAATTTATTTGTATTAATGCAAAACATCATCACTCTGATCGAAATTGGTATGGCTAGTATCGACAATATAAGCATATTTGAGAATGGAAAAATTACAAATATGACTTGTTTGCATATTAGCTGACATTAATGCACAAACAGCGAAACTAAAATTATCCCATATTTTTTCAATTTGGACGGGCGGTGGCACAATATCATAAAAGGTACCAAAAGGAACTCGAAGTCACAAATCAAATAGAGACATGAATAGATCTTGTGATTTAGAAATTACCTTGAATTAATATGTTTCGAAAGGAGGAGAGGTATTGAAGAAGACCTCGAAGAAGGAAAGATAGCTAAAATTATAAATACGTTGTGCACATAGGACTTAAATCAAGTAATGCTAGAGAACAAAAACCAAAATTACTACAATAAATTTGAATCTATAACTAAATCTAATAAATATAAAATCATTTTATAGTTCAATGTTTGTATTATTCATTAATATACTATATTATTTATAAATCATTAATAGTACCATACTTCACAGCTAAGGATGGTGAGCTTAAAAATACCATAGTTCGTTTTAAGCAGTTAGAAATCCCAACTAAAGTATAAGCACAAACAATCCAATGCAAGATTGTGCTTGAATCAATAAGTCTGGAAAGAGGAAGGTGTGTTAGAAAGATTGTAAATATGGCAGGTAAGAGAGATATCAACCAAATAGGGCTAAGGTGCAACAAATTTTGCTGCGACAATATTAAATGACACAAAATCCAATAAATTCATAAATTATATTTATGGGCAGTTATGCATCTTTTTTTTATTCAGTGTTTGTAGTATTTATTAGATCATATATACCAATGATAATCGATTTAAATATTTAAAAGTTTAATTACATAATTTTTTTTTATTTTTATAAATTGATCATTCATCAGCATAATTAAAGTATATTCTAATGTTTTTAAACCTTATAAATCATTTATACATTTAATTATTTCAATAAACAATTATAATTACGGCAGAAAAAATTTCAATTTAATACAAAACTCTTATTATGTATAGAAATAAAGAGTATTTTACAAATGATAATTTTTTAAATTCTCCAATATAATCTATATTGAATATAAATTCAAAAAATAATTTTTTTCTTGCTCGCGATAAACCAGAGAGCAAATTTATTGCTGCAAATATGTTTTTTTATGCATAAATAGATGAATTAGAACTAAAATTTTATTTTATTTGCAAGTGATTTATCGCTTCTTTTACGGCCTTTTCTTTGAACTAACTCAATTTTACTCACTTTAATTCGCTTAAAATAATCAGTATATTTAAAAAATACAAAATTCAACTTCATAAATTTATTTTTTGTTGTTTATAAAAAGAGAAAATATTAGTGTAATCTAAAAAGCAATAAGGCAAATTTTAATAATTTTTTTTTATGTTTTAAAATTACTTATTTTACATTTAATATAAATATAAAATGTTTCATTCTATTTTTATAAATTATAAATAAATGTAAATTACGTCATTGACAGATATAAGTCATAAACTAAAGGGTTTACGCTCGTAATATTGCGATTTGGAATGTTTAAAAAACATGAATAAACCATGAAAGACCTGTATTCTCAGTTTATCGTCTATTTATAAATTTCTCAATAGCTTTCAAATTATTTATTTGCTACTATTCGAATTGTTTAAAGAAATTTTATATTGAATAAATAAAATATTAGGACTTATAAAACGATACAATTTTATGGATGATTTTGTTTACGCTTCTATATTGCTTACAACAGATAAATATTGTATTTTGTCGTGTCTTTATTTTTTTGCATGGATCATTTAAAGCAGCACCTTGATTGATTATCTGGACACATGTTTATTATGATTGGTTGTCTCACGGAACTCTCATTTTGTACTAAGCGTAGTATATGTCTAGTCTCAAAGGAGTTATATTATAAATAAAGATATTTTCCTGCATAAAATAGTATTTTTTTTTCGATTTCAAATTATAAGCCTGATTTTGTAAATAAATACCAAAGAAAAATGATTTTCTTGGGTTGCATCATTTGATTAAATTTGCTGATGGAAGAATAGTAGTTCGTAAAATTGATGAATTATATTTGGAGTGTTAAATTCATCAGCATTTTACCGCTTATTTAGAATTGTGTACTTTAGAATATCAGCGTAAGATCTTTAAGATTATAGGCGTTTATGGTCATAAAAAAACCATATGTGATATGAAATGAAAAAATATATTACACACTATGATAAAGATATATTTATCACCATGATAATGAACTCGAAATATTGACTCACATTTAAATAGTAATAAATTTTAATTGGTTTTAGACTGTAAAACAAGTCTATTGTCGTATTTAGGATTTAACATGTTTTATAATAAGAATTTATCTAATATATAGTTATTATAGGAATAATTATTCTAGATTGCTCTCTCTTGCTCGGGGATATAAGTCTTTAAACATTTTATTTTGAGAGGAATCAATGGGTATGATCATCTGATCAGATTATGAGTTTTATCACTTATCATTATATGAAATGGCATCTTAACATTAGTTTCTGATACGACACCTACTTAAATCCATGTGTGGCTCTAATAAAATATTTTAGATCTAACCCTCAAAAAAGCATGTCCAATAATACATAGAATCTAAGACTTCTTTTAATATAAAAATTTTTAGTGCTGGCGATAAAAAGTCGCATAAAAACATCAATACATACCAAACAAGACTTTCCGTAGTAAAAATGATGAAATTTATAAGACTGTATCTGAACTCTTGATGTTAAAACATGGGAGACGAGAAATAAATGTTTAGATATTGCAGTATAGTTTACTGGTGTTTTTAGGATTTTCACATCTTTCAAATTAATATATAATGGGTTTTTTGTTTCTAATTTATTGGAATCATAAATTGGTTTATAAATAAATGTTTTTATATTTTGTACGTTTTTAGAAATATTATTTATAGATTTTATCATTTGAATATAATCTAATCGATAAATATGTGTTTTAATATTATCTTGATAATTTATTTAGTAAGTAAAAATTTTTAAGCAGCCCATAAATGAACTTTTTTAATATTTTCTACCAATTAATAGTCATTCAAACAAGTAAAAAAAACGTAGATGCGCTAAGTGGAAATAAACGTAAAATCCATGAACCTCAACATGATTCACTTAAGATTGGCACTTCATTTTCGAAAAAGGATGGTGGGTATCGAGGAACAATGACATTACAAAACCCTTATTTATTTGAGAGTGACGATGTACATCAGAAAGAAGATAATTTTAGCTCTTTTGGGGAAACGGATAATAATAATTACTGTCATCAGGGGGGAGGCTGTTTTCTCGCGAACAACTATAATAATTCGTCACAAATTGAATCTGCACAAGTTCAATTTTACAAGCCTTTGCGCAGTAATGATTATACCGAACAAAGTTCTCATGGCGTTGGTGTGAGCCAAAATCAAATGGATTATGCTCAGGACTATGTTGTGAATCAAAAAGAATTTTTTTCGAGTCAAGATGAAGGCGAAGAATTCACAGGTAATCAACAGGTGGATTGTTATTCTCTTAATTTGAGCAGATATCCGAGTTTAACAACATATAATGTACAACAATATCAAGACGAAATGGTCGCTGATCTGTCAAATAAAAAAGATTCAAGTATAGATCAAGGATACCAAGATTTGTGGGGAAGAGGGGGCTTTAGGACTAACAGAGCGATTTATAAAAATAAACCAAATTTCACTCCAGCCAAAGGCAAAGCTTATGCTATGGATTATTTTAGGGAAAGTGAAAAGTCCACTGGAATAATATCTGCACACTTCACAAAAAACTACGATTCATCGAATTCTTCATTCGAAATACGACCTGGTAAAATCTGTGATTACAATCATGGATCATCAGATCCAAGCTACTTACGTCACGATAAATAGGTTTTCACACCTATTATCAAGAAAAATCAAGTCGTTTACACTTGGCCCGAATTAAAATTTGATGATTGCTACCTACAACTACTTTCCATTGATAATGGGATAAGAAGCTACAAGTCATCTAAAGCAGGTCCCTTTATTATAAAACCAGATGTTTTCATTGATCTCAAAAATCGAATTAATCTTGAAAAGGAATTTCAGTCAGATATTGTCATTAGTATGGAAGAATTTGATGATAAACTTGGCCAACAAATATTTTTACAATACAAAAAAACTCGCACTCAAGATGATGTAACTAAATTTCTGCAAGTCTTATTAAGATTGCACGAGAAAAACATATTCCATAATAAGCCTAGATTTTTGAATGGTCACATTTTTGAAAAAGATATTACGGATAATTGCCAGCTAAATATGCTATTTAATAGTAGTTTTAATAGTTTTTGTCCCGTGATGGATTTTATAAACGACTTTAAAAATAGTTATGTCAGATTCTGGTACGCTACTGATATACGTAAAAAAAAATATATTAATTGTGGGTCTTCACTTGATCATAAGTTTCTAGATTTTAATATGCAAGTTTGTGATCGATTTCATGACGATAATTTTTGCATCTATAAAAATTTTCAAACTGGGAACAGGGTGGCCGTGCATAAAACCGCTAAAATAGAAAAAAATTTCGAATGGGGAGACGGTGTGATTATATTCGAAAATTGCCGCATAGGAAAAGGCGTTAAAATAGGAAAGGAAACAATAATTCATGCAAATACTCGAATTGGTGATTCTTCGAAAATTGGAAGAAATTGTATTTGTTATAATTCTGTTATAATATCTAATTTTGTAAATATAGAAGATAAAAATATTTTTATGGAAAAATCTATGATTGGGACACCTTTAGATATAACAAAAAGCGATTTTGATCGCTATTCTTTTGACACAGAAAATGTCTCTATGGAGCAAATCTCGTTTTTGAAGCAAAATAGATTTAAAGTAAAGATAGGGGCCGGTAACATATTCCAAATGCAATCTTGTGTTCCAAATTTTACCAAATTTGAAAGCAAATTTACCCATAATTAAAGCAAAATTTAATCATTTTCCTCCCCATTAAATTTATTTAATATTAAAATTCATTTATTATGGAAACTTGCTTGTATTGGATTGCATCTGTCGATATAACATCCAAAAAAATCTTGACTTTAAATTTTTTCAACCTTTTTGTATCTATTCCTGTGATATTTTTTTAATTTTTCTCGAACTAAAATATCTAGGATCAAAACTTCCATTTTTAAAATATCATATGCCTACTGAATGGCTCCGCTCCCTTCATAAACAAGTCCGCATGAAAGGTGCACTTCTGCCGCTAGATATTATCATGTTTTCGTCCATACATTTGAAAATATTTCAAATTTGAATTGGTAATACACCACCCTGCCCTAAAATAATTATATATAGAGGAAAAAAAAATTATATTTGATCATGTCAAACGGATCTTAGCTTCTAGGAACATTACTATCATACCAATAATGACTTTGACTGTTTACACACACGTTCAAGAATCAAGGCCAGATTTTTTTCGACCCCTTAAATAAATTTATGTGTATAAATGCTTGCTTGTATTTATACTTCGTCGGCATATTTTATTCTGTCTGTGTCCCTAAAAGTAGATGACATTAATTAACCTGATTGATAATTTAACAATGACTCCTTGCACGAAGAGGATTCGAACCTTCAAAATTAAAATTGAAGATCCTAAACGTGTATCTGCATCTATAAATAAAAACCAATGACATATTTCTTTTGTTTTAATGATAAAAATTTTTTATTCACCCAAAATATTATGATATACTTCTATATGATTTTTCTTCTAAAACATGCACATAGTAGCTTTAACACAAACCGTGACTTTACGAGCTACACATATTTTCAGAATCATGATTCAACTGATATTCGGCACGCGCCACAAGAATGTTTTCAGGATGCAAAAAAAGAAGCTGAAAATAGAAAAAAAGATATCGAAAAGTGGATAAATAAGCACTTTTCTCTGTCCTTTGATACAATTCCTGACCCTACTAATAGTGGAATCCCGCGAAACAATATAAACAATATAGAGATAGAGAAGTCATATTCTTCTGTATTCTTTAATGAAATTTCTGTCTCTGCTAATAATCGGATCACGAGCAACAACCAATTCTCCAGAGAAGTAGAGAATTCATATTCTTCTGAATCCCTTTTCGAAATTTCTGTTCCTACTAATAGTCGGATCCCTTGCAACAACCAATTCCTCAGAGAAGTAGAGAATTCATATTCTTCTGAACTCTTTGATGAAATTTATGTTCCTAATAATAGTCGAATTTCTCATAGCAATAAAAATAATGTAGAAATTAAGAATCCATATTCTTCTGAATCCCTTGTCGAAATTTCTGTTCCTACTAATAGTCGGATCCCTTGCAACAACCAATTCCTCAGAGAAGTAGAGAATTCATATTCTTCTGAATTCTTTGATGAAATTTATGTTCCTAATAATAGTGAAGTTTTCGGATTTGATCAAAATCATTTGCCTTATGAGACTTGTATAGAAAAGGGATATAATGATCAATCTTCATTTCAAAATATCATCGGTTTTGATGCTATAGAAAATGGCATGGAATATCTTCATTTGAAATCCTCAAAAATAGATGTTCCTTTTTTAAGTTCAGAAGATACATCTAGTCAGCCTAACTCGTTCAAAATGCAGAATGAAAAAATTTCTGCGGCTGATTACCATGAATACCCGACATATCTGCAAGCCAAAGATAACTTTATAAACAGTAGATACACACCAGAACAGAATAAGGAACTTAATAGTTTTCATGCGGATCATTCAGAAAGTTTTCATCTAATATTTATAAGCGAAAGCAAAGGATTGAAGTATTTTATGCCCAACATTGAAATGCATTTTTTACTTAAACCAAATGAATTCATATGGTTCAAAAAAGAATTTTCAGTCAATAAACCACTTTATATCGTTTCAAGCAAAGATCAACATGAAGCAGGGCTTCTTTCTGAACTGAAATTCTCACATAAAAATAAAAATTTTAATGAGAATGGAAAAAATGCGATTGACGTTCTGCTGGGTGTAACTACCTGGTGTCTATTTAATGGTAGCTCTCAATATTTGAAGGGAATTGTTACTGACCAACAACTTGCAGAAAACTGGATAAAAAACATTATAATTTATCAAAATTTACGACACTTATTCCCATATGTAAGGTTAATTCTTAATCTATATTTGAATAAAAATATATGGTTGGATTATAAAGATTGTAAATTTTCAAAAAATGATTCGATTTTGAAATGGAAACAAGAATTAGAATGTGAAGAAGTTGAAATTCAGGTTGAAAATCACGCGGATATACCATTTTTTATCTATAGGCATAAAAGAACTGGAAATAAAGTGGCTATACATAAATCTGCTACAATCGGAAAAAATTTTATATGGGGAGATAATGTAATAATATTTAAAAAATGTATAATTAGAGATAATGTTCAAATAGGTGATGAAACTATCATTATGTCAGGGACGGAAATCGAAGAAAATTGTAAAATTGGACAAAACTGTATTATAAATCAAAATGTTTTTGTATCAAACTATGTTTTCATAGGCCACAGAAATATTCTAATGCCAAATACTATTGTTGGAACTCATGTGAATTTTGAATCCGAAAATAGCAATTTTTATTGTTTTTCCTCTAATAATATTGCGTCGAAAGATCTTATTTCAACTCCGCAGAACAAGTATAAAATACTGATTGGAAATGAAAACCATTTTTATGTGGATTCTTGGGTTGAAAATTACAAAATCATCGGTAACAATGAATACCTATATTCCAAAATTTAGCAATGCATTTTCACGTTTTAATATATTGCTTATGTATATTTTTTGATTAATTCCCTGAAAATTAGAAAAATCAAAACGAAAAATATTGCGAGAATAGTATTAGAAGATAATATAAGGCCTATTGGGTGTTTAAAATTAAAACTATCAATAGTTTCGAATCAAAATTGATATTTCATCATTGCAAAATATTAAAAAACAATTTAAGATGTCAAAACTATATTTACATCTGCTTCTTTGTACAATTAAATTAATGTTTTAACAGTAAAATTCAAAAAATTGCAAATATATATTTTATTTTAATACTTTTCGATATATTGCAAAAGTATTGTGATTTTTTCATTATATTATAAACCAAATCGGAAATTACAACCAATATACTTTAAACTTTTATAATTAAGAGTGCAAATAAGATTATAAATCATGCTCTTATAAATTTTAAAAACCTCTTGCACTTTTTTATGGGCATCATCAAGTTACATTCCAACTCTAGTGCAAAAAAAACCTTTTTAATGTTTTTCTATAAAATATTTTTATTTTCCATCCCCAACAAAAATCGATCTCCTCATATAATCTTTTATTAAAAAAATTGGCATATTTTTATATTTGTCATTTCTTATAGCTTTCCTGGATCATATACGCCTTCGTAGTTGCGAATAGCATTTGAAGCAAATATATAACGTATATTTGATTATTAAATAACTATGTTTTTTTGATACTTAACTGATGCGAAAAGAAATATTCCAAAGCGTATAAAATAGTTCTGAATTTCTGTTTATATATTGTCACTTTTTAATTTTTCTTCATTAGAACTATAATATTACTTTTGAGCCCCCTCTCCTTTCACAATAAATTATATGTGAATATATTAATATTGTTTGTTTTGTTTACGAGGCTTCTTGTTGTTTTTTAAAATTTCTGATTGAATATGAAAATATTTTAATGGAAAAAATCAACAATATAGTATTTTTCTAATAAACCTTTAGGGTTTTAATTATTTAGTGTGTGTTATTAAGGGTTAAATTCCAAAACGAAACTTTTCCAAATAAACCATAATATTCTATATTGTATCATTCCAATATTTTCCAAATTCAAAAAAATTAACTTTTATGCTTTTTTATTAATTGAACAAGCATTTATATATCGAAACTCTTTAAACAACAAAAAAAGCACAAAAACGCGTAAATTATATTAAAAGATATTGTTCACAAAATATATCTTGCAACTGATAGCACTTAATCAAGCTCTCGTGCCATAAATGACTTTTTTTTATTGCAAACGTTATAAAAAATATAATGCGACAAATTTTATAACTAATTACAGCGGTTTTCTAATTAGGTCTATCTATACTTTTTTGTGGTAACTATTCGCGTGTTTATATCTTTATAAATGCTTTCATCACCAATAAAAATATTTCTATTTCTACCCAGGTAAAACACCAACTTAATTTGAGAAAAAATATGTTATGAAAGAATTTTGAAGGCTAAAATACGATGTATTTTTAGATTTAATAATGCGATCAGCGCAAATATATCTATTATTAAACGGGTATATGAACCAACTTATCACCTTTTATATATTATAAAAAAAAGTTTTGAAATAGAATATTATTTTCGTTATTTAAAATTTCCTTTTTCTAAACTTCAAACCTATCAATATTTTATTTAAAAGACTAAAATTTTATTTTCTGATTTAATATTACCTTTTTTAATAATATTAGAAATAAACATTCAAATAAAACCCTGCAAATAATTTCAGCTTTTAAATGAAAAAAAAATAAATTTGGACAATTTAAATCTAGAATTTTTATCGAAATATACAAAAATGGTAAAATGAGTCACCGAATAACTTTTATAATTATGTAAAAAATATAAAAGTTGATCAAGATACACTATTGAAAGAAATTTTAAATCAAAAACATTAATGACCTTTATATTTAAAAGTATTCAAATACAAGTGTTATAAATTTTTTCTTAAAAATTATAAGTAATTATAAAATAATGTTGGTTAAAATGTTAATATACTATTAAAAAGCTTACTTTTTTAATAAGTCAAGTTTTTTATCTAGTATTTTAATTTATTTTTATACAATTCGACATATACCCGTGTTTTATTTAAATTTATCTAAAATACAAAAAAAAAATTTAATCCATTGAAGTATATGCCATAATTTTATGCTTGATTCATAGTTTAAGACGTAATTTTTATTATGTTCTCATAAAAAAATGGAAAAAACAGATCAAGCATCATGCATTAAATAGTATAAAAGAATATACATAACTAGAAAAAAAAATTTAATGATTTCAGTTTTTTGTTGCATATCGAAAATTATAATATTTAATACACTTTTTTTATCTTGCATTCGCGATTTCTTAGATCTTCTTATATCACGAAGGCTATGAATATCAATATTAAAATGCATAAAAATGAACAAATGATTCATATGCTATAATATATTAATTTAAAAGTCTATAATTATTTATTTTTGTCTCTTGAATTTTTATTTGACTATTCTACATTTATTTTATCCTGTTTATTTTATTTAATGCGTTAAAAACAAAATAAAATTTTTAGTTAAACATTTATTTATGAGTAAAGTTTCTTTTTTTCAATTCCATCTATTAGGACGTAGTCGGCCGATTGGGAACATTGCATAACTTCTTGATGCATTTTTAGACACCTTCCAAAGATCTATCTTCATAAACTGCTCTTCTTCTCTCAAATGAAATGAGTTCAAGTGTCTTACGTTAACTCATAATTAAAAGGTTTTACTAAATTAACTTGAATGCCAAAAAAATTGCATTTTATTATGTGCTAAAATAATGACCTAATAACAAGTCTGAAGTGTGCATAGATATAGAAAAAAATATAATGAATTGAACGTAAAATAATCAAGAGCATATTCTATTCTTGAATTTAACAGCAGATATTTAGAGGAATTCCCAAAAAAAAAGCATTTGTGTGTTTGATCCTTATATACTTTAATATTCATAAACATTGTATTTTTTGAATTTTTTTAATAATTTATTAACAGAAATTTTAAGCTTACTACTCGCATTCCGCAATATTTTTTTTATTTTTTCTGCTTTACCCTTTTCAACATAACCAATCTAACGTCTTTACTTAAATAATTTTATCAAGTTTCTTTCTTCACGATAGAATTCTTTTTTCTTTTTTTAATATGATTTCTTTTATTCTGCTTTCTTTTTTTTTCTATAATTTGTTGGTTTTCTGTTTTTTTTTTGAAAATAGCTTTCAAATTATCCTTTTGATATTTTTGGTAAATAACATCATTTTTTTAGAGGTAAATTTCCTTTTATCGAAAGATTTAGAATATATTCCTTTTTAAACTTTTAAAGAAAACTATTTATATTGTCGAAACATATAACGAAAACGAAATTTCGTAAAATATTTTATATCATATTACAGATTTTTATTTGATTATCTCATGTTTTTCAGGGCGTGATTATTAGCCTGTTTGAAACTTTTAATATAAACATCCATGCATTTTTATTTCATTTGCAATCGATGATAACTGCTTTTTAAAATTAGTTTATATATTCTAGCTATTATAAAAACGCTTTCTATTCTTACTGAAACCCATAAAACGTGATTTTGAATTGATTTTATATCTGAATAGCGGAAAAAACGCCGAAATAATTGGTGTTTCTGTTTATTTCTGACGTTTATAGACCACCAAACATCCAAATCTACTTTATATTGTTGACATAAACAAGATCGATTTTTTTTTGAAAATTTATGCTTTTCTATTTATATATGCTCAAATATACATGCATGATCCCTAAAAATTTTTATGATTATTGCAAATTATTCAACCATAAGTCTAAATTTTTATATTAGGATTTGATCATCGATGATAGATTGATCTTATATCTATCTTCATTTTTATTTAAATGATTTTACTTTCAAATGTATGCTTTTAAAACATAGATATAATAATAATCTTTATAACCACAATAAATCCCAATCGGTGATTTTTCTTAAAAGCGAGTATCTGCCGCTTTTTCGGGCTAAATATATTAACTAATTACATTGGTTGTACGAAATTGTTTTGGAAATCTTATTGCTAAAATAAATTGCAGGTTGTTGATTCTTCAGAATATTTCTTAAAAAATCTGTTTATTCAAAAAATTATTCATTCATGCCAGAAATTTTTATGTTTCAAATTAAATCTATGTATTTATTCATTTTTTCTTCTTTTTTGTGCTGTTCTGATATTTGAAACTATGTGTGGTGTATACTTTCTTCAATCTACGCATGTCTTGAAATAAAAAATTTAATCCATATTCGTTGTTTTAAATAAAATTTTCTGTCAATTGTGAATTTCGATTTTTAATTAAAGAGTGATAAAACATGAATGATAACATCATTTTTGCTATGTAATATCATTTAGTAAAAAGAATGAATGCTTTGTACCGGTGAAATTATATTTTTACGATGTAATTAAAATTTATTTGACCAAAGATTTTTATAATATAGTTCTTCTTAGAAGATCTTTAAAGGTATATTTAATATTGATACAGATGATTTTCCAGAATTTATCGTTGCTAGAAATTTTTAATAATATATAGCAGATTTCTTATAAATCTTTGTGCTTTTTTTAGTTATTTTCTTAAATTAATAAATTAGGAAAGGCTTCGGCTACAAAATATGTACCCCTTCATGTTTAGCATCACAATTCGTCAAATGATTTGCTAAAATAATAATAAATCCTCTTTTTATATAATAAAAAATGATTGTCCTTGAATAAATTATAGAAACCACCTACATATTTATCATTTTTGTTTGATAATGAGTCATTTATTTTTTATAATATATCTAAAAATTCGATATACTTCTAAGATAAGTAATCGTTTATTATAATACATTTATATTAAAACCCCACTTTTTACACTGCTGAATCCACAAAAAAGTTTGAAAAGTAAAATGATTAAAAAATATTTATCAAATTTTAGATCCAATATGTGTGATTAACAGAAGTTTCTCAACTTTTTTATATTTTAAACTCGATAAAAAACGAAAAAATTTTTAAATGTAATATACAATATAAAAAATAGTTTTTCGGCTAATACACTGTTAATAATTATTTTTTAAAGGCGTTATTCACTATTTGGCACTTAAAAATAATAAACATTCATTAAATCAAATAAAATGGTAAAATTTTAATTTAATTATCTTACGTTGAAATTCTAGAATAATATATTGTCATTTTTAAAAAATCACAGATACTATGAGCTATTTATCAGAACTTTTTTTTTCGAATTTATCAACTGTATTTTTCGCCTTTTCAAGTACATTCTAAATATATGAGATGATGGATTATGCTATAAATTTTGATGGCCTGTAAAAATATATCAACATAGGAATTTAATAAATACCAAGTTATAATTTTCTGATTATTTTTGCCTGAAAGCATCATACAGTTGGTTTCCTCTATTTTTTTTAATTATTTGTTCTAATTAAGAAAATGAATATAATTATAAATTCACTCTGATATAAAATCACAATCTTTGAAATTTCTATAAAAATTTTTAATTTATTTTTTTGTATGAAGATTGAAATTTTTCAATGGTAATTTTCCCCAAGCTAAATTCCAAAATGGGCATGTTAATATCAATTTTTTATATTTAAACAGCAAATAGACTTATGCCTAAAATTTTTGCATTAATTATAAGTTTCGTTTATAATTGGAATCTTTGATACTTTTTAATGCAATTATTTTAAAAGACTAGTATTATTGTAAGCGGACTTATATTCCACGAAAGATGTTGAAGCTATAATTATATGTGGTTTTCTATACATCAAAATTGTGCATATACTTTATGCATAAGGGAAAATTATGTTTCTTAGCAAGCGAATATATTGCTTTCTTCATTTAAATATATTTGATCGTCTTTTTTCTTTGAAATTTTAATATTTTTGGCATATTCGCAGTCTATTTTTAATGAACTTTACTTAAATTGAAGCTTTTTGCCATAAAATCGATCAGCTTATTATATGTTTACATTAAAATGTCAATGCTTATTCGTTTAGTTGTATGAAAAGGCGAGAATCCAAATCTTGATGCCAGTATACTATAAAAATACATCAAACATATGGGCTTAACGCAAGTATTATAAAATTACGTATTCTATAACCAAGAAGTTGTTGTTTTTTTAACAAATTTCGAATAATTATGAGGGCATGTTAGAAATTGTAAACAGCACCCATGGATTTATTATATAATTAGTATAAATAATTTATATGTAATTTAAATTTTTTATCTTTTGATGAACGTATTATAAACTCTTAACGGATGTGTTTCAATGATTTTTATTTATTCTTTGTGAATTTAACACTCTAAGAAAGAAAAATCGTATCAATACTCTATTTTAACACTAGTTATACAATTTAAATTTTATTTCTTTTACTATTTTTTTATAAGTATGTCCCATTGGCAATATTTAAAAACCTTTATTCATCTTTTGTTATTTTTATATAATATTTATGTGCATCAATTTTCTTTTGCACTCAAATAACACAAGTTGAATTTTCTAAATATGTGTGAGAGCACGAATGTTTGATCTAACTTATTTTATTGGTTTTTACTGATTAATATGTTTTGTATGAAATTTGTATTTCGTATATAGAGTCGTAAGATTCGGGATTTTTGCTAAACCTTCTTATGAAATAAAACACGTGAGCCATATTTATATACTTATTGTTTTTAATTCTCTTTTTATGTTGATATATCAATACTAGCTATATAACCACTTGAATCAGCATAAAGAATTTGCTTTCCCATAATATATGAAAAGGGAATGTAATTTTTGTTATATTGCAATGTATTATTATTTTAGCTTCCTTTTTTAACTACGAATTACCGTTCTTCACAAATTTATTACGCGATTTAAATAAAAAACAATTTTAATTACCATAAATTATGAAAACTAAGCCTCTATAAAAGAAGATATGGTGCCAGTATATAGTTTCGAATTTTTTTTCGTGTTAGCATTGATTAAATTCAGTTAATATTTCAAATATTTTAACTGCTTCGTAACAATTTAACACTTTATTCTTCATTCTAATTAAAAAAATATATCGAGAATTTTTTTACACCATGGTTCTTCTTCTCTAATTGATAATCAGTCACCATTTTTAGTTTATTTCGAAAAATCAGTTATATCAATCATATAATAATCTTGCGTTTCAGTAGGTTTTACCCCATTGATTTTATTTAATTTTACACCAAAGCTTATTTTTTGCATATTCTAGATTTAAGCTATCAATTTGACATTTTAAATATTTATATACATATATACTTCATTAAAGTTGGATTTTAGATCATTTGGTTTTCAAGTATTCCGGCCTTTAGAAGTGCTCTTTTTAAAAATTATTAAGATTTGTTAAATTATCTTTTATTAACTAAAGACAACATTATATAACTAATTCTTGAACCATATCTCTTTATATATTAATTTTTATATGTCATTGTGAATAAGTATAGAATATTCGTTGGACAGGTCTCTTATGATTCTTTCTAGTTTTGGATTTTTAATCTAGTACAACTTATATACATATTTATTCAAAACATTCAACTTTATTTATTATCATAAATTTCTTGTTTTTTTTTCAAAATCACTTAGATAAAATTTTCTTTGGATGTAAATTTTGGTTAATAATAAAATATTTTCATTGATCAAAAAAAGTTTCGATTCTAATTTTAATTTTTTATTCTTTTAAAGCTCAAATTAACTTATAATCAGTCAGCTTTCTTTAAAGGTTTTTACATATTCGAATTTTGCATGATAAAAAAATATTTGTTATCTTATTAGTGTACCACTGATCTAGAAAATATTATTTAATGCATCTGTGAACAATAACGTGTATGGCGTCTCTTTTTTTTACATCTATCAAATGTGTGATTTACTTTGCTATTTCTGATCGTTAATCATAGCAACACCAAAAAAGCGCACATTATTCTTCTACTTAAGAGATCCATATAAAATGTAAATTTTATAAGAAACAATTCATGGATCAATTTATTACCAAAAACAATTTATACGGGAAATAAGTTGTAATGAAACTACATTTTATTTTTTTTGGTGATAATTTACACAAAAAAATCGTTAAAAAATTATAATATTTTTTTCCTGTAATAAATATGTTTTTAATTACAAACAGCTTTTTGTAATTTTTACATGTTGCACAGAAGCGATTTAAACATTATTAATATATAAATTCAATATATGAAGCATTAATGGCTTCTTTTATTATATGTGAATTAAATTTGGCTGTTTTATCTATGTCTTTATAAAATCTTATGATGATTTTGTTACAAAATATAATCATATGCAATTTTTAAAGTTATTAATATGCTAGTGAGTAGACACTTTTCACATATTTTTATAAACTTTCTTATCGATACAATTTAGGTGATTCATTAAAAATAATCCATGATGAAAAAATCGTTGATTGATAACAATACTATATTTTAATGGGGGTTTTATTTTTTTTAAATTATCATACTAATTATTGATGTAGCGGGTTTAATATTCATAAATGATTTTTTCATAAATTAATTCTGACTGTGCCATTAAACCCTTATGATTGTATTGTTAAATTATTACTGATTGCACAGATAAAAATAATTACATAATAATGTCTCTCCTTTATATTTATCTACGTTTCTTGTATTTGATCAGTCTATATTTAATTTTAAACTTTTTTGTACTTAATTTTCGTATAAAATTTCTCCAATGTTCTTAAGTACACTTTTTGCAGTTTATTTTTTTTTGCGGCAAATTTCACTTCTTTAATGCCGTTTTTTTTATAACTGTTTTAACAAGTTTTTTTTTATAAAATAACATATTTAGGTGCTATTTTTTTAATTATGGTGTATATAATTTCTCTTAATTGACTTAATTTCAATTTATTATTCAATACTTTAAGATATTTCACATTTTTCGTTATTAGAATGGTCCACTTTTTTTAAAGCCATTCGTGCACGCATGGATCTGTTATATTCTTGTTTGCGTTACTGGAATATCTGTAATATTTTTGGTATTAGTTTTATGGCGATAATTCCTATGATATCATTTTGGAATTTTTCTGGGATTTGGATTTACTCTGAAATAACTGATCATATTTGTTTAAGGATTCTTCATATCATAGATTTTCACTTAGTATATTTTCTTCATATTTTTATTTAAACACAAATTCGGTTTTTTATGATATTCACCTCAAAATCGTGACCTTATGTTTATTTTTTTTTGTTTTAGGTCGTTTTAAAACATTTTTTAACATCAATTGAGTTTATCATAATTTACATCGCATATCTTTTCAAATATATCAGGAAAAATTATATGAGAATTTTAATATGGTCTTTTTATACTTCGATAAATTCAAGCAAGGCATGTTTTATAAGCTCTTTATATTTTTTTTTAAATTTGTAAGTTTATCTTTTTAAATTCCATCAAAAAATAAAATTTTAATAAATTAAAATTGACGGTCATAAAATTAAAAAATCATTTCTATGGATTTAGACAGAATAAAGCATAAAAAATTCGAATGGTTGATATATTTGATTATCGAATGAAAATCGCAAACTTTCTACTTGAAGTTTTTTTGTTATAATATATGTGATTTTATTTTTCGGAATACTCTATAAATTTTTGTGCTTTAGCGGCTATTGATGTCCCTCGAATGAATCTCTATTAAATGGAATTTTGAATAAAAATGTGATTGAATTTTTCCGATTTAAAATTTAAAAGTCCAGTAGACCATTACAATAAAAAAAAGAACAAAATTATACATATTATTAAAATATAAGACAAAAATTATTCAATATGTTATAACATGGGACGGTGTGGTTACACGATATCATAGAAGGTACCTGAAGGAACTAAATGTCACGAACCAGGTTGAGGCATATATTCAAACCTTAGGATTGAGAAAAACCCTTGAATTAATAAGTCTCGAAAGAAGGAGGGGTATTGAAGAAGACTATGGAGAGGAGAAGATAGCCGAAAGTATAAATACGCTGTCTGTACAAGGAATCAAGCAAGCTGTGCTTGAGAACAAAACAAAAATCACGACCATAAATATAGCCCTTAAATAAAAAATACTAGTTAAAATATAAGATGTCACATTACACCGTTTAAATCTGACATGAAAAAATAAATTCCTATAGCTCTGGTAATAAAGATATTAAGATGTTTTTTACATTGTATTTTACTATAAAAACCGCAAAATCGCGTATTCCAAGGGAAAAAGCTTTTAAATCTATATATAATTTAGCACACGTTACTTTCAGTTTCAGCATAGATTTAAATAAGCATTATAACTCTAATCTACAGTAAATATAAAGCTCTGTTTATATATTTTGCGCCCCATCTAAAATCCTTATCATTTCATTAGTTAGTTAAATATAATCCATATATCATCATAGTAAATTACATGGGATCTTAAAACAATAAGATATTTTCAATACTTCTTACAATCTTACCCTATTCAAAACCACCCACTATGTATTCTCCTTTTAAAACTTAAAAATTGGAATCAATTCACAAATAGTAATATTTGATCCAAAACACTGCTATGATTTACATTTATCATTCTTTATATACTACCTCTCCTATTTTATGCCCAATTTTGAATATATAGTATAAATTGAAATCAATTCCCCAAAGTACATAAAAAATTGATATCTTATTCAGAGGCGAGAATATACAAATAGTTAATTTAATGTAAATTGAATCTCAAGTCAATATATTGCTGCTAAAAGATGAATATAAGGAAATCGGCTGCAAGCAAATACATTCAAGCATTACTATGATAAATCCACATGAGATATTTTGTATGGAAACGACTTTAAAATCCAGATTTTTATCTCGATAATACCAAATTTTTGTATATATGTGACCTAAGAATACACTAAAATGTGGTTCTCAATATATATTCAAAAAGAATTCAAATGCCAAAAAATATAAATATGGAAATGAATCTCAAGTATACACAATATGATGTAAAGCTTATATTTTAAAATCGACTGGATACACATACTAAAAATAATTTTCTCGAGTATATCTACAACTTATAAAACACAAAGATTAATTTTACACAAAAAACCCTTTTTAATGATATAAGCTTTTTTATATCGATGTCTATACCTCTGCAAGAATTATTATTTACCGATTCATAATTTTTTTGATGACTATCCTTATATTTTATATAAAAAACCATGTAAATGACAGAACATTAATAAATATTTAATTTCGGTTTTTCATGTGATTTTGATACCGAAATCGCATCTTTAGTTTTAAATATAAGTTTTATATTTTTATTAAATATAGCCATACAAAGAAACTCATGACTATACTGCAAGCTGAAAATAGTCTAATGTATAATTTTTTTTCACTGCGAGAATCTAAATTTTGAAATTATTATATATAATTTGTATACCGAGATTACCTAGAATTTAAATATCACTTTTTAACTATTAATTTGTATTTACTTTTTATATTTTTTTGGTTTATATAGTATATTAAATCTCTTCTGTATGTAGAAGATATATATCTTATGTTTTAGAAAATAATTATTTTTCCACTATATTTTTTAGTTGCTTTTGCCGCTTGATCTATTATTAAATCTTAATTAAAGCCATTCTACGGTCATAACAGCGATTTTGAATGATCAAAACTAGCAAATTTTCATTAAAAAATCTTATTGATAATTGATAAAGTTATGTTATTTTTATTCATATATTTATGAATTATTATTCTCTTAATATTTACCCCACCCCTTATTTTTACTATAAACAATCCAATTCTTCATTAAGTTAATTATATAATCAGTTTCCTTTTAAAACTCTTATATTTTTATAATATCCTTGAAAATAAATCTAGCTCGATTAATCCGAATTAAATAAACATAGTTTTTCATTTAAACGCATATACTCATATATAAATGTGCTATACATTGTTTTTTTAGGGCCTATAATATAAACCTTTTGCATGAAAATTTGCAGAAAACAACATAAATAAACTGTTAAAATTTGTTTCTATAGTCTAGTGTTGAATATACTAATTGAAAGACAATTCATGTATTATATATGAAGATGACTCAGTGTAAGTTTTTGTTTACGTTTTTAATATAATTACGTATCTTTCCGGCATTTCGTCATGTTTATTTTCATGTAAAACACAAGAAAGATTATAATATCTAAGAAATATAACAAAAAAAAAATGCTTCTGCATGTGATGACTATATGCAATAAAATTGTTTTGTTTTGTTTTTATGAAATCTATTTATTTCTATAAAAATTAATTTTTTATATTTTTGGAGATTAATTTTTAAGAAATTATTATTCGAATTTACAAATACAAACCAAATATAACTTTGTAAAAATAAGATTGATCAATTTATGTGATTCGATTGATACACTCTTTTAGTCTCAGAACTATAAATTGGCGTTAAAACAGATACCGTGCCATATAAATAAAAATTTAGACACATGAGCTTTGAAAAAAAGATAAAAAAACTAATGTTTAAAACATAAGAATTTTAAAAATAAGTTTAAAAAAATATTCTAGTGCATTTCATATATTATTTGTAAAAAATTAAATTTCTAATATACAAAGTTTCCTTTTTTTTTTTGTAAAGTTCTAAGATTTTAAATTTCAAAAGGCTCAATGTAATTTGATAGGTTTAAAATTTTCTTGATTTACAGCAATTTAAAAAATGTTAAAGGGGTATTTATCAAATTGTTTTGCTTCTTTTATTCAGCCTTTCTGGTATAGCTGTGAACTAAACAGCCAGTATTAAAGAAAGATTGTAGCTGATTGTTTGATAAAGCTGTAAAATATATGTGATATTATGCCATTAAAACAATTTAAAAAAAACGAAATTAAAAATTAGTTTTCATCTTTTCAAATTTATTAATATGAGCTTTAATCCAATATTAAAAAATTATCATGTTTATAAGTGTATAAATAACCCATTTAATGGTTTTTTTTACATCAAAAAAATTTTAATCACCCATTTCATTTTATAAGAATAAAATTTAGCTAAAAAATTTCTAATATTACTCTATTCGCGAATAAAAACCATTTTGTACATTTAGACAACCCTTAACTTGTTACATGTGATTTTTATATTCATATTACTTTACTTTATGTCATACCTCTTTATGATACGAAAATTAAGCAATTAATCTAAAATAGAGAATTAAAGATTTGTCTGGAAATTGATTTTAAAATTGATTCTGTCTTTATTTAAGAAACAACTACTCGCTAAATTGAATTTTTTTCTACCGTTATCAAACCACCTCGCTCTAATAAATCTGTTAACAAAAAATCATACTTTATTTTACATAATGTTCGTTCTTTTCAAATCTATTGCAAAATTGTTTACAAAGGGCTACTATTAATGTTTATATAATAGCCCATAAAATTTGCATATATATTTTTGAATCTCTTGGAAGAAAAGCAAATTTAAACTGAGTTTAGGATAAAAATGTAGCCTGAATGCCTTAAAATATAGCCTGAAATATAAACTAAGCACAATTTTTGGCAGTTATATATTAAAAATCTCGATTCTATAAAAATAACAAATTAAATGCGTTAAACTAGGGTTGGTCAATCTTTTTATTATAATGGGCCAATCTTTATATTAAACGAATAAGTATAATGCCACTGCAGAAAGAATATTATAACACCTCTTATAAAAATAATTATATTCATGTCACAGTATATTCAAAATGTATATTAAAAACTTAAATAAAAAATATATGATTGAAAATCAATTATATCAAAATAATGTAGTTTTTAAATTGACAAAACACATATCATTACAAGAAATTGTAAATTTTATAGTGTAGTAGGCATGAATTATAAATTCTTTCGTTTTTTTGCTAGAATTAAGTTTTACATAATTTTTGTAATCATTAATGTTCCCATTCGAGTTATGCATTTTACGTCACGATCTGTTTTTTGAATTAGTAAACTGATTTATTTACTTTCTATTAAAATAAAGATTCAAAGCAGAAAATTAAAAAATCAGTTTTCATTTCATAATCATGCTTACAATGATATGATTATTCTAATTTTTTTTCAGTATTTTCAATTAGGTTTTTTTTATCAGTATGAGAATTAAAAAAATATATGCTATAAGTTAAATCCATTGCATCTATTTTATACTTCTCTGTAATCTATTTTCAAATGATATGACTGACATGTAAATAAAATTTCATTATATTTTTTTTGAATCTATAAGCTTTTTATTGTATTCGAAATTTTTAACCAAATAAAACGAGCAAATCCTTAAAAAATGCATTAATATAAATACCTCTCTTATACTACTTTCTTATATTAAGATCTATGTTTATGTTAAGTGTCATTTTACATAAAAATTTTTAAATGTATGAAAACTTTATTCTAAATACATGCTTACCCCTCCTCCTATCATATAAAGAAATCGTTTTTAATAATGAGCAAAAATGGAAATCGAATAAATGAGAATAATCAGACATGATTAAATAAATCAATATCCATAAAAATATTTTTTATTTGCTTGATGATATTGTTTTTGTCGCTTATTTGTTAAAAAAAAAGTTAAAGAAATCAAGAATATTATGTGTTATCCATCCCTGTATCACAAAGTGCACTTAGAAAAATAAATATTATTCACACCAATAATATACACCGGAAGCAGCAAAAAAACTACGATTTAGATAATGTCACGATAATTTACATAAATATAGTTTATAAATTTCAATCAATTTTTGTAAGTATTGTTTGAATTGTAGATTGCGCACTTTAATTTTAGTAAATTTATATCACATAATTTAAAGAAGAATCAACGTCTTAAAATCATTTTGTGTATTTATTAAATCCTACATATTTTAGCAGCATATAAGATTACTGTTCTAATCAAGCACATACTGCATTTGATTATATTTGGTCTAAATTCATGAATTTCAGATTTTATTTTGTTATATATTAATTCTTCTGTTTTTACCCTAAGGGATTCAAATGGAAGTAGCACCAAAATTAAATCTTAATTTATCAGCAACAAATAAAATAAAATTTAATTTGTATATAACAAGTAATATTATTTGATTCATACAAAATAATTGAAAAATCGTATTTTTTAAAATCACCACATGGAGTTATGTGTCAATCTAAGGTTTATTCTTAATGCCTATATGTTATGGTTTTCATTTAAAGTTGCAATTATGTATTTCGTTATAATTTTATCATCTATAAATATCTCATAATTTCGACAATTCAATATTTAACAATTTAAAAAATTTAAACTTTATAATTTTAATTCCATTAGAGTATGCTTTTTTATATTTTGTCGCAGCGATATCATTTACTGGATACAAAATTTTTCTAAAAATGATAATTTACTATTCTTTTTAGATGTTTGTCGTTGTTTAAATAGAGAGTAGCTTCTCCATTATCAATTTAAATACTTATTTTTCTTATGTGCACTAAACTTGATTTGCTTGTAATTTTTATGCTGATTAGATATTATAAAAAAATGTTTCAATGTCGTTTTGTCGTTAAAGTAAGCAAATATTTATTTACTTTTCTGGCTTAAAACACGATTTGACCGTATAGATACATTGGTCTTCTTCGAGGTGATAGTTTATTAAGCCAACAGATTTATGATTATTATTTCGCTTAACACGAATTTTATTTAAAACAAGATACGATATATATTAAATAAGGGTTTCTATGATGAATTTTTATAGTAATTGAAATAATACCTGTAAAATAAATATCTAAAAATAATGTCAAAAAAATGTTTAGACTTTTACTATGCAATATTTTTCGCAAAAAAAGATCATTTAAAACTTTTTATGTCAGAATAATCCTTATTTTATTTAACTTTGGATATTAAAAACCAAAAAAATAAATATTTACCTAGTTATTACTGCTAGCTATTTATATTTGATCGCATCTGTAAATTTATTGTATCAAAAAATCCCCTGTCCTTTAGTTTTAAAAGCTTAAACCTAACCATTTTGTGCTTTTGTACCAATATAAAAAAATCTCTACACCGAAGGCTTACCTCTCTTGAAACACTAAAAATTTGTGCCAGATAAAATATTTTCTAATTTATTGCATGAAACTTTCTTACATGAAAACCTAAGCAACTACATTATATTATGATCTATTTTTTATTTCACGTTTATATTTTTATAACAGATTATGGGCTACAACCCTTGCATAAAACTTCATCAATACCTTTTATTATCTCTTCTTTTGGGAAATTATTTTCAATGCCTCTTCTTTCTCAAGAATTTTCAGTTCAAAAGTCTTCCGCATGTTACAACTAAGTATCTATATTATGATTTACTTACTCTATTGTCTTCATTTTTTTCGTTGTTACAATAGAGTGCAAAAAAATATTAATCAATACCCTGACGCTTTACAAATTACTGAAATATGAAACAAAAAACAAAAATGACAATTTATTAAAGTAAAAAGTTAAGTCTATATTGTAATAAATAGAAATTAAAAATAATAAAATCGCAAATCACGATCAAGATTTGATTTTCGTATCAAATTCTTGATTTAAATTTCATATCATGTAATGATTGCTAAAATAAAAAAAAACAAATTTCAAGATCATTCTAATCAGATTATGACATTTTGATTATTTTAAAGATTCAATTTACCCTTTTGAATTATATTGTAAGGGGAAAGACATAGATTATTTAGCTCAGTAAAATCTCATTATATTTTTTTATTGATTTAAAAAATAATTAAAATATTTGTGAAAATTTGTGGGTTTTTTCAAATATCAACCAGATAATATTAGAAAGGAGGCTTTATTGAATTTATTCTAAAATGCATTGGAAGGATATGACAGTCTATGATAAAGGGGTGTTTAGAAAATAGAAAACATGAAATTTGAAAATTAACATCCCACACACAGATTATTTAAAATTAAGTTTTAAAAAACACTTCTAAGCACATATTAAAATATAAATTTATATTCAATGCTCTATATTTGTTTTAATATGTTTTTATTGGAATATAAATGATTGATTTCTGAATATGTATTTATATATCGATAAGCTAATTAAATTAAATTAATTTTTATTTCGTATTTATCTACATATTTTCATATTTGTTCTATAGTTTTCTGACCATATTTTTATAATTTGTTTTATACTAAATCTAAAATTCGGTTGGATTCGACCCATTTAATGAAAAATCATTTGACAAAAAAAGAGTTAAGCCACCATCTTACAGAGTTAGTGACATATTCCAAAAAGGCATCGATTCCAGAAGATCTTATTAAATACATGAAATCAATATCACAGATAGACGAACTTGCATGCAAGATAATAACCCAGATATTGCGTATATCGTCACCGGGATTGCCGTTTACAGCACAATACATATCAAAATACATACAAAAGCTTGCTGACTTACCGAGCTATATTTCTGTCCCCATGTTTGATATTATTGTGACGTATAAGATACTTTTTTTAATTGACATGCCATCGTTTGTTAAATTTCTTACTAAAGTTAATCTTAGCACAAGTTTGATCAATAGCATCGATATAAAAAAAAGCATTGAAGTCGAAGAAAATAATAATGATGAGGTGGTTTTGAATAAAGAAAATATATATCATAATAAGAAAGTATCTAAATCTAGAAAAGGTTTCAATGGAGAAGCATTAGTAAAAGATGAAGACTGCAGTCTAATGGTAGCAACAGAGTATGTTAAAAATATGATTGATTTATACGCAGATGAGAGCAAAAATAGAAAAGCGTTTCTTAAGGAGGTATTTCAGAAAATGAACAAAGATCGAGGTATATTTTTTCAACATGCAATTAATCGACAAGCTTTTTTGGATATTTTAGAAGATATAAAGGATGAAAATGAATTTATACGCGGATTTTCATATTTAAAGAAAGAATGGCAAAATAAACTTCAGCCTAGATACATCAAAAATAAACAACTGCAGAAAAAGTATCTTTCAATTTATTTTGAGAAACCTAATTATCAACATGAAAAGAAAGGCGAGATTTGCGAGAGAAAAAAACATTTTAAAAACAACCGATTCTCTGATGCCGAAGATAAAATTGAAATCATTGATTGTACTTTATTTCAAAAATTATACGATCTCTATAGGCTGGAATCATCAAGAATATTTCTGGTTCACCCAAGAAAATGTTGTGCACTATGTGGTGAAATTATTGAAGAATTTTCTCATGATTCTGATAGTCGCATACGAGCTCGAGCTTATGAATTTATACCGATCAGCGGTGAAAATGTTCTTGATGTCTCAAAAGATGTCCGAAAAATCATTTTTAATCGTATAATGAAGCAAATAGGAACAAAAGAAATGAAAAATTATGATGAATCAGATAAAGATATCATTTTAAATCTCTTCAAAGGTGTTTTAACGACTGTTGGAAGTGAATACGTAGAATGTTTGATAAGAATAGATCTTGATTTCCTTTATTTTTATGAAAATAGAAAAGAATGTGGAGTTAAGCAATTTTTAATTGTACAAAAGAAAATAAACACACCATCTAACAAAAAATCAAATCAAATTGAAGCTTATACTATAAAAAGGCGGAAAGTTGACAGCGGTAAAGCAGAGAAAAATGATAATAAGGATCAAACATACGAGTGCGAAATATTCAAAAACGAAGAAGAATATTCTACCGCAGTCACAAATAAGGATTCACAAGCTAAAATTTACAGTTTCGCTTTTTTTGATAATCTTAAGTGTGAATATGAAAGAATTTTCTTTTTAAAATACTTTATATATGAAAAATTTTCAAAGGAACAATTATTAGATTTAATATCGAGATGCCAATACCAAGCCTGCCTTTATTTAAAAAACAAAGAGAATTTTGATGATTCGCTAAAATTTTTATTAATACACAACGCGAAAAACATGAAAAACATAAAAAAATATAGAAAATTGGTGAATTTTCTTGCATCATTTATCAAGGAAAATTTCACATTCGATCCAGATAAACTTATTGACGATCATTCATTTTATTTCTATTCTGTATTTGACGAAGTAGAAGAAGATTTTCTTAATTTACTATGCCAAAATACAAAACATGAATTTCACACAATATACTTTTTATCTAAATTTACGAAAAATAACAATATAGTATCAAAAACTGTAGACGAATACTTGCATCAAAATAAAAATAATATATATTTGTTGGTTGATATTCTTACAAATTGTAAGAACAAGAATATTATTTCTTCTCATCTTGAAACATTGCTTGAAAATAGTATTGATGTTAAAATGGCAAAAATTATTCGCGATAGAATGTCGCCATACACACTTCTCATCTATTTCTTTTTAGGTGGTCTTATAACCACGCAAAATGATGTCTTTTTTATTGAGACCGTAAAGTTACTAATAATGGGAATAAAAAACAAATGTGAGGGTAATATGGTAGATAAAATAACAAAAATTTACGGAATGTTTTTTTCTAAAATGGAAAGGGATAAAAAGAATATTTTTTACACGATGATCAAAAAAATGCGTGAAATGTCCACTTTAAAACATGGCTCTGCTAGTTATAAAATTATATCAGAGGAGGAAGGAGATAAATCAAACATAAACCAAAGTTCTGTGGAAAGCAGAGAGACCGATTTGAATAAAAAAAATATAAATAAAACTGAAAATCGTGAAAAAAGAATTGACATAAAGAGTTTATCATGCGGCGATAAAGTTTTATATATGATTTGTGATATTGTCAAAGAAACTTTGAAAGGTTCGGAAGAGATTGAAGCTAAACTTGATTTCCCATTTTTAAGTCAAATTGATCCACATTACATGGATTTATTAGGAAAGGAAAATTTTTCTTGGGGATTCAACTAAAAATTAAATTAAAAAATTTTCTGGTTATTTAATAACTTATATTATTTTATAACTTCTATAAATTAAAGTATTTATGTCTACAGTTTTTATCTATAAGGCGTAAATCGCAGTACAGTCACTCTGTTCATAAACATATGAATAGAATCATCAGGACTAGTAATACCATGGCGTCTTTCATATAAATTTAATCGCAAATAACACCTAAAATTCATTACGGGTGTTTGATTCTATCAATCGGGTTTTAAATCATAAATATACATAAAAAAATATACATTATTTTTTATTTGATGGTTAATAGAGTTTAGAGTCGCGATAAAATAAAAAATTGAATATAAATATAAGCTTTGTATTTTCGATAAGAACTGATGAAGCCATAAAGATCTAGTCTTTTAATATATATGATTATTGGAAAATAAAAACATCCCACTTATATTTTATGGTCCAATAGTCGATTGTGTTTTGAAGGATTCTGATTTTTATCAATACATATTTATTAAAAATTACATATTTATACAATAATGTATAATTTAAAAGATTTCTGACATTATTTTTTGTCTTTTATTAAGTCTTGCCGATGAAATTAATTGATATTATTGTTGAAAATTCCTTTTTTTGTTTACGGGAAAGTAGTCTGCACATTTTAGATTACTGTTCTATTTGTGACAACATTTATTATCACTGGTTCAATGATGTTATTCTTTTTAAAAAGAGAATTTTTATTGTTTCTATACGAATGGTCTGAATTTCTTCCTTACTTTTAAATCTTACAGCGTATTTATCATCATTTAGATATAGTAAATGTTTCACTTATATTTTTTCCGATGCATCTTAAGAGTTCACATGAAATCCCTTATAATATATGCTTCTATACGCCAGACCCTATATCCTTTTAATATATGTATTGATATCTTTTTCGATACATCTTAAGAGTTCACATGAAATCCCTTATAATATATGCTTATATACGCCAGACCCTATATCTTTTGAATACATGCATTGATATCTTTTTCGATACATCTTAAGAGTTCACATAAAATCCCTTATAATATGTGCTTATATACGCCAGACCATAATTGTTTTGAATATATGTATTTATATCTTTTTCGATATATATTAAGAGTTCTTCTTTAAGCCCTTATAATATATGCTTCTATACGCCAGACTCTATATCTTTTGAATACATGCATTGATATTCTTTTTCGATACATCTTAAGAGTTCACATGTAATCCCTTATAATATATGCTTATATACGCCAGACCATAATTGTTTTGAATATATGTATTTATATCTTTTTCGATACATCTTAAGAGTTCACATGAAATCCCTTATAATATATGCTTATATACGCCAGACCATAATTGTTTTGAATATATGTATTTATATCTTTTTCGATACATCTTAAGAGTTCACATGTAATCCCTTATAATATATGCTTCTATACGCCAGACCATAATTGTTTTGAATATATGTATTTATATCTTTTTCGATACATCTTAAGAGTTCTCTTTTAAGCCCTTATAATATATGCTTCTATACGCCAGACCCTATATCTTTTGAATACATGCAATGATATCTTTTTTCGATATATCTTTAAGAGTTCTCTTTTAAGCCCTTATAATATATGCTTCTATACGCCAGACCCTATATCTTTTGAATACATGCATTGACATCTTTTTTCGATATATCTTAAGAGTTCACATGCAATCCCTAATAATATGAGCTTATATACGCCAGACCATAATTGTTTTGAATATATGTATTTATATCTTTTTCGATATATATTAAGAGTTCTTCTTTAAGCCCTTATAATATATGCTTCTATACGCCAGACTCTATATCTTTTGAATACATGCATTGATATTCTTTTTCGATACATCTTAAGAGTTCACATGTAATCCCTTATAAAATATACTTATATACGCCAGACCATAATTGTTTTGAATATATGTATTTATATCTTTTTCGATACATCTTAAGAGTTCACATGAAATCCCTTATAATATATACTTATATACGCCAGACCCTATATCTTTTGAATACATGCATTGATATCTTTTTTCGATATATCTTTAAGAGTTCACATGTAATCCCTAATAATATGAGCTTATATATGCCAGACTCCATATGCTTGTAATTTCTACATTTAAATTTTTTAAAAATTTATACATCAAAGTATGAGATAAACTGTGATTTTGATATTTTTTTATGATTATTATTTATAATATGTTTCTTGGTGAAGAGGATCATTTTATCTTTTCACTGTTTTTAATATTTAGAAAGCAAAACAATCTAGTTCTTTAGAACATGGTATTTAATCTTTTAAAAATCACATTAATATTACAAACTTATCTTCAATTTTTTTTTTTTCAAGTGTTATGATTCAAGAGTCTTGATTCTAATAATTTAAAAATATTTCAAGAATATTTAAAATAATAAAGAAACACAATTAATTTAAGATATTCTAAGAGTCGATGAAACAAGTAATTTGTCATTAAGATCCTTTTTTTCGAAAGTTTGAAATATAAAAAGGAAAGTATAATGTTTCTATAAAATACCGAGGGCTAATATAAAGTAAAGAATTTCAATAAATCAAATAACCATTTTAAAAAAGAAAATTTATGCGTTTTTAGTCTTATAGAAATCAATTAAATTTTTATTTTCAAGTTAAATTTTGATGAATTCATTCTGATTGTTTTACAGAGATCATTTTATTTGAATTCTAATTTTTTCTAAGTATTTTATCACATTGAAATCTGCCCGAAAACACGGTCATGGAAGTATTTATGGGGAAATTTATTTAAAATATTCTTTAGAAAATAAAACTTTTTAAATTTCTTATCGTAAATATAAATAATCAAAGCAATATCATTTGTTTAATATAACAAACTTGTTTATTTTTGCATACTTGAGCAATAAAAAAAAGAATAGATTCCCAAATTTTCCCGTAAAAATTGAACGTATAAACCAAAAATAATTGATTAATAAATTCATTGTAAATCAATCAGTTCAAAGTTAAAAATAACTTAAGATGGAAAATAAGTAATTATCACGAAAATTTTAATAAATAAAATAAAAACACCTTAATGGTGCTGTATCCACTTTTCAGTTCTTGGAAGTTTTCTCCATTTTTATATCGAGCTTGCACTCGTAATTAGATGATTCAGTGGCCTTGTGAATCAATTACTTTTATACCATCTACAAACATGTATTTGTAACATACAGTGTCGTGATATTAATTAGAGATTTATATTCTACGTCTGATCCTAAGCACATTTTTATGGATATGACTACCTGGCATAACTTCATAACGAATGATTGGTACTATGATATAGGTTTTTTTTTGTTGTAAATGGCAACTGAAAGCACCTAGTAATATACTTGCGTGTATTTATCGCAGACAAAAAATAAGTCTTATTGTAAATGAGCGTTCTCGATACCCTTTGCATTTATAATTATGCCTCGCTTCTTTGAATTTAAACTTTATTGCCAGTACTTATAATTGATTTTTAGAAATTTTTTTTTGTGAAAGTTTTGAAATGAGACGATTAATTAGTTTTAAGATTTTATTTTTACTGATCGATATAGGCACATGAATCAATTAACGAGGTTGTCAACATGTATAATATAAACACCCTTAAAGTATGTTTATAACTTATACTAATGTGTTCTAAAAATAAACCTATCCTAATTGTAATATATTTTAGTCATTTGCTGGAAGTTCGCGTAGTGAAACGCCAAGTGTATTAACCATTCGATTGGTAATGTTTATTATTGCTCATGTTTTGACCACACTCACCACATTGAACTTGTCTTTTAATATAATTTTATTTCCTCAAAACTACTATGAGATCATAATCTGTTTACGTTTTGAGAGCGTTGTTTTATATTCCCCCTTCAATGGCAGTAATAGATTTTTAGATAATTATAAATTGTGTGGGAATTTTTAATATTGCAACAATTATTTTATGGGTGGAGGAGAATATTGGACTTGATTTAAAAAATATGATATTCTTAATATGCAATAAAAAAAACTTTGTTTAGTCTTACATACATTTTTAATTTTAAAAAAACATATTATTAATATCTAATAAAAAAAACTTTGTTTAGTCTTGCATACATCTGTAATTTAAAAAAATATCAAATATTTAATGCGTAATATAAAAAACATTGTTTTTCTAAATTTGGTTTTTGATCATTTAAGTTTATGAAAAAAACTTTAAACAATCTATGTAACAAAATCGGTTGATTAATCTTTGAATTTCCTCAAATTTAAAACTTCTTGCTCGTATCTTCTATTTTTAACATGTATTATTTCAAGTGTTTTCTTCAATTCTATTGTTTGTGCAGATTCTTCTTCTTCAGTCGGCATTAACAACTCCCTAATATACGATTTAAATATTTTGTGACCAAACCATCCCATGTTATAAGGTATGGATTATTAGTTTTCTGTATTTGTAAGTGGTGTGTTTTCTTTAGTGAATAAAATAGAATCACATAATCTACCCAATACCAAAAGGTAGATTATCGATAGAGTTTATTTGGATATCTATTGATGTGATCAAGGTATTTAAATGATAGAAATATTTAGTTGGTCATAATACAATTATTCACAATCTTTATTCTAGTTTTCACTTTATCTCTGCTAATTCGTTTCAATAATTTTAAAAACTTGGTTGTTTTATGATTTATTTTGATCTTTAAAGTTAAATTTTCTTGTGAGCATAAATTAAATGCAGCTCTTCTCTTCATGTTTTCTTGGTGAATATTCATGTTCCAGTATTCTTTTACATCTACTTGCTAGGTGATATACAGTTTTATAATACTTTCCAAAGTGTTTCCATTTTGACTTTTACTATAGAAATAGATTTATATCCGGCACGAAATAAAACATTGCTTTATGTTTAATTAAACTTTTTTTAAAATATCATTTAGCTTCTGGCTTCGCCTTTGAGGATTTTTAAGGAATGCAAAAAAAAACAAATTTATTTATATAATAGACGAAAATTTGGGTTTAATTTGTTTTTATAAATTAAACATGACAGTCCTAAATAAAGAATATTTTATGACGTTTTAAAAAGGAACGAACCTTTTTGGTACATTTATGTTATAGTTTGAATACTTTTTCTATTCTATATAGCTGATGGTTTTTACAAAACAAATTTGACAATATCAATGGCATTATAAAGTCAACCATTTGAAAATATTAGTTTTTGCCCAGAATCAAATTAACAAATCAGAAAAAATATATGTTACATAGTTAATTGCATAACAAAAAATAAAAAATAATGTATTTATTTCCTACTCCTCTTATCCAAATATTTTATGATCAACAATTTTAATTTCTCATATTGTTTCATGTTTTTATAGCTACAATATCTTAAGCGAGTAATAAGACCTAAATCCAGCAATGTTTTTTCAATGGTCTTATTCCAAGTTGATTTTGTGAATCCTAGTGATGATGCTATAAATACAGTTGGGTGGATCGGTTCACGCGGAATTATTTCGGCTATTCTGGTTTCTAAGTCTTTTCTTTGAATATTTATCGGTTGAAGAATATCTGGAAAATGTGTAGAAAGTATTTCGCGGCGGCTTTTCCGTATTGATGTAATATTTTGCACTATTTCTTTATATTCCTCGATTATCTTTCTGTATTTCTCTTTCATATTTGTTTTAGAATACGAACTTGAGATGGGCCAATTTTACAATCCAACAGATTTATTGCTATCAATACAAGAAACATCATATGATCATACGCTTGGGAAAGTTTTAATGAAATAATAGTTATTTATTTCATGATCTATTTAAATATTTATATGCACTAAAAATAAAAATGCAAATAATTGAGATTTATTCGGCTATATTGCCAAACATATCCGATATCTCTTCTGATTATCTAACTTTTTGTATCGAATTCAACATTACTTTGTTTAATTGTATGGAATATAGATTATGACTTAAAGATATTTTATTTTGAGAATCGCCATCGATAAATTAAATAAAAATACAGAATCTTAAATTTTATTTTAGATGAAATTACAGGAAAATATATTCAAAAATAATCCAAATTAAATGGTGGAAAATCTATCGATGCATATTTTGTTATCGGAATTTGACTGAAGAGGTGCCTAAACACAAAACATTTTAATTGAAGTTAATGCCAAAATAGAAACTGATGTCACGAGAAGGTAAATTGTGTAAGAATGTAAAGATGATAATATGGATGAAAGATCGAGCAAGCCTATTATATAAAGTAACTAAAGTGATGTTTAAACAAATTTAAATAGCTCAACTTAACCCAACTTTTATTTTTATTAATTAATATATCTAAACATCAACGATATGATCAAAAAATAGTTCAAAATATTTCATAAATTAAAAAAAAAATTCATGGATAATTATTCAATTACATAGCCTGATATTCTTACCTCTGTGACTTATAGATTAATTATATTTTTTATGTTTAACTTCTAAATTATTATATTAGAAATTTAGCAAACAGAGTGTCTGAAATTTTATACGCAAACATATTTTATTATTAAACTAAATGTTTGTTAAAATTTATTATAGCTAAATAGTAAAATAATTTTCACGGTAATTTCAAAAATTTTAAAGTACAAATAGCTAAATAATTTACATTTGGGAAATAAATTGCGAAGACTATCATATATAAACATACCACATAAAGCAGTACAGTATGCCTTTTATTTTTACATATACAAAACGATTTGTTTTAATTTGAGGAATTTAAATCAAAAAAATTTATAAATCCAAATAATTTAATGTTTAATATTTACTAGCATTTTTAAAAAAAAATTTCTATTAAATCAATGATTTGGTGAATAATATTAAATTAAAGAATTTATATTCTCCAACCCGAGAAATAATTTTTTTGAATATTATTGTAACCGAAATATTCTATCTTGGACTTCCCATTGTAATTAACTTGAAAGAATACGGTAGGGTGGTGTTATCGAATCTTTTTAAGAGATATTCTAATATTTTTCGTAGTTTAAAATTCACCTTCCCCATAGAAATTCCAATCACACATAATACACGTGATAAGTGGCAAGCGTAGGCGATTGATGTGCAAAAAAATCGAAAACGCTATAAAGTGATTGATAAACCTAGTATAATAAGTATTTTATTAAGAAGTTTTTGTACTATTACCAGTCTGAAAAAAACAGTAGCTTGAAAGAATATGTGCAAGTATGATTTATGATTACACTATATTCCCCTAGCTATGAACAGTAGACAGGAATCACATTCTCAACTTATAGCGACTTCACCTTTGAGGAAAGATCTATTTTACGGCGAGTGTGGGGTGATAAGAAATACTGGAGAAAAGCTACTTGTTAAACGTAGATTTGAACAAAGGTATATATTTATAAACGCGAACTTCATTACGTAGTACATAAAGACATGGATAAAAAAGCACATCAGCTTTTTTTTCATTGAATAAATTAATAATGTGTTTTTTTCATTTATATTTTAATAAACAAACAATTTAATAATAATTATATGGTTAAATAAATATTTACAATACTAAAAGATTGATAAAAGACGGCAATATTAAATATAGTGAAGAAGGAAAATTATTTTATATTCAAGATAGGAATGTGTTTTTCATTTAGAGGATAAAATTCCCACATTGTAACGAAGCCTTGAAAACAATCGACCACTTTGCAGCGAGATGCAAGAAAATGTTAGGGCATGATTACACGCGAAGGCACAATGAAATTACAAGATGTCTTCATTTCCAACTATCAAGACGATAAAACTCAAGAAAACCAAAAGATTAGATCATACTCAGTACAAGAGATCTGCGAAAACGAAAATGCAGAAATAAAGGTTGATACCAGAATAAAAACGGATATATTAATCAAACAAAATAGACCTGAAATTTTTTTATACGATATTAAAAGAAAAATTATTATGTTGATTGAAATAGGTATAACTAGCTTTGACAACTTAAATAAGTTGAGAACGAAAAATATTGTAAGTATGATATTTTGGCGAATGTAATTGGTTTAATTTATAAATGTAAAACAAGAATAATACCATAATAGATGACTTGGGATGGTGAGGTTACAAAATTACATAAAAAATATGTTGAGAAATTGAAAATCCCGGACGAAGTAGAAGCATACACGCAAACTCTCACACTCCGCAAGACACTTGAACTCATCTCATTCGAGAGAAGAAGAGTAGTTGATGAAGATATATCAGGGGAAGGTGTCAAAAAATGCATCAAGGTGTTGTGCAATATTAACAATGGGCTGATAACATCTAAATAGATAAAATCAATAAAAAGAAAATTATCCCATAAATAAATAAAATTATATACGAATATCTTTGAGATTGAAACAAAAAGATCCTAGAGAAGTTTTATATTCTCTAATTGAAATAGATATATTCTTAAGGCATAAATATCTAACGAAAAAATAATTGATTTGTATAGTTATAACTAATAATCTATAATTTTTTAGCATTTTATTAATTTAATTGATGGATAATAATAGAGCTGAATATTTTTTTTTAAATCATGATATTTCAATTTATATATATATTATCACATAATTTGTTGAAAATAGTGACTAAGTTTCAATATTTGTGTAATGTGTTGCCTAATAAACAAATTTAATATATTTCATCATTCTATTTCTTGGGTTTTACAGCTCGTTTAAGCTGTAGGCTGAATGATGGTTCTACCATATCAAAATTAGAGACAAAATGGTTTATAACTTAGATGACTAACATCCCCGTATTTAAACATCGTTTTTACAGATATAAATGAAGATACAAGAAACATACTTATATTTAGTGATTCTAATAAAAGCTTTTATATATTCGTCAACATAATATATAAGCACATCTAATGTCTAAGAATATAAAAATATGATTTCCTTCTAAACTAATCGTTGGTAAAATATTATTCTTGAAAAATAACAAAGAAAAAGGTTGATAAGAAGTTACATTATTTATTCTTCTGGGGGTCATAGTACACAAAGATGATAAAGTTCTAAGCAATGTGAGTCTTTTATTAAAAATAGAATGATCAGATCCCGCTAAAAAAAAACAATTATTTATGAACAATTATATAGAATATAGCTCATATTTTTTTATCTTTACCTGTGATTTCATATAAAATTGGCTTTGGATCGGAAAGTTAGTGCCTGATCACAACCCACATATTTAAAAACAAAGCAAGTTCTTATATTAGAAAATAAAACTAGGAATAGATTTATGATCTATTCATTTGTACATTGGCGTATGTAAATAACAAGAATTGACGGGTTATAATATTTTTTATAATTTTCGTGTTTCTATGTTTCTTGGTCTTGTCATCCATCTTAAAGGGGGAAATGAAGTGGCCGAGCAGATGATTTTCTTACATAACCAATATTGGAGAATTTATTTACTCCGGGGGATAATGTTTTGTATGGTATTTTTTATTTATGGGCTAAATATATAGTTACAATTTTAGTTTTTGTTCTCAAGCACAGCTTGCTTTATTCCCTGCTCGCACACGTATTTATTCTTTCGGTTATCTTTTCCTCTCGAAGTCTTCTTCATACCTCTCCTCTTTTCGAGGCCATAGATTCAAGGGTTTTTCACAATTTCAATGTTCGATGTTTTAATTAAATAATTTTTAGATAATGATCGCATGTCACTTTAACTCATCTAATTTGAGATAAGAGGAGAATTTGATAAAGATAATTAAAGGATGGTGTCAGAAGATGTAAAAATGTGTTGTAAAATGTTCTCAATGGGCTGATTACGTCACAATAATGGAATTGATGAAACAAAATTAACACATAAACAAAAAATAATGACTTGGTTAATGGATCATTTTGTTGTTGTAATTTACGATTTTATTTTCCACATAGCGTGTTTTTGATACACTATTGGCGCATCATATCAATACTTTGTAAGCCCTTCTCTTAAATCTTCTTCGATACCGTTCTTCTTTTGAAGACCTACTAGTTCAAGAGTTTTTCTTAATCATATAGTTTGAATGCATATCTTGATTAGATTTTTGACTTTAATAGAATCAAAAACAAGTATAGAATCAGGATTAATTATATGTACTGGTATTCTACAATATATTAAGTTAAAGGTTAAACAAGAATCATATTTTAATATTTAAATAATTTTTAATTTAAGCACAATTTTAAAGGTATACATAATCAATAATCTCTAAAAATTACCACAAGTAGTTAATCATAAAGTCTAATTATTCAAATTCAAGAATGATCATAAAAAATTATAAAAATTTTAGCTTTAATGTTTACACACATCACTTTTGTAGCATAATTGAACTCATTTTTGAACGATTTACTGCTTGGATATTTAACACTCTCGAAATTATTACTTCTATTTGGGGTATAGTGTATTATGACTAAATACTAGTTACTTATGCTATAGTATATGTGTAATTGTCTGTAAAAATAATGTTTTTTTAGTAAAATATCTCTAATATTTCCAGGTATAGTATCAATTCTATCTTATTCAGGATGGCGGTTGCATAATCTCTCGTTATTTTTGTTTCATCCAACTAATTATGTAACCTAAGTTTTATTCGAAGGAGCTAATCTCTGTGGGATTAAATTCTATGGTTAAGGATAGTTATATAAACCAGAGAAATTTAATCACGAACATTCATTTTTCTTTACGTTTTAAAAATTTTCCACATTAGCTGGGTATCTTTTGATTATATTTTTTAAATTATTCTATAAATATCCAAAATGGACATAAAAGGAAT
The DNA here is from genome assembly GCF_057557595.1 of Rhyacophila brunnea. Classification (NCBI taxonomy): domain Eukaryota; kingdom Metazoa; phylum Arthropoda; class Insecta; order Trichoptera; family Rhyacophilidae; genus Rhyacophila; species Rhyacophila brunnea. The sequence continues at coordinate 2,113,536 of NW_028233069.1, read as the reverse complement.
ATAAGGATTGGTTTGCATATCTAGACAGAAATGCAAATCAATTTTTTTCGTTTAACTAGAATCTTTTAAAAAGCTACCATGTTTAATACTTCTTTTTTTGTATGCAGAGCAAGTAGAAGTCAAACGATTAAATGCAAAACTATCTGATACCTTTATATATTTTATATTAAAATTTCAAAATTCACATTTTACGAATCATTTAATAATTTTTAGTATAATAAAAATTATAAAAATTCCACATCTTTCATTCTTGATTTCTTATTATCTTGTTCAAAAATTTATATCGCTTTAACTCCCCCAGTTGCGATCAGAAAGTTTATCTTCCCAGGGTCTAGATAACCCGATAGTTGAATAGTATAAAAAATTGAAGCCCACTTTTTATAATCGACAATACCACTATTTTTTCTTCTTTTTTGCGAGGCAAAAAATGATAAAAGTTGTAATAAATGATTTATAAAAAAATTTAAAGATTTTCGCAAAGATTCAATACACTTTGATACACAAAAAAATGTCCGAACTGGAAGATTTAACCAAACATTCTATATCTATTTTAAAAAATATATCTTAGGGGTGGATGATCAAGATAATGATCAACAAAATTAGAAAAAATATGAACGGAGAAGCTTTCAATTACAATCTAGTTGAAACTTAAGCACTCTATAAATGACTTAATGCCCATTCTTTTGAATTCTAGGTTTTAATGCAGTCAGTGCCACCATAAGTATTGAATCAAAGAAAAAGAAACAAAGAAATTTCATACAAGGAATAGATGATCGCAAATAAATTTTTATTTATTTGTGAAAATCCAACGAAAAGATTAACCACTAAGTAAAACTGAATTATTTTGCTCGAACATATAGAATTTTCTCTCTCAATTTGTGTTAATGTATATATTGTGGTGGTTTAAAAGTCATTTTTCAGAAGAATTCATTATCATAAAAAAAGAAGGCTTTTGCTTTCCAAATTTTTTCAATTGAATACAAATATAAAAAACAAATTTGTTAAATAATCGAGCCGAAATATGTAGATATATGTATATTAAAATTGACAAGATGTTCAGATAAAAAATACATAAATAGTTTAATATCTTTTAATAAGTATTTTTTTTTGTTTTTAATTATGATTCTTATCTGTGAATTCGCTAAAAAATTTCTTTTCTATTATACACTTATACATTTATATATTATATCATGTTCATTGGATGTAGAAACCTCTATAGTAATTTAGTATTTATTAATTGGCATTGTTTTAAACTTGAAAAATATATACGTAAAAAATTTATTTAATCATGATTATATTTTAATAGAATTCATAATTTTGAATAAAAATAAAATTTATAGAAAACCATAAAAAGTAACATTTAACGTATAAATTTTTATAATAAATAGAAGTTTATAGCTATTCTTTCTTAAAACATCCCAAGCCGTTGTTTTCAATGAAATCAATAAAATTTTTCCATATATTATTGCATAATATGACCCAAAGTTGATTTAATATATAATACTATCGCAAAAAAACAGTTCATGGTAAATTCTATATAAAATTCTTAGTTATTTCAAATTTCACTTTAAACTTATTCTTTAAATTACAGAAAATGATAAAAAGTGAATTTAAAGAGTAAGATAATTAAAATTGTTCGATATAATTAAGCTTTAGTTAATTAGATTAAATATAATATAAGTTTAAAATATACGTAGTACTACATAATTTTAAGATAATTTTTTTTTCGAATTATGTGTTTGTCTAAAGATTATGTAAAAACGATTAAATTATGATTAAATATAAAAATGAATCAAATGTCATTTTTTCGTGTAAGATTATCACATAGAAAATAAAGGATGAGAATCGGATTTTTATTGGTTATTAAAAACGAGTTGAATACAAGAAGAACCAAAAAATTATATATTAGAAATTTATTAGTGATTCAAAATATATTTATAATTTGCTTATCAGGATTAATTGGATTTTTAGTGCTATATATAGTAAATTGATCTTATAGACAATTTTAGTTTGAAAGTTTTAGTATAATTATTTTTTGTTGTTGCTGGTAAAAAAATATGCTTTTGTTGAACATTAAACTTCAAGTAATTTATAAAAAAAATATTTATTTACGATTTTCAGGAAAATTCTAGACTTTTCACAAAAAAAATCAAGATATAAATTGAAAAGTTTCACCCTCTTAACATCTCAAAATTATATGTAAAGAAAGCACAAAAAGTAAAAAAAAACATTTCATTTTGTTAAAAAAATGTGATCCGGCGTAAGCTTTTCTTGAAAAAGTTTATGAATTCTTTTTACAGACGTGAGCTTAACCAAAATTTTATGCAAAGTAACTAACAATACAACTTTGATTATTAAATTAAATCAAAAACTTCTGTTGATTAAGACGCATGTGGTTGATTAAAAAAAATATTAAACTTTTGTGATCATTAAATTTTGAAGCTAAAAGAGGCAAAAATAAAATGTTTATAGGTTGTTGTCATGGTGGTAAAATTCCACACCACTAAAATGTTGATTTTCTTAAAAATTCAAAATAAAGTTTTCAAAAAACTAAACATAAGTACCACAAAAACTTTAAAGAAATATAAGATGATTTACGAATGCTTTATCTCAAGCTTCGTTTGCCGCACAGATGAAAAATATGTCTAATGGTTCATACTCTATAAAAATACATGATCAGCTTTATCACCATACATATCCTTTAAGCAATAGTATACCTGTTGTTTATTAAAAACATTCATGACTGCATGTACTAGATTCAGATATGGTAACTAATATATTTTTTAAAAAATTTCACTCCAAATGGGACAAGATGTTATGAGAAACTTGGATTCATTTTTGAGATCTGTTAATTCACATTCAAAATCCCATAAAAACATAAATAATGTAATTATCAATAAATAAAATGTTTATTAATGACTTATATTTGCAATTTATTGATATATATAAAAAAATAGAAGATAAGCGAAATTACCTGTCAATATTTAAACGACCATTTTGTTCTTGGTTTAAATAATAAAACCCCTAAATAGGATTATACAGGTATATCAAGTGATCAAATAAATTACACGAAAATAGATCTTCTTGGTCTAAAACTTAGACCTTAATATATATTGTTATGTACATATGATTAGATTGGGTGGAACACCGAAGTGAAGACTACCAATTCATCTACAAAATATTAATAAAGGCTTGAAACTTTGCTGTTACAACTCAAAGTTATCCAACTTCAATAAGAAATGATGTTTTCTACTTTCTTTATATGTTCCTAAGTTATTGCAGCAATGGATTATTGACTTATATTAAAAATTAGAGGCCAATAATTTAAAATATATAAGAATACACCCGAAAAGTTTTAATTAGAGCACTAAACAGCGTTGGTGTGTTTTCTTAACAATAATGATTCAGATTTAACTGCGGTGGGAAAATCGACGATCTTACCTGCAGCATTCCAAGGATTTCCAAGAAATATGAGATGGGTTTTATTGGAGTTATATGCACAGTTGGCAAATTTTGAAAGCCAGATTTATTCAGCGTCATTACATGTAATCAAATTGGCTTAAATATAAATAAAACTCATATATTATCAAATTACATCTGATAAGATAATTTATCAGCAAGTATTTTTAAGCTAAAACTATATTTATATATAGAAATGTATTGAGAAGTGAAATACTTGAAAAGACAAGGTATTTTGCTATCTAAATTGAGTTATAACAATGATCCATCCCCATATCTCCATACCTTTTAATTTTAAAGAAGAATAAAGGATAGATGCGATTATTAAAATTGATAACTCCATGTGTGATAAAATACCAGATGAGTTTAAAGATCCATAATTGCACAAAACAGTTACTACAAACATGATAAATATACCATGTGGGGTAAGTAACATTTATTCTTACGCATGGAAAATTATTTTGGCTAAAAAAAATTACCAAGACCATAAATAGAAATAAAACGTTGATAGATGAATGAGTTCTTAAATATAGAAGAAAAATGTAAAACCCATATAAAATAAGAAACTGGGATGTGGATAACTCTAATATAATTATAAAGAATAAATAATACCATTGAAAATAACAGCCGTATTGATGATGAATTAAGTGCATCTAAAAAATCGTTAAAAATATTTTAGGTGGTTGTATAAAGGATGTTATTGTGCAGATATAAAAATAAATGGCGGTAATAGTGTTAAAAATACATAAAATATAAGATATTTAAGTGCTCTAGAAGCTTATTAGTGACTTTTTAAGCATAAAATGTATTCAATAACACATTCTATTATATATTACTATTGCCTCAATCTAATTATCAATCAATCATATATAAAGAGGGGAAATATAAAGACATAGTGCAAACTTTCCACATGAATACTATACATTGGTGTGGTTCAAACTTAATAAGTGAATAAATAAGCAAGAAAACTTTGTAATATTGAGTTACCATTGTATGAAACTTGTAATATCGGCAAGAAAAAACATAACCCGAAAATTTATCAACATAATCACGTAATTATATGCAGTATCACCTAAGAATGAAGAACGGTTTTATTATTAAGTCCTAGACTACATGCAAAGGTTTAACTTCATTCAAGAATATAAAAAATTTTCATGTGTTAAGCTTATCAACTTTTGAAGAAACTCCTATAGCCAATAGTCTTCTTTAAAATAACAACGAATATGAATTTTTTTCTGATGCCTCTATAGTAATTTCACCCAGATAATATACAAAGTTTTTTTCATGCATTTTTATCTTTGATAGACCAAATAATGTTTTCAATCTTTTAAAAAAAATTTTACCTGAAATGATTGATCATAATAAAAAATGTGAAATCTCAAAGTAAGAATTAAAGGCCTTTTTTCTTTATAATTTGTAAATTATTTTTATGACAAATGAATCAAATTATGCTGGATTCAATTTCGAATTTCCCAAGAGACGATTGTTAATAAGAAAACAATCAATTATAATGGCGAAAAAATAAAATATAAAGAGAATAATGGCAAAATTAACAATGATAAATCATTTGCGATCGAAACCAATTATTATGTAGCAGAGGAAATTCTAGGAAATATATTATTTATTGATGGACCGAAGGATCTAGTAAATCCTTTTTTATGAAATTTAATAGTCATAATAAAAATAAGGGAATTGGTACGCTTTTTTTTTGAAAAAACAGAGATAACCGCAGATCCATAATATACTTGAAGAACTTTGCATTGTGGCTTAAAACAAATATTTCCTATAAATCTGCATAAAGTATCAGAAGTATATGGGGAATCACCCTTGGCGCAAAAAAATCAAAGCTTATGCTGATAGATATAACATCAATGTAAACAAACATGCTTTGAATGTAATTTACGAAGTTTTAACAATTATAATGATAAGACAAAGTTGATTTAGGCGCAAAAAAAATTAATTCTCGGGCAATTTTATACAAATTAATTCTGGGAAGATTTAAAAAAACTCATACTACAGTAGTTAGAGGAAAAAAAAGTACTTTATTAAAAAAATATATAAAGCTCATTCATATGACTTTTTTTTTAAAATAAGTCTTAATAAAAATTCTTGATCTAGAGGCAATTACGAGTATAATTATCGGCTTAATCTAATTCGAAATAGTGAATACAATAAAACTGATGATAACGAGTATGTGCCTCAAAACTATATAACAAGATAAAACATAATTTAACTGTATATTGGGATAATATAAATACAAGTGATTTTGAAAATATGGCCGAAAAACAATATTTACTGCTAACAAAGAATTTGTAAATAAAATAAATGATTGAGGAGAAAACATTTTTTGGTGCTGAATATATTGTAACAGAATTATACGGCATAAATTTGTAATTTTTGGATACTAGTCATGAAACAGCCGTCGGGGATGCCAACTCATAAAAAACCCTCAAAGTCGGTGCTACTGTTATGTGGATAATAAATATAGATTCCGAAAGAGCTTATTAATGGCACAACATTTGTTGTACAATCTCTAAAGAAAATAAAATAGCGTGTAAAATTATAATAATTTAAAATACGGCTCGAAAATATCTTTTATGAGGGTAGATCTTGTTCTTCTGAAACAAAGCTTCCATTTGCTTCATATAAGACAGTTTTCATATATAAGAGCCTTTGCAATTACCATTCATAAGCCACAAGAGTAAATATTTATAAATGTTGGCGTCTATCTTTAATAGCCCGTTTTTACACATTACAACTTTATATGGCATTGACAAGAGCACTAGGCCCAATTAGGCTAAAAATACATTTTTCAAACGATAAAACGAGTACCAAGAATATCTTTTACAAAAAATTAGAAATTAAATAGCAATATAAAATTATAACCATATGGTGATGATAAAGACTGCATTTAATATATGTTATTTTTTTAGATAGCATGAAAATAGAAATTTGCATATGTATAATATATGAAGTGTAAAGACAAATTAAAATTATTGTAAATATATTATATAACGAATGATTTTAAAAAATGGGGGATAAAGAAAAAACAGGAAAGGAGAACTACAAAGACAAACAAGTAAAAACCGATCCTGTAACGATAATCTCAACCGACAGCTTGCCTGAACCTCACACGACGACACACATATATACCACGGCTCTTCTTACTCTCATAGCAATCTGCAAGAATACACCCGCCGAGAAAGAGCACCGGATTCAAGAGGCTTATGCCTCGATCCCAGAACGATTCGGAAGAATGCCGAGATCTGGCTGGCAAGAGTTCCGAAAGAGATACATCATTATTTTTAAATGTGATATGAGCATGACTGAAATTAAAGCCAAATCATAAAAAGTTATAAAAGATAAGGATGGGAAAAGAAGACAAGTCCGGAAGTTCAAAGAAATAGAAGCGAAAAGAAGAAAACGAAGCGATCAAGAAGAAGACTATATAACACTTAACTATTGCATCAACCTCGAGAGAACCAAAAAAACATTTCTTAGAGTATTTTCGGACTTAGAAAATACGGAAATCACAAACCTCCATAGAACAAGAAAAATACCCTATACTAAAGTTAATAGCGATATAATTGAAGGTTTGAATGAAGCGGTTAATGCGCATATCACTAGCCACCGCCCTCAAAACATGTGCGATATAGCAAAGATCTTGCAAGCTGGTCAAACGAGTTACGAAGAATTAAAATCAAAATCTGCGCAGGAAGGACTAAACTACGCATTAATCAAGGAGTAAAAAATAAAAAAGTATGATCAAATTAACACAACCCTCAAACCATACGTAAGTAGCTCAGTTAAACTCCCAGAAAGTGAGACAAGGTTTCTAAGAAAAGTCATGAGACAACATAATAAGATACTTGACAAAAAAATGATGTCCTTGAAGTGATTACTAAAAATAACAATAGGATAAGGGTAATAAATAAACAGATAGAGCAATGTGGAAAAAGAAAAGAATTTACAAAAACAAACTGCCAGTTCGAAGTCAACAGAAGACAATTTTATAGAGAATTGACAGATACATTAAAACCGGAAATTAAGGCAGATAAGGAAAGTATTGCAAATTTCTGGTCAAATATGTGGACAAAAAGCACGATAATTTTACACTTCGATACTTACCTGCGCAAAAACGCGCTCGAAAACACACCACAAATGGTTTTTATCTCTGAAACAGAAGTTATTCAGATCATCAACTACCTGCCTAACTGGAAAGCTGCTGGATGCGATGGTATATACAATTTCTTCATCAAAAAAATCACAAAATTACACCCAATATTATATGAAAAGTAAAATCAATATGCCTTGAAAACAAAGAGGTAAAAAGTTGGTTCTACTCTGGGATCACATACCTCATACCCAAAAAAGAGATTTTAAATGGATCGTAATTCAGACCTATAACATATATGTCAAACTTATATAAATTGACAACTAAAGCTGTCACAATGATACTACAGAAAGACGTCGAATCCCGAAACCTACTATCAGAAAACCAACTTGGTACAATCAGAAGAGTACAGGGAGCTAAAGAACAAGCCATGATAAACGTTGCAATAAACAGTGAACATAATAATACAATTACACGTAAAATGGTTCGATATAAAAAAAGAATTTGACTCAATCGACCACGAGTATCTTCTGTCCTGCTTAAAAAATCTTAACATACAAGATGGATGATTGCCTTATATCTGTGTATACAAAAAACTGGAAGTTATCTCTAAGATTAAACAATAAAGAAATATTAAAGAAAAAACTTGAAAAGGGGATTATACAAGGAGATAGTCTATCTCCACTACTCTTTGTTCTTTGTATGGATCCGCTAAGCCGCCGATCAAATGAAAAGTTTCCATCGCTATCCATTAACCTTGACTAGAAGGCATTTACAACCAATCACTTCCTTTTCATTGACGATTTAAAGATTTTGTCGAAAGAAGAAAGTAACTAAAAATAATGTCCAATGAAGCATCAAAATTCCTCGGATGTATCGAGATGGAAATTAACGTTACCAAATCAGCTACTAACAATATAAATTGCAAAGATATTGGCACAGTAATAGAAGGAAAAAATGGATATAAATACCTCGGGATACTGGAAGATTCAAAATCGAGAACTTTACCCGAAACGATGGATAAAATTAGAAAATAAATGCGTGAAAGAGTAAAAGCATTTGCAAAACAATTCTAAATGATAAAAAAATAATAAAGGCGATAAATTAATATGCAATATCACTGATAAGTAACTACGTGAGTTTACTAAAGCTAGAACCAGAAGACTTTAGAAAGCTAGACGATGTAATTAGGCGAATACTAGTAGAAAATGGTCTACGCTTGCAACCATCTAATAAAGAAAGATTATATCTTAAAAGAAATGAACTAGGACGTGGATTGGAAAATATTGAGTTTAAATCCGAAAGAAAACTCTACCAACTATATAAAACTCTAAACCAAGAAAAAAGACAATCACCCAGAAAAGCCGCAATATAAAATTTGAAACTGTAATTGCAATCCACCTATCCGTAATAAATGAATTCCTCAGAACAAAATATGGCCTCGTTGACATAGATCTTTCTGCGCTTGAATTAAAACAAAAAGAGAGTCTATTGTGTAAAATATAACAAAAAAAACTAGATCAAAAACTCTTCGATGTTCATAAAAATCCAACGATTGAAATATTAGGATCCCCAAAGTGGCTACAATATGGAAATAATAGACCACTAGTTGAAGCGATATTATTCTTTATTCAGGATAGAAGCGTATTTTTTTTAGCAATTTCAAGATGCCTGCACTGTAACGACTCAATTAAAACTATCGACCACTTAGCAAGCAGATGTAAAAAAATGCTTGGTCATGACTATACAAGAAGACACAACGAAATTGTAAAATGACTTCACTTAATGTTGGCAAGAAAATACAATTTCAAAAAAACCAAGAAAATCCGCAGACACTCTGTACAAGAAATAATAGAAAACGAATTTGCAGAGATCAAAGTAGATACAAGAATTAAAACAGACATCAAGTTATCGAATGACAGGCCTGATATTTTTGTATATGACAAAAAGAAGAACCGCATCACTCTAATCGAAATTGGCGTGACAAGTATTGACAACATAAACATAGTTGAAAACGCAAAATTGAAAAAATATGACCTGCTAGCATCTGAATCGTCATTAATATACAAATGCAAGACAAAAATTATTCCATATGTTATAACATGGGACGGTGTGGTGACACGATATCATAGAAGGTACCTGAAGGAACTAGATGTCACGAACCAGGTTGAGGCATATATTCAAACTTTGGGATTGAGAAAAACCCTTGAATAAATAGGTCTCGAAAGAAGGAGGGGTGTTGAAGAAAACTTTGGGGAGGAGAAGATAGCCGAAAGTGCAGATACGCTGTGCGTACAGAGAATCAAGCAAGCTGTGCCTGAGAACAAAAACTAAAATTACGACTGTAAATATGGCCGATAAATAAAAAATAATAAAGAATGATTTTTTAAATTTGTAATGCACCTATAAAATTTGCAAGGTAGTAATAAAGCACTAAATATTTGATGTAATCATTTTAAAAGAAAATTTTTCTCCAAATGAAAATAATATTGCAAGCTATGAAAACTTATTTTTCATAGAACAACGATATACAATATATATTTTATGAAGTAATAGCCGAATGCAGGGTTTTGAAAAATAAATTATTAAAAAAGAATTAATTTTAAATATGAACAAAAAATATGATGGAATGATAAATATATCAATATAAACTGATTTTAAAAGTAGGTGATTAAATGAAGTCAAGCAAATTTGAAAATAACATATTAAACGTGAGCAAAGACACACTATCTGTCTAAAAATCCCAAAATGCATCCTGTTTTTTTAAAACGAGTAAATAGCTAATTTATAGATAAATTATATGGTAAACTCTTTTCTAATTTTCTAACAATTTAAAAACTTTTATTTTAAAAAGTATAAAAAGATTATTATTTTTAATTATATTTGTTTAAATGTGTATTTTAGATGTCTATGTATACAAGCAGCTAAATGCACATTAGTCTTTTAACTGTTAATAGGAGTATATTGCAGACATAATTGTTAGAGTTTTATGCCCTTCTAACTGTTTAGAGTTGGTTTTCTTTTTAATATATATATTACACGTATTTACATACAATTATATAAAATTATTTAATATTTATTTGTATGGTTTTACATGCACGATAAACATTTGATTTCCCATTATTTAGAAGTTATTATTTAGTATCAATCATACAATTCCAGTATATATTTGATATATAACACATTAGTTTCCATAAAACATTTTTTTACTAGTTTTATACATATTAGGCTCAGAATAGCGATTTATATATATGATAATTATATTTAGTCGTATCCAGCGACTTATCAGTGTTAATGAAAATTAGAAAAAAAACAGTACTTTGGATTTTAATTTTAATCATAACCTAACAGGCTCTAGGCTCGCTAGAGATCGGTGGAAAGCGGAAAAAACCGCCACCTGCACGATCTTTCTTATTTAATTACTCGGGTATTACACTCCCATCATACCTTGCGGCTTCGATTACTGAGGGTTCACCCAGCAAATACTAGGTGAGAGTGGGTCCCGACGTCCTGCAAAAGGTGCATTTCGGCAGGATATTGTTAGAGAGAGATACTTGATTATATCAAGTACCTCCTCAGGAAGCTTCATGTGGGAAGCTACCGACTCCCCCTCAAGGAGTATTTCAAACACATTTCTAGAAAACCCTTCTGATAAACTTTGTTCAAAAGGGTGTTTCATTACTTGATGCTTTTTCCTTGCATCTTCAAATATTTGCACTGACACATAAAATGCCAAATGTCTTCTTTCACGAGCTTGTTGCAGCAGACACATCTATTATATGTTCTGGTGGCAGTGCTTGTGTAATTACTAATTCGTTCGTAATCTTGAAAGTTCCTGTCCTTAGCTTAAACAGTGCATTTACAGCTATTGGATCTAGTGCAAATATTATTTCGCTTGTTCGTAGCTTTTGACCGCTTGTAATGTTGTCTAAGTCGGCATTTCTACCGGCTATGGATGTGTCTTGTCGGGATATCTACCGCATCCTTTCTATCTTAACTTGGTTTATAATTGAGTCACTGGTCAAATTTGTGTCAATATGCCTGGATCTTAGCCATAGTTTTGTTTCTTTTGTCCAGGTTGATTTCTAGACTTAAGTTATTGGCTGAATCAATCAGTTCTGCCATTTTTCCTCTAAATTGTATCCATTTCAGGAAACCTCTTGCTCTTGCCACTGCACTTGTAACATACAGTGGTAAGATATCCATTTCTTCATAGACTCGCAGTCTGCTTAAGTTTGATTTTTTTACGATGCACTTGAGCGCATTGTCAAGTACTCGTTTCATTGGTTGAGTTCTTTTTAGACTCATACCAAATATTTATGTAGCAAATGTTAGTCTTGGTATAAGCACATTTTTAATAAGCATGCTTATATACGCTAACGGTACTCTGATGTTAGATAGAGTGCTCCGGATAGTTTCCAGAGTCCCTCTTTCTTTGTAAACTCGAAAACTTGCCATCTCTTGCATGTTGAGTTTATTTTTCATTTCGATTCCTAGGTAGACATATTTGTCATCTGTAGGAATGATTTCATTCGCATATTTAATTGGTTCCATCATTGGCCAATTTTCATCGGAGTAAATTTCAATTTTTCCACAATTACTTGGACGATATTCATGTGGTTTTCACTGAACCAGAGTTTTATCTGTTGAAATTTTTTTGTTAGTTCGTCTTCTGTTGAGACAACTATTACTGTGTCATCGGCGAATATATGCCCGCTTAGACAACCTTGTATACCTTCTACAGGTATTTTCATCTTTTTCTTCTAATATACTGTTGTAGTATAAATTGAAATTAGAGGAGATGTGGCGCACCCTTGTCTCACACCTCTCTGGTATTTGTGGCCAGAACTAGTTTTTTTTCCAATCTAACCTTAATTTCCGTGTTTTGTTACATCTTTTCTATGAATGCTACAAACTTTGGACCGAGGTCGGCTTTCTTAAGTCGGTTAAAAAGTCGTTGGTGTGGAACCATATCATATGCTTTCTTGAGATCTAAAAAGTAAATAGATTTTATCAGCCCTAATCCTTCATCTTGAGCATGTTTCTATTAGACATGCTGCCTGGCTTACACATTCTAGATGTGTAATAAAACCAGTTTGTTCCTGTCTGACTAGGCTATAGTCTAGACAGATTATTTGTAGCCTAGCAGCTAGAACTTTTGTTATTATTTTAAGGAAAGTATTTATCAATGCAATGCCTCTATAATAATTGGGTTCAAATTTGTCTCCTTTCTTGTGTATAGGAATTACTATACAGTCCTTCCATATTTTGGGAATTCTTCGGAGTGAAAAATCCCATTTAAAAATATAACTATTGCTTTTTCTAAGTTTCTGGTTGGCATCTCCTCATTTGATACAAGCTTATATACCTCTCAAGTATTCCATCGGGTCCAGCAGACTTGTTCTTTCTCATGTGCAATCTCATTTGCCAAATTTAAACACATTCTATATTTCTATCTGTGATGTTTGTAAACTATATAAGTTTACTTGTATCTTTCATTTCATTTGTTTCACCTATGGTTTTACACAGGCTTCCAAAGTGATTTCCATATATTATCTACGGATTTTTCATGGTCATTTTCTACAATCTTTAAGACAGGATCATATACAGCTCCGTCTATTTTGCCCCTGTTTTGAAGTTTCGAGTGAGTTTTCACCCACTCCCAGGCCTTCTTTGGGTCTTTATTTGTTAGATACAGCATACCTTTTTTGATATATCGAAGGTATGCTTTTCTTTTTGACATGTTTATAACTCCCTTAATTTTTTCCTTGCAGCTGCTAGTTCTTCTAGAGTAGCCATGGATTTTGAGACACGTCTATCTATGCTTCTTTTTTTGTATATTGCATTTTAAACTACTCTTGGTAACAGCAATTCTTTTCCTACGTAAGTTTTTGTTTCAATAACTTTTTCATCAATGAGTTTTTGTTTAAGCTCTTTGTGAACAGTATCAATACTTTCTCCTATTGTGTTTCCACTAAATGTGAATGGAAACTCAATTATTTTTAATCTTGTTATTTCATCTAAGATCTTTTTCCTATCGGTAACTGTTATCATTATAGGAATGTTTCTCTCGACAATTTCGTCGATCGTTATTATGATTGGAAAGTGATCGGAGAGTCTCCATTTCCTGCAAACCGTATGACTTTTGATAATATTTGCAGTGTTTGTCACTGCAAAGTCAATCAGTTTTCTCGTGATTTTCCTCGATTTGGAAATTTTTGTGTCATTTTTTTGGACTATAAGGAGCTTCGAAAATGTGCCCTTTTTTCTTTTATTTATGTATTATATATTCTGGTGTTGCATTCCAATCACCAGCTAATACTATTTTTTTGTTCTTATATTTGGATAAGATTGTTTTGACTTCTAGGTCTGTCGACTTTCGAAGTTCTGTATTGTAGGATCTGTATACGCATACTATCACCACTTCTATTGATGGCCCTCTTATTAAGGCTGCTATCATTCCCTGTGATTGGAAAATGATAGATGACCGTATTGAGATGCCTTCTCTACATCCGAGGAGTAGTCCATGTCCATTGTTATTAACATGGACTTCATATATGATATAACGAGGTATGTACAGTTTCTTATCCTGTATACCTCGTTTTGCTCTTGCAGACATATAATTACGTCTTTTTCTTCCCCTAGTAGTAGGTTAAGTTCTTCGTTTTTAGACTTTATACCATTAATGTTTAACGTCATAATTTTTATTTTTTCCAGTTTTTCAAATTTATGCCCTTCTAGATTTATGTTTCTATTCACGCTCTGTTTTTTGATTCCGATATCACATTTTTTTAATAGGTTTTTTTCAACCGTGTTTTTATTATATTCAGCATCCTTTTTGATGCTGATTCGAATATAATTTGACACTGGTTTATATATCCTTTTTATTTCGTAATCTTTATTTTTGATTTCTTTTAATAATACCGGGTATGTGTTTCCTGGTTTGTTAATTGTATTTGAGTTGCAGATGAAGTGATTGGCTTCTCCTTTATTCTCTTTTAAATTGACAATTTTGGCTCTATCAATATTATTGTCGCTTTTTTTACATCATTGTCGATGTGAGTGTTATTAAATCTACTATTTTTTTTATAGGTCGTATTTATTTTTTCAGTATGGTTGCTACTGTTCATAATTTTAACACATTCCACATTACTGACGGTGTTTTGTACATTTTTTTTACAGAGAATATTTTTTGAACTAATATTATTTAATTATGTAATTACCTGTCTTTTATTATTAATATAATTAATATTTTTTATATTTTTAATTTCTTTAGTATAATTATTATTTTTTATATTTTTAATTTCTTTAATATTAATTATATTATTAATATTATTTAAAATACTGTTTAAATTTTTAGAGAAGTGTTCTACTTTATTTAGGCTTACTCTGTCAATTTAAGCCTGCACTAGGATTATTCACAGTGCAGTCGCTTTTATCATTTGACAAAATGAATTCTTCTTCTAGAGCTCGGATGTTCCCAGTTTCGAGGTATTCTTTCATCCTCTTCATCCTCTTCCTTGTCTCTTTGTTGGATTTTTGGCTTCCTATTTGAATAGCCGCCATTGTAAATATCTGTCCGTTATACATGGACATTTCACCGGTTTTCAGTGGCAATATTTTTATTGCATCTGTATATTTTTGTTCCTCTGTAAGTTGCCATAGTGCAGTTTCTTCAATCAGCACTATAAAGCGACCACTTAAGAGTTTGAAGATGCTTGAGATATCTGTTATTGTTATCTCAAGCAAGTCCGCCAAAAAAATTTTCAACTCGTTGAACCGGTCGATTTTCCTGTTTGTCTCTACTAAAGTTAGAAGAAACTTTCTTTCTGGCTTGTATGTTCCGTAAAGGAGCATGTAAGTACTCTGTCTAGCTTTATTAGTTTTTGCATATGACTTTTGTTTCCAGTCTTGATGTTCTCCATCTTCTGGTTTTTCCTTTGTCTTTTGATTGGCACTCTTGTTCTGCCGCGTTTTCTGCGGCTTTGAGGCTAGTTTCATGTAGTTTGTCGTATTGTTTTCATTCAATACGATTTTTCCACGTTTATTTGCCTTTTATTAATGTTTTGGGAGTCATCATTTATATGAGACTTCCTTTATTTCGCCATTATCAGAGCGGCTTGTTTGAGGATCTTAAGTTCCTCTTCAGCTTCTAAAATTATCTTATTTAGTTCCTCCTCGTTCATTTTAAAGGGGATTTTCATAAGAAAATTTTTATGACAGACGAGATCGGTATACCCGTATCTCTTTTCGTCAAATATTTTTTGCGTTATTTTTAATATTGGTAGCGCTTGTAGTGTAGGTTTAGTGCTACCTGCGTTTTCTTTTTTCCTGTATTTATTTTTATCGGAATTTTTATTTACATATTGTTGGTAATTTTTAGATTTTTTATTATAATTATGTGCCTCAATCCATCCATCAGATGCAGGTATTACATATAGATTCTTATTAATTTTCTTAGTTGTATCCACTTTAGGATTTTTTATAGAAGATAAAATTGAGAAATGTATTTTATTTTTATTTTCTCTTTCTAGTTTTTGGCTTTTGAGTATACTTTGAATTGGTTCTTTACCAATAGAATAGTTATCTTGGTCCATTATTTTTTTTGCTGCTTGAAGGATTAGACGGTTATCTCTAACTATTATTTTCCTTGCCGCTATAATAAAATAAACGTCATTCTTACCTTTCGATACTGACGAATTAATTTTATTCTTTGCCTTGCAGTTATTAGATAAACTTTTTGCTAGACTGTTTTTACATTTTTGGCTTTTAAATGTAAGACCCTTTACAATTTCGTGAAATAAAACATGCTTATAATTTTTAGTTTCATCGAAATTGTTTTTACCGTAGCTCTTGTTGGTTACGGATTTTATTTTTTTGCAAGGTTGTGCTCCCTCTTGATTGGAGCATCCTCTACTTTTTTTGACCCTTTCTTCCTTTTTTACGTGAATCTCATTGAGATTTAGGAGGTGTTTATTGGTTGCAATGTCCGATTGTTTTGAATTCTTATTGATGTTGTCCTCTTTAATTTGGTTTATCACCATCTGGACATTTTTAGCGGTTTCTGGGTTTGATTCCAGATACTTTTCCTTTTTCTCTTTTTTCACTTCATTCTTGCACGAATTTAGTAAATCGTCAAGTAGAGAGAGATTAGAAAGATTGGATTTTTTAAAGGTTGGCCTATGTCCATCAAATCCATCGTATATGTGGATGTTTGGGCTTTTTAATAATTTTAACGTGAAATTATATAAGTTTTGTGGACTTGCATTGCTTTCACAATCTCTAGTTACCGTTTTGACCATGTTGAACATGTTCTTATTATGGTGAGAGGATGACATTATTTTAGTGTCTTATAAAGCACTTGTCTTCTCCATCTCTTCGGTTTTTAAGTGCTCACCTTTATGTGAGCCTCTTATTTCTTGAAATTGGTTTTTTAAGACCAGTTTTTTTTTTGGATGTGTACATTAGATGCACTCTTAGGATTTTGAGACGCATTTGGCCGGATACTCGTATCTAGCAAATCTTCCCCAGTTTCTTTTGGTTGCTCAGAGTGTCTATCCTTGTCTGGAGGCCTCTTTCGCGGATGTAGTTCCTGCTTTGCATTTCTTACATAGCCATTCATGATTGGTTAATCAAAATTAAAAATATGATAGAATTTGATTTGATAAATTAAATATATTCAAATGTATTCCCT
Source organism: Rhyacophila brunnea (assembly GCF_057557595.1). NCBI lineage: Eukaryota > Metazoa > Arthropoda > Insecta > Trichoptera > Rhyacophilidae > Rhyacophila > Rhyacophila brunnea. Next base: position 2,096,269 of record NW_028233069.1, on the reverse strand, counting down.
ATAGAATTATGGCGCATTTATTTTTGAAGACGACAGATTCTTGCGCTTTTTAAGATCATATTAAATCCAAATATCGCTATATTTTTATGGGCTTGAGCTACAGCTTGTGTTGGTTGTGTAGGAGACTTGTTAATGATCTTTTATCGACTCCGTTCTATATTTTTAAGCTTAGTTAGGCGTTTACACATGTAAAATTGTGATTTATTGCTATTTAAATTTATGCTTTCAAACTCATCTTTTTTCTAATTAAGAATCTTGCTATTAAGTCTGTTTATCGTCTTTATGAATTTTCCATTTCAGTTTCTACCTAATCTTACGTTATCTTATAGTTTTATATTTATTTTTTTGCAACTTTCAACTAACTTGCGTTTTATGGTGATGATATTTTTTATATCATCTGCTGGCATTACCATTAATTATTCAAAGTTCTCTCAATTAGCTATCAGTATCTTTTTGTATAAAGCACATTCCCTTAGGGTTGAGACTAATTATATATAAAAAGACCAAAATTTTGAGACCATGTATTATCCCTTTTTTAACCTTATGATAGTAGACTTTTCTTGTATTTGGGTGGTTCATTATTTCTATTTTGTTTGCCTCGATAGTTGTTATTAGGAAGTATATCACATTTATATAAATTTATATATGTATCTAAAACATGAAATTTAGTTGTTCGTTATTTTTATTTCTCTCTTCTCTTTTTCCTTTATTTTTCTAAATTTTGGACTTGTCTTTGTTTGCCTAAATTATCTTTCAGAATAATTAATGATAATTTTTTTGATTAGAAATTATTATGTTATATAAAAACATAAAATTGTGATGTTTAGAAACCTTTTTCAAGCAAATATAGCCTTTTTTTACAGGCGTTGCAAATCTAAAGGTTAGCCTCTTGTATCTATTGTTTTTATCAAAGGTTATATTCTTTCGAATTTCTATTAGCATCAGTAATAATTGCCAATTTTTTTTTATTTTTATTTAACTAAATTTTACTCAATTTATTCTTACGGTATCAGTTTAAATGTTTTTAGTTCTACTCACCTATTCTAGATAAATCCCTTTATGTAAGAATTTGTAGTTTTATAATAAATTTATAGCTGTTCTAACTTGTTATTTTTAGATGTATTTATAGGACTTCATCTATCTCGGTAAATTTATTTTTGTATTTTAGCATTACTTGCTCGATTTTCTATGCGCATAGCGCATATGATCTTTTAGAAATCTTCACACCTCCGAAGTCTTCTTCAGTACTTATCCTCCCCTCGAAACCTATTTACAGAAGGTTCTTTCTCAATACCAAAGTTTTTCTATAAGCCTCGATCTGTTTCGTGACTTCTAGTTCTTTAGGAGACTGCATTTGCTACTATTACATCACCCCATTAGAAGTAAAAACATATGAGATAATTATTGTCTTGCATTTGTATATTAATGAGAGTTCAGTTGCTTGCAGGACATATCTCTGGATTTTTCGGTCTCAAATATGTTTATATTGTCTATACCGTTCAAAAAATTAAAAAAATGATTCTGTATTTTTATTTAATTTATCGATGGCGATTCTCAAAATAAAATATCTTAAAGTCATAATCTATATATCATACAATTAAACAAAGTAATGTTGAATCGGATGCAAAAAGTTAGATAATCAGAAGATATATCGGATATATTTGGCAATATAGCCGAATAAATCTCAATTATTTGCATTTTTATTTCTAGTGCATATAAATCACAACGCCTCACATTATGTTTAGATTATATATTTAAAAATATAAATATTTAAATAGATCATGAAATAAATAACTATTATTTCATTAAAACTTTCCCAAGCGTATGATCATATGATGTTTCTTGTATTGATAGCAATAAATCTGTTGGATTGTAAAATTGGCCCATCTCAAGTTCGTATTCTAAAACAAATATGAAAGAGAAATACAGAAAGATAATCGAGGAATATAAAGAAATAGTGCAAAATATTACATCAATGCGGAAAAGCCGCCGCGAAATACTTTCTACACATTTTCCAGATATTCTTCAACCGATAAATATTCAAAGAAAAGACTTAGAAACCAGAATAGCCGAAATAATTCCGCGTGAACCGATCCACCCAACTGTATTTATAGCATCATCACTAGGATTCACAAAATCAACTTGGAATAAGACCATTGAAAAAACATTGCTGGATTTAGGTCTTATTACTCGCTTAAGATATTGTAGCTATAAAAACATGAAACAATATGAGAAATTAAAATTGTTGATCATAAAATATTTGGATAAGAGGAGTAGGAAATAAATACATTATTTTTTAGTTTTTTTTATGCAATTAACTATGTAACATATATTTTTTCTGATTTGTCAATTTGATTCTGGGCAAAAACTAATATTTTCAAATGGTTGACTTTATAATGCCATTGATATTGTCAAATTTGTTTTGTAAAAACCATCAGCTATATAGAATAGAAAAAGTATTCAAACTATAACATAAATGTACCAAAAAGGTTCGTTCCTTTTTAAAACGTCATAAAATATTCTTTATTTAGGACTGTCATGTTTAATTTATAAAAACAAATTAAACCCAAATTTTCGTCTATTATATAAATAAATTTGTTTTTTTTTGCATTCCTTAAAAATCCTCAAAGGCGAAGCCAGAAGCTAAATGATATTTTAAAAAAAGTTTAATTAAACATAAAGCAATGTTTTATTTCGTGCCGGATATAAATCTATTTCTATAGTAAAAGTCAAAATGAAAACACTTTGGAAAGTATTATAAAACTGTATATCACCTAGCAAGTAGATGTAAAAGAATACTGGAACATGAATATTCACCAAGATAACATGAAGTGAAGAGCTGCATTTAATTTATGCTCACAAGAAAATTTAACTTTAAAGATCAAAATAAAGCATAACCAACCAAGTTTTAGAAATTATTGAAACGAATTAGCAGAGATAAAGTGAAAACTAGAATAAAGATTGTGAAGAATTTATTATGACCAACTAAATATTTCTATCATTAAATACCTTGATCACATCAAATGATATCCAAATAGAATCACATAATCTACCTTTTGGTATTGGGTAGATTATGTGATTCTATTTTATTCACTAAAGAAAACACACCACTTACAAATACAGAAAACTAATAATCCATACCTTATAACATGGGATGGTTTGGTCACAAAATATTTAAATCGTATATTAGGGAGTTGTTAATGCCGACTGAAGAAGAAGAATCTGCACAAACAATAGAATTGAAGAAAACACTTGAAATAATACATGTTAAAAATAGAAGATACGAGCAAGAAGTTTTAAATTTGAGGAAATTCAAAGATTAATCAACCGATTTTGTTACATAGATTGTTTAAAGTTTTTTTCATAACTCAAATGATCAAAAACCAAATTTAGAAAAACAAGGTTTTTTATATTACGCATTAAATATTTGATATTTTTTTAAATTACAGATGTATGCAAGACTAAACAAAGTTTTTTGCATTAGATATTAATAATATGTTTTTTTTAAATTAAAAATGTATGTAAGACTAAACAAAGTTTTTTTTATTACATATTAAGAATATCATATTTTTTAAATCAAGTCCAATATTCTCCTCCACCCGTAAAATAATTGTTGCAATATTAAAAATTCCCACACAATTTATAATTATCTAAAAATCTATTACTGCCATTGAAGTGGGAATATAAAACAACACTCTCAAAACGTAAACAGATTATGATCTCATGGTAGTTTTGAGGAAATAAAATTATATTAAAAGACAAGTTCAATGTGGTGAGTGTGGCCAAAACATGTGCAATAATAAACATTACCAATCGAATGGTTAATACACTTGGCATTGCACTACGCGAACTTCCAGCAATTAGCAAAATATATTACAATTCTCATAGGTTTATTTTAGAACACATTAGTATAAGTTATAAACATACTTTAAGGGTGTTTATATTATACATGTTGATAACCTCTTTAAATGAATCATGCACCTATATCGATCAGTAAAAATAAAATCTTAAAACTAATTAATCGTCTCATTTCAAAACTTTCACAAAAAAAAATTTCTAAAAATCAATTATAAGTACTGGCAATAAAGTTTAAATTCAAAGAAGCGAGGCATAATTATAAATGCAAAGGGTATCGAGAACGCTCATTTACAATAAGACTTATTTTTTGTGTGTGATAAATACACGCGAGTATATTACTAGGTGCTTTCAGTTGCCATTTACAACAAAAAAAACCTATATCATAGTCCCAATCATTCGTTATGAAGTTATGCCAGGTAGTCATATCCATAAAAATGTGCTTAGGATCAGACGTAGAATATCAATCTCTAATTAATATCACGGCACTGTATGTTACAAATACATGTTTGTAGATGGTATAAAATTAATTGATTCACAAGGCCACTGAATCATTTAATTACGAGTGCAAGCAAGATATCAAAATAGAGAAAACGTCCAAGAACTGAAAAGTGGATACAGCACCATTCCGGTGTTTTTATTTTATTTATTAAAATTTTCGTGATAATTACTTATTTTCCATCTTAAGTTAGATTAAACTTTGAACTGATTGATTTACAATGAATTTATTTATTTAATTATTTTTGGTTTATACGTTCAATTTTTCCGGGAAAATTTGGGAATCTATTCTTTTTTTATTGCTCAAGTATGCAAAAATAAACAAGTTTGTTATATTAAACAAATGATATTGCTTTGATTATTTATATTTACGATAAGAAATTTAAATAGTTTTATTTTCTAAAGAATATTTAAATAAATTTCCCCATAAATACTTCCATGACCGTGTTTTCGGGCAGATTTCAATGTGATAAAATACTTAGAAAAAATTAGAATTCAGCTAAAATGATCTCTGTAAAACAATGAGAATGAATTCATCAAAATTTAACTTGAAAATAAAAATTCAATTGATTTCTATAAGACTAAAAACGCATAAATTTTCTTTTTTAAAATGGTTATTCCATTTATTGAAATTCTTTACTTTATATTAGCCGTCGGTATTTTATAGAAACATTATACTTTCCTTTTTATATTTCAAACTTTCGAAAAAAAGGATCTTAATGACAAATTACTTGTTTCATCGACTCTTAGAATATCTTAAATTAATTGTGTTTCTTTATTATTTTAAATATTCTTGAAATATTTTTAAATTATTAGAATCAAGACTCTTGAATCATAACATTTGAAAGAAAAAAATAATTGAAGATAAGTTTGTAATATTAATGTGATTTTTAAAAGATTAAATACCATGTTCTAAAGAACTAGATTATTTTGCTTTCTATATATTAAAAACAGTGAAAAGATAAAATGATCCTCTTCAGCAAGAAACATATTATAAATAATAATCATAAAAAAATATCAAAATCACAGTTTATCTCATACTTTGATGTATAAATTTTTAAAAAATTTAAATGTAGAAATTACAAGCATATGGAGTCTGGCATATATAAGCTCATATTATTAGGGATTACATGTGAACTCTTAAGATATATCGAAAAAAGATATCATTGCATGTATTCAAAAGATATAGGGTCTGGCGTATAGAAGCATATATTATAAGGGCTTAAAAGAGAACTCTTAAGATGTATCGAAAAAGATATAAATACATATATTCAAAACAATTATGGTCTGGCGTATAGAAGCATATATTATAAGGGATTTCATGTGAACTCTTAAGATGTATCGAAAAAAGATATCAATGCATGTATTCAAAAGATATAGGGTCTGGCGTATATAAGCATATATTATAAGGGATTTCATGTGAACTCTTAATATATATCGAAAAAGATATAAATACATATATTCATAACAATTAGGGTCTGGCGTATATAAGTATATTTTATAAGGGATTTCATGTGAACTCTTAAGATGTATCGAAAAAGAATATCAATGCATGTATTCAAAAGATATAGAGTCTGGCGTATAGAACCATATATTATAAGGGCTTAAAGAAGAACTCTTAATATATATCGAAAAAGATATAAATACATATATTCAAAACAATTATGGTCTGGCGTATATAAGCACATATTATAAGGGATTTTATGTGAACTCTTAAGATGTATCGAAAAAGATATCAATGCATGTATTCAAAAGATATAGGGTCTGGCGTATATAAGCATATATTATAAGGGATTTTATGTGAACTCTTAAGATGTATCGAAAAAGATATCAATACATATATTAAAAGGATATAGGGTCTGGCGTATAGAAGCATATATTATAAGGGATTTCATGTGAACTCTTAAGATGCATCGGAAAAAATATAAGTGAAACATTTACTATATCTAAATGATGATAAATACGCTGTAAGATTTAAAAGTAAGGAAGAAATTCAGACCATTCGTATAGAAACAATAAAAATTCTCTTTTTAAAAAGAATAACATCATTGAACCAATGATAATAAATGTTGTCACAAATAGAACAGTAATCTAAAATGTGCAGACTACTTTCCCGTAAACAAAAAAAGGAATTTTCAACAATAATATCAATTAATTTCATCGGCAAGACTTAATAAAAGACAAAAAATAATGTCAGAAATCTTTTAAATTATACATTATTGTATAAATATGTAATTTTTAATAAATATGTATTGATAAAAATCAGAATCCTTCGAAACACAATCGACTATTGGACCATAAAATATAAGTGGGATGTTTTTATTTTCCAATAATCATATATATTAAAAGACTAGATCTTTATGGCTTCATCAGTTCTTATCGAAAATACAAAGCTTATATTTATATTCAATTTTTTATTTTATCGCGACTCTAAACTCTATTAACCATCAAATAAAAAATAATGTCTATTTTTTTATGTATATTTATGATTTAAAACCCGATTGATAGAATCAAACACCCGTAATGAATTTTAAGTGTTATTTGCGATTAAATTTATATGAAAGACGCCATGGTATTACTAGTCCTGATGATTCTATTCATATGTTTATGAACAGAGTGACTGTACTGCGATTTACGCCTTATAGATAAAAACTGTAGACATAAATACTTTAATTTATAGAAGTTATAAAATAATATAAGTTATTAAATAACCAGAAAATTTTTTAATTTAATTTTTAGTTGAATCCCCTAGAAAAATTTTCTTTTCCTAATAAATCCATGTAATGTGGATCAATTTGGCTTAAAAACGGGAAATCTAGTTTAGCTTCAATCTCTTCCGAACCTTTCAAAGTTTCTTTGACAATATCACAAATCATATATAAAACTTTATCGCCGCATGATAAACTCTTTATGTCAATTCTTTTTTCACGATTTTCAGTTTTATTTATATTTTTTTTATTCAAATCGGTCTCTCTGCTTTCCACAGAACTTTGGTTTATGTTTGATTTATCTCCTTCCTCTTCTGATATAATTTTATAACTAACAGAGCCATGTTTTACAGTGGACATTTCACGCATTTTTTTGATCATCGTGTAAAAAATATTCTTTTTACCCCTTTCCATTTTAGAAAAAAACATTCCGTAAATTTTTGTTATTTTATCTACCATATCACCTTCACATTTGTTTTTTATTCCCATTATTAGTAACTTTACGGTCTCAATAAAAAAGACATCATTTTGCGTGGTTATAAGACCACCTAAAAAGAAATAGATGAGAAGTGTGTATGGCGACATTCTATCGCGAATAATTTTTGCCATTTTAACATCAATACTATTTTCAAGCAATGTTTCAAGATGAGAAGAAATAATATTCTTGTTCTTACAATTTGTAAGAATATCAACCAACAAATATATATTATTTTTATTTTGATGCAAGTATTCGTCTACAGTTTTTGATACTAAATTGTTATTTTTCGTAAATTTAGATAAAAAGTATATTGTGTGAAATTCATGTTTTGTATTTTGGCATAGTAAATTAAGAAAATCTTCTTCTACTTCGTCAAATACAGAATAGAAATAAAATGAATGATCGTCAATAAGTTTATCTGGATCGAATGTGAAGTTTTCCTTGATAAATGATGCAAGAAAATTCACCAATTTTCTATATTTTTTTATGTTTTTCATGTTTTTTGCGTTGTGTATTAATAAAAATTTTAGCGAATCATCAAAATTCTCTTTGTTTTTTAAATAAAGGCAGGCTTGGTATTGGCATCTCGATATTAAATCTAATAATTGTTCCTTTGAAAATTTTTCATATATAAAGTATTTTAAAAAGAAAATTCTTTCATATTCACACTTAAGATTATCAAAAAAAGCGAAACTGTAAATTTTAGCTTGTGAATCCTTATTTGTGACTGCGGTAGAATATTCTTCTTCGTTTTTGAATATTTCGCACTCGTATGTTTGATCCTTATTATCATTTTTCTCTGCTTTACCGCTGTCAACTTTCCGCCTTTTTATAGTATAAGCTTCAATTTGATTTGATTTTTTGTTAGATGGTGTGTTTATTTTCTTTTGTACAATCAAAAATTGCTTAACTCCACATTCTTTTCTATTTTCATAAAAATAAAGGAAATCAAGATCTATTCTTATCAAACATTCTACGTATTCACTTCCAACAGTCGTTAAAACACCTTTGAAGAGATTTAAAATGATATCTTTATCTGATTCATCATAATTTTTCATTTCTTTTGTTCCTATTTGCTTCATTATACGATTAAAAATGATTTTTCGGACATCTTTTGAGACATCAAGAACATTTTCACCGCTGATCGGTATAAATTCATAAGCTCGAGCTCGTATGCGACTATCAGAATCATGAGAAAATTCTTCAATAATTTCACCACATAGTGCACAACATTTTCTTGGGTGAACCAGAAATATTCTTGATGATTCCAGCCTATAGAGATCGTATAATTTTTGAAATAAAGTACAATCAATGATTTCAATTTTATCTTCGGCATCAGAGAATCGGTTGTTTTTAAAATGTTTTTTTCTCTCGCAAATCTCGCCTTTCTTTTCATGTTGATAATTAGGTTTCTCAAAATAAATTGAAAGATACTTTTTCTGCAGTTGTTTATTTTTGATGTATCTAGGCTGAAGTTTATTTTGCCATTCTTTCTTTAAATATGAAAATCCGCGTATAAATTCATTTTCATCCTTTATATCTTCTAAAATATCCAAAAAAGCTTGTCGATTAATTGCATGTTGAAAAAATATACCTCGATCTTTGTTCATTTTCTGAAATACCTCCTTAAGAAACGCTTTTCTATTTTTGCTCTCATCTGCGTATAAATCAATCATATTTTTAACATACTCTGTTGCTACCATTAGACTGCAGTCTTCATCTTTTACTAATGCTTCTCCATTGAAACCTTTTCTAGATTTAGATACTTTCTTATTATGATATATATTTTCTTTATTCAAAACCACCTCATCATTATTATTTTCTTCGACTTCAATGCTTTTTTTTATATCGATGCTATTGATCAAACTTGTGCTAAGATTAACTTTAGTAAGAAATTTAACAAACGATGGCATGTCAATTAAAAAAAGTATCTTATACGTCACAATAATATCAAACATGGGGACAGAAATATAGCTCGGTAAGTCAGCAAGCTTTTGTATGTATTTTGATATGTATTGTGCTGTAAACGGCAATCCCGGTGACGATATACGCAATATCTGGGTTATTATCTTGCATGCAAGTTCGTCTATCTGTGATATTGATTTCATGTATTTAATAAGATCTTCTGGAATCGATGCCTTTTTGGAATATGTCACTAACTCTGTAAGATGGTGGCTTAACTCTTTTTTTGTCAAATGATTTTTCATTAAATGGGTCGAATCCAACCGAATTTTAGATTTAGTATAAAACAAATTATAAAAATATGGTCAGAAAACTATAGAACAAATATGAAAATATGTAGATAAATACGAAATAAATATTAATTTAATTAGCTTATAGATATTAAAATACAGATGCAGAAATCAATCATTTATATTCCAATAAAAACATATTAAAACAAATATAGAGCATTGAATATAAATTTATATTTTAATATGTGCTTAGAAGTGTTTTTTAAAACTTAATTTTAAATAATCTGTGTGTGGGATGTTAATTTTCAAATTTCATGTTTTCTATTTTCTAAACACCCCTTTATCATAGACTGTCATATCCTTCCAATGCATTTTAGAATAAATTCAATAAAGCCTCCTTTCTAATATTATCTGGTTGATATTTGAAAAAACCCACAAATTTTCACAAATATTTTAATTATTTTTTAAATCAATAAAAAAATATAATGAGATTTTACTAAGCTAAATAATCTATGTCTTTCCCCTTACAATATAATTCAAAAGGGTAAATTGAATCTTTAAAATAATCAAAATGTCATAATCTGATTAGAATGATCTTGAAATTTGTTTTTTTTTATTTTAGCAATCATTACATGATATGAAATTTAAATCAAGAATTTGATACGAAAATCAAATCTTGATCGTGATTTGCGATTTTATTATTTTTAATTTCTATTTATTACAATATAGACTTAACTTTTTACTTTAATAAATTGTCATTTTTGTTTTTTGTTTCATATTTCAGTAATTTGTAAAGCGTCAGGGTATTGATTAATATTTTTTTGCACTCTATTGTAACAACGAAAAAAATGAAGACAATAGAGTAAGTAAATCATAATATAGATACTTAGTTGTAACATGCGGAAGACTTTTGAACTGAAAATTCTTGAGAAAGAAGAGGCATTGAAAATAATTTCCCAAAAGAAGAGATAATAAAAGGTATTGATGAAGTTTTATGCAAGGGTTGTAGCCCATAATCTGTTATAAAAATATAAACGTGAAATAAAAAATAGATCATAATATAATGTAGTTGCTTAGGTTTTCATGTAAGAAAGTTTCATGCAATAAATTAGAAAATATTTTATCTGGCACAAATTTTTAGTGTTTCAAGAGAGGTAAGCCTTCGGTGTAGAGATTTTTTTATATTGGTACAAAAGCACAAAATGGTTAGGTTTAAGCTTTTAAAACTAAAGGACAGGGGATTTTTTGATACAATAAATTTACAGATGCGATCAAATATAAATAGCTAGCAGTAATAACTAGGTAAATATTTATTTTTTTGGTTTTTAATATCCAAAGTTAAATAAAATAAGGATTATTCTGACATAAAAAGTTTTAAATGATCTTTTTTTGCGAAAAATATTGCATAGTAAAAGTCTAAACATTTTTTTGACATTATTTTTAGATATTTATTTTACAGGTATTATTTCAATTACTATAAAAATTCATCATAGAAACCCTTATTTAATATATATCGTATCTTGTTTTAAATAAAATTCGTGTTAAGCGAAATAATAATCATAAATCTGTTGGCTTAATAAACTATCACCTCGAAGAAGACCAATGTATCTATACGGTCAAATCGTGTTTTAAGCCAGAAAAGTAAATAAATATTTGCTTACTTTAACGACAAAACGACATTGAAACATTTTTTTATAATATCTAATCAGCATAAAAATTACAAGCAAATCAAGTTTAGTGCACATAAGAAAAATAAGTATTTAAATTGATAATGGAGAAGCTACTCTCTATTTAAACAACGACAAACATCTAAAAAGAATAGTAAATTATCATTTTTAGAAAAATTTTGTATCCAGTAAATGATATCGCTGCGACAAAATATAAAAAAGCATACTCTAATGGAATTAAAATTATAAAGTTTAAATTTTTTAAATTGTTAAATATTGAATTGTCGAAATTATGAGATATTTATAGATGATAAAATTATAACGAAATACACAATTGCAACTTTAAATGAAAACCATAACATATAGGCATTAAGAATAAACCTTAGATTGACACATAACTCCATGTGGTGATTTTAAAAAATACGATTTTTCAATTATTTTGTATGAATCAAATAATATTACTTGTTATATACAAATTAAATTTTATTTTATTTGTTGCTGATAAATTAAGATTTAATTTTGGTGCTACTTCCATTTGAATCCCTTAGGGTAAAAACAGAAGAATTAATATATAACAAAATAAAATCTGAAATTCATGAATTTAGACCAAATATAATCAAATGCAGTATGTGCTTGATTAGAACAGTAATCTTATATGCTGCTAAAATATGTAGGATTTAATAAATACACAAAATGATTTTAAGACGTTGATTCTTCTTTAAATTATGTGATATAAATTTACTAAAATTAAAGTGCGCAATCTACAATTCAAACAATACTTACAAAAATTGATTGAAATTTATAAACTATATTTATGTAAATTATCGTGACATTATCTAAATCGTAGTTTTTTTTGCTCTTAACGGTGTATATTATTGGTGTGAATCATATTTATTTTTCTAAGTGCACTTTGTGATACAGGGATGGATAACACATAATATTCTTGATTTCTTTAACTTTTTTTTTAACAAATAAGCGACAAAAACAATATCATCAAGCAAATAAAAAATATTTTTATGGATATTGATTTATTTAATAATGTCTGATTATTCTCATTTATTCGATTTCCATTTTTTTTCATTATTGAAACAATTTCTTTATATGATATGAGGAGGGGTAAGTATGTATTTATAATAAAGTTTTCATACATTTAAAAATTTTTATATAAAATGACACTTAACATAAACATAGATCTTAATATAAGAAAGTAGTATAAGAGAGGGATTTATATTAATGCATTTTTTAAGTATTTGCTCGTTTTATTTGGTTAAAAATTTCGAATACAATAAAAAGCTTATAGATTGAAAAAATATAAAATGAATTGTTATTTACATGTAAGTCATATCATTTGAAAATAGATTACAGAAAGTATAAAATAGATGCAATGGATTTAACTTATAGCATATATTTTTTTAATTCACATACTGATAAAAAAAACCTAATTGAAAATGCTGAAAAAAAATTAGAATAATCATATCATTGTAAGCATGATTATGAAATGAAAACTGGTTTTTTAATTTTCTGCTTTGAATCTTTATTTTAATAGAAAGTAAATAAATCAGTTTACTATTTCAAAAAACAGATCGTGACGTAAAATGCATAACTTGAATGGGAACATTAATGATTACAAAAATTATGTAAAACTTAATTCTAGCAAAAAAACGAAAGAATTTATAATTCATGCCTACTACACTATAAAATTTACAATTTCTTGTAATGATATGTGTTTTTTCAATTTAAAAACTACATTATTTTGATATAATTGATTTTCAATCATATATTTTTTATTTAAGTTTTTAATATACATTTTGAATATACTGTGACATGAATATAATTATTTTTATAAGAGGTGTCATAATATTCTTTCTGCAGCGGCATTATACTTATTCGTTTAATATAAAGATTGGCCCATTATAATGAAAAGATTAACCAACCCTATTTTAACGCATTTAATTTGTGATTATTATAGAATCGAGATTTTTAATATATAACTGCCAAAAATTGTGCTTAGTTTATATTTCAGGCTATGTTTTCAGGCATTCAGGCTACATTTTATCCTAAACTCAGTTTAAATTTGCTTTTCTTCCAAGAAATTCAAAAATATATATGCAAATTTTATGGGCTATTATATAAACAGTAATAGTAGCCCTTTGTAAACAATTTTGCAATAGATTTGAAAAGAACGAAAATTATGTAAAATAAAGTATGACCTTTTGTTAGCAGATTTATTTGAGCGAGGTGGTTTGATAACGGTAGAAAATAATTCAATTTAGCGAGTAGTTGTTTCTTAAATAAAGACAGAATCAATTTTAAAATCAATTTCCAGACAAATCTTTAATTCTCTATTTTAGATTAATTGCTTAATTTTCGTATCATAAAGAGGTATGACATAAAGTAAAGTAATATGAATATAAAAATCACATGTAACAAGTTAAGGGTCGTCTAAATGTACAAAATGGTTTTTATTCGCGAATATGCAATATTAGAAATTTTTTAGCTAAATTTTATTCTTATAAAAGAAAATGGCTGATTATTATTTTTTTAATGTAAAAAAAACATACAATGGGTTCTTTATACACTTATAAACATGATAAATTTTTAATATTGGATTAAAGCTCATATTAATAAATTTGAAAAAGCAAAAACCTATTTTTAATTTTGTTTTTTTTAAATTCTTTTAATGGCATAATATCACATGGATTTTAGAGCTTTATCAAACAATCAGCTACAATCTTTCTTTAATACTGGCTGTTTAGTCCACAGCTATACCAGAAAGGCTGAATAAAAGAAGCAGCAAAATTTGATAAATACCCCTTTAACATTGTTTTAATTGCTGTAAATCAAGAAAATTTAAAACCTATCAAATTACATTGAGCCTTTTGAAATTTAAGATTTCAGAACTTTACAAAAAAAAAAGGAAACTTTGTATATTAGAAATTTAATTTTTTACAAATAATATATGAAATGCACCAGAATATTTTTTTATACTTAATTTTAAAATTCTTATGTTTTAAAAATTGGTTTGTTTTATCTTTTTTTCAAAGCTCATATGTCTAAATTTTTATTTATATGGCACGGTATCTGTTTTAAAGCTTATTTATAGTTCTGAGACTAAAAGAGTGTATCAATTGAACCACATAAATTGATCAATCTAATTTAATTAAAGATATAGTTGGTTTGTATTTGTATATTCGAATAATAATTTCTTAAAAATTAATCACCAAAAATATAAAAAATTAATTTTTATAGAAATAAATAGATTTAATTAATACAAAACAAAACAATTTTATTGCATATAGTCATCACATGCAGAAGTATTTTTTTTTAGTTTTATTTCTTAGATATTATAATCTTTCTTGTGTTTTACATGAAAATAAACATGACGAAATGCCGGAAAGATACGTAATTATATTAAAAACGTAAACAAAAACTTACACTGAGTCATCTTCCTATATAATACATAAATTGTCTTTCAAATAATATATTCAACACTAAACTATAGAAACAAATTTTAACAGTTTATTTATGTTGTTTTCTGCAAATTTTCATGCAAAAGGTTTATATTATAAGCTCTAAAAAAAACAATGTATAGCACATTTATATATGAAGTAAATGCGTTTAAATGAAAAACTATGTTTATTTAATTCGGATTGATCGAGCTAGATTTATTTTCAAGGATATTATAAAAATATAAGAGTTTTAAAAGTAAACTGATTATATAATTAACTTAATGAAGAATTGGATTGTTTATAGTAAAAATAAGGGGTGGGGTAAATATTAAGAGAATAATAATTCATAAATATATGAATAAAAATAACATAACTTTATCAATTATCAATAAGATTTTTTAATGAAAATTTACTGGTTTTGATCATTCAATATCGCTGTTATGACCGTAGAATGGCTTTAATTAAGATTTAATAATAGATCAAGCGGCAAAAGCAACTAAAAAATATAGTGTAAAAAAAATTATCTTCTAAAACATAAGATATATATCTTCTACATACAGAAGAGATTTAATATACTATATAAACCAAAAAAATATAAAAAGTAAATACAAATTAATAGTTAAAAAGTGATATTTAAATTCTAGGTAATCTCGGTATACAAATTATATATAATAATTTCAAAATTTAGATTCTCGCAGTGAAAAAAAATTATACATTAGACTATTTTCAGCTTGCAGTAAAGTCATGAGTTTCTTTGCATGGTTATATTTAATAAAAATATAAAACTTATATTTAAAACTAAAGATGCGATTTCGGTATCAAAATCACATGAAAAACCGAAATTAAACATTTATCAATGCTCTGTCAGTTACATGGTTTTTTATATAAAATATAAGGATAGTCATTTAAAAAATTATGAATTAGTAAATAATAATTCGTGCAGAGGTACATACATCGATATAAAAGAGCTTCTATCATTAAAACGGGTTTTTTGTGTAAAATTAATCTTTGTGTTTTATAAGTTGTAGATATACTCGAGAAAATTTTTTTAGTATGTGTATCCAGTCGATTTTAAAATATAAGCTTTACATCATATTGGTCTACTTGAGATAATTTCATTTTCATATTTATATTTTTTGGCATTTGAATTCCTTTTTGAATATATATTGAGAACCACATTTTAGTGTATTCTTAGGTCACATATATACAAAAATTTGGTATTATTGAGATAAAAATCTGGATTTTAAAGTCGTTTCCACCCATAAGATCTCATGTGGATTTATCACAATAATGCTTGGACGTATTTTCTCGCAGCCAATTTCCTTATATTCATCTTTTAGCATCAATATATTGACTTGAGATTCAATTTACATTAAATTAACTATTTTTATATTCTCGCCTCTGAATAAGATATCAATTTTTTATGTACTTTGGAGAATTGATTTCGATTTATACTATATATTCAAAATTGGTCATAAAATAAGAGAGGTAGTATATAAAGAATGATAAATGTAAATCATAGCAGTGTTTTGGATCAAATATTACTATTTGTGAATTGATTCCAATTTTTAAGTTTTAAAAGGAGAATACATAGTGGGTGGTTTTGAAGAGGGTAAGATTGTAAGAAGTATTGAAAATATCTTATTGTTTTAAGATCCCATGTAATTTACTATGATGATATATGGATTATATTTAACTAACTAATGAAATGATAAGGATTTTAGATGGGGCGCAAAATATATAAACAGAGCTTCATATTTACTGTAGATTAGAGTTATAATGCTTATTTAAATCTATGCTGAAACTGAAAGTAACGTGTGCTAAATTATATATAGATTTAAAAGCTTTTTCCCTTTATATACGCGATTTTGCGGTTTTTATAGTAAAATATAATGTAAAAAACATCTTAAATTCTTACTTACCAGAGCTTTAGGAATTTATTTTTTCATGTCAGATTTAAACGGTATAATGTGACATCTTATATTTTAACTAGTATTTTTTATTTAAGGGCTATATTTATAGTCGTGATTTTAGTTTTTGTTCTCAGACACAGCTTGCTTGATTCCTTGTACACACAGCGTATTTATACTTTCGGCTATCTTCTCCTCTCCATAGTCTTCTTCAATACCCCTCCTTCTTTCGAGACTTATTAATTCAAGGGTTTTTCTCAATCCTAAGGTTTGAATATATGCCTCAACCTGGTTCGTGACATCTAGTTCCTTCAGGTACCTTCTATGATATCGTGTAACCACACCGTCCCATGTTATAACATATGGAATAATTTTTGTCTTATATTTTAATAATATGTATAATTTTGTTCTTTTTTTTATTGTAATGGTCTACTGGACTTTTAAATTTTAAATCGGAAAAATTCAATCACATTTATATTCAAAATTCCATTTAACGAGATTCATTTGAAGAACATCAATAGCCGTTAAAGCACAAATATTATAAAGTATTCCGAAAAATAAAATCACATATATTATAACAAAAAAACTTCAAGTAGAAAGTTTGCGATTTTCATTCGATAATCAAATATATCAACCATTCGAATTTTTTATGCTTTATTCTGTCTAAATCCATAGAAATGATTTTTTAATTTTATGACCGACAATTTTAATTTATTAAAATTTTATTTTTTGATGGA
Source organism: Rhyacophila brunnea (assembly GCF_057557595.1). Classification (NCBI taxonomy): domain Eukaryota; kingdom Metazoa; phylum Arthropoda; class Insecta; order Trichoptera; family Rhyacophilidae; genus Rhyacophila; species Rhyacophila brunnea. Next base: position 2,078,775 of record NW_028233069.1, on the reverse strand, counting down.
ATTTAAAAAGATAAACTTACTTTTAGCAAAAATATAAAGAGCTTATAAAACATGCCTTGCTTGAATTTATGAAACTATAAAAAGGCCATATTAAAATTATCATATAATTTTTCCTGATATATTTGGAAAGATATGCGATGTAAATTATGATAAGCTCAATTGATGTTAAAAGATACTTTAAAACGTCCTAAAGCAAAAAAAAATAAACATAAGGAGACCATTTTGAGGTGGATATCATAAAAAACCGAATTTGTGTTTAAATAAAAATATGAAGAAATATATGCTAAGTAAAAATCTATAATATGAAGAATCCTTAAAACAAATATGATCAGTAATTTCAGAGTAAATCCATATTCCGAAAATTCCAAAATGATATCATAGGTATTATCGCAATAAAACTAATACCAAAAATATTACAGATATTCAAGTAACGCAAACAAGAATATAACAGATCCATGTGTGCACGAATGGCTTTAAAAAAAGTGGACCATTCTAATAACGAAAAATATGAAATATCTTAAAGTATTGAATAATAAATTGAAATTACGTCAATTAAGAGAAATTATATACACTATAATTAAAAAAATAGCACCTAAATATGGTATTTTAAAAAAAAAACTTGTTAAAACAGTTATAAAAAAATCACGGCAGTAAAGAAGTGGAATTTGCCGCTAAAAAATAATAAACTGCAGAAAGGGTAATTAAGAACATTAGAGAAATTTTATACAGAAATTAAGTACAAATAAATTAAAAATTAAAGTATAGCCTGATAAAATACAAGAAACGTAGATAAAATAAAGGAGAGACATTATTATGTAATTATTTTTATCTGTGCAATCAGTAATAATTTAACAATACAATTATAAAGGTTTAATGGCACAGTCAGAATTAATTTATGAAAAAATCATTTGTGAATATTAAACCCGCTAAATCAATTAGGGTATGATAATTTAAAAAAATGAAACCCCTATTAAAATATAGTATTGTTATCAATCAACGATTTTTTCATCATGGATTATTTTTAATGAATCACCTAAATTGCATCGATAGGAAAGTTTATAAAAATATGTGAAAAGTGTCTACTCACTAGCATATTAATAATTTTATAAATTGCATATGATTATATTTTGTAACAAAATCATCATAAGATTTTATAAAGACATAGATAAAACAGCCAAATTTAATTCACATATAATAAAAGAAGCTATTAATGCTTCATATATTGAATTTATAGATTAATAATATTTAAATCACTTCTGTGCAACATGTGCAAATTACAAAAAGCTGTTTGTAATTAAAAACATATTTATGTCAGGAAACAAATATTATAATGTTTTTTACGATTTTTTTGTATAAATTATCACCAAAAAAAATAAAATGTAGTTTCATTACAACTTATTTCCCGTATAAATCGTTTTTGGTAATAAATTGACCAAATGAATGTTTCTTTAAAAATTTATATTTTATATGGATCACTTAAGTAGAAGAATTATGTGCGATTTTTTGGTGTTGCTATGATTAACGATAAGAAATAGCAAAGTAAATCAAACATTTGATAGATGTAAAAAAAAGAGACGCCATACACGTTATTGTATACAGATGTATTAAATAATGTTTTCTAGATCAGTGGTACACTAATAAGATGACAAATATTTTTTTATCATGCAAAATTCGAATATGTAAAAACCTTTAAAGAAAGCTGACTGATTATAAGTTAATTTGAGCTTTAAAAGAATAAAAAATTAAAATTAGAATTGAAACTTTTTTTGATCAATGAAAATATTTTATTATTAATCAAAATTTCCATCCAAATAAAATTTTATCTAAGTGATTTTGAAAAAAAAAGAAGAAATTTATGATAATAAATAAAGTTGAATGTTTTGAATAAATATGTATATAAGTTTTACTAGATTAAAAATCCAAAACTAGAAAGAATCATAAGAGACCTGTCCAACGAATATTCTATACTTATTCACAATGACATATAAAAATTAATATATAAAGAGATATGGTTCAAGAATTAGTTATATAATGTTGTCTTTAGTTAATAAAAGATAATAGAACAAATCTTAATAATTTTTAAAAAGAGCACTTCTAAAAGCCGGAATACTTAAAAACCAAATGATCTAAAATCCAACTTTAATGAAGTATATATGTATATAAATATTTAAAATGTCAAATTGATAGCTTAAATCTAGAATATGCAAAAAATAAGCTTTGGTGTAAAATTAAATAAAATCAATGGGGTAAAACCTACTGAAACGCAAGATTATTATATGATTGATATAACTGATTCTTCGAAATGAACTAAAAATGGTAACTGATCATCAATTAGAGAAGAATAACTATGTCGTTAACAGATTCTCGATATTTTTTTTTTAATTAGAATGAAGAATAAAGTGTTAAATTGTTACAAAGCAGTTAAAATATTTGAAATATTAACTGAATTTAATCGATGCTAATACGAAAAAACAACTTCTAAACTATATACTGGTACCATATCTTCTTTTATAGAGGCTTAGTTTTCATAATTTATGGTAATTAAAAGGGTTTTTTATTTAAATCGCGTAATAAATTTGTGAAGAACGGTAATTCGTAGTTAAAAAAGGAAGCTAAAATAATAATACATTGCAATATAACAAAAATTGCATTCCCTTTTCATATATTATGGGAAAGCAAATTCTTTATGCTGATTCAAGTGGTTATATAGCTAGTATTGATATATCAACATAAAAAGAGAATTAAAAACAATAAGTATATAAATATGGCTCACGTGTTTTATTTCATAAGAAGGTTTAGCAAAAATCCCGAATCTTACGACTCTATATACGAAATACAAATTTCATACAAAACATATTAATCAGCAAAAACTAATAAAATAATTTTATTCAAATTTGTGCTCTCACACATATTTAGAAAATTCAACTTGTGTTATTTGAGTGCAAAAGGAAATTGATGCACATAAATATTATATAAAAATAACAAAAGATGAATAAAGGTTTTTAAATATTTCCAATGGGACATACTTATAAAAAAAAAGTAAAGGAAATAAAATTTAAATTGTATAACTAGTGTTAAAATAGAGTATTGATACGATTTTTCTTTCTTAGAGTGTTAAATTCACAAAGAATAAATAATCATCATTGAAACACATTCCGTTAAGAGTTTATAATACGTAAATCAAAAGATAAAAAATTTAAATTACATATAAATTATTTATACTAATTATATAATTAATACATGAGGGTGTTTCCAAATTCTAACATGCGCTCATGATTATTCGAAATTTGTTAAAAAAACAACAACTTCTTGGTTATAGAATACGTAATTTTATACTACTTGCATTTAGCTCATATGTTTGATGTATTTTTATAGTATACTGGCATCAAGATTTGGATTCTCGCCTTTTCATACAACTAAACGAATAAGCATTGACATTTTAATATAAACATATAATAAGCTGATCGATTTTATGGCGAAAAACTTCAATTTAAGTAAAGTTCATTTTAATTGGACTGCGAATATGCCAAAAATATTAACATTTCAAAGAAAAAAGACGAACAAATATATTTAAATGAAGCAAGCAATATATTCTCTTACTATGATACATAATTTCCCATATGTATAGAAGTATGTGCACAATTTTGATGTATAGAAAACCACATATAATTATATCTTCAATATCTTTCGTTGAATATAAGTCCGCTTACAATAATACTAGTCTCTTAAAATAATTGCATTAAAAAGTATAAAAGATTCCATTTATAAACGAAATTTATAATTAATGCAAAAATTTTAGGCATAAGTCTATTTGTTGTTTAAATATAAAAAATTGATATTAATATGCCCATTCGGAATTTAGCTTGGGGAAAATTACTATAAGAAAAATTTCAATCTTCATACAAAAAAATTAATAAACAATTTTTATAGAAATTTCAAAGATTGTGATTTTATATCAGAGTGAATAAATAATTATATTCATTTTCTTAATTAGAACAAATAATTAAAAAAAAATAGAGGAAACCAACTGTATGATGCTTTCAGGCAAAAATAATCAGAAAATTATAACTTGGTATTTATTAAATTCCTATTTTAATATATTTTTACAGGACATCAAAATTTATAGCATAATCCATCATCTCTTATATTTAGAATGTACTTGAAAAGGCGAAAGATACAGTTGATAAATTCGAAAAAAAAGTTTTAATCAATAGCTCATAGTATCTGTGATTTTTTTAAAATGAAAAAATATTAATTTAGAATTTCAACGTAAGATAATTAAATTAAAATTTTACCCTTTTATTTGATTTAATGAATGTTTATTATTTTTAAGTGCCAAATAGTGAATAACGCCTTTAAAAAATAATTATTAACAGTGTATATAGCCGAAAAACCATTTTTTATATTGTATATTTACATTTAAAAATTTGTTTCGTTTTTTATCGAGTTTAAAATATAAAAAAGTTGAGAAACTTCTGTTAATCACACATATTGGATGTAAAATTTGATGTTTATTTTTTAATCATTTTACTTTTCAAACCTTTTTGTGGATTCAGCAGTGTAAAAAGTGGTGTTTTAATATAAATGTATTATAATAAACGATTACTTATCTTAGAAGTATATCGAATTTTTAGATATATTATAAAAAATAAATGACTCATTATCAAATAAAAATGATAAATATGTAGGTGTTTCTATAATTTATTCAAGGACAATCATTTTTTATTATATAATAAGAGGATTTATTATTATTTTAGCAAATCATTTGACGAATTGTGATGCTAAACATGAAAATGATACATATTTTGTAGCCGAAGCCTTTCCTAATTTATTAATTTAAGAAAATAACTAAAAAAAGCACAAAGATTTATAAGAAATCTGCTATATATTATTAAAAATTTCTAGAAACGATAAATTCTGGAAAATCATCTGTATCAATATTAAATAGACCTTTAAAGATCTTCTAAGAAGAACTATATTATAAAAATCTTTGGTCAAATAAATTTTAATTACATCGTAAAAATATAATTTCACCAGTGCAAAGCATTCATTCTTTTTACTAGATGATATTACATAGCAAAATTGATGTTATCATTCATGTTTTATCACTCTTTAATTAAAAATCAAAATTCACAATTGACAGAAAATTTTATTTAAAACAACGAATATGTATTAAATTTTTTAACTCAAGACATATGTAAATTAAGTAAGTACATACCACACATAGTTTCCAATATCAGAACAGCAAAAAAAAGAAGAAAAAATGAATAAATACATCAGATTTAAGTTGAAACATAAAAATTTCTGGCATGAATGAATAATTTTTTGAATAAACAGATTTTTTAAGAAATATTCTGAAGAATCAATAACCTGTAATTTATTTTAGCAATAAGATTTCAAAAACAATTTCGTAAAACCAATGTAATTAGTTAATATGTTTAGCCCGAAAAAGCGGCAGATACTCGCTTTTAAAAAAAATCACCGATTGGGATTTATTGTAGTTATAAAGATTATTATTATATCTATGTTTTAAAAGCATACATTCGAAAGTAAAATTTTTTAAATAAAAATGAAGATAGATATAAGATCAATCTATCATCGATGATCAAATACTAATATAAAAATTTAGACTTATGGTTGAATAATTTGCAATAATCATAAAAATTTTTAGGGATCATGCATGTATATTTGAGCATATATAAATAGAAAAGCATAAATTTTCAAAAAAAATCGATCTTAATTATGGAAACATTTATAAAGAAGATTTGAATGTTTGGAGATCTATAAACGTCAAAAATAAACAGAAACACCAACATTTCGGAGTTTTTGTGCTATTCAGATATAAAATTAATGAAAAATCACGTTTTATGGGTTTCAGTAAGAATAGAAAGCGTTTTTATAATAGCTAGAATATATAAACTAATTTAAAAAAGCAATTACATCGATTGCAAATAAAATAAAAATGCATGAATTTTTATATTAAAAGTTTCAAACAGGCCAATAATCATGCCCTGAAAAACATGCGATAATCAAATAAAAATCTGTAATATGATATAAAATATTTTACGAAATTTCGTTTTGTTATATGTTTCGACAATATAAATAGTTTTCTTTAAAAGTTTAAAAGGGAATATATTCTAAATCTTCCGATAAAAGGAAATTTATCTCTAAAAAAATGATTTTATTTACCAAAAATATCAAAAGGATAATTTGAAAGCTATTTTTCAAAAAAAAAACAGAAAACCAACAAATTATAGAAAAAAAAAGAAAGCAGAATAAAAGAAATCATATTAAAAGAAGAAAAAAGAATTCTATCGTGAAGAAAGAAACTTGATAAAATTATTTAAGTTTCGACGTTAGATTGGTTATGTTGAAAAGGGTGAAGCAGAAAAAATAAAAAAAATATTGCGGAATGCGAGTAGTAAGCTTAAAATTTCTGTTAATAAATTATTAAAAAAATTGAAAAAATACAATGTTAATGAAGATTAAAGTATATAAGGATCAAACACACAAATGCTTTATTTTTGTTGCGAAATAAATCAATCGGCATAAAAAGACAATATTATGTTCACATAAACATTTTTTTAATATGAATTCCTCTAAATATCTGCTGTTAAATTCAAGAATAGAATACGTTATTGATTATTTCACCAGCAATTCATTATATTTTTTTCTATATCTATGCACACTTCAGACTTGTTATTAGGTCATTATTTTAGCACATAATAAAATGCAATTTTTTTGGCATTCAAGTTAATTTTTTAAAACCTTATAATTATGAGTTAACGTAAGACACTTGAAATCATCTCATTTGAGAGAAAAAGAGCAGTTGATGAAGATAGAACAGGGGAAGGTGTCTAAGAATGCATCAATAAGTTATGCAATGTTCCCAATCGGCCGACTACGTCCTAATAGATGGAATTGAAAAAAAGAAACTTTACTCATAAATAAATGTTTAACTAAAAATTTTATTTTGTTTTTAACGCATTAAATAAAATAAACAAGATAGAATAAATGTAGAATAGTCAAATAAAAATTCAAGAGACAAAAATAAATAATTATAGACTTTTAAATTAATATATTATAGCATATGAATCATTTGTTCATTTCTGTACATTTTAATATTGAAATTCATAGCCTTCAGGATATAAGAAGATCTAAGAAATCGCGAATGCAAGATAATTAAAGTGTATTAAATATTATAATTTTCGATATGCAACAAAAAACTGAAATCATTAAATTTTTTTTTTCTAGTTATGTATATTCTTTTATACTATTTAATGCATGATGCTTGATCTGTTTTTTCCATTTTTTTATGAGAACATAATAAAAATTACGTCTTAAACTATGAATCAAGCATAAAATTATGGCATATACTTCAATGGATTAAATTTTTTTTTTGTATTTTAGATAAATTTAAATAAAACACAAGTATATGTCGAATTGTATAAAAATAAATTAAAATACTAGATAAAAAACTTGACTTATTGAAAAAGTAAGCTTTTTAATAGTATATTGACATTTTAAACAACATTATTTTATAATTACTTATAATTTTTAAGAAAAAATTTATAATACTTGTATTTGAATACTTTTTGAATACTTTTAAATATAAAGGTCGTTAATGTTTTTGATTTAAAATTTCTTTCAATAGTGTATCTTGATCAAATTTTATATTTTTGACATAATTATAAAAGTTATTCGATTGATTCATTCATTCATTTAATCATTTTTGTATATTTCGATAAAAATTCTAGCTTAAATTCTCCAAATTTATTTTTTTTTCATTTAAAAGCTGAAATTAATTGCAGGGTTGTATTTGGATGTTTATTTTTAATATTATTAAAAAAGGTAATATTAAATCAGAAAATAAAATTTTAGTCTTTTAAATAAAATATTGATATGTTTGAAGTTTAGAAAAAGGAAATTTTAAATAACGAAAATAATATTCTATTTCAAAACTAGGTTTGATAATATATAAAAGGTGATAAGTTGGTTCATATACCCGTTTAAAAATTGATATCCTTGCGCTTTTCGTATTATTAAATCTAAAAATACATCAAATGTTAGCCTTCAACATTCTTTCAAAACATATTTTATCTCAAATTAAGTTGGTGTTTTACCTGGGTAGAAATATAAATATTTTTATTGGTGATGAAAGCATTTATAAAGATATAAACACGCGAATAGTTACCACAAAAAAGTATAGATAGGCCTAATTAGCAAACCGCTGTTATGCATTATGAAATTTGTCGTATTATATTTTTTATAACGTTTGCAATAAAAAAAAGTCATTTATGACAGTAGAGCTTGATTAAGTGCTATCAGTTGCAAGATATATTTTGTGAACAATATCTTTTAATATAATTTACGCGTTTTTGTGCTTTTTTTGTTGTTTAAAGAGTTTTGATACATAAATGCTTGTTCAATTAATAAAAAAGCATAAAAGTTAATTTTTTTGAATTTGGAAAATATTGGAATGATACAATTCAGAATATTATGGTTTATTTAAAAAAGTTTCGTTTTGGAATTTAACCCTTAAATACACACATTAAATGATCAAAACCCTAAAGGTTTATTAGAAAAATGCTATATTGTTGATTTTTTCCATTAAAATATTTTCATATTCAATCAGAAATTTTAAAAAATAACAATCAGCCTCGTAAACAAAACAAACAATATTAATATATTCACATATAATTCATTGTGAAAAAGAGGGGGCACAAAAGTAATATTATAGTTCTAATGAAGAAAAATTAAAAGGTGACAATATATAAACGGAAATTCAGGACTATTTTATACGCTTTGGAATATTTCTTTTCGCATCAGTTAAGTATCAAAAAAACATAGTTATTTAATAATCAAATATACGTTATATATTTGCTTCAAATGCTATTCGCAATACGAAGGCTTATATGATCCAGGAAAGCTATTAGAAATGATAATCATAAAATTATGACAAATTTTTTTAATATAAGATTATATGAGTAGCTCGATTTTTTTGGGGATAGAAAATAAAAATATTTTATAGAAAAACATTAAAAAGATTTTTTCGCTCTAGAGTTGGAATTTAACTTGATGATGCACATAAAAAAGTGCAAGAGGTTTTTAAAATTTATAAGAGCATGATTTATAATCTTATTTGCACTCTTAATTATAAAAGTTTAAAGTATATTGGTTGTAATTTCCGATTCGGTTTATAATATAATTGTACAAAGAAGCAGATGTAAATATAGTTTTGACATCTTAAATTGTTTTTTAATATTTTGCAATGATGAAATATCAATTTTGATTCGAAAATATTGATAGTTTTAATTTTAAACACCCAATAGGCCTTATATTATCTTCTAGTAATATTCTCGCAATATTTTTCGTTTTGATTTTTCTAATTTTCATGAAATTAATCAAAAAATATACATAAGCAATATATTAAAACGTGAAAATGCATTGCTAAATTTTGGAATATAGGTATTCATTGTTACCGATGATTTTGTAATTTTCAACCCAAGAATCCACATAAAAATGGTTTTCATTTCCAATCAGTATTTTATACTTGTTCTGCGGAGTTGAAATATGATCTTTCGACGCAATATTATTAGAGGAAAAACAATGAAAATTGCTATTTTCGGATTCAAAATTCACATGAGTTCCAACAATAGTATTTGGCATTAGAATATTTCTGTGGCCTATGAAAACATAGTTTGATACAAAAACATTTTGATTTATAATACAGTTTTGTCCAATTTTACAATTTTCTTCGATTTCCGTCCCTGACATAATGATAGTTTCATCGCCTATTTGAACATTATCTCTAATTATACATTTTTTAAATATTATTACATTATCTCCCCATATAAATTTTTTTCCGATTGTAGCAGATTTATGTATAGCCACTTTATTTCCAGTTCTTTTATGCCTATAGATAAAAAATGGTATATCCGCGTGATTTTCAACCTGAATTTCAACTTCTTCACATTCTAATTCTTGTTTCCATTTCAAAATCGAATCATTTTTTGAAAATTTACAATCTTTATAATCCAGCCATATATTTTTATTCAAATATAAATTAAGAATTAACCTTACATATGAGAATAAGTGTCGTAAATTTTGATAAATTATAATGTTTTTTATCCAGTTTTCTGCAAGTTGTTGGTCAGTAACAATTCCCTTCAAATATTGAGAGCTACCATTAAATAGACACCGGGTAGTTACACCCAGCAGAACGTCAATCGCATTTTTTCCATTCACATTAAAATTTTTGTTTTTATATGAGAATTTCAGTTCAGAAAGAAGCTCTGCTTCATGTTGATCTTTGCTTGAAACGATATAAAGTGGTTTATTGACTGGAAAGTCTTTTTTATACCATATGAATTCATTTGGTTTAAGTAAAAAATGCATTTCAATGTTTGGCATAAAATACTTCAATCCTTTGCTTTCGCTTATAAATCTTAGATGAAAACTTTCTGAATGATCCGCATGAAAACTATTAAGTTCCTTATTCTGTTCTGGTGAATATCTACTGTTTATAAAGTTATCTTCGGCTTGCAGATATGTCGGGTATTCATGGTAATCTGCCGCAGAAATTTTTTCATTCTGCATTTTGAACGAGTTAGGATGACTAGATGTATCTTCTGAACTTAAAAAAGGAACATCTATTTTAGAGAATTTCAAATGAAGATATTCCATGCCATTTTCTATAGCATCAAAACCGATAATATTTTGAAATGAAGATTGATCATTATATCCCTTTTCTATACAAGTCTCATAAGGCAAATGATTTTGATCAAATCCGAAAACTTCACTATTATTAGGAACATAAATTTCATCAAAGAATTCAGAAGAATATGAATTCTCTACTTCTCTGAGGAATTGGTTGTTGCAAGGGATCCGACTATTAGTAGGAACAGAAATTTCGACAAGGGATTCAGAAGAATATGGATTCTTAATTTCTACATTATTTTTATTGCTATGAGAAATTCGACTATTATTAGGAACATAAATTTCATCAAAGAGTTCAGAAGAATATGAATTCTCTACTTCTCTGAGGAATTGGTTGTTGCAAGGGATCCGACTATTAGTAGGAACAGAAATTTCGAAAAGGGATTCAGAAGAATATGGATTCTTAATTTCTACATTATTTTTATTGCTATGAGAAATTCGACTATTAGCAGAAACAGAAATCTCATCAAATAATGCAGAAGAATATGAATTCTCTACTTCTCTGGAGAATTGGTTGTTGCTCGGGATCCGACTATTAGCAGGAACAGAAATTTCATTAAAGAAGACAGAAGAATGTGACTTCTCTATCTCTATATTGTTTATATTGTTTCGCGGGATTCCACTATTAGTAGGGTCAGGAATTGTATCAAAGGACAGAGAAAAGTGCTTATTTATCCACTTTTCGATAGCTTTTTTTCTATTTTCAGCTTCTTTTTTTGCATCCTGAAAACATTCTTGTGGCGCGTGCCGAATATCAGTTGAATCATGATTCTGAAAATATGTGTAGCTCGTAACGTCACGGTTTGTGTTAAAGCTACTATGTGTATGTTTTAGAAGAAAAATCATATAGAAGTATATCATTATATTTTGGGTGAATATAAAAAATTTTTATGATTAAAAGAAAAGAAATATGTTATTGGTTTTTGTTTATAAGTGCAAATACACGTTTAGGATCTTCAATTTTAATTTTGAAGGTTCGAATCCTCTTCGTGCAAGGAGTCATTGTTAAATTATCAATCGGGTCAATTAATGTCGTCTACTTTTAGGGACACAGACAGAATAAAATATGCCGACGAAGTATAAATACAAGCAAGCATTTATACACATAAATTTTATTAAGAGGTCGAAAAAAATCTGGTCTTGATTCTTGAACGTGTGTGTAAACAGTCAAAGTCATTATTGGTATGATAGTAATGTTCCTAGAAGCTAAGATAAGTTTGACATGATCAAATACAATTTTTTTTTCTCCTATATATAATTATTTTAGAGCAGGGTGATGTATTACCAATCCAAATTTGAAATATTTTCAAATTGTTTGGACGAAAATATCATAATATCTAGCGGCAAAAGTGAACTTTTCATGTGGAATTGTTTATAAAGGGAGCCATTCAGTAGGCATATGATATTTTAAAAAGGATAGTTTTGATCCTAGATATTTTAGTTTCGAGAAAAATTAAAAAAATATCACAGGAATAGATACAAAAGGGTTAAAAAAATTTAAAGTCAAGATTTTTTTTGGATGTTATATCGACAGATGCAATACAATACAAGCTCTTTTCCATAATAAATGAATTTTAATATTAAATAAATTTAATAATGGAGAAAATGATTAAATTTTGCTTTAATTATGGGTAAATTTGCTTTCAAATTTGGTGAAATTTGGAACACACGATTGCATTTGGAATATGTTACCGGCCCCTATCTTTACTTTAAATCTATTTTGCTTCAAAAACGAGATTTGCTCCATAGAGACATTTTCTGTGTCAAAAGAATAGCGATCAAAATCGCTTTTTGTTATGTCTAAAGGTGTCCCAATCATAGATTTTTCCATAAAAATATTTTTATCTTCTATATTTACAAAATTAGATATTATAACAGAATTATAACAAATACAATTTCTTCCAATTTTCGAAGAATCACCAATTCGAGTATTTGCATGAATTATTGTTTCCTTTCCTATTTTAACGCCTTTTCCTATGCGGCAATATTCGAATATAATCACACCGTCTCCCCATTCGAAATTTTTTTCTATTTTAGCGGTTTTATGCACGGCCACCCTGTTCCCAGTTTGAAAATTTTTATAGATGCAAAAATTATCGTCATGAAATCGATCACAAACTTGCATATTAAAATCTAGAAACTTATGATCAAGTGAAGACCCACAATTAATATATTTTTTTTTACGTATATCAGTAGCGTACCAGAATCTGACATAACTATTTTTAAAGTCGTTTATAAAATCTATAAGGGGACAAAAACTATTAAAACTACTATTAAATAGCATGTTTAGCTGGCAATTATCCGTAATATCTTCTTCAAAAACGAGACCATCCAAAAATCTAGGCTTATTATGGAATATGTTTTTCTCGTGCAATCTTAATAAGACTTGCAGAAATTTAGTTACATCATCTTGAGTGCGAGTTTTTTTGTATTGTAAAAATATTTGTTGGCCAAGTTTATAATCAAATTCTTCCATACTAATGACAATATCTGACTGATATTCCTTCTCAAGATTAATTAGATTTTTGAGGTCAATGAAAACATCTGGTTTTATAATAAAGGGACCTGCTTTAGATGACTTGTAGCTTCTTATCCCATTATCAATGGAAAGTAGTTGTAGGTAGCAATCATCAAATTTTAATTCGGGCCAAGTGTAAACAACTTGATTTTTCTTGATAATAGGTGTGAAAACCTTTTTATCGTGACGTAAGTAGCTTGGATCTGATGATCCATGATTGTAATCACAGATTTTACCAGGTCGTATTTCGAATGAAGAATTCGATGAATCGTAGTTTTTTGTGAAGTGTGCAGATATTATTCCAGTGGACTTTTCACTTTCCCTAAAATAATCCATAGCATAAGCTTTGCCTTTGGCTGGAGTGAAATTTGGTTTATTTTTTTGAATTGCTCTGTGAGTCTCAAAGCCCCCTCTTCCCCACAAATCTTGGTATTCTTGATCTATACTTGAATCTTTTTTATTTGACAGATCAGCGACCATTTCGTCTTGATATTGTTGTACATTATATGTTGTTAAACTCGGATATCTGCTCAAATTAAGAGAATAACAATCCACCTGTTGATTACCTGTGAATTCTTCGCCTTCATCTTGACTCGAAAAAAATTCTTTTTGATTCACAACATAGTCCTGAGCATAATCCATTTGATTTTGGCTCACACCAACGCCATGAGAACTTTGTTCGGTATAATCATTACTGCGCAAAGGCTTGTAAAATTGAACTTGTGCAGATTCGATTTGTGACGAATTATTATAGTTGTTCGCGAGAAAACCGCCTCCCCTCTGATGACAGTAATTATTATCCGTTTCCCCAAAAGAGCTAAAATTATCTTCTTTCTGATGTACATCGTCACTCTCAAATAAATAAGGGTTTTGTAATGTCATTGTTCCTCGATACCCACCATCCTTTTTCGAAAATGAAGTGCCAATCGTAAGTGAATCATGTTGAGGTTCATGGATTTTACGTTTATTTCCACTTAGCGCATCTACGTTTTTTTTACTTGTTTGAATGGCTATTAATTGGTAGAAAATATTAAAAAAGTTCATTTATGGGTTGATTAAAAATTTTTACTTACTAATAAATTATCAAGATAATATTAAAACATATATTTATCGATTAGATTATATTCAAATGATAAAATCTATTTATCAAATTTCTAAAAACGTACAAAATATAAAAACACTTATTTATCAACTAATTTATGACTCTAATAAATTAGAAATAAAAAACCCATTATATTTTAATTTGAAAGATGTGAAAATCTTTGAAACATAGTAAACTATACTGCAATATCTAAACATTTATTTCTCGTCTCCCATGTTTTAACATCAAGAGTTCAGATACAGTCTTATAAATTTCATCATTTTTACTACGGAAAGTCTTGTTTGGTATGTATTGATGTTTTTATGCGACTTTTTATCGCCAGCACTAAAAATTTTTATATTAAAAGAAGTCTTAGATTCTATGTATTATTGGACATGCTTTTTTGAGTGTTAGATCTAAAATATTTTATTAGAGCCACACATGGATTTAAGTAGGTGTCGTATCAGAAACTAATGTTAAGATGCCATTTCATATAATGATAAGTGATAAAACTCATAATCTGATCAGATGATCATACCCATTGATTCCTCTCAAAATAAAATGTTTAAAGACTTATATCCCCGAGCAAGAGAGAGCAATGTAGAATAATTATTCCTATAATAACTATATATTAGATAAATTCTTATTATAAAACATGTTAAATCCTAAATACGACAATAGACTTGTTTTACAGTCTAAAACCAATTAAAATTTATTACTATTTAAATGTGAGTCAATATTTCGAGTTCATTATCATGGTGATAAATATATCTTTATCATAGTGTGTAATATATTTTTTCATTTCATATCACATATGGTTTTTTTATGACCATAAACGCCTTTAATCTTAAAGATCTTACGCTGATATTCTAAAATACACAATTCTAAATAAGCGGTAAAATGCTGATGAATTTAACACTCCAAATATAATTCATCAATTTTACGAACTACTATTCTTCCATCAGCAAATTTAATCAAATGATGCAACCCAAGAAAATCATTTTTCTTTGGTATTTATTTACAAAATCAGGCTTATAATTTGAAATCGAAAAAAAATACTATTTTATGCAGGAAAATATCTTTATTTATAATATAACTCCTTTGAGACTAAACATATACTACGCTTAGTACAAAATGAGAGTTCCGTAAGACAGCCAATCATAATAAACATGTGTCCAGATAATCAATCAAGGTGCTGCTTTAAATGATCCATGCAAAAAAATAAAGACACGACAAAATACAATATTTATCTGTTGTAAGCAATATAGAAGTTTTAACAAAATCATTCATAAAATTGTATCGTTTTATAAGTCCTAATATTTTCTTCATTCAATATAAAATTTCTTTAAACAATTCGAATAGTAGCAAATAAATCATTTGAAAGCTATTGAGAAATTTATAAATAGACGATAAACTGAGTATACAGGTCTTTCATGGTTTATTCATGTTTTTTAATCATTCCAAATCGCAATATTACGAGCGTAAACCCTTTAGTTTATGACTTATATCTGTCAATGACGTAATTTACATTTATTTATGATTTATAAAAATAGAATGAAAAATTTTATATTTATATTAAATGTAAAATAAGTAATTTTAAAACATAAAAAAAAAATTTATTAAATTTTGCCTTATTGCTTTTTGGATTACACTAATATATTCTTTTTTTATAAACAACAAAAAATTCATTTATGAAGTTGAATTTTGTATTTTTTAAATATACTGACTATTTTAAGCGAATTAAAGTCTGTAAAATTGAGCTAGTTCAAAGAAAAAGCCGTAAAAGAATCGAAAAATACCTTGCAAATAAAATAAAATTTTAGTTCTAATTCATTTATTTATGCATAAAAAAACATATTTGCAGCAATAAATTTTCTCTCTGGTTTATCGCGAGCAAGAAAAAAAATATTTTTTGAATTTATTATCAATATAGATTATATTGGAGAATTTAAAAAATTATCATTTGTAAAATACTCTTTGTTTCTATACACAATAAGAGTTTTGTATTAAATGAAAAAATCTTCTGCCGTAATTATAATTATAATTGTTTATTGAAATAATTAAATGTATAAATGATTTATAAGGTTTACAAACATTAGAATATACTTTAATTATGCTGATGAATGATCAATTTATAAAAATTAAAAAAAAATTATGTAATTAAACTTTTAAATATTTAAATCAATTATCATTGATATATATGATCTAATAAATACTACAAACACTGAATAAAAAAAAGATGCATAACTGCCCATAAATATATTTTATGAATTTATTGGATTTTGTGTCATTTAATATTGTCGCAGCAAAATTTGTTGCACCTTAGCCCTATTTGGTTGATATCTCTCTTACCTGCCATATTTACAATCTTTCTAACACACCTTCCTCTTTCCAGACTTATTGATTCGAGCACAATCTTGCATTGGATTGTTTGTGCTTATACTTTAGTTGGGATTTCTAACTGCTTAAAACGAACTATGGTATTTTTAAGCTCACCATCCTTAGCTGTGAAGTATGGTACTATTAATGATTTATAAATAATATAGTATATTAATGAATAATACAAACATTGAACTATAAAATGATTTTATATTTATTAGATTTAGTTATAGATTCAAATTTATTGTAGTAATTTTGGTTTTTGTTCTCTTGAATAACTTGAATGAAGTCCTGTCAGCATAACGTATTTATGATTTTAGCTATCTTTCTTTCTTCGAAGTCTTCTGCAATACATCCCCTCTTTTCGTTAATATTAATTAAAGGCAATTTCTAAATCGCAAGTTTTATTTATACCTCCATTTTATTTGTTACTTCAGTTCCTTTTGGTACCTTTTATGATATTGTGCCACCGCCCGTCCAAATTGAAAAAATATGGGATAATTTTAGTTTCGCTGTTTGTGCATTAATGTCAGCTAATATGCAAACAAGTCATATTTGTAATTTTTCCATTCTCAAATATGCTTATATTGTCGATACTAGCCATACCAATTTCGATCAGAGTGATGATGTTTTGCATTAATACAAATAAATTTTATTTATTATTATTTTTGAATTAGGATATTGGATTTTGCCAAACAAGATGTGTAATTTAATTCTTGAAGAAAACTTCATCAATACATTATATCGTCAATTTATCTGCTAAATCTTCATCAAAGATTCTTCTTCGCTTAAGACTTATCAATTCAAGTGTTTTTTTCAATTCTAGATCCTAAAAATGTGCCTCGACTTCGTTAGATAGCTCAAGCTATTTTTTAGCATTAATATAATATTAATTCAAATTAATTATTACCCTAGAGAAGAAAAAAAATTCAAAAATTTGATTCATTAAAATTTTAGGCTAGTTCTGGATAAATTAGGAGCTTGTTAAATACGTAAAACATACTGCAGAAGTCTTTGAGCAAATCAAAAAATAAATTGGTTTCATAATTTATATTATTTTCCTTTTTTTTAATAGTTTGTGTATAATTTTTTTGTTTGGTTTTGAAGTCTGTATATAAATGATGTGAATTTTCATTTTTTTCACATGCGAGAATAATGTTATTGTTTTTTAGTATTAAGTTCAGAATCACAATAATATTTACACCTTTATCCTTAAAATAATTAATATATAAGTCTTTAAAGGGTTGACTTGGAATTTTATCGCTTGAACCAGAGGAAATAGATATATTACGTGCATATTTAATTAGGTAACAAATGTTTTCTAAAAGACTTATTGTTTTAGTGAGTTTTGAATTGCACATAATTAAACATAAACAATCAAACACGTAAGAGCCTTCATTATTTACCATCTGAATATTTTTATCATTTACTGCATCACATACTATGGCTTCGCAAAAAAGTAAAATACTCTTGAAAATATATGGCATTCGTGCCTTATTTTCACTTTTATAACCATTATCTATGAATAATCTTCCTATAAAATGTATTTGGTAAAATAATGGGCTTACCTGTCTGAATTTCTCCCAGTTAAGAGATAAGTTTACATTTTCACTGTGGAGTGCGTACAGTTTCTTAGAAATCTGTTTGATAAAAAAATATGTCATAATATTTGCCTTTGTATCAGGTTTTCCGAATCGATTTCCTATGTTTTTAGTGCAATTTATAGTGCTTGAAATTCCTTCCATGAAAAATAATCTGAAATATTTCGTATTATTACTTTCCTCATTCATGTCTAAAATTTTTTCAAAATATTTATCTTGAGTTTGATCAATCAATTCGTAAATATAACTTGTCTCGATAGAATTAAAATAGAAAATAAATTCAAGAATGTGATTTTTGATATCTTCTACCTCAATTAATGTTTCTTTATGTAATTGAGATTCAAAAGTTAAGAAGAACCCTTTAAAATCTGCATACACGGGATTCAAATTTGACTGATTTTTAGCTTTGTTTATAAGAAATACTTGGCAATATTTACGAAAAATATCTATGCAAGTCGATAATTCATTTGAATCTAGAGTATCTATTATTTTCATGTCGTCGAAAATTAATATAAAAGCATCAATTTGTAATTCTGACGCATTTTTAGCTTCTTCTTCATATATTATTGAATCATAAATACATGAAGGGATATCTCTTATAGCATCAAAATTCATATCATTTAAAAATTTATATCTTGATAGAGATTTTACTTTTTTAATTATCTTTTTCTTGGTATTTTTCAGTTGTAATGATTCAATTTCATTAAATCTCGATCTAATTACACCGATTCTTCTTTCCGTTAAATAACCACATATATACCTTTTTAATCGTCTTTTGCCCGGATTTTCCGCATTGTCTTTTGTTTCCAACCCGATCTGTCCATCAGATTGGCTATAATCGTTAGTTTCATTTCTTGATGTATCATTTTGCAAATTTTTGATCGAAGAAAAACCCCTGTCACCACAGAAAGTATCCCTTGATTCTTTGCTAATGGAAAATTTAGACCCAATATAGTCTAATTCATTAGCTTTGAAATTTTTGAGCTCTAAATTTGATGTATCTAAATTAGAAATTCCTACATGTTCGTTTACAGGATAAGTATTAATTGGTTCTAATAATATTCCACACGTATTTTCATATGAATTCCGTGTGATTTTATCATGAAAAATTATATTGTCAGGTGGAAAAACAGCATTGAAATCTTTAACCATAGATTCGTTCGTTGTGAAGTTTAAGTTGTTTATATTTGAATTATTCATATATGTTTCAATAAAGTCACTTTCGTTTTCCAAATGTTCTGTATTTTTTATGGATGTATATATTTCCCCATCACTAAGTGGTTTATCTTTATCACTCCCGTTCTTTATAAAATTGTCTTCCGCCATTTCATTTAACATAGTACATATATCAGCATCATAAGTTGAATGATTACCTGTTTCATTTAGTTCAGATAACTTTTCATTCAGTTCATTTTAAGGATATTTATTCAAATCTTTTATTAAGTCAATATCAATATTCATACTAAATTCAATTTTTTTTCCTATCAAGTGGGTCGGATTTAAATTATATGTTTCCAAACCTAATAGTCTCGCCCCATCATTATCACTGTTTATGTTTTTATCGAGATCTGATGTGCTGAATGTTGATTTACACCTCTTTGTTTCAAAAAAATTCTCATTGCCTCTAATATGAATATCAGAATCACATGGAACAGGTTCAATATAATTATTAAGATCGATTTTTGTTTCGTGACATGAAGTCGTGTTTTCAAATGAATCATTATTTTTAGGCGAATATTCTGATAAACAAGAAATTTCCATCGGCAGAGTACTTTCTAAGTTAGATTTATAGAATAAATTTTCATATACCTGATCTTCTCTATCATTAATATCGTAATAAAGCCTTTTTGAACAAAAAATATAAGATATACATATTATATTTTTAATCATGTATTATATCTGAAATTACCACATAATAAAAATTATTTATAGGCTTTTTCAATAAATGTTAAATTAAGTAATTTATTTTTAATCAAATGAATATGGCTAATCATTTTTTTAAGAATTCTTTGTTAGTTTTGTCAAAGCAAAAAATATACAAAGAAAGCAGAAGTTAGCAGTTTAAGTTATTAGTACGCAGTTTAATTTTTTTTAATTAGACTTATAGTGTTAAGTTGAAAAAATAATGATGATTATAAAAGTTTAATTAAATTTCTTGTAGGAGCAACAACGAACATAAATTTAATAAAAAATATGAAAATCAAATATCATCCCAGAATTCTTAAACACATCAGAACACTCTAATACAATTTTTAATATTATATTATGCATTTTGTGAATTTAGTATTATATTATCATAGAAATAGAAAGAAACATAATATTTTAATATTTTATATTGAGATTAGCTTTATCTACTATTTAATACTCGAAACATATTGAATAAATAGTAGTTTGAATTTATGCATCTAAAGGGATAAGATTTTTATGCCACAACAACCAAATAGCATAAAATAGCACTTCAAAAATTATTTGATAATTTTTAAATGATTAGAAGTTTATTGCTTTATACTTATTATAACGCAATTTTATGCCAAAATGAGTCTTAAAAAGATGAATTGACTTTAAGAAGACTTTATTGCTTCACTTATTAGCTAAAATAAGGCGTTAAAACTCAAAGATTTGGATTTTAGAATATCATAGCAAATATTCTTTTTTAGATCCAAAAAAATTTCATAAATATACCTCAATAAAAAAATTTATATTTTTCATTCTTTATTATATCGCTTGTATTGCTTTTGCATCTGATTATTTAATAAAACTTTTCTGGGAAAGATATATTTTAATACATTTTTTATTGTATTCATATTAACAAACAAAAAAATCAAGAGGCTATAAAATATCTAACTAATTAAAATTTTCAATTTGGATTTTTGCGACTTTAATTTCGACTAAAATGGTGTCGTATCATAATGCTCAATTTTTGAAACTCCAAAAAAGAAAATGAATCATCTTATAAAATGTAATGAGTAATAAGTAAAATATGATAAATGAATGGATTTCTTTTCTATTTTAAAACGCAAATTATACAATTTTGTATTTTAAAAAAATCAAGATATGAATATATAAATTAAAATAGTCTGGTTATACCAACAATAACTTATATCATTAGCTTTAATTATTTCTTGTTTATAAGTGACGTTATATTTATATTCGTTATATTGTTTCTTTAACTATTCCAATGTCTTATTTAAAAGGTATTTTGGATCAAAAATCTCTTGTTTCGTATGCCCATCCACAATATATTTATAATTTTCAATGTTTTCTATAAGATAATTGAAGAAAGATGAATACGATAACCTGTCACATTAACATGCAGCGCCATTTTTAATTGGGGTTTTTTAAAAAACAGAATTATGCCTACATTTTATGCCATCATTTTTATCGAAAAGTAATTTACATTTTAAAAGAATTCGTTTGTATTACGTGATATGTAAGATAAATCAAAAGGATCATCTCAGATTTAATGTTGTGTCATAATTGATGAAATTTATATAAAGTTTTCGTGTATGTATATTCTAAGATTAGAAAATACCATATGATCTGAAAATAGTATTATCTTATCCAAAAAATTCAATCAAAAAAAAAGATGGAAATTCAGTCATTTTCTACTCCATAGCCTAAAGTTGCTTTAATAATATTGATCCTTAAATAAAGGCATTCAAACTATATAAATATAAAATTCTGAAAATACGATGTATCAAGGCAAAGGTTTTTAAAATTACACTTAATTTTTGCTTCTTGCTAGTTTATTCTTTCAATATGCATATAAAATAAATGTTTGTAAGAATGGCCTTTATTAAATATGCAAGTATGTTCTGAATCAATAAATACCAAATATTCCTCTAAAACATACTAAATATCTACAATAGACAGCAAAACACAAAAAAACCCACATAATGCTAAAAAAAATATTTTAAATGCTGTAATATCTGAATCGTTTATGTATTACCTTTTGAAGGATTACTGATGATATAGAAAATCTCTTATAAAAATAGGAAAAATTTAATTGTTATGCAAAAGATTCATACCAATTAAATGCATGATTGGCAAAAAAATGTAGGTAGAAAGATTTTGCCATCGAAGAAAAATTCACTTTGATTCTAAATAAAAAGCAGAAAGGTTCTTTTATAATTTAAAAATAGAGCAATACAATCAAGTGAACTGAATTTTGCGTGCTTTAGTTTTTTGTTGAAAAAAGAATTTTTTTTTAAAAAATTATCTTTCAAGGTGATATTTAAAATTAATGTAAATAGAAAGGTACTAACACAAATAGCATTATACAATAGATACCTCTTAATGCCAACTAAAACGGTCCATACGCGCAAATAATAGAATTGAGAGAAACTCGAACTAATAAGTCTTGAGAGGAGAGAATGCATTGAGGAATATTGTAAAAAGATGAGATGGATATAAGTATCAGTAAAATTTGTTCTATAGGCAATATAAAGTTTTGCTTCAAAATCTATGAAAATCTGAAAATCAAATTAACCCATGAGTACAAAATCTACAAATACCTTTCAATCTAAATAAATTTTTTTTTTCTTGTATATTTTTTTAACCAATAAAAATATAATAATATTCTCTAGCAGAACTATATAATCGTAAAGGGATTGATTGGAAATGAATCTAAAATTAAAAATTCGTTTTAAAATCTTGAAATATCAAAAGAGAACATGCAATAAATATTTAATTTTTTTTGTGATCTAATACTGTAAATAAAGTAAAATATTCTATTATCCCAGCTATATGAATAACATCAGGTGAAAAAATTAATAAAGATTATTTCTCTTATCTTGTAGATCAAAACAGAAAAAAGCAGGCGTATGATAATGAATATTTTTAATAATATTTTGTTAGATTATAATTTATTTTTAATATAGTATGCAAGATTCTTAAAAAAATAAGCCATATATTTTTAAGAGCATGAAGTTATGGAAAAATTAATATGATATTTGGCTGTACATGTAACTGATAAATACAAATATATACTTAAATATTAAACATAGAAAGTTATAATACATAATATTACTTTCGTTGGTCTAATAAAATAAAAATGATACGAACTATACACAGGGAAGATCAAAACTGATTTCTATTTGATAAAATATTTTTTGCTCACAAAGTTACCTAGTTATTGTGCCTACAATCTAACTGATAATCAAATTATTTATTCATTTTTTAATGAATAAGTTGAACCCAATTTTAAATTCGTCGAATATGTTTTTTATGTCTTTATTTAAAGAAATATTTGTTACTAAAGATGTTTAGCAAATAAATTCGATGAAATAGATATTTAATATAATTAACCCGAATTTTTATTCAATTTATTTATATATCGACTATTAGAATATAATATATCTGACATATTTCACCGATAGAATTTTTATGCCTTTTCACGTGATACTTTTTTTTGAAATATTCAAATAGCACATGGCCGGATTTATATTTTATATGTGATTAATATTGTGATTATTTGGCATACGAGCTATAATAATGTGATTATTTGAACTTCTTAAAACACCATTTTATTCCTGAAATATTTAAATATCAATTCATTTATTAAAATACACATTTTTACAGTAAAAGATGCAAAATTACTTAATGTGTCTTGCAGACAGAACAAATTTATGTGTTTATTTTATTTTAGTTTGTGCTGAATAATTTAAAAAAAATTATCTGTTGTAATTTTCAATGTGGTTTACGACAAAAACGAATATATGTCTTTTATAAGAATCCTAGGCATGTTATTCTGTGTTTACTTGCTCTTTATAATTAAGTAAAAATACAATGGTTTTATTCTAATCGTTGTAATTTTTATGATTTTAATTTTATAACACGGCTTTTTATATTTTACGGTATTTTGGTGTTTATAGTTGTAAATAATCGAAAAAAGCCCATAACTGGAGCCATCAATTTTTTATATATTATCAGAAAAGAATAGATTTGCAAGCTAGATTTATGAATAGAGTTGGGATTATAAGCGCTTGCAATAAATTTATTTTTCTTTTTAGAGCAAAGCTAAGCCTTCACAGTTGAAGTAATCAAAATTTATATTTAATGAATATAATATCAGATACTATGTAGAAAATTCAATAGGAATTATAACAGTTACTCTGATTCATACTGTATGGAGATATGTCAAGATGAGTTGAATGTAAGATTTATAATATTATACATCAATTTTTTCAAAATAAATTCAAAAAATATAACACATCATATAATATAAGTAGAATAATGTTATTTATATGTACGGTATTTTAAATTTTCTCAGCACATTACTTAAAGATCACTCGACTTTTTTTGGCAAATTATTTAAAAAAATCAAGCCTAAAAGCTTTTAACAATTTTTTTTTCAAAGGTTTTTTATTAATAAAAACGGGCATGATTGTTTCATGAGGTTACCTATTTTTGTGATTATAAGGAAATCCTATTTGATTTTTTTAAATCGGTATATTTAGACTTATCCGAAATTTAATTTACCAGAATCATAAAAATACACAAAATAATGCCTTGAATTATCATTAAATTCTGATTTATACTTCCTATAGATATAAATACCAATTTATTAAGCATATTTTCAGCATATTATAAATACCAACAATATTTTTTCATGATTTACTTCTTTAAATGTTTTTTTTTGTAATTTTGAAATATAATAATATATTTATATCTTTGTATGCAGAAAGATGGTTATATCACTTTTATTAATTTTATACATAAATTATTTTATTTTATTTGACAAATGAAGGATATTAAACATATTTTTTGTGGCCTAATAAAATGATATAAAGTTGTAATATCTAGGATACATCACAACAGATAATTGTTGAAAAACGAAATATTTAAGTTATTCACGCTGTGATGATAATCTAAACATCTTTAGAAGAACTAAACTGATTAAAGCCGTGAGTTTTAATTGCATTAAATAATGGTTAGAATAAAATATAATTTAGTTGTAACAGAGCTTCAAAAGAATACACCGACTTTATAATATATAACGACCGCTTCATAGAGAGTAATGCAAATCCAGGTGAAAATATATAATCATAGCGTCTTTTTATAAAATACTTGTGAATAAAAAAAATATTAGAGATAAAAATTAAATTAACTCAATATATAATTAATAATACTAACCAAAATGAATAATTTTTTACGGTAATCTGTTATTTATTTTAAATGATCATTAATTTTCTATGTTATTAATTAACCTATTATAAAATTTTAATATGCATTGAACTTTTTAAAAAAGCTAATATTTTTTATAGTATTAGAATGACAATAAAGTAGATCACACTAAATATTTTTTATGCCATACATTGAATTTAAAAAAAGGGAATAATATATTGCTAAGTTTTTGTATGAAAATAAAATCAAATGCGCTAAATAATAAACTAAAATATAAATTAGATTCGTAAAAATCCACGTCTGTAAATATATAAATTGTAATATTCATTGGATTTCAAAAAAGACAAAATATATTTTTAATTATATGTAAATAATCTTTTAAAATTGATATCTTGACAAATATGCGTAATATTATAATAAAATATAGGAATAGTAGCAGCATTTTACGAATAAGGCTGTAAAAATTTGAGTTAACTCCACCCAAAAAATTTTTATAGAGAAACTGGCAGTAAAAAATCATATTGTAATGAAATTTATCGATAGTAAGGCAAGACTCGATATTTTTTGCCTTTTAAGGAAATATTCTAAAGATTTATATCGACGATAAAAATAACTTGCCTATCATTGGAAAAATCGGATATATAAACACAATCTATCCGCCTGTTCAATCTCACATATTTTTTGAACAGATCTGGATTTCTGTATTTATTTTGACAAATTACACGATGTGTATCTAAATCAGTATCTGCAACCTCCATAATAATAGAATCGAGACATTTTCTATTGCACAGGTGGCACAAATTATTGTGTGAAAGTCTTTTGGTCTCTTTACATCTACAATAATTACCATCCCCAAATATATTATAAGGAATCCCTGTGACTCGCCTTATCAAAATTTTAGTGCGAAAAAAACCAACCATTTTTTCCTTTAGCACATTTACGATTTCTTTAAATTCAAAAAGCTTAAATGATTCAGACAAAGCAATAGTCTCTAATTGTCTTGAATTTAAATATATTTTCTTGTTACCATTAATAAGCAATGAAAGTGGATCCTTACAATCAATATGAACAAATTTACCTTGATTTGAGCTAGACATCTGTGCAATTAGTACCGAATTAGTAAATGAGCTTTTCAAATTCTTTAAATTATAGATCTCGTTAATTTCGAGATTCATTGCCTCTTTTGAAAATTCATCCCAGGCTTTAACACAA
Organism: Rhyacophila brunnea; assembly: GCF_057557595.1. Lineage (NCBI taxonomy): Eukaryota > Metazoa > Arthropoda > Insecta > Trichoptera > Rhyacophilidae > Rhyacophila > Rhyacophila brunnea. The sequence goes on along the minus strand of NW_028233069.1, from coordinate 2,052,140 downwards.
AGAAGAGATAGGCCCTGGTTATTTTTCGGTATGTGATTATTTGTGGTATAATCCGTAAAATAAAGAAGCGTTAGTTTCGAATTTTCTATTTGTTTTTGTTTAAGAACACCAATAAAATCAAAATATATGTTTTCGCACAAATCCTTTATTTCCACAAAATTAATGTATTTGGATCTATTTACCATCAAATGTTGCTTAAGCTTTTCAATCTTCTCTGATTCTTCTCTATCTAGATATTCGGTCAATTCCTTGTTTTCTATATTCCCGATTACCACAATAGGATGTTTTCTGTCAACTAAAGCGCATTCTTTTCTGCTAAAAAATAAATTGTTGATTTTAACAACATCCCCAAATAAATATTCATCCTTTGTAAGCTCTACGGATGTAAATATGTTAACCTTCAAGCCACTCGAGACACTTTCATCAATCACGAAGAGAGAAGCCACAAAATCCGAACCATTCGTCTTCATTGATGGTAAGTATTTAGTAACCACACAAAATACATTGTATCGCATATTAGGAACCATGTCTCCAATAGGCGTAATTTTTTCGTTCTCCATACTCTTTATAAATTTAATGGTGATGGATTTATTATAAAATATGGTGAAGTATTCAATTAAAAAGTTTCCCGTAATGCATATCATATCCGATCTATTCAATATCTGGAAATCTTCTAATAGACATTTGGGGAATATACCCTTGTAAATTGCTCCTTCGCATTCCATATCAACTATTAAATTTCTATGTGTGCCATTATATCGAATAATCTTCCCTATAAATTCCATTTTAAAGGATTAAAATCACCTAATTTATATACAAAAACAAAACACCAGAATTTATCTTAAAAAAAATTATTCCGAAAATTACAAATGTAAATTTTATTGAAATCAAAAAAATTACTTACCACATACTTTATTTGAAGGTAACATATGATAGGAAATAATCGAAGTATAGAATCACAAATTATCCTTTATATATCAATAATATAATTATTTTAGAGAATGGAGATCTAGAAACTATTATCGCTATCAAAAGATACTAAATAATATCTCACATCTGACAAAAGAAATGGTTTTCCAGATCCATTGTATTTATTATTGAATTTTTTTAGAAATTTGCGTTAGAAAGAGGAATCATATAGGCTTTGTTTTCGATAAATAATATTCTAACACTTTTATCTATGAACAAGTTTTATTATTGTAATATTTTTATTATATATTAAAGCATAATGCGATATATTTGCCGTGAGATTATCTTTCATATGATTTTTATCATATTCTTTACTCTTATATGCTCATCTCTAACGATTTATTGTTAAAAAGGGGTTTTCTCAGTCTTAAATTTTAAATAAATGCCTCGATTTGGTTCAAAACTTCGTGTTCTTTCAGGTGCTTTTGTCAATATTGTCTTACCAGCCCATTAAATACTACGATACGGGATAATTTGATTTTATTTTTATTTATGGGTTAATATTGGTGTTGTACTTTTAAGTTTTTTCTTTTTGCTTGGCTTTATTCATTTCCCGTGTAACATCATGTTAATAAGCTTGGTTATATCTTCTTCTCTTACATCTTTTTAGATACCTCTCCTCTTTTTAGACCTATTAATTAGATAATCTGATAAATAATTAAATTATTTTTATGACATGAACTAAATATAGAACGGAATAAAAACTTGAACTATTAATTATTCAACAGAAAAGAAGCATAGAAGAGAATGTAAGAAATTTATATAATGTCAAAAGTAGAGATAATATTCGCATAAAATGTACAATAGAATCAAGCTTCAAGAAGAAAGAAAAAGTAATGTTTAAAACGTATAATACTCCCATAAATGTAGTTTACAAATGAATCTTAATTTTTCAAAAGTCTATAAGAGAATTCATATAAGCAGATAATATTTTTCCATCCTTTATCATAACACTTGAACATTGTGTGGTATGTATGAATAAAAAAAAAGAAAGACATCTATGCTGAATTCTGTATCTTAAATTCTATAAAATTTACTTTTTATGTAAAATTAAATGTGATTTGGGTTATGCTTTTATCATGATATAATTTATGTTTCAATTAATTTACTAAATATTAAATTACCTTTGGTTTTTAATGTATTCACTATATTTAGATATTTTTTTGATGGTGTGCTAAGCATAGGGTACACACTGAATAAATTTAATATGGCAGCTTGTATTTATATAAAAAAGACAGGTTTGAATATTCTTGATTTATGTAGACAGTAATAAAAAAAGCCTTTATTGGTGATATCAAGCACAATGCCTTAAAATATGTTTTGTTATTTTTTATAGCATAAAAACTTAGAAATAACCCAGAATTACAAGATAAAAAAACTAAAAAAATATAGATTGTATTATGAAAATCATAAACATAAAAGAAAAATATTATATATGTCAAAAGATAATAGAGACAACATTTTAAACAAAGTAAAACTAATTAAAATTAAGAAATTCATAAGAAATATGCTTTAGTTTTGTCATCGGAATTATTTAAGGGATAGAGTAAGTTATAATATATATTCTTTAGAGCCTGAAATTTTTTTAATCAATAATAATTTTTCTGCCTGACTTTATTTTCTTGTGATCTTATTGCAGAATTTCAGTGCAGTCTTATATTTTATAAACAAAAAAATAAGGTCTATCAATGATAAACATAATTTTAGATTTGAACGTTAAAAATATTTATATTGTTTAATAAAACTTTATTTTAAATTTTTTATGCAATCGTAGTAAAGTTAGTACTGTGAACTTTTTATCTTCATGTGTAATTTCGGAATTTCTTGGCTCACATTTAAAATTTTTACTTAATTTTTTTTACGTTAAATGTAGTAAGTAGAATACCTTTTTAGCACTCTAAGCAATCGAAATCCAGCTAAAAATAAATAATGCAAAAACTATTCAAATAGAATGGATATCGAAACAGATTTACACTGAAATATAAAAATAAATACAACATAAACATCTGGATTGTGCGGTTAAAAAGTATGTTCAATTGTTTTAAGTCTGAATAAAAAAAGAAGTCCTGGTGAATATTTTATATTGCACCTGTCAAAAAGTCTATTTCAAAAAATTGTAGAAGTTAAAATTATTTAGATCCACAGAAAAAGGCATAATAGTCTTTAATATGGGTATAGAAAAGTACAAGCGTACGTGATGAATGCATATCAGTATAATAGTGGTGGTTAAAAAATAAAGTAAGGCAAAGGAAATTACAATAGTTAACATTGGATCAAAGTAAACAGTTTTATGATAAATATGGCAAGAAATTGGTAGAAAAAATAGATCGAAAATTGTTTAAAAACCAGACGGTCGCTTTTTAAACCAATTATTATAAGTAAAAAATGAAATAGCTTAATCGTCTAAAAAATATTATAGAGCAAGTAAAAGGTTTTTGGGAAATAAAAAACCCCACAAACATCTAAAACCCTAAAAAATAATTGTAGATATGATTTTAACATGGTACAAACTATAGTGAACATAATTAGTCATAAATATGGAATATCAGTTGATAAGAATTACCGGTATTTCAAATAATGTTCTATTTTTTTGCACATAAAATGGGTAAAAGCACATTTATGAACAAATTATTCAGGCAGTGGTGCATTGAAATCATAAAATTGTGTATTTTTTGTAGTTTTTATTGGAAATTCGTGGTTAGTAATCCTTAAAAATTTTACATTTTACATGTTGTTTTGAGCTTCATAATCTTAAAATATAGTAAACTGATTTCTAATTGATTTTTAAATATAAAATAATAATTGAAAAATTATTTTATAAAATAAGCTTGTATGTCAATTATAATAAAAATCTTCATATCATTTATTTGTCTATAATTATACTAGAACTAATTTAATAAAAAAAACATTTATGCTAAAAATACTTGTACATCAGATGAATTTAGGAATCTTAATAAATATAATTTTGCATAATATTAATTTTAAATACTCCCAAAAAAAGCTGTATGCTTTTTTTGTTATAACTTGAGAAAGCACACCAAGATATATAATCTTAATAGTTTAAAAATATTTCGATATATAATTTTTTGTTTAACATCTCTACTATTCTTTTTTCTAAATAAAAATTTCTCACCCACTACTTATTCATAATACTATAAATTTAATTGGCGGGGAAAGAAAATTAATTTAAGTAGAATCTTATTAACATGTATTTATAGATATTTGTAAATTCTATTTTAAAGCAATAAAACACTATCTGGTTTTGAAAATAGTTTGAACCACCCATGCAGTTTTCAGTAAACTTTGTTTCCCAAGTATATCATACAAATCTAGCGCATAATATGAAACTTTATAAAATAACAAATATTGTTTAATTAAACCAGTGAAGCATTTCTACTAAAATAATACCAAATATTACGGTAAATAAATTTGCTTTCTTGAGAAATATAATTTGTTTTCTTGTTAAAAAAATACCCATTATAAATTTTATTATTTTAATAATTAGCCAATTGTGATAAATATCCAGACTAGATGCACAATTCTCACCTAAGCAGGATATATTTTCCTTTTTAATTATTTTTTCAATTAACTTTAAATCACATGAATTTTAATTTTTTGTCTAATTTTAATTTATGTGCCAGTATTGCAGTCATAGACTTTTAAAAATGCTATTATCAGATTATTTTTTTTGCATTAGTAAAAATTATTTGGCTTTTTTGTGCTATATTATATGAATAGATTCAGTTTAAAACAATCGCCTATGACTGAATATAAATTTTAAATTTGACTTACAATAATTTTTTATATTGGCTAAAAAGAATTTTTTAGAAAATTTCATGGTAAAAAATGCCTATGTAGAATCGGAAAGCCTCAATAATATAAGTATATTGATCTAAGTTAGAACTAAAACTTGTTTTATATTTTTGTATGGGTCGTAAATTTTTAGTCTGAAATACATATATAATGAAAGAATATATTGGTTCTGAATAAATTAAATAAAAATACAATATCTCTTTATATATTTTAACTTTGACATATTATTTTCTTAATGTTCATAATTTTTTGCTTGTGAAATCAAAGTTTAAAGAAAACTCAAGAGCCTATTTAGATATCTTTTTATATATGAATAATATAATTTATGGAAAAACAGCATTATTGGAAATTTTTAGCTGTTAATAATTATGTTTTACACCATATACGATATAAAAATTGGTTTTTGCATATTACAATTGGTTCATATATTGTAATTCGATTACGTTAGTGAATATTTAGATTTCTAAGCTGAAAATTCTACAAATTCTTCCTTTTTTATATAATACCTCCTAATACATCATTTTCATTTATTTTATTTTTTAATACTATAAATTTTATATTTCCGAATTAATCACAAGTTTTGGCGAGAAGTTTGTTATAATCTATTCTTCTATAATTTTCTAAAACAATATTACATACGTGAAATTTTATCTTTGTCGTCAATTACACAATTTATAAATATTGGATAGATGTGTATTAAAAAAATTATTATATCCCTTTAGTTTGATTGTGTATTTTCACTAGTTTCCTGCACGTGTTTTACGATGCAAAATTGTAATATTTTTATTTTATGGGTGTGTCTAAAAGTATTCTTCGGTATATTAAAATATGATTCTAATTCGTATATTGATTAGATTTTTTATTTAGATCAACCAGACGATCCAAAATGATTTTTTGATCTGAAAATAATTACTTGTATTTTTTACTTTGTACAATTTAAAGTTGATTCTACTCTTTAGAGCGCTAGATAATGAGTCTGGGGTTTATCAGAAAGTTTTACGAAGGATTAAGTACTGATTTATCGTATTTAATATAGATAAGCATTTGGGATCCAGATAAGATGTTTAAACGCATTGCATCGATTTAATATAAAATTTCACACGTAAAGAACATTGTATTATTTTAAACTTTTTTTGTTTGTTTATTTCAATCTTATACATCAAGGTAATTCTTCTTTAGAATATATTTAAATATATTGCAGTATTATATTGAATAAAGTTCATTTTATAGATTTTATCAGAGGTTATATCTCATTACATTTGTTATGGATACCTACCCTTCTTAAATGAAATAATAATTATTATTTTATTCTGGCTCAATATTTATCTGCATACAATCTTTTTGGAACGAATTTTTTTATGCGAAGGGTTTCCAGTAATGTTTGCAATTATGTGACATCTACTATAGTCATAGTATTTTTTTTGGTCGACATTATGAACTCTCATATAATGATACCCAGATGAGAACTCTATAAACAGTTAATGATAAAATATCTTGCTATCATAAAAAATAATATTATCAATAATTGATGACAACCTTTTTAATCTAAAAATGGCGTCATCTGGAATTTTTCTGGCTAAAATCCATTTTTAGATTTATTTATAGACCTTAATCATTTGTTGTATTTTTAGTTTTTGTTCTCGAACACATGTGGTTGATTTTTCGTGCAATCGCAGTATTTATACTTTCAGCTATCTTCATCTCTAACTGTCTTCTTCGATATTTTTCCACCTTTTGGGACCTAATACAAACATCTTTCTCAAAGCCAAGGTTTTTATATATGCCTTGATCTGGTTCGTGACTTCTAGTTCCTTCAGGTGCGCAAAAATAATAAATATTATTTTATATCTAATAATGTAACTGATCTATTAATATATATAGAGATTTATGTAATGGGTTTTAGGTCAGAACACATAAATAGTATACATAAAAGCACAACTGGTCATTCGAATTATATTGAACCGAAAGAAATTTGCTTTAAAGAGAAATTATAGTATTATATTCAGAAATATTTCATTGTCATTGACAATTTTATGGTATAAATCATAAAATTTTTTGAGATTATCTGAATTTAAATAGATGCCTAATTTGATTTTTTTTTCTAGGCGTAAAATGTGTGTTCTTGGTTTTAAGAATAGTTAATCGTAATAAAATGCGGCAAATTAAAGAGTGAATGACTATATTAGTTTGAAATTATTATAAACTTGATCTTAGCAAATAGAAAGTATAGAATAATATTAAGTGCGCTAAAAAAAATTTAAACATAATGTCAAAAAATACAATGTATCAACTTAATGCTTTTTTTATGAAAAATTTATATATGTTTTTTTTTGATGGGTGATTCTTTAAATCATTTCGAATATAGTCTACCACTTATGTGATAATTGGATTATAAACCAACATTCTACTATACACAATTTTCGTGTCTTTTAAACGAAAGTCATTTTTCTTATATCTGTTTAGTTTATATTGAATATCGTTAAGGGATGCATTATATTTATAGTTTTATCTGTGGCTTTAACACTAGATACATTGAAACATATATTTAAACATTTAAATGATGGGTGAAACAGAAAAATCAGAAGCAGAGCACTATAAATACAAATCATGTGAAACTGCAGCTGTACCCGAGCAAAAAGGATTGGTAGCATTGGAACATGCACAAATATCCTTGAAACAATCAACAATACATCTGACGTTTAGAAATGATCTTCAGATCACGAGAATTTTCTTTGGATGAATAGGTTATAAGATACCTTGGACAATACTAATACGCATCCATCGTATGCCACGCTTAAAATAGTCGAAACTCAAAAAATATTATAATGGAAAATTGGAATGTAATTTGTCCCAACAAGAACTCAAAAGAAGTGCGATGAGAAGATTAATAGACTAAAATGGATGGAAGTCGGTTTTCAAATGATTTGATGTCGAAAACATCAAAAACTCAAAAAGACAAAAATTAAGTGATCCATACCATTTTGGAATTGAAGAGTAGCGAAGAAACGACTTATGTTGAAGAGAATTTTATGCAATATAAGACAGTTAAAAAAAGCAAACATCTTTGAATTTTAAAGGGAAAGAAAAATTACATGCTAATAAGTTGACTCTAATATTCTTATAACTATTAATTAGATAATAGGGTCAATTACATCTACCTCAAATTCCAAAGAATATGTCCGTTGCTGCAGTCTTGCTACGAACCGCACAACAAACTTACAAACGCCTCACAACATAACCAAAAAATGACAACCAATTTATTATAGAAAAAATTGATTTTTTGGAAAGAATAAGAGATTGACTAGAATTATATAAAAATAAAGGCAGTGAGGTTGTGAAAGAGGAAGTGAAAAAAATTAAGAAAAATAATGCTATCAACATACATGATCCTAGACATGCGTGATCATCTAAAAACAATTGCAAATGAGTATATAGAAAAAATCTGAATATTAAGGGAAAGGATAGAGCAGATCAAAAAAAGATGTGACTTAACCAAAGGAAATAGCTGTTTTGAGCTTAATATGAGAGTTTTTGTACAGAGGGTTGACTGATAACAAGAATTATACAATCAAAGCGTCAAATGAATAAATTATAAATTTTTGGATGAAAATGTGGAAAAAGGTTCGGAAAATCACAACAAAAATAATTATAACAAGCACCTATGCCCATTCTTGCCGATACAAAAACAGGAAAAAATAAGTTTTATACCAAAAGTTGAATTTGGTAATATAATAAAGACACTGCCGAACTAAAAAGCTGCTGGAGCAGATGAAATCTTATATTTCTTCATTTAGAGGAGAACGTAAATTCACATATCAGATTACATCGGATGAATGTTTGGAAAATAAAAATCAGGAAGAATTGGTAATACTCAGGTACGACATATCTTATACCAAAAGAAGATGTCAAGATAGGAAATGAATTCAGACCAATCACATATATGTCTAATTTATGTAAGTTAAAGACAAAAGCGGTTAATAAAAATCATTCAAATGAGTTGGAGACAAGAGTATTATTCGCGAAAAATCAGTTAGAAAACACAAGGCGCGTTCAAGGAGCAAAAGAACAAGCTTTTATTAATATTTCGATATATAAAGAGCCTGGAAACAATCTAGTTACATTGTAGATTGATGTAAAAAGAGCATTTTACTCAATAGAACATAACTACTGTATGCATATATTGAAAAAATAAATCTTATTACATGTATAACGTCTTTTATATTAAATATTACAAGCAAACGGAGTATATCTACAAGGTTAAATGAAAAAGAAATAATGCATAAGAGCATACTGCAACATAACAGTTTTTCACCTTTTTATTATGTTAAATGTATAAATCTCACGAGCGGAAAATTAATGAACACTTTTCGGGGATAAGTGTAATGAATAATGAAAAATCCTACACAACAATCATCTAATGTTCATATATCACGTCAAATAAATATAAAAAACTCTAGAAACAATACAACACATGACGGACAAAACATAAACCTTCTTTAATTCAATAGGCATTGAAACTAACAAAGAGAAGTCTGCCACATACAATTAAATATGCTTAAAAGTAGCAAAATCTATTGAAGGCACGGCGCTATTGAATATCTTAGAGTAATTAAGAAAATTAAATGGGAGCCTAAGGTAGAAAACATTGAAATAATTGCAGAGCAAATACTAAATCGAATTAGAAATTTATGTAAGACATAACTGAGTGCTGGGAATTTATTTAAAGCCATTAATGAACATGCAACATCACTCATAAATTACCATATAGGCGTATTAAAATAAGAACCTGAAAAATACACTAAACTTGATAAGAAGATAAGAGATATTTAAAATAAATTTTCTATTCACCTCCAGCCTAGTAATAAACAAATATTATAAATAAAGAACAATGAACTAGGATGTGGGCTATGTAATATTGAATTAGGCCGATAAGATAATCTAATAGCTAAAAAATTTGCTTGAAAACAGTTCACCGAGGAGGTCTGAAATATTAACAGTTGAAAAAGATAACAAGACACATATCTCACTATTGAAGAACCTCTTAAGAATAATACCATGCTAATATGAACGATTCCGATACACTGGAGAAAAGCAGCGTGGAATTCTATTGTGTTAAATAAAAGAACTACTATTACACTTAAAACCTTTTGAAGCCAAGATTAATGATATGGTTGATATTGTTGGATCATCAAGATGAAAAAAAGACGGCAACATTAAACCAAGTGAAGAAGGAAAATTCTGTTTTACTAAGACAGAAATGTGTTTTTCGGTGAGGGGATAAAATGCCCAAAATATAACGAAGCCATGAAAACGATTTAATACCTTGCAACAAGATACAAGAAAATGTTAGAGCATTATGACACGCTAAGACACAATTTAATCGCAAGATTTCCATATTTATTCCTATCAAGACGTTACAACTTTAAGAAAACTAAAAAGATAAGAACTCACCCAGTATAAGAGATCAGCCAAAACTAAAATGCAAAAATAAAGGTTGATACTAGAATAAAAACAGATATATTTATAAAACAAAATAGACCAGATAATTTTCTATACGATAAAAAGAAAATATGATTATTATGATTGAAATAGGTATAACTAGCCTTGAAAACTTAACTGAAGTTAAGAATGAAGAATATAGGAAGTATGACATCTTGGCGAATTACTTGTTTTACTTTACAAATTTAAAACAAGAATAATACCATATGTGATGACTTAGAATGGTGTGGTCACAAAATTCAATAAAAAATATGTTAAGAGTTAATAATCCCAGAGGAAGTAGAAGCATACATTCAAGCTCTCACACTCCGTAAGTCACTTGAACTTATCTCATTTGAGAGAATAAGAGCAGTTGATGAAGATAGATCAGGGGAAGGTGCCAAAAGATGCATCAAGGAGTTGTGCAATATTCCCAATGATCTACAACATCTAAATAGATAATTAAAAAAAGAAAATTAACCCAAAAATAAATAAAATCTCTTTAGGTAGTTATACATATTTATGGTAATTATACGCCGAAGTTAGTTAATCAGCTTTTGTGAAACTTTAAATTATATATATTAATTACTTAGTATACTTTATTTTTAAATTTTACAGAATTTGGGAACGTGAATAAATATTTTATATCATTATCTACAGAATTAAACATTATTTACTTTACTCATACATTTTAGAAGCATTAAAAAAAAATTAGGCTACGGAGTTTTTTATATGTGTTAAGATAAATGAATTGCATTTTTGTATATTCTTATAATTAAAAAAGGTAATTTTTAATAATAGTAAGATAAATATGTAGTTTATGATAACAGATCATCTATAAATCTACAATTTTGATAGAATCTTTGTTTATTTTATGTATGTATTATTTTATGATGAATGTTTCGTAAATAGAAGCAAAATTTTCACTGCAACCAAAAATCCACAAACTTCGTGGCTTCAATGAATTTATTCACTAGCATTAAATGTTAGATATAAACATAAGGGCACGGGAATCTAAATTTCTAAACATAGAAAATAAATATTTTTTTCTATTATAACTTGTTTGTATTGAATATAAACCTTGAAGTTCTCACATGATGTTAAATTTGCAGATAACTTTCAAAAATTTACGAATTTATTTTTGTGATTGGTCTCAAGAATTTTTTATTATTCTAGCGATGTTAAATGTAATGCTGAATAAGCAAAGTCGTCTAGTAAAATGTTATATCCAGGAAACCAATATATAACATCTCATTTTAGACTAGAAGTGTTGTTCATTAAGCCATAGCCTTTGAAAATAGCATGTACTATAAACCAGATAATTATATTCTAAATATAATACAATATTATAGTATTTATTATAATATTTAATTTGTTACGGGTGGTTATTGGTTTTTATAATTTACCGTAATTGTTCAAACTTGACATGTGTTGGCTTTTAATCTGGATTATTGCCCAAAGAAATTAAAAAACAGAGTATAAATAAAGAAACAAGTTTGTAATCTTTTTTTAGACAATTTAAAATGAAGAAAGACTTATTTTTTTATGTTTTAGATTTTTAGTAAACTTTAAAAATAATAATGCTGTCCTGTTCGAATTTTAATTAATCTCAATTTTTGGTTATGTTATTCATATATATTATTATTTCATTAAAAGTAAAATTCTGGTGTTAAAATTTTCTGTAATTGACTTATTTGTGCATGTTTTATTATTTGGCACTTCATTCAGAAGCCATATTTCATAAATAAATTATCAGAGATTAACTTAAAATATATTTAATATCCTCATCGGCAATAAATTTGTGTTACCAATTCTAAAATTTAGGTAGATACCACAGAAATTATTTAGACTTTATTGTTTAAAAAACTTTGATGGATATTTTTTTGCATTTCTTTCCGCTTATATAAAAAAATAAAACCTAGATAGTTATATTTTGAAAAATATTTGCACCATAATAGAACAGCAAAACAATAATCGGCTATTGGTTTTGACTTTTTAAGTTTTTAGAGACAGGTACTAATTATATTAAAATAAGATAAAATTTTTATTCATAAAAAAGTACCTTCGCTATATAAATGTTATAGAAATACTAGAAAAATATCGTTGTATGAAATATTTCTAATAATAGTTTAAATATGTTATATAGAGGTTTTATAATTTATATTCCAACACTAAATTGGATATTTAAATAAAATATAGTTCAGCTGCGGATATTTTTTTCAATATTTAAATCTTTTCTTGCAATGTTTTATAATATATATTCAAAATATCTTACAAAAGACTGATTAATCCCGATTTAAAAAATAGAAAAATGCATTTGATTTAGAATTTCAACAACTTTTTATTTGTGTTTATTCATATGTCGATATATTTTACTCGCAAAATATAATGACACAAATCATATTAAATTTTAGAGAGCTTTTTAATAATCGTTAAAATTCATGAAATTAATAAAAGCAGATTTAAGATTTCAAAGAAGTCTAGTTAAGTTGAAAATATAATAAATTTTCATTTATAGCTTATTATGTGGGTACAATCAAATCATTATATTTTATGAATTATTTTGATAGATATATAGTCAGTATGAAAATCCATAGTGTAATCTAAATTTATAAAGATTTTTTGAAAGATTATTCATTATTTATAGAACAAACGCCCTCGATTCGTAAATTATTGATTGTTTGAGGATTGGTTGTTTTAAGAAATAAAATTCAATAATAAGCCTACCGGATATTTTAACAACCATCAATAATCGAATTTTTAAAATAACACATGATACTATATATCCTACTGATGATTTTATAACCATATGGCATCCTGATTATAAAGTTTGTTTATTAGGTTATTTTGGTTTTTGTATTTGTTAAAAGAAGGTTTATTATACTTTTCAGCCTATTTGACCAATATGATTTTCAATACGCCTATCTTTAAAACGTTCCCTATGAATATTCACCTTTCAATGCGTATTTAGTTTATATTGTCATCCCCATTCATATTTTTCGCAGTATTTCTTCTGCTTTAAGTCGAATTTATTGCTCATTAGAATAGGACCTAGTTATCTTGTGAAATATCCACCCATGTTATGGTGTATCATAATATTCGTGGTTCTCCCATCGTGTAATTATATTTTTCAACCCTATTATTGAAAATAAAAGAACTACGATATAAAATGTTTGAAGTACAAAAAGATATAATGCTTGAAAAATATGCAAGCGACAAGCGCACTTTTGAGGAATATTTAGATGGAATGGAAATAAACATAATTAAATATATTGATAATAAATTTGAATTTGATTTGTTGGGTGTCGATTGTTCTATTGCGAATGCAATAAGAAGAATTCTTATTTCTGAAGTTCCAACAGTAGCTATTGAAAATGTAATTATAAATTCATACTCTGGAGTTATGCCAGAAGAAATACTGGCCCATAGATTAGGATTGTTACCGATCTGTTTTGATTCGAGGCCGTTGGCTTTCAAAAGCGATGAGTTAAACGAAGAAAATGCTCTGAAATTTAGTTTAAATGTAAAACATAACAAAAGAAGTGGTACGACTATAGTAATGTCTGACGATATTAAATGGATTCCAATAGGAAACCAAGAAAAGACATTTTCCTCGACATGTGGTCTTCCTTATGTTAAAAAAGGAATACCGATCACTAAAATATGCAGTGGACAAGAAATTTCAATTGAAATGATTTGTGAAAAAAACATTGGAAAGGAACATGCAAAATGGAGCCCAGTATGTCCTGTTTTCTATAGACTTCACCCAATTATAGAAATAACTGATGATTTTTATGATGAAGAGGCCAAGAAACTACAGAAATGTTTCAGTAGCGGTGTAATAGAATTAATAGACACTAAAGATGGCAGGAAAAAGGCGATTGTTGTAAATGAGAGAAATGATATGGTCAGCCGCGAGGTATTAAGACATAAAGAATTTGTGGGTAGAGTATTTTTAGGTAGAAGACCGAACCACTATATATTTACGTTAGAAAGTGTTTATATGGATCCTATTATTCTTTTAAAACAGAGCATTGCTGTTTTGAGATATAAATGTGGGATTTTAAAGCAAGAAATTGAAGAAACAGACGAATAAAATCACATAAAAATTATAATAATTTCACTGCCCACTTATTATATTTTATAGCACAAATTTTCAACTTTTTATGATTGGTTTCTATGTAGATTCTCTTAGATAATTAAATTATATGTGCATCATAATTCTATGATATAATATCGACATATCTAGTGGTTAATTTTGGTATTGGTATTTTGGATCGCTTCAAGCAAAACCTGATTGATTTTTTATAAGCAGATCATATTTGTACTCTTGGATTTTTATTTTTCACTTAAATTTTATACGATGCCTCTCTTTGCGTACATATCAATTTTTTCTTCGAAAATATATTATTTTTTTATTTATGGGTTAATCTCTTCTTTTTATAAATTCCATCTTCTATGACGTAGAAAGTCCCCAGAAAAATTCCACAACATCTTAATACATCTTTTGATACCTTCCCTCATCTATCTTTGTCAACTTCTCTTCATCTGTAAAATTATTTGAGTTCGAGTTTCTTGCGAATTGTATGACCTTGCATCTGTGATTCATCTTTATCTGGGATTTTTAACACCTTGGAATTTTTTTATGGAATTTTGAAACCTCCACATACCAAGTAATCAATATGGTACTGTGTTTGTTTAATTTTGTAGATAAAACTAATTTGACTTATAAAGATGACGTACTTCCCACGTTTCTTATTCTCAACTTTAGTTAAGTTTTCAAGCCTAGTTATACCCATTTCAATCAACTTAATAATATTTTCTTTTTTATCCTAGGTAAAATATCTGGCTCATTTTTATTTAATATGCATATTTCGTTGTAATTCTCGTATCCACCTTTTTTTGCGCATATTTGTTTTCGCTGATCTCTTGTACTGAGTGAGTTCTGCTCTTCTTGATTTTATCGGGGTTAAAGCGCTTTGATAAGAGGAATTAAAGACATCTTACGGTTTTATTGTGCCTTCGCGGGCTGTTATGCTTTACAAATTCATGCATCTCGTTTTTAGATGAATGATTTTATTCATGGCTTCATTACAACGTAAGTACTTTATAATATCACAGTAAAACAGATTACAGTCTCGAATATAAATGATGTTTCTAAATTCACTTGGTTTAATAAAACCTTATTATATCACACTCGAAGATTCAACGACATCAACCATATCATGATTCTTTGCTTCAAATCATTTTTGGTGCAATGGTTTTTCTATAATTTTGCACAATAAAATTTCTTACTGTTTTTTCCATAATTTTTCATTATTGATGATATCGATATGAAATTTATTTTGAGAGAGTCTTAAATTGGTAAGAGATGTTTTTGTTATACTTTTTTATTTTTGATGCAGCTTTCCTTCTCGGCGAACTGTTTTTACTATTTTCAAGCTGCAATTTTTTTTAGCCAATAGACATTTTACTCCGCTTTAAATTCATTATGAAATAGCATAAATAGTAATATATTTCTCTTTATATGATCTTTGTTCATTACTAGACTGGAGGCGGATAGAATATACGTTTAAAACGTTCCTTATCTTATTAATAGTTTGATTGTTCTTTGCGATATGTTTTTAATACGCCTATATCGTAATTAAAAGGTCAAATTGCAGGTACATTAATAGCTTTGGATAGATTTCTTTCCTTTAGTTTAGACTTACATAAATTTCCAATTCTTTTTAGTTAGAATTTGTCCTAAAAAGTAATCTCAAGTTTCTAGTTTTACATCCAATTTTCGTTTTCTAATTATCCCAAGATATTAGTAACCAAAAATGCCTTTAAAAAATGTTTCTAGATTTGCACATATTTCATAATAAATGCCTTTATTTTTTTTAAATAATGCAACCTACTGCATTAAAAGGTCTATTATTTCATTCTATATATACTAAAGTGTTCCTGGGGGCATTGAGATAAGTTCGAGATCATCTATGAACAAAAATGATCTTTTTATTAGCGTATTTATCAATCACTACGCTAGCCACCGGGAAGCGTTCATCCAATTTTATTCACAGTGGATTTATACAAAAAAAACGCGTTCAAACAAATGTTTTTTCGTCGTATAGTATTTCATTGTTCATTAATTTATGCATATTGTCTTAAACATCTAACCTTGACAAGATAAATCATTAATCCTCTATCTTAATAATAAAAGATGTAATTAATCCATTTGGGTACAAGTATTTATCACATTTATTCAAGAAAATATGTTCTTATGGATCGCATTCCTTTTTTATTTCCTTTCATGTCGCATACAGCTTAGTTTCATCTTATTTATCTATCAAATATTAATTAGAGCCTGTGTTTTTGGTCTTTGGAAGCATCTTATTGTTATTTTTAATTTTTAATGTTTAATCAACTTGTCTCTACATATATTTACAGCCTATTGACACTGAGTTTTCTGTTAACCTATAAATTTGTCATCATATAATTGATCTTAATTTATTTCTTATTTTGATATTTTATTTCGGCATAAGATATGTTATACTAGAATAAAACTATTACTTTAGTTTTTATTTTGCAAAGTTTCTACCGATAAAAACTGATTTATGGATGTATGCCATTTTTTTTTAATAAGAAATTGAAGATCTTATCTGGTTCAGCGGCGTATTAATTCGCATTGATCGCATCATGCCAATAAATAAAAAATTGGTAGAAAAACAATCTTCAGCTGTTATAAGGTTCCAAGAATTGGACATAGATAATGAAATAAAAATTTTTGTGTGGTTTTCTTGATCTTTTCCCCACATTTTTATACCAAAGTTATTAATTTGTTCATTTGATGCGTCTATGGTATAATTAATGTTTTAAGTCATATATCTATGAAAAATTAACCTTTTAGCTCAAAGAAATTATTCTTTTTTTGTACTACTCTATCTTTTTCTAATAAATTCGGATTTTTCCGTATACACATTGAATATAGTTTTTGTATAGTCAACTGTATATAGGCTCCTAATACTTGATTGCATCATTTTTCTTTTTCCCTTTACTTGGTCTTTTCAAAATTGACATCGGCTATTTTTATACAAATTAGGTGCATCTCTTGCTATTTCTAGGAGTTCGATTTTATAATTTTTTTCTAAATATATTGATTGTCTTCTTAGACTATTTCTAAGGCGTTTATAAGTCTGTTACGTAGTCTTTAGAAATATTATAACACCTGTCATATTCTTGTTTTTTTTGGGGGAGCAATTGTCCCAAAAATATTGTTAATAGCTTTAATAATATTCGAGTAAACTTTGTAGTTTAGGATTTTTCAGTTCCTTTCAAATGCAGCATTTTCCTATTTTTTTTAATTTTTTTATATTTCATATAATTCCCGTGCATAAGTCAATCTTTCTATAATATTTCATTCCAAAATGGAAGGGCTGCTAAATTTGTTTCTTTCTCGTTTTCAGTATGAAATCGTTAAAACCCAATTTCTTCCAATTTTGTCGATCAATATCCCCATAGTTCGTAATTTAAGTTATATTGGGACAAATTACATTGAAGTTTTTCGTTTTACTATGTGGGCTATTATCCCCATCGAAGCTAGCCATACATCGGAAGCGTTAGCTTCTGACAATAAAGTTTTACTAGATTTAATTTTTGTAAAAGTTTTATTTCATGATATTTAAAATATTATTATATAATGGCGTGCAAATGAAGTATTATCTTAGTCTAAGTAATTAGATTTTGGATTAATTATAATGGTTTTTGCCTTTCTATCATATTTTTCATAAAAATTTTTAATATACTGCAAATATGAATTACGCTGGTTTTTAAAAATGCATAATGTTAAAAATATATAATTGGGCAAATATTTATCAATATTGAATGCGAGATTCATAAACCGCATTAGATTACAAGTGGTTAAACTTAAGAAGATTGATATGATATTGATGCTATCTTGTTAAAAACCGCCCAGAAAAGGCATTTTGAGTTGTAATTAATAAATATTTTGCTGTATTTTTTGTATGATTACTAATTAATACATAAAAATATTCTTTTTTCCAATTAATAAAATAATTCAGAGGTTGTGAATTCATATTATAACATGAGAAGTCGGTGTAAGATTCTTGAAAAAAATTTACTATGCTGCTTATTGTAAAAAAAATATTTAAATCCTTTTGTTTAAATATTATCTGTATGTTATCTGTCTTATGATAAATGATTTAATTGTATTCATTCGTATAATTTCTAGAAATTAAACGTATATTTCAGACTCTTTTATGAAAATACAAGCAATTTTTATAAAGAACTCAATTAAAACAATTTTTATTTATCTTCAAAAAAAAAGTTATATAAAACTTTCTAAATTTTAGAGAAAAGATTTTATAGAATCATGGTTGTTGTATTGCGGCTTCTATCACTAGCCATCTAATTTCTGCGACGTCTATTGTCATACAGCAAGTTTATTTTAACCAAAATATAAATAAAGTTGAAAGAATCATGCCAAATATTTTTTATATTAAATTTATCAGACAAATAATATCACTTATTAATAAAATCAAGTAATAAGTATATTCTTTTTAAAAATTTTTTTCAATTTCTAAAGGTTTTAAAAAATATAATAGGAATATATCAACAGTATTAATTTATAATGCTGTTATAAGATAACGAAAAAATTATATTTGTGATTAAAAACTGGAACATAGAGGATCAATATATAAATATCTAAAAATCATAAAACCAAATCATTAATTTTTGATAATTATATAAAAATTTGAATACAGTTTCAATTTATTGGACATTTTTTATGTACGATTGTCTGAATAATATGATACGTTTCACTGATTTTATTTCCCTTTTATTCCTACATATTTTCGTTTAACTATCTTCATCTATGAAAATTGTATTATTATTTCTGAAGATCATGTCATAAACACAACATATGTTTTGTTATTTAAAAAAATATAAAGTCTACTATGTCTTTTAGACAAAAAATTATGTAAGAAACATATAGTTTGATCTCTCTAAATCATTTTATTATATTCTAATATATTTTATTGGATGATACAGTAATATTTTCGCAAAATATTGCGATTTTAAACTTATATTGTAGTTATAGAAATCAAATAGATGCATATAAACACGCACCAACGTAAATTTATAATTATTTTCAGAAAATTGGAATATCTGTGAAGGGAATATCATACTAGCAGCGCATCGTTGTAGATATTTTATGATTGAGCAAATATTAATATTGCGAAAATTCTTTCAACATGGTCTATCGAGAAAAAAAATGATTTATTCTAGGAATCCTCAAGAAGTCTTATATATTTTCCTAATTATGTATATCAAATATGTTTGATCGGTTCTTTAAATGAAAAACAAAAATACTACCATACGTCATAACTTGGATCATTGTAGTTTTAAAATACCGTAAGTCATTTAATAAGATGTGGGAAATATCAACTCCTGCAGAATACTACACACAACAACCAACGGTATTATTGAATTTAATTAAACTAGCTAGTCTATAAATCTGTATATGCACCGAATAATATTGTAAACAGACACTCTAGAAGGATTATATGTCAAATTGTTTTTGAAAAAAAGGATATAAAGTTTCCTTAAAGAAGATTAAATGGCTTAAAATTCGATTAGAGCATAAATGGAATATAAATAGTTGAACTTCAAACCATTTGCTCGCGGATTCTAAATATTTCAAGAAAGATAGACAGTTGAGGTAGGTCTATCATTACAATCAGACTTTTTAAGTAAACTATTTTCTTTGCCGAAAATAATTGTCTATTTATTTCCGCAAATTTATATATCTTTAAAATTATATAAATTATTTATTATAATGTAAAAATAACCTATTTTAAATCAGATTAATCACTATTCAAATTTTAAATCAATTCTATCTATCGAGCAACAAAACAAAACGACCAGCACCTCTATTACTATAAAAAGAATAAACATTCTGACTGTTTTTTGAAATTTTATAATACGGTTCTGACCTTTATTCATTTTATTTTTATTTTCTATTTATAAAATTTATGTGATAGAAGATTTTGATTCCTTTTTTTTATTTTCTAAAGATTTGTCACACCATTAATCAAAATTTTAATGTTTTAATGCCAATATGATTTGAAAAAACATGATGGGTTACGTAATTTAAATGATAGTTTCATATTTTATACATATTTATGGCAAGACTAGATAGTTTAATATAAAAAATCACTATTGTTTTTGCGTTTTAAATTATATTGAATCGCAAAAATGGTGTGTCTTTTCTAATTTATGATCTCGGTAAAACTTAAAATCTTCGAGTTTATCGTATGGAAGTATCATCTTGCACAGATTGATATGTTATATATAAAATATTTTGCTTTTCGGTGAATCTAAACTATATAAAGATGTTTAAATTTATGGTCAGAACAAAAAAATCATAAGTATGTTTTTAGATTAAACAAATATAAAATTGCAGCCTATTTTTTTAACTACATGTTTATTTTAATATATTATAGAGAAAAATGTAATAATTCTAATATAATCATCGAAAAAAACAATTTATTATATTTATTTACATGTAAATTTGATTTTCAATATCTAATCCTACAAAAAAAATTTCATTACGCTCTTTAGAGCGGATTTGGATGATACTTCGCTCCACTTCATAATCTTTACTATCTTCACAATGCATATTTTGCTTAACATACTTACGTTTCATTTTTTTACCAGCTGAATTGTTTTTACGCTTAGTTCTGCTTCATGTGTCATTCTTACACTCACAAACAACTTATGGCGGTTTTAAAATACAAAACCTAGATTATGACGTAGGCCATTTTTCTTTTTTTATACTGTAATATGAAAGTGTTTAAACCTATATTTTCATGTATGTAAGCTTGATAAGTTTACATTTGTTAAATATTGTGTACTTGTATTTCTATTTCCATTTATATTTATATAAATTAGATTAGTTTTTCTTTTTATCGTAGACAAAGAGGGATTTTGGTTATGCTATCATTTTATTTACGCTTTATTTATTATTTACTTTTATCTCTGTATGCTAGTTTCATATATTTCTTTAATCTAGTGCCTTCTGATAATCCTTTCAAGTTGATCTTTATTGCTGAGCATATAAAGTCAAAGTATTTACAAAACTTATTATCTTCTTGTGTATATAGCCAAGCAGTTTTTTGCGATGACTTCTAGGTGGTATAGTGTTTTATATGCAGTTGCACAGGGTTGGCATTAAGATTTCCCGCAAGGATCATATTTTATCCAGCAAAAAAACAAAATATTGCTTGTTTTTTCGGCTTTATGATCCAAACTTAGCCATATATGAAGATCGAACTATGCCTGAATTTCATTTATATAACTCAAATATAGTTTTTATGTAGCTTTTATCTTTTATTTTACGCATCTTATTAGTTTTTACTACTGCCATTTTATTTTTTGCAATAATTCTAGTTAGCACATGGTACTTCAGGTACTTTTTTATTTACTTTGACCGTGTTTTTTAATCAATTTCCTTTTATATCTTGCTGCTCTTCTTAATGTATCACAAAAAAGTTGTCAATATCTTATTAAACCGGATTAATGTTTTTTCTATTATATTGTCGACTTCCTTATATTTTTCTCAAAATATAACTTTTCTTTCTTTGCTGGTTCTGAATATATTGATTACACTATCAATATTTTCTTTATGGGATCGTCAATTTTAAAAGAAGCTTTCTTCTCTTGTTTCAATGCCTTTCTAGCAGTATATCAGTAGTATTAAATGCCGTTAAATAATTTCAAACAATTTTTACGTTGGGATTAGAAATAGTTTGGTTTAATATTTCTGAAATAATTTCATCATAGATCTTGTAAAATGTTCCTGCCTTAATTTTAAATATGCTATCTTCTATAATTTCATGGCTAGCATAGCCATGAAATTCTTACATGAGATTTCTGTATTCTATGCACCCGAAATCGATTGTTTCGGGTTTTTTATATCCATATCTAGCCCTACGAAATTAAAGAACTTGATTTCCTTCTGCATTATTGTAGAAATTTTGTCATTCAATAGATATAAGCTTATAAATATCGAAAAAGGAATTTTTCATGCGAGCTTCTGCCTAGTGGGTAGCCCAATATTGTGGTTATTCAGATATCAAATTATCTAATTCCTGCAAAAAGTTTGTTTAAAATTTTATATATATTGTTAAATTACGTAAATTCACCATTTCTCTGTTATCACATCAATAAATCTTTGCATCTCTTCTGTAAGATTAAGTTTTGCCAATGTTGTCATTTGGTAGTCATTATCATATGTTTGTAGCTTTTTTTTACATTGATTACGTTAAAAAAATTCTGATTTATATTATTTACACATTGCAGTGTTTATTGGCGCTAATTTTTATCTCTTGAACCTACCGTACAGTGCTTTGCTGATTTTCTGAATGTAAATGGTGCAGAAATCTGCATAACTGAAATATTTAAGTTATCTTCCTAGTATCGTCTTGATCAAGATTTTTTATGCATGTTTTACGGCTGAATTTACGTGGTGGTATAAAGTTCTTTTAGAATATGTAGCCTAGTCCCTTCATAAAACTAGTCATTCTCTTTCTAGCTTTTTAAGTCAAAAAATCAGAGATATCAAAAAAATTAACCGTTATACATGTTATTTAATGAATAAAAAAATTATTAATTTTGTCTGATGCGGCAGCTTTTTCATGCGGCTTGTTTTGATATTTTATAGGAAATTTAGAAAGTCAAAATAAACTTAAGGCTCCTTCACCTATATAAAACGAGGAAAGTTTTCAAATGCAAGCTTTTTTCTTTATTTTCATATTGCCACCCGGAACTGAATCATTTTTTTCTCTCCTGGCTATCATTATAAATTTTTATTTTTTCCTATCGATCACTAAAATAAAGCGTTCATATAAATATTGATTGTTTGTTCTATTGCAGCTTACAGATGTTTTCTCTAATGTTTTTTTATACTTTTTTTAGGCATTTTTTTAATTCACAACTTCAAGAACATCTATTTTCTATCTAGAAAATTGGCGTTCTGTCTCATGATTATTGAAGTTGATTAAATTTTTATGCAAAGCCCTTGTTTGTTAAGTTACATTAGAATTCTTAATCTGTGTTCATATCCAATAGCTTTGAATGTTTTGCATCTTGTACTACTGTATAATTATTATTCTAGTGTATACTAGCTTTTTTGTGTGCTAAATATAATTTTTAAATATTTTGAGTATCTTGGGAATCACGCTAATATCATGAAAATTGTTGACCAGTTGTTGCCTAATCTATTCTATTTAAATATTATTGGATGTATTTGATTCCTCCGTGGAATGGTGCTTTCTTTGTTTTAAAAAATCTTTTATCTCTTGATTTCTAACCTTTTCGTACATGCTTTGGGAAATTGTTTGCATTCTAAAATTTTTAATCTTACCTAGTATTTATTTTTTGAATATAATATCATCGCTTCTCACTTTTATATTTTAGACAGTTTTTAATCACATTTACGAACGTGTCTCCCCCACCTTTTGCACATGAGAATTCTATCATCCAGCTTCATTATCAGTTTTAAAGACAGTCATGTTTAATTTCTAATTTATGTTTTTGAAAGAAATTATTTGCATCTGGAAATTCAATAAATTGCAGTCAATGCATCAGAATTCTTTTTTGCGAAAAAACTTTATCCATTCCTAAAAACTTAATTCAATGAAAGTAAATATTATTTTAATTTGTATTATTACATAAAAAAATTCTTAATCGTAACTCAAATAAATTCAAAGAAAACGTAAGAACTTTTTCCTATAAATTATATTATAAGTTGAAAGGGGGTCAAAATAAGAACAAAACTTGTAATATCTATTATCTTCCGTATTAAGATTCATTTATTCAATTTATTATGTAAGTGTGCAAAGGCTTTTTCTTAAAAAAGTTATAAATCATATATAACCTATAAATTTACATATATAATTATAATTTTATCATAAAAAAATACCTGGATATATTTCCAATCAAATTGAATATTCATCTACTTACATTTTTTTATAACTTCAGGTGATTCAAAACCAAAAAAATAAGTTTAAATTTATATAAGGTCACAATTTTTAGATTGTAATATTTTTAATAATATTAATTCTCAAAATATATACATATGTTCAATGATCTTATTAAAAGACACTGTTTTAAATGCCCAAAATTTTGATTTATTAAGAACTAATCTAATAATGTAAATTTATTTGAAAATGGATTTCAAAAGCAAAACTATAAACACTTTAGCCTTTACTGAGATTTATTTTGCCAATTAATCCGCAAAATATTTGAATTTTAAAAGTATACTGTGAACTGCTTTATAAAACGCTTCAAACAAAAATTTAGAATATTAATTAATCGTAATTAGTTATTAATTATACTTTAATATTGAAATGAGGAAAATATTCCGATAAAAATTATATAGGTCGATTATAAATTTTATTTGGTATCCCTTGTTCTTCTTTAATAAAAAAACGTTCTAATAAGTAAGTGCACTTGGTGGTTCGTACTTATTTGAATTTTTAGGATCACTAACATACTTCATTGTGTATTTAAAAGTTTCTTCGAACTCAAAATTTCTTGCAATGATTTTCTGCTTATTTGCATAAAATGAATCATAAAAGGTATCTGAAACATTATTCATATAAAATATTAAGGTATTTATATTCCTGTTTTTTTTATAAAAATCAATCATAACATAATCACTGTATGTCATAAGATTGTAACACCATCTATACCGCGTAAGACCGTTTCTTTGGGACATTACATGTGAAACTAAGCGCCGTATGAAATTTAAATAGCAATAAATTTCATACATAGTGTTCTCATATTTCAATTCATCATCTAAATAAAGGCATTTTTTTTTGAGAATCGTTATATAGCAACTTAAATAACTTATGACTTTCCAAAAATATACTCGTATAAAGAATTGATAGCGATTATTTGGATCTCCTACTAAAAATTCTGCTTGTATTCTGGAAATTTCATATGTTTTTTTTGAATCACTAATTCCATTTAGAATAATACATTTTGCCCATTCAGAATATTCAATAAGGCCTTGTTTAGAATTAGAATCATGCGCAATC
Source organism: Rhyacophila brunnea (assembly GCF_057557595.1). Taxonomy (NCBI): domain Eukaryota; kingdom Metazoa; phylum Arthropoda; class Insecta; order Trichoptera; family Rhyacophilidae; genus Rhyacophila; species Rhyacophila brunnea. The sequence continues at coordinate 2,026,779 of NW_028233069.1, read as the reverse complement.
AATGATGTATTATAGGACTGGATTTTATTAAAAACTTCAAAAAAAACCACTAGCATGTCTTCATATCGATAAATTTCTTTATTTAAGGAAATCTTTTCAAAAGATGCCATAATATTCTCTAAGAATTGATTGTTATGTTTTAATCTGTACTTTCGACGCTGTTTGTATATTTTATCGGAAGCAAATCGAAATTCATTTAAATAAAAATCTAAATTTTCAAGTTGATATATTTTAAAATCGTTGTTTATGTTTATAATGCCTTCCACATAGCTCCGAAAGCAAGATTTTGAAACATAGGTTTGAATAATAAGTGCCTCAATATTAGAAATTTGCTTTCCAGTATCGGTTTTAAGGATTTTCACTAAATTGTTTGAAATATCTAATGATCTTTTGCGGAAGTTGGTTATTTGATCTTTTTTAATTCCTGGGAATAGTTCACCATTATCAGCACCATCCTTTTCCGTCGATTTGAAGTACACTTGTGCGTCATCTTGATCATAAGAATCATTTAATTGTTCCGAATCTTGTTTAGTACATGAAAAATCATGTGAATTTTGGCCTTCGAGTTCCTGTGAAGGCATATTTTGGATTGCAATATTTTTAGTTTCTCCATAAAGTGGAGAGTTCCCTTGTAAACTTTTAATACAGCTATTTAAATTTACAATTTTTTTCAAAGGAAACATCCTTTGTTCTAATAAATATTGCTTACATTCGCTTTCATTCGGATTTATTAATTTATCTTGAGAGGCAAGAAGTTTGCACAGGAAGATAAGCATCATATATCAGTAAGACGTGAATATACTATTTAAATAATTGTTTGATGCTTTATATCAATAATATTAATCATTAAATTTTTATTGCTATGATCATAATAATATTGTGTTGATCATATATTTTTGCTTGTGTTGATCATAAATTTTATATAGTATTCTTTATATTTTTTATTGTATTTCTCTTAAAGGTTTTTTGTATTGAATATAAAAATTGTTAACGTATTCTTCATGTATTTTATATTGCATTCTTCATGGATTTTTTTTGCATTCTTCATGGATTTTTTATTGTATTGCTCATAAAATTTTATTGTGTTGATCATAAGCTTTTTATTGTAATGATCATAAAGTTTTATTGTGTTGATCATAAAATTCTTATTATATTGATTAAAAATTTTTTATTGTATTCTTTATAGATTTTTTATTGTATTCTTAATAGATTTATAATCATAAATTTATATCAAATTTATTTCCGTCTCCTATTTCGAATAAAATTTTCACATATTTTTATGAACTTTTAATGATCCTTGCACATAGGTTCGATTTTAAATATCCAATCGAAAAGGATAAATGATTAAAATTAGATACATTTAATGTAAATCTTATGAATCTTAGGGGTTTAATTATAACAACATATGTAACAATTCATCGAAAAACAATTTTAATTTTTGACCAATATTACATCTGTATATTTTGAATTTCTTATCTTTACTTTAAATGATGAGTTTTAAATATACCAATTATTTTTAAATCCTTATCATTTAACAAATCTAATATAACATGAATATTAATTAATTATGCAGAAAATAAATATATAATAATTTTATATAATATAATTCTATATTTTCTCTTTAAGATTACTTGATTTATTTCCCGTAGGCGCATCATATTTATCCACTTCTCTTATATCTTCTTAAAATCCTCCCCTCTATTCAAGAAATATGTGTTCGAGGGTTTGTTTGATCTTATGGTTTAGATATGTGCCTCGATTTGATGTGTGACTTCGATATATTTCAGGTACCTTTTACGATGTTGTGTTACCATTTCATCACATGTTAGTGCTTATAATATAATACGATACTAATATAATATAATATAAAAATTTTGATAAATCGACTTATTTAGATTTTTTTTAATCGCACTTTGATTCTTTTTAGGAATTTTGTTTATGACTATTAGAAATTATTTATTTATTTAATACACTCCCACATGTGTTCCTTCACATTTTCAGCAATTTTGTGATCTCTGGGATTAGACTGTTATATAAGCGGTTGTAAATATGGATTAATCGTGATGTTTCTATTATTCGTCGCTAGTTAACTATTATAAGATTACCATTCTATATTTACCCATGTCTTCGATGAATTAGGCGGGTTTTATTTCGATTTTATGGGCATTTTTTCTACGTCCTATACTACTTTATGCTAATCTGTTATCGTCTTGTCAGTATTGTTATGGTTTTACTTTCTAGTTTTAACAGACCGGCCTCTTTCAAGCATTTCTCGACAGGAAAAAATTCAAATGCATTGAGGGTGCTTTATTTTCGGTAAAAAGCATCTTCTGAAAAACTGCACCAAAATACAAATAATCATATGAATTTTTAATAATTAATCCTACAGTATTTGGCAGCCGTACAGTGTCAAAAAATTTTATGGCTAAAGATTTCATAAATACGCAAAAAAAAATGATTTTCAAAAAAGGTTTTTGGTTTTAGGCTTCTTTAGATCCACAAATTCTATGCAATATAAAATTTGTTTCACTAAAAAGGTTTTTGCATCATTAATACCTGTGCTGCACTCATTAGTTAAATCATATTGAATATTATTTTTGTGCTGGGAGCAAAAAAAAATTTAACATTCATTGTATACTTGAACAATTACTGTAAATTTTTCATTTTATTTTTGTGTTGTTCTTCTACATTTGAAAATAGTATGAGAAGATATCCGTGGTGAATTGTTGCGCAAATATTATATTAAATTTGGTATTTTATAAAATTTAGAACATAAAGAAGTAATTTTATTTAAATTAAATATTAGTAACACATTAAAAATTTAAATTGTAGTTATAAATTAGAAAAAATAACCGCCTATTCAATTTCTACATGTATTTCGATTCACAGAAAATGTCCTATATTCGAAAATCATTTAAAAAATTTGAAATAATGGTCTACGAAATTGTAAAATGTTAATAAATAAGATATAAAATGAAATCTTTAATAAAAATAATCAATTAATTCAAAATGGGCAAATTTTCTTGAATTAATATTAATTTTCGATACAGTAAAACGATATTTACAAGATATTTTTTTTGGCTAAAAAAATGTTGATATTTTCTTTAAGTACTCATCACTCGCCTAAAACTCAGCCGAGACCATTTAAAAAAAACAAAAAAGAAATTTATATTTGAATATATGGTAATATTATATATCTTATTATTACTCTTTTAATTCTCATTAATCAACTACTAAGTAGGGTTATTAAAGCTAGAGCCAGAAGATTTTAAAAACTTAGACGATTACACTAGGTAATTTTTGATTGAAAATAGAATACATATGCAATCGTTCACGACAGAAACGAATTTATTTTATAAGAAATGAACTATGGCGCGTTCTTGAAAGCACATAATTTAACTTCGAAAGATTACTCTTTCAGTCACAAAAATCACGTACTCATGAAATATTATAATAACCTAGGAAAGCGATTTTGCTAAAATATGAAAAAGTCAACGCTCCTAGTCTTAATAATAGATTTCTTGAAACAAAGTACGAAATAGTAAACCATGACTTTTAGACCTCGAATTAGAGCAAAAGAAGAGTTTATTGTGTAAAATAAAAACTTGAACCTACATCAAAAACTCTTTAATTGCATAAAAATACTAGGATCATCAAAGTGGATACAGTACGATAATTTAAGATCTTCAGAAAAAGCTAGGTTCTGTTTCATTCTAAAAAGTATTTTCTTAGGGTAAAAAAGGAAGATGCTCGCATTGTAACGACTCTTTTAAATTGTCGATCGCGTGGCAAGCAGATGCAAAAAAATGCTTGGGCATGACTATTCAAGAAGACATAACGAACTAGCATGGTTTCTTTACTTTATACTAGAAAGAAATATAATTAAACCCCCCCCCCCAAAAAAATCCGTAGAAATACAGTGCAAGAAATAGTTAAAAATGAATTTGAGGAGATCAAAGTAGATTCTAGAATTAAAACTGATATAAAACTATCACCATAAAGATCTATAATTATTATGTATTCTAAAAATAAGAACTAAAACAGTTCACAATGGAACTGGTGTGACTAGTATTTAAAATGAAAAATTAGGAAAGTATGATCTACAAGCCGTCGAGTTGTCATTAATATACAAATGAAAGACTGAAATTCTTACATATTTTAAAACTTGGGATGGTGTGGTAACACCATAAATATAAAATATATCTGAAAGAACTCGAAGTAACTAGCCTAATTGAGACATGTATAAAAATCCAGAATTAATAAATCTTAAACTGAGGAAGATATTTTAGAAGACTAAAGAGTGGTGAAATTAGCCCAACTATTAATACACTTTGCGCACGAGAGATCGAGAAAGTTGTGCTTAAGAACAAAAACTAAAATTACAACGAATAAATTGGCCCTAAAATAAATAAATAAATAAATAATTAATTAATATGCTCATTATAATAAAAAAAGAGAATTTGTATACGTTTAACAAAAGTAAACCATTGAACATTTGTTTATTTCCCTAAAACTAAATAAGAGGAGGAAATAATTAAACTTATAAATCAAAAACATTACATACCAATTTCAACTAAAGATTCTCATTTTTTTTTGTATTTGAATTATTTTTGGGAAAAGAACTTTTCGATCCATGTGAGTTTCTTTCTATAATATCGGCAATCTTGTATACGGTATAACTTATCGATATAAGAAGTTTTTGTTTTTTTTTTTAAAATAAATTTATGAATAAAATATCGGTATACATGATATTAATCAACAATTTTTTTCAGAATAAATTATTTATTGCTCTATAAAATTTTTCTGTATAGAAATGAAGTCGAATTACTGTATTTATATCATTAAAAAATACCTTTTCAGCAAATATTGCAAAAAAAATTATGTGGAATATTCTTTTAGCTATTTAATAAGATGAAAAGTGTCTTGAAATATTTTTAAACTGTAAAAAGGTAGTTTCTTTGCTGAATATCAAAAAAATGGATTATTATTACTTAGAATTTGACCTTTGAATTCTTAGTACATGATTATTACGATTTGTAAACTTTTTGTTATCTACGAATATAAACAAGAAAAAAGATAACATGAAAATGTATTATTATATTAGCTTGCAAGACAAATATATGTTTTAAATTAGAAATTTATGATTAAATAAGTAATATGATATGAATAATAGTGTATATAATGACTCATATTGTGTATATTTTCCTTGATAAATATGCTACGTCTCATATTTTTTCTCATTGAAAAACACATTAAAATTATATTTTGCGGTTGATTTATTAATCCTGCATTATAAATTTATTTGCAATAAAAATATTATAAAAAACCTGGCTATTATATTTTTTTTCATTCATAATATGATTTATATAAATTTCTCTAATTATAAATTTTATAACTATTTTACCGATTGTAATTTTAGTTTATGACATTATATATAGACTAAATTATTAGGCTTATTTTAATGGCTAAATTAATGGTTATAATTTTAGTTTTTGTTTTAGAGCCCAACTTGCTTGATTTCCCGTGCTCACAGCGTATTTATACTTTCAGATATCTTATCCCTTTTGAATTCTTCTTCAATATAATTCCTCATTTCGAGACCTATTAATCAAAAGTCCTTCACAAGCTTAAGATTTATATATACTCCTCGATCTGGTTTGGTGACTTCAAGTTATTTCGGCTACCTTTTATTATACAGTGTCACAAACAGGTCTTAGCAGAATATAAACACAAGGTTTAAATTAATTAATATCAATCGAATATAATTTTTTCTTGTAGGCTCAGTAAAAAAAACAGAATATGTACTTTCATTTATGCCTAAAATTATATAACCATACTCCCCAACAAATTAGGCATATATGAACGAAATTCAATTAAAATATTGCTTAAATTTCATTTATGTATTCTGGTAAATCTAAATACTGTTCCACAAAGTAAAATACATTTCGGCCTTAATTTTTAGTCTATATAATTATAATTAGTCTAGTTATTAAAAAATTTGTTCTTTCTTATTTGTGCTTTTTTAACCAAATCCTGATTGGATGCTCAAAATTTGTGAGTCATTTTAGAATAATAATATTATTGAATTACTCATTGTATAAATGTATTAAGAAAACATACAAGTATTTTTCTGCGACCTTTTTGGGCTTACTTAAAGATACTAGATGACCACTTTATTTTTTGTGTATAAATTGAATATATGATTATAAATATTCAAACGTAGAATTTAAAGTTAAAATAATGTGAATTTAAAGGAATTTATATATCAAAAATATTTTTTCCAAAAAAAAGATTACTTGATATTTTATAAGTCGGACATAAATTTTATTCAGTATTCATACTTTTTTGATTGGAAAAAACAAAGTTTTTGATTAAGTTCACTTGGAAGTTCAAAAGCGTTTGAATTATTGGAATCTGTAACATACTTAATTATGTATCTGAAAATTCCTTCAAAGATATCAACTGCTGTTTTATTGTTCTGTGAATAATTAATTATTGCAGCATACAAACGATTTGAAACATTCTGCATATAGTGGGATAAGTTGCCTGAATCCCTGTTATTATCAAAAAAATCAAGCATAATATAATCATAATTTACCACTATTACATACCACCATCTAAAGCCAATGTAGCGAGAATTTTTAGAAATTACATATAAATTTAGTCGCCTTATAAAATTTTTATAGAGATATAATTCATATTGAATATTTTTATCCTCCCCTCTGTTATTTAAATATAGGGATAGAACTTCGTGATTTTTTATAAAAATACTTAAAAATTTGATGACCTTCCAAAAAAAAACTCTTACAACAAATAAATATAGGTTGTTTGGGGATTTGTGCATATATTCACCCCAGATTCTAACAAATTCTGGAAAAATTTCATAAACTATGCACAAATGACTATTATCTTTTAAAATAATATTGGTCGCCCATTTCCAATATTTGATTAAAATTTCTGCTTTATCATTTTCAGGCAATTTTAATGTTGAATTATACAATTTAATACTATTAAAAACCTTTAAAAAAGCCACTATCAGGTCATCATATTTATAACTTCCTATTTTTGTGAATTCAACCTCGAAAGAAGCAATTATTTTCTCTAAATGGTCATGTATATATATAGTGTTATCTGCAGATAAAGTTTTGTTTCGATTTTTAAGCTCATAATTATACCTAAATTCCATGTCAAAATCAAAAAATATTCTCTCTTGATAAATTTTGAAATTTATATTTTTTTCGCACATGTTTCTAATATATTCCCTGATGTGAGATTTTGAATTTTTAGAAGGATTCGCATCGCCTTTATCTACAAAAATTGACAATATATCATTAGTTTTATGTTTTTTTTTAATTTTAGCTGAAAGATCATCTGAATCTATGCCGCGACTAGCTTTATTCTTACTAATAGCCCGATGAGTTACGAGATTTAGTGCACCTTGATTTCCTTTCCGTATTGAATTATCTTCTTTGATATATTTAATTCTAGATTTATCCGATCGTTCTGTTTGTTGTAATGAACCTGTAAATTCAGCAGTTTTAATGGGTTTAAGTTCCTGCAAAGACGTTCCTTGTTTTATTAAAACCTTTTTTTCGATAAAATTTGAAATTTCATCTTCACGATGCACGATTTGTGCAGAATCTACAGTTTGTTTATTTAATAAATGTCTAATGCATTCCACATCATTTTGGTCCATAAATCTGTCTTGTGTGGCAAGAATTTTAAACGAGACAAGAAGAAATAGTTTCATATTTTTTATTGGCAATTCTTATGTTATTTATGTTATTTTTTTTGATATTATCTAGGATATTGATTAAAAATTTTATATCATTGATCATATTTTTTTTTAATATGGATTGATCATTATTTTTATATTTTTTTGATTATTACTTTTCAAATAAATGCATCTTTACTTTGCATCATTCTAATTTTCATGTACAAGTCAGCTATGCGTTTCACAAATTTTATTTTAAATTTAACTGATCCATTGCACGATTTGAATCCTCTAACTTCATAAAAAAAGTGCTTAATTTGAGCACACCTTTTTCTGTAGAATCTTATGAATTTAAGTTCCAGAGCTCGTATTCTTTGTATAAAATGATCAGTTAACCTATTATCCTTTATATTATTATATATTTAACAAATCTTCGTTTTCATTGTGTATAATGCATGTTCCTTTAGAAAAATGACAGAAATGGTCATAGTATAATGATGAAAGTTGTGATTAGGTAATTTAGAGGCCGATAAAATAGAAAATATAATATAAGCACTTAATACCAGGCGGATTTTAATTTACTATATATCATGTGGTTGAAATTTCTCGAATTTATATCGAGATCAGTTTTTTAAAAATGGTGGCAGAATGAACGATAGAAATAAAAATATCGGATTTAAGTAATAAAAACGAATTTAGATTGACTGAAGACTAATAAATACAGTAAAAATCTTTCAAAATCCACTATTTAAGATACTTTTTGCATTTACACTATCTTTAGATGTAAAACATAGAAGCCAATGGTATATGCAAGCAATATTGTTAAAAAGTGTTCGCACATGTATTTTGATTCAATAAATATAAATTGATGTTGCGTGTTCTGGTAATACCAAAAAAAGTTGGATTACAAATATTCAATCTCAATGAATCATGATGCAATTACCATAAGGTAAAAAATCGATGCAATTCACAAAAATATTATGATTTTTTAAATTTATTATCCTAAATATTTTAAACACCATAATGTTGGATATATTTAATATATAATATTCAAAATTTTACCGACCAAAAGTTTTATGTGTTTTGTTTTAATATGATATATCTTATATTGTTTAAAAAAAATTACCTTATATTACTAAAATACTTATCTAATTATAGTTCCTTTATTATTCCAAAAATCCCTTGACATCATAAATTCATTATTATATTTTATTATTAGATCTTAAACTCAATGCTTAAATTTCAGTTTATAATTTTTACAGCGAAAAATATTTAAAAGAACCCTCGAACAGTCAACATGGAAAATTTACTGTCTGGAATTGTGTGATTTTTCAATAAATTTTCTTAAATAGGAGTTTTAAAATAGTATGAGATGATATCTGCAGAGAGCATTATTTGCTGAATATTTTTTTGGATTTATTAAATGAAATATCTTTTTATAATTTGGGTCACAAATAATAGAAATAAGGCTTTTTTTTAATTTATAACAATAAATAGTTGATTCGGTTTGAATTAAACAATATTAAATTATCATTGAAGTTTTTTCTTAATTTTCAAAAATTAATCTTGCTATAATTTTTGCAATATGTTTCTGCATCAAAAATTATGAATTATATAATATAAAAAATTTATCTGTAAAATTGAAAAAAATAAATATCATAAATATTTAATATCTGCAGATAAAAATTTTAAATTATATTGAATTAATGGTAGTTAAGTTTTTTATGGTAAAAAGAAAGTTGAAGTGTTATTTGTGCCTATTTATCGCTTTACTCATACTTATATAATATATATTATAAAAACAAAAATGTAATTTATATTGTAAATATCAAAAAAATAAAGATCTTTAACTATGCTTTATATAAAAATTAAAATGAATAAAATGATAACCAATTCAAAAAAATATATTTGTAATGTAAATTTTTTTTATCGAAATTTATTGGTAAAAAGCCACATAAATGTATTATGTTTTAGAAAAAAATCCGGTTTTATTATCATTTTGTCCCGTGCATTTTATGGAATTAAATGACGTTCAATCATATTTTGAATAAAATATATGTATAGACGATTGTATACAAGATATGCTCTAAAAATATACTCTTAAAATTATGATTTTGATCACAACGTTAACTTTAAAGATTCTTAAGTTCCTCTATATTTTATTGATACAGTTTTAATCGGCACTTTATTTAACATGAGATTAAAAAAAAGTACTAATACAAAGAATATACATAAATTAAGCTTAAAAAAATGTAAAAAATATATTCATATTAAATATGCACAAAATTGAATTTATATTACATTAAATACACCTTTTGAATGTTTAATACATACCAATTGACTACTATGCTTTATAATATCTTGCGAATTACATGATCTATAATTTTTAAAATCAAAAGTATACTGAAAAAAATCATGAAAAAGTACTTAAGATGTCCAAGAATTATAACCAAAATACGAAAATAATTTTATTTTTGTGAAATATACATTTTTTTGATTCTAGAATGTAATATTACTGCCATTATCTATACAAAAAATCATATTATACAGTTGGTGTACTTTTAGTGCTTTTAAAATTTTTGAAATGTAATGCTTGTATCAAATTCTGCTATTAAACTGTTTTTTTTAAACTAAACTATCCATATATTTCTATATTATCATTTTTTCAAAATGTTTATTAGCATTGATTTGTTATATATTCAAAAATCAACAAGATTCCTGCCATATTTGATTGTTTATTTAAGCTGCTTACGCTAAACTATATTTCATAATTTTTTTTATTAAGGCCCTTACATTACTATTTCGATCATAATTTATCATCTATCACCCCGATTATGGGGTGTCTAATGCCATGAAAAAATGAAAACCTTAAAGATTAAATCCGATATCTTATTGAAAAAACCAATTTAAGAAGTATATACACAATATTTAATCAATTTATTTAAGAAAAAAATACTTTTAGAAAATTTTATCAGAGAATTTTATGTCTAAAACAAAAAAAAATTTATCTGAATTTTAAGGTAAATCGGAGAAACTGCATATAAAGTTGAAAACTTACTAATACACATATAATTGTCAAAATAAAAAAGACTGATATTTAATTATTGCATGGCCGACCAGAATATTTTGGTATTAACAAATAGAAAAATTGTAATCTCATTAATGAAAGCGGAAATTATATATTGTGAAATTTCAATGATGTTGATTATTGGAAGCTAGGAAATATTATATACTAGTCGGTGCGTTCTCACCAATTTAAAAATTCAGAGCACAAATAGTATCGTACGTGATAATATGGAATGCAGTTTTTACAAAATACCATAAACGCATGATAAATAGTTGAAATTCCGATGGAAGAGAAGCCGACAAATGATTAGATTATAGAAAACTTATGAATTAAAAATGCTTTAAAGAAGAGGAATTCTTTATGAGAATATTAAAACAGATGAGTTGAAACATATTCTATAACAGAGTTTAGAAAGTTGCTATAATAAATTTGATTAGTTAATATCGAATGACCCCTCATAGTTTTGATACAAACTGGATTTTTACAAAGTCTTATTATTGTATTAACTACATAAAAAAAACCTTTGCTATAATAAAAGTCATGGCATGGGATTGTGTTGTCACCAATACCATATGTCTTATATTAAGAAATTGGGGATTCCAACGAAAGAGAAGGATATGCACAAACAATAATATTAGAAAATACATAAATGTAGAATTTTTACGTGTAGAAGATATATTGAGGAAGACTTTAAAGATGATGTGCTTGAAAAGAGCATATCCCAAATTTGTAATATAGAGCAATCTAAAGTTTTGTGCGAACAAACATCAAAGTATAAAAGAAAAATTAGCACTTGAACAAATATATTCTTGAAAGGCTATATAAAAATATATTGAAAGACCATATAAAAATATATTCTTGAAAAGCTATATAAAAATATATTTTTGAAAGGTTATATAAAAATATATTCTTGAAAGGCTATATAAAAATATATTCTTGAAAGGCTATATAAAAATATATTCTTGAAAGGTTATATAAAAATATATTTTTGAAAGGTTATATAAAAATATATTCTTGAAAGGCTATATAAAAATATATTCTTGAAAGGCTATATAAAAATATATTCTTGAAAGGTTATATAAAAATATATTTTTGAAAGGTTATATAAAAATATATTCTTGAAAGGCTATATAAAAATATATTCTTGAAAGGTTATATAAAAATATATTTTTGAAAGGTTATATAAAAATATATTCTTGAAAGGCTATATAAAAATATATTCTTGAAAGGTTATATAAAAATATATTTTTGAAAGGTTATATAAAAATATATTCTTGAAAGGCTATATAAAAATATATTCTTGAAAGGTTATATAAAAATATATTTTTGAAAGGTTATATAAAAATATATTCTTGAAAGGCTATATAAAAATATATTCTTGAAAAGCTATATAAAAATATATTGAAAGGTTATATAAAAATATATTCTTTAAAGGTTATATAAAAATATATTCTTGAAAGGCTATATAAAAATATATTCTTGAAAGGTTATATAAAAATATATTTTTGAAAGGCTATATAAAAATATATTCTTGAAAGGCTATATAAAAATATATTCTTGAAAGGTTATATAAAAATATATTTTTGAAAGGTTATATAAAAATATATTCTTGAAAGGCTATATAAAAATATATTCTTGAAAGGTTATATAAAAATATATTTTTGAAAGGTTATATAAAAATATATTCTTGAAAGGCTATATAAAAATATATTCTTGAAAAGCTATATAAAAATATATTTTTGAAAGGTTATATAAAAATATATTCTTTAAAGGCTATATAAAAATATATTCTTGAAAAGCTATATAAAAATATATTCTTGAAAGGCCATATAAAAATATATTGAAAGGTTATATAAAAATATATTCTTTAAAGGCTATATAAAAATATATTCTTGAAAGGCCATATTGTATCAAATGAGTAAAAAAATAAAATGCGAATCTAAAATAATTTTTGCCCATCTTGATATAATAAGATACCAGTCCGAAAATCGATTTCTTAAATCTGTGAACTTAAGTAAAATGAGAAACCACAGTAATATGTTTAAAAATAAAATACAGTGAAGTTCTTGCTTTAAAATTAAAATTGATGTAATTTTTCGAATAAGACACATAATAATTAAATTCACCATATAAAACACAGACTTACAATATAGTGATGAAGTTCAATATTTTATTATTAAGATTAAAAATTGTTTTTAATTAGAAACATAAAAACAGATTATAAATAGGTTCTGCTAGAAATTCCTCAGTCGTAATACTTAGTGTAGTTTTTCTTTGTTATTTGAAGTTTGTTTTAATCGGAATTTAAATTCGAAATTTTTTTTATGGTATCTTAAATTTCGATTTACTTTCTTCTCTTGCATATAATTTGTAAAATACAGGCAATATTTGTGGGAATTAAATACATGGTGTTTATTATATTATTTAATGGCAAAATATTTGAACAAACATATATAACCTACACAATAAATTGTTTTTTTTTTAATTTTATCTACATACACAAAAAATGGAATCTAACAAATAATATTATGAGATTATAGATTATTTTAATTTAAAATGAATATATATAATTTTCCTAGCCACCGACATATAATTTTAAAAGAGAGCCGGAAATCTCGTAGCAACACACAAAAAATCGTTGAATAATTCAGAATCGAATTCATCATTCATAGGGTAGTTGTGTTCTTCCAAAATGACCAATCCTTCTTCGTCTATGACAGTTCCAGAGACACACAGATAGTCCTTTGTATAACTGTGTAGTCCAGAGAATTTTATTGGTACTTCGCCTTTTTTTGTTTGAATATAGAGAATTGGATTTTCTATTCGGCTTACTTTTCCTATTACGCTGACTTTATCACCTTCTTTTAGCTCTTCTTTTGATGTTACATACATTTAAAGGGGAAGTTTATTTTTTCTAATATTGATTATGATCGTTTAATTTAAGTGATACTCGAATTATAAGTCAGTAAAATGTTAGGAAGATATGAATTTAAAAATTTATTTTTTTAGGCTACTATATTAATGCATACGTACAAGTATATTAAGGAGATGAGAATTCCAACAGAAGCATACAAACAAACATAGGATTGGAAAAGATACTTGAACCATTGAGTCTGGAAAGAAAATGTGTATTGAATAAGATTTTAAAGATAACTAGGTGGAAGAAGTATCTGTCAAATATTATCTAAAAGGAATATTGAAGTTTTGCTTGAACAACTACAAAAAGTTTAAAATCAAATAGCCTACGAATAAATTATTTGTTGTGTACGCACAAACAATAAATATGAGGAAATATTTGACCCTTTTAGTCTTAAATAGACAAGATGCTTCTGGGAAGCTTAAAAAGATAATGATGTTGTTAAGTTTTGAGCAAATCAGCTCTATAGAACAATCTAAAGTTTGATTAAACAAATTTTTAGAGTTAAAAATAAAGATTTCTTATAAAATATATTTTTATTCAACCAAAACCTTAGTTTCTTTAATAGAACAAGTTTTTTAATACTTCTTCAATCGTATCATCTTTATAACCTTAATTTATGTAATCCTATAAAGATTTTTCAACTCGAGTATTTTTTAAGTCCTAATATTTGGCATGCACTTCTTCTTCTGGGAGCCCTTATGTTCGCTTAATATCTGACTTATGATCAAAACTCGTTGGATTTTATTAAGGCCAAACTTAGGTAAAATTATAATCAAAAAAATAAAATATGGACTAACAGGTAACAAAACGCAATTTTAGCGAATTATATTGATGGTTGTTGCTGTTTTTAGTGATTTATATGTAAAAATAAATATATAACACAAAAAGATAACAAGCACAATGTTTAAATAATTAAAAAAATCTTGTATTTATTTATAAATATATCAATTTATGATTTTAAACTTTAAATGCAGGCTGAATTTCCAGATTACCTTAAATAATAATATTAACTTGATTTTTTTTCGCTTTATATAAGATCATTATATATAATATTTTATATGAAACGATATGCATTACATGAATTCCAATTAAGACCCAAAATTCCGCGCATAAAATTTCCAAAAATATTTGGATTAAAATCAGAAACTGATCACCCAATATAGTACCTTGAAAAATATTTTTTATTCGATTTTAAAGCCCGTATTTCGGAAACGAAAATAAATTAGAAGGATATCTAGTGCTTTTTTTTCTAAAAATTGTATATAATGCGAAATATTTCAATTTTATAGCTAAAAATGATTTAATGAAAAATATGAAAATTTAAAAGAAGAAAATCGTATATTTAGCCATTAATAAATCCTAGAAACCTCAAAATGAATTTCTAGTTCAAGTATTATTTAAAATTTACGTAGAAAACTGTAATAATATTTTTATTTTTTTATAATCCATCAAATATTATTTAAGTTAATTTTTCTATCAAATTAATCATACAAGATATTTATATAGAAATTTTATAGATAAATAAAAGTTATTTTACTTTTGATGACAATTTACAACAATTTAAATTTATGCCTTAACATATTTACAATAATACATAGATATATTAAATCATTTAATAGAGCAGTTGTGCAATAATGTTCCGAATGTGCTGACTGCGTCTCAATGGATGGAATCGATAAAAGAAACTTAATTCATACATAAAAAAATAAAAAATTATTTACTAGTATATTTATGAATATGTTTAATTTGATTTTTAGCTATCTAATCTTGCTCAAGAAAAACTTTAGATTGCTTTATAGAATTATTTTCTAATACTTCAAAGTATATTCATCCTTTATAGATTCCAAAAGGATTCTTAATTTATAAAGAATTCCTGTAATCCTAGTGTTTGTGCTGAAATTGGATTTCCCAACGCTTTAATATGAAACTTGGGTTATTTTATGTGTGGGGATTCATATTTACATACTTATTGTCTGTAAATTTTGAAGAGCTTTTTTAAGTAGTTTTATTTAAATTAATTTACTATTAATACACCAATATGTCATTAAAACGATATTTCTTATTTTTAAAGTCTACATGCCAGTTTGACCGATCCAAAAATATAGAAAGTTAATTGGCACAAATTAAGTTTATTAGTTGGTATTACTCTTTGTAGTTAGCCATATTTAATTATTTTCTAATAATATGGGATCATTACAAAATAATTCAGATATTTTATTATTCGGGGTTTTCATATATTTATGCTTTAATTGCTCATTATTAAAAATAAATTGTTTGTAGATTTTTGCTACATCCATTTTGATATATTCTTCTTGGTGCATTTTTTTGTTTGGAAAATCACTTATAGCCAATATTTGTTATTAATATTACTTGTTTATGTTAATTACCACCAAAGTTCTTGATATAATTGTGTAACGGGATTCATTAGATAATTTCATAATTTGTATTTCTAAACTAATGCCTCAGTTTCATTTATTTATGTACGCTTACCAGCTTTCGTTAACTAACTTTCTTATGTATATTTACGTATCCGAACTTTATAATAAAAATCAAAACTAAATTTCCTAAATAAATTTCTTAAGTTATGTTTACGTGTCCAAGCTTAGTAGTAAAAATCAAAACTAAATTTTCTTAAATATGAATATTTACGCATCTGAGCTGAATAAAAAAAACATGAAACTAGATTTCTTAACTAAATTTCTTAATATATATTTACGTATCCGAGCTTTATATTAAAAATCAAAACTAAATTTTCTTAAATATGTATATTTACGCACCCAACCTTGATGATAAAAACGAGAATCTAAATTTCCTAACAAAATTTCTTAAGTTATGTTTACGTGTCCGAGCTTTATAATAAAAATCAAAACTAAATTTTCTTAAATATGCATATTTACGCATCTGAGCTGAATAAAAAAAAATGAAACTAGATTTCCTAAATAACTTTCTTATTATGTACATTTACACATCTGAGATTGATAATAAAAATGAGAATGGTGATCAATATTTTTTTGATCTATTTTATGGATTATTCAACCTATGATACTTATTTAATAGTACGATATTTCAAAAAAATAATTTTATCCATAAATTTTACGAATCACAATTATTTCAGAACAAAAGCTTTACATTTTACCAATTAGATTTCATATATTAAATTTGAATGATTCTCAATGCAGTAAATTTGAAATACAATTTATAAATACAAACCAATACAATCTTGATTTAATTGATTACCAAATATATTCGAATAGAAAAAAAAACATCAATACATTTCGATCATTCTTTTAATGATCCTTTTTTTTATGATCATTTTTGGAATAAAATTGATATATACCATAAAAAGCCATATTGAATCTATAACTCGATTAATATACCAATCCATAAATAGGAATACTTTTTTTTAAATTGAAATAAATTTTGATATTTTTTGAAATGTGAAGATTTTGATAATAATGTATTAAATGTTTTTTTTCGAGAATTAAGATTTAATTATTTTGGATATTCGTGGGATTTTATTTAAAAAAAGATATGTGGTAGATGTATAACCTTTTTATAATAATGACAGAGGCAACAGATATATGTTTTTTTCCCAATATATTTCTTCTATAATTTTTAAAAGGAATGCTTTTTTTTTTAGATTAATTGGGTAAGAGAATCACTGTAAATTTATTTATAAACTATTTTTTATATTTAATTTCAGTTTTAAAAAAATCATTTCTGATAAAATATTTAATACTAATAAATATTTTTAGTTGTGAATGGATACATTAAGCTTTAAAAATATTTTAATACCTTTTTTTTATTTATTTCATATATTTATATTGCAGTATTTACTTAATTTAAACTTAAATTTTTACAGTTTCTGTTTATTTACCTTTTTATATATATAATA
Source organism: Rhyacophila brunnea (assembly GCF_057557595.1). Lineage (NCBI taxonomy): Eukaryota > Metazoa > Arthropoda > Insecta > Trichoptera > Rhyacophilidae > Rhyacophila > Rhyacophila brunnea. The sequence goes on along the minus strand of NW_028233069.1, from coordinate 2,009,183 downwards.
ATAAAATATATAGTATATTCAGTTATATCATAATAATTTTTATTTATTTCATATATATATATTGTAGTATTTACTTAATTTAAACTTACATTTTTACAGTTTCTGTTTATTTAGCTTTTTATATATATAATAATAAAATAAATAGTATATTCAGCTATATCATAATAATTTTTAATTTTTATCTTATAAAACATAGAATAAACTTATCTACTACCATTAAACTAATATTTTTATGGTGCTTATATATTTATTTTTATATACAGCAATAGAATAAATAGTATATTCAGCCATGCAATTGATGAGTTTATAAGTTTTAATTAAATAATAAATATAAAAATTCTTTATCTTTATTGCTCTGTATTTATCTTATTATGAATTAAGCAGCATGCCACTTTTTATATTTTCTTCTTACTGTTATTTAAGTGCTCTACAAAAAAAAATGATTTAATGCTTTCAAGTATATTTCTAAAATTGCAATCTATCAAAATGTAACAATGTAGATATAATTAACAATTTAAAAACATAAACTAATATTAACAATGTGATTTCAATGAAAATACGCACTGTTTTAGGAATATTTTAAAATTCAAGGACGTGCCGAAGATTTGCAGACAAATCACAAAAACCAAGCATACACATATCAGATATAAATTTTCCTATTAAATGTCATTAAGTGTCACGAGTGCAAGTTATTAGAGATATTTAATTTAGAACCAAAGAAATTCATTTGACAAAAATATTTTTTAAAAGATATTTACCCATAAAAAAACTCAAAGATGATATTTACAAGTTATTCAGATGTGAATGATTTAGTGTATCATTATTTATTGGAAATGGGATATTATCATTCAGCATTTGTATTTTCGAATGAAGCTGTTTTGAAATGTTTTAGTCGTGGTCAAAGTAGAGTTGAATTCGGTGGGAAGCGTGATTGTATGGATGTTAATTTAGTGGGGGAAGATAATTTTGATTTTACGTGTAGTGTAAATTCTGTTAATGTTATTAAAAATAATTCAGATATGAACTCCATTAATGAATTTAAGAGTAATGCTGGTTTAAATTGTATCAATGGCTTAAAGAATAATTCAGATATAAATTCCATTAATGATTTTAAGAGTAATGTAAATTGTACTAATGGCTTAAAGAATAATTCAGATATAAATTCCATTAATGATTTACAGAGCAATATTATGGATACAAAAGATTTAACGAACCATATTCGAGATATAAATAATTTAGAGAAAGATATAAATCTCGAAAATAGGGTTAATTTGGCTGTAAGAGAAATTCAACTGGAAGAAGCAAGTATATCTAATAATGATAAGACTAAAAAAAGTAAGACACGTGTTTTACAAGATAAAAAATACCATGTGCCAACGATAAATTTGGTTGATTTGGTATCCAAAGGAATGAGGTATTTTTATGTAGAGACACATCTGAGTGGTGGTATTTTTGATGAATGTAATGGGGATTTTACTATTTGGGAGCATTCCTGTTATGATGAGTTGAATAATACAAAGATGGATTTAAAAAATAGTGAAGTATACTATTCAAAAGATAATAATCAAAATAATCATGATAATTGCAAGGATATTAAAAATAGTGATAAGACCAATAATATAAGCGATATTAACAGCGAAATGAAAAATGGTGATAACACCAATAATATAGGTGATATTAACAGGGACATTCAAAACAATGAGGATATTAGAAATAGTGCGGACATTAACAGAGATATTCAAAACAATGAGGATATTAAAAATATCAACGATACTGATAACTTAAAGGATATTGAAAATAGCGTGGATATTAATAGGTATAAAAAAAATAATAGCGATATATATAATAGTATGCCTGACTCAAAACCAACATATTTCGAAGAAGATAAAATATCGCTTGCTCCAAAAGAAAGGGGTATTAAAATAAATTCATTGATAGAAAATACAAAAGAAGAAGAAAGAATTAATTCAGATAAAGAAATAAAGAATGCAGAAAGTAATATAACCGTAAAAAATTTCGATAATACTGATTCAAACAGAAATACTATAAATGATGATGATTATCAAGCAATTTCTATAAACAAAAATGTTTTATCGACAAATGAACCAAAGTCGAATGAGTTATTCAAGACTCCATTCCATTTATCTGTAAAAGAAAAACCACTTACCATTACAAAGGAGAGTTTAAATATAATCGATACCCCAATACATCCGAAAAAAACTGCAGATCCAATTAGTCCTCTCGAAAGAACCATATCTAATTCAAAATTAGATTATATGGAAGTTGGTGCATTAACAAAAGATTCTAGATATATTGCCCATAAACTTAATGATAGTAGAACATGCTCCAAAGATATAGCATCTATAAATAAAAAGAAACGAAGACTAGAAGAACAAGAAATTAAAAGAGGATCCGGAATATTTCTCAAGAAAAAAAGAATTCACAAAATTGATAGAGGATTTGAAAATATTACGTGTAAAGAAAACAAGGCTAATGATACAGTGTTAGACACTGATAATTATAAAAACAATATTTATGACCTTGATAAAACAATCCCCGCATTGAATGATAATAGAATGAATGAATGTAAGAATGATGGTAAAGAATATGATTTTATGAATATTGATAAAAATACAACTGACTTTAATCAGTGCAATGATCAAAACATCCATAATAAAGATAATCCTACCATCAACAATGAAAATATGCACATCAAAGATGTCAATAATATGAAGCATGAAGGTATTGATGCTATTAAAGATAATCTTAATCTTGACTCAGCAAAACAGAAAAAAGAAAATAAAAAGAAGATCAATGGTTTAAATAGCATTTCTGAGTCACCTGATGATACAATCTTAAATTTTAATAAAGAAAAAGATAATATACTGTCTACTAATGGCATTGAAAAATTCACAGAGACTAGAATCAATATAGATACCCTTAAAAACATGGGCAATTTATATACTAAAGATATTTCCAATGACATTTATAATAGCGAGACAATTATTGATGCTTCTAAAAATAATATTAATATGAATAGTAAAGATATATCTAATGCCATATCTCATAGAGAGACGAACATTGATACACTTAAAAATATAAGTAATTCGAATACTAAAGATATATCCAATGCCACCTCTAATAGAGAGACAAATATTGATGCACCTAAAAATATAGGTAATTCGAACACTAAAGAAACAACTAATGCCAATGAAAGCATAATGACAAATGTGCACAATTCAAGTAGTATAGAAAAACACAATGCCAATATAAGTAATTCGAACACTAAAGAAATAACTAATGCCAATGAAAGCATAATGACAAATATGCACAATCCAAGTAGTATAGAAAAACACAATGCCAATATAAGTAATTCGAATAGCATAGAAACAAAAAATGTCGAATATTCGATAAAGAAGAAACCAGTGGGCAGGCCACCAAATATTTTACACAATCCAAGAAAAAATTCGGAGTCTAGTAATAGAAAAAACGAAAATAATAGTTCTAAGGGCAATATTAATGACCTAAGTAATGTTAGTATTATGGATCACAATTTAGATATCGGGAAATATGGAAAGGTAATGAGCGTTTCCGATAGAAACACAAGCACATATTTAAAAAACAGAAAACGTAACAGTGCTGAAAATCTTGATATTGATTTAATATCCAATAAGGATTCCTTTATCAAATCTTCTATACTCCAGACTCTTGGGCCTCATTCTTCTCCTTCACCTCATATCAAATTTTATGTTTCTAAAGAGTCTACAGACAACATAGATATAGTTTCAACTGCTTCAACCAGCGGAACTGTTCGTATATTCATGGATTATGTTCTCGTGTTTGAGACTGATCTTAAAGACGAAATCACATGCATGGAATGGATATCCGAAGGAATTTTGTATGTTGGGTTATATAACGGAAGTATAGCAAGAATAAGCAAAAACAATAATGACCAAGAATGGAACGTACAGAAAAGAACTGTACATTCAGGTCCTGTTTTTGGAATGGACTACATCAAAAAAGGTAATTCAAATAATAAAGATAACCATGACAGCGGAAGAGGGTCTCTATTAACCGTAGGATTCGATGGTAAAGCAACAGTATCATCGGGATGCATGAAAGAAACGGCAATACTAATGAGAATATATTCTAAACCAATTCTAGATTGCTCATGGGTAGATCCAAAAACATTCCTTACATGTGGAAGCGAATTCGATATCGGAATTATAAGGCTCGAAGACAGTACAAACAAAAGTAAAGATAATAACAAGGGATCAAGCACAGTAGAATACCTAAAAGGTCACATAAATACCGTTAACAAAGTTTCATGCATGAACGGAATAATAGCATCATCATCCGACGACTCATACTGTATGCTATGGAACCTGACCCTGGAACAAAGTGTAACACTATCTGGTCACTCAAAAAGCGTATTCTCACACACATGGATGGGTGATCCCAAACAAAGAAATAACACAATGCAACTAGCATCAATAGGAACAGACTGCAAACTAATCATATGGAGCACTGAAACTGCGGCACAAGTTAACACATACACACACCCCAGGCAAATACACACCCTGGATTACAACCACACCATGGGTATCATCGCTACAGGCGGATGCGACGGAATTGCTCGTATATGGGATAAAAGAATGGAAAAGGAAGCTCACATGATTAACTTGTCATCAAATAAAGGCCAAGGTAAAATCATAGAGGTTCTAGAATTTGGAAAAACAAGAAGTGATGCCACTATTCTAGGTGCTGCACTATATAATGGAGACCCAGTCATTATCGATCTGAGATACACATAAGATGTCGTCTATTTCTAAAATCGTAATTCATATAAAATTTAAATTTATTTACAAATATCAATCTCTAAAATAGTATATCAATTTTAATATAGTATAAAATTCAATCCTTTATTTATATATCAACAGTTTAATGTTTAATAAATTCAAAGCTTTATTTATATATCAAGATTTCAATGTTGGAAAAAATTCAATCCTGTTTTTATATATTAAGATTTCAATGTTCGAGAAAATTCAATCCTGTATTTATATATCAAGATTTCAATGTTCGAGAAAATTCAATCCTGTATTTATTTATATTTCAAGATTTTAATGTTGGATAAAATTAAATCCTTTATTTATTTATATATTAATATTTTGATAATGGAAAAAATTCAAACCTTCATTTATATATCAAGATTTTGATAATGGAAAAAATCGAATCCTTTATTTATTATATATCAAGATTTTAATGTTGGATAAAATTAAATCCTTTATTTATTTATATATTAATATTTTGATAATGGAAAAAATTCAAACCTTCATTTATATATCAAGATTTTGATAATGGAAAAAATCGAATCCTTTATTTATTATATATCAAGATTTTAATGTTGGATAAAATTAAATCCTTTATTTATTTATATATTAATATTTTGATAATGGAAAAAATTCAAACCTTCATTTATATATCAAGATTTTGATAATAGAAAAAATCGAATCCTTTATTTATTATATATCAAGATTTTAATGTTGGATAAAATTAAATCCTTTATTTATTTATCAAGATTTTAATGTTGGATAAAATTCAATCCTTTATTTATTTATTAATATTTTGATAATGGAAAAAATTCAAACCTTCATTTATATATCAAGAGTTTAATGTTGAATAAATTCAACCCTTTATTTATGTATCAAAGAAAATATGATCTGCTAGCATCTGAGCTGTCATTAATATACAAGTGCAAGACAAAAATTATCCCATATGTTATAACATGAGACGGTGTGGTGACACGATATCATAAAAAGTACCCGAAGGAACTAGATGTCACAAATTAGGTTGAGACATATATACAAGCCTTGGGATTGAGAAAAACCCTTGAATTAATAGGTCTCAAAAGGGAGAGGTAACTAAGAAGACTTTGGAGAGGAGAAGATAACCGAAAGTATAAATACGCCGTGCGCGCAGGGAATCAACAAGTTGGGCTCATGAACAAATACTAAAATTATAACTACTAATTTAGCCCATAAATAAAAAATAAATACATATCAAGTCATTAATGTTGGATAAAATTAATCCTTTATTAGGTTTTCAAATATCAATAGTATGTTACCAGAGAAATATACTGACCCCTTTTATACTATAAAAAATATACGCTTCTTCTATCAATATAATACAATAAAGAATCTTATTTCTATAATAAGTCCTGTATGTTGCAAGGTTATAAATAAAATATTTCATATTGTTCTATTTTACTTGCGCTGATATATAATCATGATTCTTATTAAACTAATTACTTTTAATGAGAGATGATCAAGATTCTGAAATATTTATAGATAATGGTGTTTTAGTTAGAATTAAAATCCAATCAATATTTTTATTGACATGATAAACATCAAAAATCAATAATTATAGACAAGGTTTTTATAACTTGGGATGAAGTTACAAAATACCATAAGTCGTATATTAAGGAGTTAGTAATGCCAACTGAAGAAGAAGCATACGCACAAACAATAGTATTGAGAAAGACACTTGAACTAATAAGTCTTGTGAGAAGAAGATTGTAAGATGATGAGATGGAAAGAAGCAACATCAAAATCTTAAGTTTTGCTTGAATAACTATAAAAAGCTGAAAATCAAATTAACCAATAAACTAGAATCGGTTAAGACAAAGCATTTTTATATTTATTTAAGTTTACAAATTTATTTTCATCATTTACAAACAACAATATCAAAAATATATTTGAATTTTTAGATATTTTTTAATATTATTTTTATAAATTTGGCTGAATATAAAGCATGTTGTATATTATTATACTATTTTTAATCAAATTTGATTTTAATTAAAATAATTAAAAAATTCACCATTTAACATAAGATTTTAAATCATAAAAGAAATTTTTTTATTGTGTCTGTGCAATTTGCGTAAAACATGGCTTTTTAAAAAATATCTTAAATTTTCGAATACTTAATTTCAATTTATATTATTTTTTCGTGATTAAGAAAATCAAAAAAACATTAATAAATTAAAAGGAAAGTCCGATCGCAGAATGTTTTTAAGATTTGATATAGAAGATAAAATTTAATGAAATTATAGTCATTATTTTAAAAACCCTTAATATTATTATGAATGAACATTCGATTTCCACACAAATTGATAATTTATATAATTAAAATAAAAACCTGTATAGTGATTCTCAAATTAAACTAAAAATATTATATTCAAAAAAATGCGTCGCGCTTTTATTTGAAAACACTTGATTTTACAAGAATATTAGAAAGCTTGTATAAACATGTCGACAATATCAGGTCTTTCTCTTATTAGACGCAATTCGTAATTCTTTCGGCAAGATTATAATTATTTTCGAATTTATAATCATAATAAATATTCATTTATTCTTGATATTATTTTTCGTTGATTGCAAACTATATTTTATCCAAAACCAATAAGAATATAATTTCTGATTCTTAAAGATATCCACAGAGAAAAATAATCGTTTTTGCTGATTATATATTTAAAAATAAAAAGAATATAATTTATGATTCTCAAAGATATCTACAGAGAAAATACATGTTCTTGTTGTTTGAATATTCAAAGACAAAAAGAATATAATTTATGATTCTCAAAGATTCTACAAATAAAATAGATATTGTTATTGAATGAATATATTATTTTTCAATGTAGATTTTATTTTAATACTAAATAAAATATAAAAGTAATCTCAATACATCCAACTATATTTTAGTGTACAATGAAACCGTTTCTCTGAGATTTTCGTTTTTCTGATATTATATTTTTTTGAATTTATTGCAGTAATCATCATTCTAGGCTTACTTTCTTTTTTCTAGAAATATCATTTTATTAGATAACGTGGATTATGGATAAAACTTTATTGTATAAATAATTTTTAAATTAGATAAAGTATATTAAAAAATCTTGTGTTCTATATTTTTTAGTGCAAAAAAACACCCTCTCTACGAATACATGTATACATTTAATATAAATAATGCCTTAATTTTATAAAATACAGCTCTAGATTGTAAAACTATTTATATATACTATTTCTTTTAAAAAAATATATGTTCCAATATAAATTTAGCACATCTGTTTATTGTATTAAGTTTTTTTGAAGAAATTTACATTATATAACTTTAACTACATAATTTTCATATTCATATCAATATTTTTTAAAAATTAATATTGTTGAGCAAAAAAAAGTAATTTAATCATACATAAAATTTATTCACAAATCATATCATTAATATTTTTGTACATAAACAAGTCCAACGCTATGTATTTTCTCAAAAATTCTACTCGAACATCATTCGGCAAAAAAAATAAGAATCTTTTTACTTCTACAATTTTCTCCCGCAGGTTTTTAAGGGAATCTAAAAAAAGATTAATAAATTGAATGCATCGCTCCCGTTCTTGCTTATCGGGTATCTTGATAAAAAAATCTTCGAACCCAAAACAATTATCACCAACAACACAACACTTTATCTGAAGATTTCTAACTACTGGTGTGAAATTATCTAAATTTAAAAACGATTTAACACATTGGAAAAGATCTTTATAAGCTGTAATCAGTTCTTCCACAAATAGAATATCAAATAAAGGGTCAGTCACGGCTGTTTCACTATCCTCTACCCCGCCTTTCTCTAGAATAATTTCAAAATATGGCTTTAAAAAATTTATCAATATATTTATTTCATTTATATCAATAATAATTATATTTTCTTTTGCTTTAGAAGTTACTGGGAAGCTTCTGAAAACTATGCAGTTTTTAAATTTTTGCGAGATAAGATCTACGGCATAGTCCATGGTAATTTCTGCTGTTTTTCGCTTTGTTTTCAACATTTTTGCTAAACATCTTGACTCGTCGTTTGAACGTACAAGCTTCTTGATCTTCTTGTCGATATTATTATGCATTTTATGTGTTAAAACTATTAAAAAATATATAATAATAAACATTTTTTTCTATAATAATTGATTGATTTATATTTTTTGTGTTGATTTATTTATAACTCATATCATTTATAATGAGATAAATGATTTCCTGTCCTTATATATATTTTAATTCATATATCTTGAATAGAATCAAAATCACAATAAATTTGGAAATATTTATTTTAGGATATATTAAATTAGAAGAGGTTTCAATATATAAGAAATTTATTTTGTTAAATTTAGCTTTATTAATATATTTTTTAAAAAGCCTTTATAATGTAAATTTTTATGAAATCGTGTTTGCACAATATTTGTCATTTAAGATAACATTTTAAATAACAATTGTATCCAAGATACTCTTCTTTTCCTTTTAAAATAAATCTGGAAGTATTCATGAAGAGTCATCGCTCTTGAATTTAATTTTGAAAAAAATAGAAACTGCATGGTTTATATATGTTTTTTTCAAACTAAAAAAACAGCTGAAATGCAAACCTCCAATTGAAAATCATAACTATACTTTTTTTATACATTGTATGATAGTTTAAAGAAATTAATATCATGATTGAATTCAATTTGATTATCTGCCATTATAAATCGATTCACAATATTTTTCCATTCCCTTTTATTTCTTTTTCACGATGAAGTAATTTGATTGATCGATCATTTATTAAGATTATATGATCTACAAAATTCATCTATGTTAAGAACTTCAACAATAACTAAGTAAACTTTACATTTTATTTTTAATATTACAGCTCATATCATTCTCATTTTTTTGTAGTTGTGTGAAAAAAATTGAAAAGGCACATAGAATATTTTTTTTTGTGAACCTTGTTTTGTTATTTTGAAGGTAGAATCTATTGCAAGAACTGAATTTTGATATGTAAAGTTTGAATATGGTAAAAAATAGAAGAATCGTCATTTATCTATGCGAAAAGATAAAATAATCACCTTTAACTGGTGAGAAGGAATACCATATTTTTTATATCAATTTAAAGCTTAAATAAAATAAATTTTTTTTTTCGTAAAAAAACCTACGATAGGCTCTTCCTGTAGCAAAAATTTTTTTCACATATATTTAAACAATTTATCGGGCCATAAAATTATTGTACGTTTTTATATAAAAAATACCTCTTGCATAGCTTATTATCGAATTTATCAATTTCTTTGTTGAATTTATTTCATCATAGATATAATTTCAATTTGTAATCTACCATTTTTTTATATATCTGAACTCTTTATGATCCTAAGCCGTTTTTTTAAGACACAAAAATTGTCTAGAATTGGTATATCTAGAACATCTAAATTTCATGTCTCGAAGCCTCTTAGTATGTAAATATAGCCACATAATAGTTTTACGGCAGAATTATTCCATCTATTTTCAGTTTTTACGTATGTTTTATTTCTGTATTTGACACTTTCTAATTATTTTATAATTTTAAGTTTATATAACTTTTCAATATAATGACGTGATAAATATAAGATATTTTTTTGTTATGTGTATGCTGTAATTGATTCATTTGAAGTTGAACGATGAGCATTTTACATTTAACTTTCGAATGGGTTTTAAAGGGTTTTCTTGGCTATTATGGTTTTGCAACAGAAATGTCATACGCAGCATTCTCACAATATATTCTTAAATGTTTTTTTTAATTTCTAACATGGCTCTAAAAATAACAAAGGTTTTATAAGTTCTATAACAACAAATCAAATCATGGGGAAAAGGATTTTCGTTCGTTAAAATCAGTGAAAAAAAAATTATTTAGGGTAATTTTTAAAATATCCTAATTAAAACATCATTTATTGTGATAGATACATCTTAAGCGAAAAAATATTAATGATGATTATAGCAATCAAGATTAAAATTTATGTATATTCATTATATTAATCTATTGCCTGTTAGAGAGTTAAAAATCCTAGATAATATAGAAGCATATATGCAAGCCTGACACTTAGCAAGGCACTTAAAATTATATTTTTTGACAGAAGAAGACCATTTGCAAAGAACGATCAGGGGAAAGTATCGAAAGATGAAACATGGAATTTTGCAATATTTCTAATGGGCTATCTAAATATCAGTAGATGGCATTATTAAAAAGAAGAAACAAAGCCGATAAATAAAAAATTGTAATATTATTCATTGTCCTCTTGTGGTGCTAAAATCATTTGTTTGTTACGAAAAATACATTTAAAGACGCTTTTGATTGTAAATGTATTTTACATACCAACAAATGTTATTGGTTAGAAATACTTAAAGGTTAAAATTGTTCAGAAATCTTAAGAGTTTTGTTGATTCGTTATTTGCGGTGATAAATGCCCTTTTCCAAGCTTTTATCACTATAAATAAGCATCGAGAAACCAAGCAAAATTAGAATCATGGCCATTTATCTTTATATATATTCCATTTCTAACAGTATACAAACATAATATGCGATATTAAAATATACCTATATATATTCCTTTTGATTTTAAAGTTATAATAAAAAAACAAGCAAATTCCACTTATTTTGGATTTATCTTTTTGTCGGTTTTATCAAGATTCAAGATTCGATATCCAAGGCTATCATTACCCTTTCATGACACATGATGAATATATAGATTATTAATAAACAGTATATCAAGTTATTCACCATTTATGTTATAAATATGTATGATTATCCGGTTATATAATCATTTCATTTTAAAAGTGAATGCATAAGCGATAAAAAATTACGCAGATAACAAAGGGATTTTTTTTTCTGTGAATAAACGAAAATCTAAGGGTGAATACGTTTTACAGAGTTATAGTATATAAGTTCAAAATTTATAGCTTATAGTTGGAAGTTTGTTTGGTGTGCTATTTAAAAAAACAAATTTATAATTTCTTGGTCTTATTTACTGGATTGGCATGCAATCTAGCTAGCTTTATATAAGTGATTATCAATAATTGTTGGATTTATTTAAAGGGCTAGATATAAGGTTATAATTTAATTTTTGTTCTCGAGAACAACTTTCTTGATTTTTCGTGATCACTGTGAATTTAAACTTTTGGCTATCTTCTCCTGCTTTCGAGACCTATTAATCCAAGGGTCTTTCTAAATCCCTGGGTTTGTATATATGCCAGAATCATGTTCGTTGCTTCAACTTCCTTCTGGTAATTTTTATGATACTGTATCAGTCGTCAAAAGTTATAATATATTGAATAATATTATTCAATTATCATAGTAAATTGTCTATGGTGGGGAAATTGGATGCAATACATAGATTATTCTATAATATAGAGGCTTTAATAAATGGATTTTTAAAATCGATAGAATAATTACAGTGGATTTCATTTTGTAATCTACGCTGATTTTTTAATCAAAAAAATTTATACTTTATTTAGAATTTAATTGTTTTAAAAATGCGTACAGATTATTAAATGACGAAGAATATTAGATTCCATAATCAAAAAAGTGTAATATTTGAAAACTGTTAGAATAAAAAATGTCAAGAACATCCGTTTATTCCTATAGATACCGTCTAAAACACACTAAAATGAACAATCTACTTTTACATGATAACTTTAAGATATATTTCAAAAATACACATAACTAAACTACCAGTGTGTTTTTAATAACTTGTTTTGCTCTTTTATAAAACAACCATATTTTCCTTTGAAAACCAGAGGTTACGAATAAGATATATGATGGGATAAAAAATTTTTTTTTAAAGAAATTGAAATTAATAATCTTTCTCAAAACTAGAATTTAATGACTCTTCATATATTCAGCTCAACAATTTTAAACAATAAAAATCATACGGAAGAATTCCGTACCTAAATACAAATTTAATGAGAAATAAAAATTATGTTAAAATACATATATTTTATAAAACACATTATTTTTTATTTATGAGTTAAATTTATTTTTATCAATCTCATCTATTAAGACTTAGTTAGTCAATTGGAACATTACACAACTTCTTGATATATCTTTTGACACCTTCCCCAGATCTATCTCCCTCAACTGATCTTCTTTTTTCAAATGAGATGAGTTCAAGTGTCTTGTGAAGTGTGATAGCTTTCATGTATGCTGCTTTTTCGTTTCATATTTTAACTCCTAAACTTTTTATAAAAAATACGAAATTTTTAAATTCAAACTATAGAGGAATTCAGAAAAAAATTAGTAATCATTCTACAAATTATAACTCTTATAAAAACGATACAATTTATAAAAGACAAATGCAAATAGATAAAGATTTCAAAATATTTATTATTTACATATATCATAAATTCTGAAAAATTATGGTGTGAAGGACATGTTTATAAGAATAAACTTGATAAAAATTCAATTCAATATAACAGGAATAATATAATAAATTATCCCCTATTATGCGTTCATTATTCATAGAGTAATTTCAAAACAATGAGCTCTTCGTAAAAGTTAGCGAAATCGATGCAATTCATAAGATTAAAAATCTGACATGACCGAAAATTCGAATTTATAAAGGAAAATACATCTAAAATTTTAGCAAAAGTAGAAAATTTGACTGTTAGCGACCTAAATCTATATTTTTTCATACGCAAAATAAGAATAGTAACATATGTCATAATTGAGAAGTTTTGATCACACAACACGGTAAGTTTTATATAATGAATTCTGGTATTGAACCGGTAATAAACACACAAACATAGGAATTGGGAAAGATACTTGAAAAATAAATACATTGAATTTAAAAAATACTTGAAAGGATTTAAAGAAGATTAAAAATTCAGAAGTAGCTACAAATTCGATTTTCAAAGAAGTTTAAAACTTTACCTAAGCAAAAATTAAAACCAGTATAAGTATTTCCATTGCCGCAAAAAATGTTATAAATCTAGTGTATGCTAAAAATAATATATTTGGTCAAAGATGCACGATAAAATACATACATATCAGATGAAAAATTAGGCAGTATAAACTTAATAATATTTAAATTAGGTTATAGAGCCCTAAATATTTATAGTATTTTTCTGTAAGAAAAAACAGATATATTGATGATAAAGGAAATAAAATCAGAAAATGATTTTTCTACATGATTTTAACGTATTAATTTCCCCTATGTATATAAAATAGATGGCTTTATAAGCAAATTCGATATATTATCTCCAAAAGAATTTTTAGATAAAATGTTGAGTAAGACTGATTAATAAATATAATAAAAGCCGATTAAATGAACTCTACACTCTAGTTACAGCAATTTACAGTTTTAGTATAATCTAATGATAGAAAAAATGCTAGATATCATACTCAAAGTATAATAAACCAAAGAAAGAGCACAAAAAATAAAATGAACATAAATTACATATTTTATTCGGATTTAAAATTTTAATATGCCTTATCCCTTAAAACAGCAGAATTTATATATTTTTTTTATTGCTGTACTAAAAATTTATTTTAAAATAGAATCGGTAAATTTCTGATCTTGTAAATCTTAAATTACAAAAAACTTTGAGGCATACGAATTATAAGCATAAACAAGAATATGGCAAGAATATTTTTTGCATGTGATATATTTTCATTTATTCAATGCATATAACTATTGCGTTTTTTCATGATACTATACCTTTAGTATAATTACCTACATATAATTTAGCATTTTAAATAGTTTATTAAACTTCCTTTTTGATATCTATATATATTCTAAAAAACTCAAAAATTAAACGAATATAATGATAGAAACAACGATATTATTCTCAAGTATGGGATAATAAATGTAATAAGAAGCCTCAAAATACTATACTTTTGATTCGTTTAAATCTATAATATTAAAAATATGTTTATCAACGGTTACAAGGCTGGAATTTACATTCGAAACTACATTTTCTTTTATTTTACCTCTGAAAAATTCGTCAGTAAATATTTTAATAAAGCTAAGAAATGCAAAATAGTATTTGTGAGCGTGATACTTTTGTTTATAGATAAGTATCTAGTACCACTTAGCTGCTATTATGCTCATAAGTTGTATCCATTAGACTTTCAATGAAAATCTATTCAACCAGCAAAAATAATTGAAAAAATTAACGCCCTTAAAATGATCTTAAGGTGTTGTAATTCCATTTGAAATAAAAAATTTTTAAGATTATTTCTAATAATATTATATTTCATGAAGAAAATTGTATAAAATAGCCTAAATATTAATGGTATTTTTTGAAAACCGAATTACAAGCAGATAAAAATTATTATGACAAGAAAATCACCGCAATTTTTGCTTTGAAAGAACTTAAAATTTTAAAATATGGTAATATAGTTAAAAAATCATATTTTCCACCTATATAACGATATTTATATGGATAAATATAGAAGAAATTTCCGTATAGAATTATATACAGCTACAATTTAGTTGTAGAGTTTTGGTTTTAAAAATAGCATCGTTTTAGCATATATTTTTAAATAAAGAAGATCAAAAGTTTCATGCAAAATTCGAATAATTTATAAATATAGGATTATTTTCAAGACTCTTGAGGGAAAAAAATACCCATCGAACAGCCGAAACATAAAAATATGCGCTTTTAACCACAAAAACCCACACAAATCTTCTTTTTTTCACTATATGCACATTCTCTGCGCAATATATGCCGGTTAGTTACAAAAAATAGCAATATTTGCAAAAATTTATACTAAAAAGCGAAAATGCAGATATAAGTAAATATTCTAAGCACATTTTTTCATAGAATGTTCACATCAAGCAAAGTTGTAAACATACATGATAAAACAAAATTTTTATTAAAATTGACGAAATTGTAAAAAATAATAACTAGAAACCATACTAGTATTTAAAATAAGAGGCATAAAATGGATTACAAATTTGTGGAAACATTCGAAAATTTTCATTGCCGAAAAATAAAAACTATATACCAAAAATTTAAAGTTTTGCCACAAGCGTTACTGTAAATCTTTTATTACTATCTTTGGAATCCAATATAAGCGCTTACAAAAGCAAATCGTATATTATTGAGCAACTAGTATTTTACAAGGAAAAATAAAAGATAAACAGAATATAATACCGAAAAAGATATAAAATCAGACTATTTTTAATAATAATATCTATATGTTTTAGCATGCTAATATACAGCACAACCCTCATATGCAGTAAACCACTTTAATTCCACTAAATTTCTCTTCATCAACTTACCATTCTCTCGTTCCACTATATAAAATTTCCGTACCACTTCTCGAACATGGAAACTCATATCAATAATATTTTCCCCCAAGCTTTATCAGCTTCAATGTTTTCTTTGCTTATTCTAAAATTTTCAATTTTTTCCTTTTTCTTTCATAGATTTTTACTACCATTCGGCATCATTTTTACTACTATATCAGTGCTTCTTAACTTCTTGTCCCCGATTTCTATGGAGTACACCCTATTTATGTATTAATTGTAATTATACTTATCGATTATACATTTTAAATTTGCTTCTAAATTTGAGCAAGTTGTTTTTAGCTATGATTATCTTAATTACAAAATAAGTCTTTCCACCCTTCCATTACCCTGGTTTATTTCTACACCAATTATATGTTTCTGTATCATCTTTTTTTTAAAAAATTTATATATTCATTCACGTCTTTGTATTTACTATCTTCTGTTATCATGATTTCTTACAAACCATTCGCTTACTTTACGTATTAATTTCTCTGATTTTTATACTATAGACTACCTCAGGAAATTCTAATCCCGTGAATTTTTTATTTCTAATGAGTAAAGAATTTTACTTTTAATTTAAAACATATTTATAAACCCAATTTTTTCATATTTTCTATGTGTTTTAGCATACTATGCAAGTTTCTTTATTTTTCTAAGAACTATATAACACACTTCGCATCTCTTTTTTGCATTTTCGTTCGTCTTTCTGATCACAAGTCAATAATCTAACTTACTTAACGCAATAAAAGTACATATTTAATCCTGTGGTTTTGTTCTTGATAAATATTTTTGTCAAGATATACGCTTTCTTTATTTTATGGACGTATCTTGTATATGTCAGATCTTATATACAATAGTTTTTATAAACTACTTCTTTCATTATTTATGCAATTTTTATACTTATTATTCTATTTGAAAATGACGTAACATGCTTATCCTCCTATTATTTTTTATATATTCACATAATGAATCTGCTGATGGTGATTTTTCTGGCTTGTTTTATAAAATCTTAAATTAATTTCTTATTTCTTTTCTATTTACCTGGGCATTATATTGTCACTAAAAATTTGTGTTGCTTCTTATATGCTCTAATGCTTTATGATCTGTGATCAACATATATCTTCTTCTTCTTTATTCATACTCAAACTCTTTTTTACATGTAAAAACCCAAAGTATTTTTTTTCTATGGTTTCATATATTTTTAGCGGATGAAAGCTTTTTACTTACACACTCAATGGATCCTGCTTCTTTCTCAACAACTGTGTGAGAACTGCACCAATTCTAGTATTAGATAGATCGGATTTTAAAACGAAACTTTCTTAATGATCTGTAAATATAGTTCCTCTATGTTAATTATTTTCTGCTTTTTGTTTAAAAAATCTTCGTTCATTTGATAAGTCGATTTCCATGCTTGTATTACTTCTTCAATCGTGTTGCATAATGCATCGATAATTTGTAAAAATCCGCAATAAATTGCCCAAACCTCTTTCTAATCCCAGAAACCATCTTACCTTCTTTGTAAATTATAGTGTGACATATTTTACGCAACTTCCTATGTTTATTCGTTTGCTTTCTATTTATTTTACACTTATTGTGACCCCTAGAAGCTTGACTTCGGCTTGCGCTAATCTAATATTTTTTTTGTTTACTTTTAAATTATTTTTCAAAAATAGTTCTAAAAATTTTTGCAACAAAACTCCATGTTCTTTCAGTGTTTCTGAATACAAAATAATATCATCAAGATATATCTCGGCCTCTTTCCTTCTAATTGTAATAAGAACCGTATAAATTACTCTTTGTTATACCTGTGGAGAATCTTTAAACGCCATTACCATATAAGTATACTCATATGACCTCTGTCAAATTCAAATGCTGTTTTATGTTTATCTTTTATTATAATCTATACAATAAAATGCTTATTTTAAATCCAACACAGTAAATATTTTTGATATTGTATTTTCCTCAAAATCTCTTTTATAGTACTTAATTCATATGCATATTTATCATCGAGATTATTAAGTGCAATAATATTTCTTATGAGTCTAATTTATTCATTTGGTTTTTTGATCGCTCTAATTGCTTCTTCCAACTTCTCATACTTTTTCTCATCAATCATTGCTTTTTAAGTTTTGAGATATATCTTCTGAAAGTTCTCTCAGCGCCTTTGGTTGTTCTGTCGCTTTTTATTCGCCGTATAGCCCCTCTATATTTTGCATTTGATAATTCAACTAAACTGTACTTCTTCATCCAAAAAAATAATTTTGCATAAATTGCTTATACATCTTCAATTATAAGGCCTAATAATTTTATTCGCTAATGATTTTTTTGTTTATTCTTTAAATTAATGGTTTTTAAATAATTATAAGCCGTTACGTTTCTTCTTCTTTCATAAAACTTGCCATATGACCCTACTTATTGCATCTATAGCATATTTTTCAACCACGTTATAAATCCTTGTTTTTCATTTGTTTTGATCTACCAAAAATTCTTTTCACTTAAAATTTCGTTAACGAGCATCCTTGATCCTTATTATTTTTCCAACTCTTTCTCTCGTACCACGCGGTCTTTTACTTCCTCCTTTACCGATGCTCGATTGCCTTTTACGATCACTATCTTATAATAATTAGTCACCTTAACCAACAAACTCGTTCAAAATCATTCTCTTGGATGCGTTCCAGTTTTATTTCATATTCTACTAGATTTGCTTCCTCAATAAGTTTTGTGTGGCTCCACTCCGTAGATTCTTTCTTTTCCACCTTTTTCTCTTGTCGTCATGTGATGTTTAATTATCACGAGGTATGGCATATTACCGTACATAACACTAGTATTTAAAAAAACTTTCTGTTTTGGATATGGATAAATTGAATTTGATCTTATCGATTCAACCAAGAAATTCATGTTAAAAAATTAATGCGATATAATAGACACGGAGACTGGCATACTAGTTTTTCTTTTTTCATATATCACAGTAGTCACGAGACCCTTGAAAAATCCAAATTTGTAATCAAACTAAATTAAAAAAATTCAGTTGCCAATCAAATATAGTCTTTAAGACCATAGAAAGTAGTTTTTTATATATAATTGTGTTTAAAAAATATAGTATAAACTTATAATTGTCTATTTTTTTACTTAAAAACACATAAAAATTTAAAATTATAATGCACCATACAATTACTATTATAGCAGCTATTATACATCTTTGAACAAATAGATTCAGCATTCAGATTTATAGTTTGTATAAAAAAAATTTAATGCTACTAAAGTTAGCATTATATGAAGATGTGTGCATATTTTTTTTTTATAGAATATTATCCAATATTTTACCATTTTTAAAAACGTTTGTATTTAAAAAAGAATAATTGCATACTAGATTTGCATTGTGTTTTGTATAATGTTTTTCTTGAATAGTCTTCACAAACAATACAGCTTATTATATATGAAATTCACACACAGTAAATATAGATTATAAATTTAATTTTATAGAAAATTCAAAAATATATTTACATACCTTGCGTACATCTAAAATATGATTTTATATGAAACGAACATTTTATATGAAATAAGCATTTTCTATGATATAAACATTTTTTATGATATTAAAAGTGCTTTATTTCGCATGTACTTTAGTTTATAACACCCCGAAATATATTTAATACTATAAGCAAACAATATAATGCCTTAATATTTGACATTCTTGTAGATTAATTTTTCCGCTTGAGTATTATATAATTTATATATTCTAAAATTTGGTGAAAAATTCATATGCATACATAATTAAGAAAGCTTAAATCAGAAAGATATCATTGGATTACCTAAAGAAATTAATAATTTATTCATATTAGTCACAATATATAGAGTTATGCTAGTATCATGTAATTTATTGGATATCATATAAATTTTTAAAAGAATTTTCGTAAAAGACACGGTGAATAAATTTCAAAGTATAGAGCTAAAATAAAGATAATTTTATAGCATAAAAGGCAGTAAAACTAAAAGTAAGAACATTTGTGTCTTATGATAAGAACAGTTGATTATGGTTATTAAGGTAGCTTTTTTAGAAGTAGTAAAGCCATAACAACAGCGAAATTTAGATTTTACAGATTATATCAATATTTTTGATTCATATCGTTAAAATTTATGATTTTAAACTTTATTTTGTAAAAAAATTAAATAGTCTAAATATAGCGAAGTTGATTTTAATAATGTAACATTTGAAATTCTTGCTTTAATGGCGTTTTAAATGGTATTTTTAACTAAAACACATAAATTTACACATGAAAATCAAGATTTATTATATAAAAAAATATTGGGAACGAAAAATATTCTGACACAGCCGCATGTTTATTTTTTTTTAAATTGTGTCTAGAATGAACAAAACGGTGGATGATTTTTTTTGAAAAGAAATCCCGAATTTTATTATTGTAAAATATGATTTTATTTATATAGCTTTATTGGCTAAATGCGTAGTTTTATAGAATAAAGAAATAATTTTCCTTTATTATAACATATTTAAATCCATAGTTTTTTTATAAAAATTATATTTCTTTCAGAATCCCAATAAGTACCTTAAACTCTATCAGCTTTGCAAGAATAAATGATAATTTAGAAAATGATTTAAGGCATTTTTTTAAATACATTTCGCGATTAAATATGACTTTTATTACTAAAAAGACAGCAGAATTTTTGACTCAGAACATGATTGAGAGTGCTTCTAATTATTTTTATGTTTCGTACACAAAAAACCATGATAAAACTACGAATCTATGAAGAGAAAGGTAAATAGTCATTTATTCGTTATTTAGAAACTTTCTATCTGCTTCGTTAAACAAAAAAAGGATAAATACAAGTATTAACCATAAAGAAATACAGTTCACAAGATAATAAGGCAAAATATATATAATACTTGCAACATAAATAAAAAATTTTTACGAAGATGTCATAAATATTCATGAATTTCTGCTGAATATCTAATTTTTACAACATATAATCACTTTTAAATTCTTTTTCTGCCATTTTATCAGCCGAAATTACAGTCTAAAAAAGTAATTTCAGTTTAGAGACAAACACACAATCCTATTGTTTTAAAACATAAAAATATGGCAATAAATTTTTTTGTATTACTTATGCTCTGAATTATTCGGTATTTATTTAAGAACTTCATTCTGTTTTTTAAATGGATAAATCTTTCTTATAATTCACCTTAATATACAAATAAGTATTATATTTATATTATTGATTTTGATAAAGGACTTATGAAATTCCATAAGAACTTATTTTATTACAATTAATATGCATATACACAGTAACCTTCTCTCTTTTTCATTACCCAGAATAAAGTATGTAAAATTTTTTAAAACATTTTGATACGCGAATTCTATTTTTTGAATCAAGAATTTAAAAACTTATAACTCTTATTCATAAAAATTCGTAAAAAATAATTTTTAGATTATTAATAAGAAAATCACAAATAAATTTTTTTTATAATTAGATTATAGAACAAAAAATACAATGATATGAAATATTTTTACAACAAGAAATATTAGAAATACTATCAAATCACAATATTATAGACAGTTTTTTTTTATATTATTTTTTAACTGAAGTTTCTTAGTTTTCGTAATTTTACAACTTTATAATTTTTTAACACAAAATTTCCAGACTAATTGTAATAATAATGTGTACTAGTTTATAAAATATATAAAATTTGATTAGTTCATCCGTTATTTTTGCTTTAAAACTAAGAATAAGGTTTTCTATATTTTTATACATTATTATAGTTTTTTCTTGATGTTAGAAAAGATAACTTGCGATTTTAGCAGTAATATAACATATAATCTTAAAATCCTTTATTCTCACGTTATAATATTGTACTATACAAAAACATTTACCAATCCTTTCTAATATTTTTGATAAGTTTATTCGACTATAGAATATACCGGTGAAGAATTTAAGATTTAATGAGTTGGCATAACGCTAAAAGTCAGTGTATACTAGCAGATTATAAATTAAAAATCGAAGTTTAGAAAATTAAAAACAGCTGTCATAAATTTAACTTGAAAATCATGTCATAATGTATATATGAGCAACAAAAGAAAAAAAATCGCGCATAAAGTAAGTACGAGCAGAATAATTTTTCTCGATGTTTAAATTTTAAATTTATTTGAGACACGGTTCAAGATATAAGAAGGTTAAACTTTTTAATTTTCGTCAATAAAATAAATGATCTCAAATAAAGTCAATTTATTGTTACTTATATAGTTCTTTCTGATATTTAAAAATTTTAAGAAAATGACCGTAACATATAAAAACCACCTTTAATATGAAATTTGCAATTAAATCTATTGCAATAGATTTATTATATGAAATTCTGTATCCATAGGTGGATTTTTGTTTTTATATTTTATTTTATGATGATTAATTGCCAGTTATAAAGCCAAATATATCAGTGTTCAAAAAATAATATTTTTTTTTCATTTCTTATATTTTAAAAATAAAATATTTATCGCTGTATCTAATAATAGTCAATTTCATTTTTAAAGCATCACAAACAATAAATTTGGCTTAGATACCTAATTAACTATTTTATTTGTAAATAAGTGGAATTATTATATATATAATAAATTTATCTATATAGTTGCTCTGATAATGTTGGCACTTCTCTAACAATTGGTAGAACCGAGTATCCTTTATATATTGGAGCAATGTATGTGCAATAGGTTTGCTATATACTAATAATGAATTTTAAAATAATTAAATACTCTAATAGTATTTAATATTATTCTTTTAAGAGGCCAAGCACGTGTCTTTGGAATGATATGAGCAATTTAATTGATGTAAATTTGAGAAAACAAATATAAATCCATGGAAAAAAGTCGCACAAAAATATGTTACATGTATTGTTATCTATATTATATGTATTGTTATTAGATCTTTTTTTTATTTGAAAGTAGATTCATGTAGCCTTACGATCTGATAAAAATATAGTCAGAAAATTTGTGATGGAAATATTTTAGATAATTGTTATGAAAATATATAAATTTCGTTTTTTTTTCTTTTTATTTTGTTTATATTCGTTGATCTAATAATTGGTGTGCTTATTTAATATTCACCTTAACTGCATGGAAAGACCTTAAATATAGCCTTTCTATGGCAATATTCCAATTTAAACTATTTAAAATCTTATTTTATTATTCTTTTAACAAATAACTCGAAACCTTACTTGCCTGTACACAAGATTTTTTTTATGGAATGAGGATTTCATTTTTTTGCTAAGTGAGATGCGTAAAATTTGTAGATCAAATAAATTCATGCTAAATCGTACGATTTTATGCATAGCAATTCGAAATATAATATCCATGAAAATTTCCCCTATACTAATAAAACGTAGAATGTTAAATAATAATATATTTATAACACAAAATTTACAATCTAAATTAAGCGCTATTATAAAACAAGAGGAAGGAAGATTAAATTTAAATTGACAGGTCTCTAACATATGAATGGTATCGAAGAAGATGTAAAATAATAGAGGGCAACTAAATTATAGATATAATAAACTTTATAAGAACCAATCGCTTTATGCTTCAAGAGATATCAAAAATAACCCGTAACTAAAAATTAAAAAATAAAAATCATTCATTTTTTAAAATAATTAATATCTGAACTTTATTTATTTTTAGAAATAAAATATGAAAGGCAATTTATTTTATTATTTTTTGCGTTTTCTCGGTATCTTTTGTTTTTTAAACATAAAATAAATTTGTCATGCACTTATTAGCATTTTAGAAATTTCCTATTTTTTCTATAATCTTGTGTTTATTTTTTAAGAAGTAGTGGGCAGCATACATAAATTTTTCTTTACATGTCGACAATCTATGATAAAAAGTGATTTTAAATAGAAAAATCTAATATTGGGCAATAATCCCGATTCATCTATATAAATTGTATAGAAAAATTTTTTTTTAAACCATCTTTTAAACCTAATATATCGATGTATAGATGAAAAGGTGATTATTCTTGGGCTTTTTCAAAAAAATTTGTCGGTGACTGATATAGCATGGAACTTAATCCAGCTCATAATTCTCCTGACGAGCATCCAATATTATCTGAATTTCTAAATATTATGGCATTAAATTTTATCATTTTTATATATTATCCGAAAATAAAAGGGTTTTGGTTGCTACAAGATTGCTGTTTTAGTAAAAAAAACATAATGATATTGAAGGCATGAAACAATTTATTTCATAAATATGCAAGATGGAATAAAGTAAAGATGATTTGTATTTTAGAAGCATATAGAAAATCTATTCATAGGAGCATTCATAAATTTTGCTTCAACGAATTTATATAATAAATATCAAATTGGCATATTTAAATATATAATACTTGCCATGAAAACTTAAATTTTTTTATAAATACTGTTTGGATTTTAAAATAGAATGGAAAAAAAATTCATGTGCTATAATAAATGTTTTGGCATAAATTCTGGCTATAGAAACATAAATCTGGTATATAATCCGGAATTTTTTAAATTCAACTATATAAATAATTATTAGCGTAGTGTGTTAAATCTGTTTTTACGATTGTATAATCTAGTATAAAAATATATCACAATAAGCAAAAGTTGTGTTGTTTAGAGCGAATAAAAATTATTTTATGATTTATAAAAAATGGGTCTTTTTTTATCATTATGCAAATAATTCGCCAAATAATTTTATAGCATTAAATATGCAATAATATAATGTTTTCTCATCTTACTTACTTAATTTGCTACTATATTTTAGAACCGTTAGTTTCACATATCTTGAATAGACAAAGTTGTTTTTAGACAACATATTTTTTATTGCTGGACAAGAAATTTATTATATGATAGATATCTTAGAAATGAATTTTTTACATCTTATAATATGCATATACTGGTATATTATAAATATCAGATTTATATTAAATTAATTTATGTGCTTAGTTTTATCAATGCAATTTAACTTTTTTGATCAAAAATATCGATAGCCTTAAAGAACAGATTTTCTCAATAGATTTTTATGCACAAGATCTTTACAATCTTCCTATAAGCACTTTATTCTAAAAAGACAGTTTAATCTATAACTATATTTAACCCATAATATTTTGCTCATTATTCTACTCTTGCGGTCATTATTGCAGCATAATTTACGGCCTATGCTATTTTGGATCCTATGGTACTATTTTGGTTGCATATTAGTAAATTATCGTGATAATTTGCTAAAAAAATCTATTTCATAATTCTAAATAAAAATCAATCAGATAAGCAATATATATTATTACTAATTTTATCAATTGAATTAATTTTTTCTCTTTATCATAATCATAAAAAACAGGACTTAATGCAGTAATATAAAATCTTTATATATTCTATATCATTTATCGGGCTCTTATCTTCTTATTTTCTTTAGTATCTTTAAAATTCCTTCTTATTTAAGATTTTTATACACCGCAGATTTTTTATTTAGAATTTTTCTTTTGAAACGGTCGAAAAAAATTTTTCGTGCATTTTTAAAATTAAATGATTTCATAAGATCTTGCACTAAAAATTTTTAAGATTTATATTTTAAGCTGTTATTCTTCTAAACATGAGATGCACATATATTGGATTTCTGATATAAAACTGTACTTAGAATAAAAATACTATTCAGACGAAAAATAATGGGTATTTTAATGCTTACATCAACAAATAATCGATATAATCGACAGTTTTTTTATTCGGTTTTTGAATTTATTATTTAAATGTATACATAAGTATATCTATAATATGATAAAAATGAGAAATATATTGAGATTATAGTAAAACAAATTGCAAAATTACATATAGCTATATTGAATTTATTGAACTAGTTTCCTAGAAAACTATTTTAAAGCTTTATTGGACATTACAACTATATAAATCGATTTTTTTTTAATAATTAAAAATATGAAGATTATTCTGCCAATAGAAATTTATTAAGTGTAAAATACACTTAAAGTTAATCAATTTTCGACATGATATTTTTTTATAGCATATATTTAATTATAAAATTCTTATATTTAATGCGAGAATTTTGTTTTTATAAATTCTTTATGTATGCTGATAAATTGGGGTTCAATATTTTTATTTATGAATAGATCTGATTTTTATGCTATTTATAGTTGTTCGGTAGCACATTAGATTGCTTTCAACATAATTTTGGCTAAACTTCTTTCACTATGACTTTTGTAATATATTCCACAGAAATGCACTGTTTCCAAGACTTATCAGTTCAAGTTATGATCTCAATCTTTCTTATGCATATTCTAGTAT
Organism: Rhyacophila brunnea; assembly: GCF_057557595.1. Classification (NCBI taxonomy): domain Eukaryota; kingdom Metazoa; phylum Arthropoda; class Insecta; order Trichoptera; family Rhyacophilidae; genus Rhyacophila; species Rhyacophila brunnea. The sequence continues at coordinate 1,982,769 of NW_028233069.1, read as the reverse complement.
TCCAGTCAACATTCAAAACTCTTCAATATGCTACTAACGGTTTTTAGAAGCAAATCATCACAAGTTAGGACTTATGGACCATAAAAGTTTTATATGTACATTTAGAGCGTTAATTTGCTAATAGATCGTATCGAAAGGTTTCATATCTTCAAAATTCTTCTGATTATAAACACTAGTCATTCCAATTCTATAAACTCAATCCCAATTTTGAACTATAGTACACAAAAATTAGTATTCGACCATGGAAACATTCTGTTCTTTTTTTAAACTTTTATCTGAACTGATTTGCTTTCAATATATTTGAACTTCGTGTTTTCTGAATTTCTTTAGGTTTAGAGTTGAATTTTCTAGATTAAAAATTTTATCTAATCACATTTTATTTTTGTGCTTTAGAAATATTCAAATAATTTTATTTGCACTAATTTATATTTAATACACAGTTTTATATAGTTATCCTCTGTGTTTACAGCATAATTTTCATACAGGATGTAAAAATTTGTGTTTTTGATCTTTGCTTTATTAATTTTGATTTATCTTAAAACCAGAATTTTGAATTATTGATTGGTTTTGGATGTATGAAAGTTTTTGATTTAATTATATATCTTTTATTTTATATATAAAATATTTCTTTCGGCTTTAGCAAAGTAGATTACATGCATATATTGTAAATAAATATTATCACCTATGTTATGCGATTTAAAGTTTTGATGTGAGAATTTTTCACTTTCATTGCATATATTTCAGCTTTTAAAGTGTTATTTCTGTTACTTAGTAAGTTCTATCATATCAGAAAATGCCTTTTTAAAGATAAAATATATGGTTTTAAGTTCTAATATTGATTAAAACATCCATTTTTATTTGCTGGCTGAATATATAGATTCTATTGTTAGAACTTAAATTATAAGATCATTTTTTTTAGCAAATTCTTTTGGTTTTAATTAGAGAACGTCTTATCCTGGCCAATTTTTATTGAGTATATTTCGTTAAATTAAAATAAGTTTTCTAGAAACATTTTTTTTGATAATATTTGAACCTTTCGATACATTTTCGTTATCAAGAACAAGTCAAACTTTATATCTTTTATTGGAAATTTAATACCTTCTATCCCTAAAGAATTTATATACATCTGTAATACAGTATAATTGCATTTTTTTTCTGCACCTGACATCATTTTTTATGACTTCAATTGATTAATTTCTAGTCTTCTGTAATTAAAGAAACTAATTGTTTCTTCAACTAACTTTTATAGGTTTTCTGGATATTTGGTTGTATCGATTTAATCACAAGTGTATATAAATGCATTTATATATAATACGATTCATATAATGGAATATTTACGAAGGGGATTTTATAGCTAAGTACTCTGCTTAATATATTCATGAAAGAAAAATTGATCTTGTGATAGAACTTTATGGACAGTAATCTCACATCATAACTTTCAGTATAATTTATTGCTTACATACGAACTGAAATTTTATATTTTCCACATTCACACCCACTAGTCTGTGTATCCATTCTCGGTTTTGAGTTTTGCTAATACCAGTATCAAATAAGCATAATTATTTATAATGTATTTATATATAATTAGAAGCTTTGTTTTATATTCTCTTGCCACTTTTACAATGTATTTTTGAGTTTATTGGAAATCGCTATTTAGCAATTTTTTCGCGTATATTACTCTGTTAACTTAGTAAAAAATAGATTAATTTTTTCTTTTAGAATATTTTAAATTTTAGTAAAGACTTGAGTCGTCAATTTATGGCGAATATATGCAGGTCTTATGGCCAAACGACTTATTTATAATACAACATCTTTTGAATGTGATATAATATTTTCTAATAGATAATTGATCATTTTTAAATTTTAAGCATATCAAATCAATATCGTCTGTGTTATATTGGTGCAAATAGGGCATTTTCTTCATAAAATTTATATATCCTGCCATTCCATATACATTCTTATTGGGCGAAGAGAATACAGATTTTCAATCCGAATATGGCGAGATATTGATTTCCAAATTCCGTTCTTATTATAAAATACGCACAATTTAGAGATTTTTTGCTCTAATTGTATTGATTAGGTTCTTTCCATCATTATCCTGCAATCTGGTCTCAAATATTGCGTCGTAATTTTTTTATTTTGTAACGATGAAGTGTCTTATATAAAGATAAAATTGTATTTGGCTTTACAAACTTACATATTTTTTAAGATTTTCTTTCTTATTTCTTGTGATTTCTATTTTTTTCATTGCCGATCATCACTTCAAGTAAATCCGATTTACAGATAAAAATTTATGCATCGCAATCTATTTCGCAGTTATATTATCTTTATATTCTTTACTAGTTTATTTATTAAAAAGGAGTTCCAATACAGCGTTACTTATTTAAGTCATAAGAATTTTTCTTTTTTCTTGGCTTTATAGTTAATTTTTAAGTTTGGACTTGTTAATCTGGCGAATACCATATTACATGAAGAGACTTATGTTAAATTCAGTATGTCTTCGTCATGTTCTTGAGAGGTTTTTTCTAGTGTTTCTCTTTAACACATTATTTAAATCTTCTAAGACTATTATATTTAATTAAGATTAATTGAACTCTATTTTTGAGCAGTAAAAAATTCATATATTGAAGTATCAATGTATTTACGGTCGTTAAGAGGATTAATTTTTTAATATGAAATACTATAAAAAAATTTGTTTTAGCAATTTTTGCAAAATTATTTTTCAATAATTTTACGAAATAATCATTGCTGGCATCGTTCTAAATTAAAAACATAAGACATAGCTGTAAAAATATTCTTATAAAAGCTAATATGCAACTACATTGGTGATTTTGAAGCTTAAATTGTCTAAAAATCTTACATACAACCCTATTTACTTTTTTTAAAAAGTTTAACACTTATACAATGGATAAAAGGTTTGGGAAAAGGCTTTGCAAAAAAATTTGTGTTGAAATTATTGTAGATTTATTAATTCTACTTCACAAAAAAATTTGCCGAAATTTATATTTTAATATTTTCTTTGTAAATTTAAATAAAATACTTATTTCGAATTTATGGGGGTGGTATAGTTGAGTGGTTTACAAGTCGGACTCCGGTGTGAGGGGTCGGGGGTTCCACTTCCACCCACCCCACTAATTTCCGAAACGAATTTACTCTAAAGAAAAATACCCAAGGGGGCGGCCAGTGAACAATAAAAGATAAAGCATAAAGCATTGACAAGCCATGAGAAATAGGATGTTGTTGTGTAAGCCGTTGAACTGTGCCTCCAGAATGAAAAAGATCCCACACCGTTCAGCAAGGATATAGGTAAGTGTAGAGTGGGTTGTAGCTTGTAACTTGTAGCGATGAAAAGTAGACAGAATCTCATTACCTCCACATAATGACTGTCGCCTATGAGAAAAGGTCCAATCCACGGTGATTACGGGTGACCATGAGTGCTGGGGGAGTTCTACAGAGAGACACATCAGTTAAGCAATAGTTCCTATTAGTATAAAGCGAACTTCCTTAAACTAATAGAAGATAAACATAAATAAATAAAGTAAATTCGATTGGAATTTGAATTTATGACATTAAATAAATTAAGACATTGAAATGAAATTAACACTTTTTTATAAATAGAAATTTTTAAAAGCACATAAATTCAACATTTTGTCTTTTTTAATAGATTGAGTAATACTTTAATCAAATCTAATTTATTTTATATATATAATCTGTAATTCTGCATGTTTTGTGAAGAGTGATGAATACCCTTGGAAGGAAATTTCATATTTCTTTTTTTTACAGGAATTTCATATTTTTTTCCTTTTTTCAACGCTAAATTTTATAATATATATAATAGAAAGCTATTATTTAATAGGTTGTATATTCTACTATTCTTAATTTCAAGAAATGTTACTATCTTAAGTGCATAATCTTAATAACATAACCCTTTACAAACTTTACATAAACAATCGATAAGTTTAAATGTAAAAAATAGTTCTATGATGATTTAGTAATGTTATATTCTGCGAAGACAGAATGTTTTAAAAGGATTTTTTCCATAAGAAAAAAATTATATTCTAATGTAGATGGATTATATTTTTTGATCTAATTTACCATTATCTAAATAATTCACCTCACAGATTTCCTCTAATACTATTTTATAAGCTTATTATGAGTTTCATCAAAAAAAAAATTATATCTAAAAGTTGGTTTAATTATTTTATCGGCTTGGGGCTATATATTTTGTTTTTCTAATGCACAAAAAATTATTAGATATTATTTGCTATCGAGTGTGTACGTGCATATTTTTTATCCAATTATTTTCGCTGAATCAAATTTTTGATTACTAGAGATTTATGATTAACACAGTCTCATAATAGATTACTTATCGGTTATAAGCTTAATAATTTTATTTTATATATAAAAAACAGGAATAATTAAATTCGACTAAAATAATCGAATACTTATTTGGCATCATCAACATACCAAATCTGGATTTTTTACTTGTACTTGCTATGAAAATCAAGCTAAGGTGTTTAAATGCCACAAATATGTGCATGATTACAGTTAAAAGCTTTCTTTTAGTAGGAAAAGAATCCTGTGTATACTGTTAATTTGCAAGCATTCCCATATATGTTCCGTTTGGTAATTATAAAATATATTTTCGTGTATAAACTCTGAATATTCATTCATTATAATTTGTTTTTGGTAGATTATTTGTGTCTTCCTTCTATAATTATCAATAAGGTGAACGGATTTGATTTTATTACGTTAATATGTCAACGTAAAAGTTTATTTCTTTAAATTAAATAAATAAAAAATCATAAAATATTCGACATGACCATGGTCCTAAAACTAACCTGTAATTTTATTGATTAGACACATTATATTATCTTTTTAACATGGATGTCATGGTAATAGACAGAAATCCATGATGTTAATGAAATTGCATAATTTCATGTTCTTTTGTGATTGCATCATGATCCATTAAGATTGATATCCTTAAAATATTTTTTTCGGTCACTTAGAACACGTAAAATGTTACTTTTATTGACTACGTATAAAAACATAAGCTAATTTTTTTACATGCTCATGCAAGTTTATATTAATAACTTCGATTTTTATAATTTAACAATGGTTGGATATATAAAATGAGCTACACTACAGTATTTTGAATAATTTTTATTTATGCCGTGATCTCTTTGTATCTAAATTCCACTTAAATACTTAAATTCAATATTTTTATTTATAAAGTGAATTATATCTGCTTTTTAAACACACATAAATCTTGGCATTAATATCGAAACAGAACCATCTTTCTTTCTGATAAATCTGAATCCACATATATCAAGAGCTTGTATTATTATTTTATTTTATTGGGGCACTCTTCATGTAAATAAGAGCATATTATTTGGGGAAAATTCATTATGTGCTCAACGTAATGAATCTTTGAAAGCAGTAAACACCCGGAAAAGGATGTAAAAAAATACTAAGCCAAGATTACACAAGAACGCAGCATGATATAGTAAAATGCCTTGCCTTAGTGCTAGCAAGAAACTATGAGAAAATGGGAAAAACAATCGCTGCCTATAACTCGCGAGAATATATAAAATGAATATGTTGGGATAAAAGTGTATATGAAAAAATGGACATTTAACTTGTAGTAGGCCTGAATATTTTTAAATGACCTAAGAAAAAATGTACCGTCCATAACAAACCAAATAAAACTAGATTTCGAATAGAGCATAAATGAAAACGAAAAACCAATAAAAATATGATTTATTTGCGTTTGAATTTTCATTAATTAGTAAGTTTAATACAAAGATTATATCATATATCGTAACATGAGATGGTGTGGCAACATAATATCATACAAGGTACATGAAAGAGTTCAAAGTCACAAATAAAATAGAGATAATTATTAAAACGATAAGATTGTGAGAACTCTTTGGAATAATTCGTTTTGAAAGGATGCGATGTAACGAAGAAGAGGATAGATATAATGTGTAACGGGAAATAAATCAAGTGATGCTTAAAGAGAAAATAAATAATTACAATACCGAAATTAATCTATAAATAAAAATTTATTGAAGAATATAAATAGCCAATCACAAATTTCGTCAATATATCATTTTATTGTGACAATTTCTTTACTTTTTATCCATGAGAATACAGTCATCATTTATAAAAGCTTATTTACGCTAAATTTATATGTTTATAAAGTAAATAATATGTCAAAGTAAACATTTTAGACATAAAATACGATCATCAGACCTTAGATTCCTATACATATTTGAAATAAAATCCGTGGTTTTATTTATATCTTTACATCTCTTTTATGGTGAATTAAAATCAAATATGCTTTCAAAAGTTCCCTTACATTTCAAATAAGATCCGTGAAAACGCAGAGCAGACTTAGAAATCGGAAACTAGTCTGGTGAAAAATCATGATCAATATATTTCAAAAGCAATAATCAAAATTATAGAAAAATCACAATCAATTTAATTAAAAAAATTATGATCAATTACATAAAAGTTTTATCAATTCGCCGATAAGACATCTGAAAGATAATATAAATAAAAGAAAATTGTCGTGAAATATAGATAAAATGATTTTTATTTTTCTTCATGAACTTCTTGCCGCACAAGATAGCTTTGTAAATATATATGAAAACGAATGCATGCAACATTCAACAGAGAACAGGTCAATAGATTATGCAGATATTGTGCTTAGTGATATTAATACTATGGGTTTAGAAGGTAGCTGTTCACTTATTGAGGTAGATGTGGTTGTTATACACCAAGGAATGTCTTTACAAGAACTTGAACGCCAAAAACCTGCTGTATTTACAGGCTCATTTCAACATACGGAGCAATTATTAGAATCTATAAATTATATAAACAAAAAAGTTGGTTTTCAAACAAATGAAAATCAAAGTGGGGTAAATGGCGATAAAGTTCGAGTTCTTAGTCAAGATATCATAACTAGCCGAAATCAAAGATCAAAAAATCAGCCCGATATAATTAAAGAAAGTGCTAAAAGTGATACTAGAATGTCGATTTCAAAGAAAAAAGCTAGTGAACCATCAAAGAAAAATACAAAATCATGTTTTTGGGAGTATATTGAAAATATCATCAAGGATAATCAAATTTTCAAAAATTATCATGTTATAACTTTTAATTCCTTTTCAAAGGAACTTCTTTATCGAGATTTTTCCTGCATTAAATTGCTTAGTGCCGATAGAAATAAGCTCAATTATCAATTTTTAGAGGAGATTATGGCTACCTTTGAGTTACACTTCTCAAAAAAAGAAAGTTATAAGTACGAAGACATGTATAAAGTTTTTTTTAAAACTTATAGAAAAATAAAAGCTTATAATTCATCCTTGTCTGCATGTGAATTTTCAGGTAAAAAACAACAAATCATAAATTATAACAGGTCAAACAGTATTATTTTAGAAGATTATGATAATATGAGAAATACTAGTTGTATTTGCCCAGAATTTTATCGAACTAAAACTGAATTCATAGACATAGGCAAAAAGAAAAGGTATCAATTTTTTGTTAAAGTTTATTTTTGGAAAGTTATTGTATATTTAAGTGGTTTTATTATGAATAATGAAGTTTTATCACCCTATTTAAATAAAAAAGGGAAGGATAAAAATATTGAATATGAATTATATTGCTATAAAAATTTCATAAGGCGACTAAATTTACATGTAATTTCCAAAAAAAATGGCTATGTAGGCTATAAATGGTGGCTTAGACTTTTAGTGTATTGTGATTATGTTATGCTTAAATTTTATGAAAATAATAGGGATTCGGTCAACTTATCTAATTATATGCATGGTGTTTCTGGCCCTTTATATCCTACATTGATTTTCCGTACTCGAAAAAATTCTTATAAAAATAACATTTTTGAATCCGTTTTATTATACGTCATAAAGAATGTTAGTGATTCTAAAAATTTAAACAAGTTCGAACTTCCAAGTATAACCACCAATCCCGTACTTGATTATCGTGAAAATTGATGCAACTAAATAAGAATTATGCTGTCATGATAAAATTAATAGCAATATATTTTCTTGATAAAAAATATTTACATATAATGCATGGTTTACTTAAATTATACAATATACAAAGTTTACGTTTTATGAAGTTCTATTAAAGATATTTTATTCTCCAAATTGCATAGAATACGCATAATTAAATTTTCAAATGGTTATCACTAAGAGAGTCCAAACTAGATTAACAAATAACCCACTTATTTTTTTGATTTTTTTATATTTTGATAGGGAAAATTTATAGATTAGTCTAAAACAAACGCAAATTTATAAAATTTTTAACACAACAGATTAAATAAACACTTTAGCGATAAAAATTCTCCTTTTTTACAAATAATTTTTTAGGTAACCTTTCTCCGCAAGACCTTTTGACTCATATTATTCAACAGAGTAGAAAAATTGAAAAATATAGATCAGGGAAGGTAAAAAGAATGCGATAAAAATTCGTGAAATATTTTTAATGGATTGTCTAAATCTCAATGCTTGGAAATAAAAAAAAACTAATCCCATAAATAAATAATATTTTAACCTATAATATGTATCAGAACAAAAATGTATATTTTTTGATCATTTTTTTATCTTATATTATTCACCCCAAAATTCATATGTATAATTTAATGTAAATTTATAGAATATTTGAATCGGAAGTATGTCTATATATTTCTTTTGATTCTCTATATATTCATAACGAAAATACCAGTATATATTCCCTTTATTTTCAAGTCATATTAAAAAATATCGGCTAAAAATATTTCTACTCTGCGGTAAATTTCATTTTGAAGGGAGAGTATAAGAACCGTCAGAAAATTTAAATAAGACAGAATCTATCAAATAAAAAAAAATACGAGGTATATTGAAAGTATGCCTCAAATTATTTTCTTATTATTTTTTATGCTCAAAACCTATAACTTTTATTTTTTAAATTTAGCTACGAACAATCCAAATTTATATAAAGATACTTATATTTATTCTTTTCGTGATTTTTATCTAAATTTTCGTTAGCCTTAGACAAAAAGACTCGATGCTCAGAATATGTGATTCATTCAATAAATCATGAATTTTTTCTTATTATCACCAAAAGAATATTGTATTTAATACTTGTGACCAAAATTGACAAATTAGAAAAAAAATTTATAATTGCTTATGTGTATCATCTAATAGTGTTTCTTAGATTACTTTTGAAAGATCTTCTATTGATATTCTTGTTTATTAATTTTTAATGGCTCTTTATATTATTTACAACATACTCTATTATACTTCATTCACTTTTTTTGATCATACTTAATTCTGAGTATATGCAGCTCTAACGTACGCATTTAAAATTCAAGCATAAGATTTTATGTATTTCTCACAATATTGTGAAAATTTTCATAATATGGTATAATAATTTTACCAAAATATATTATTTTTTATTCATTAAGTTTAAATAAATTGGTTTGATTTTATTCATTGCAATCGACTTAGGGATTTGTAAATTGATACAATTACATTATGAATTTGTCTGTTGATTCCAAGTTTTTTTTCTATTAAACATCTACATTTCTTTATACAAATATTTTTTGGGATTATAAATAAGCCTTTAAGATTTTCATTTATCATATTTTTGTTTGTACAATACGGATTCCAAATGCCATGCTTTGATTCTGGTATTCGCTCTTTTGCTCTGAATTCAATATTTTTAACACTTTTATTCATTTATAATCACATACTGTAGCTATAAATGCAACAGAAACCGGACAAAAAAAGCAAATACACGATATTACTAATTTATTTTAATTTTTAGTAAATAATCATGTTCTTCAATTTATTTTATTTTAAAACTCACCGCCAAAGTTAGATATATCCTATATTTTTCCATGTTCAATTTCTTTTTGGCATCAATGATTATAAAAAAATACACTAATTGCTACTGATAATCTTATTGTGCACTCTATTTGCATGGCTTACAAAATAAACACTAGAATATTATGTTTCATGATTGAAACCATTTGCAAAATATCAGTATGACCTCTTCAAATAAATGTGTATTCTTATAACTAAGATTTACAGATTTTTTATCCATATCTTCTTTCTTATTTCGATTGTTAACTTCGTAAAATAGCATGTATCTACTTTCACTGCATGTGGTTTATTCAAGACCCACATCCATCTATTTTGTGCACTTGAATATATTTATAATGTCTCATGCTACGTTCATCTGCTTCTAATATCATTTCAAATCACCGCTTATAGTTTAAAGTGTCCTAAAAATCTCTATTATTATCTCTTTGTATATTTTTTTTACTCGACAATTTTTTCTATCTTCTTATTTCCATACTTTTTATTATTGTTTTTCTATCGCCCTATACTTCCTTTCAATTAAAACGAACTTTTCTTATACTTTTATAATTAATTCATTAAATCTTTTGAATTCAAAAATGCTTAAACTTATATATTTTGTCCACCCGCATCCTCATTTTTGTTCCACATATTGTGTTCTTATATTTTATATATATTTATGGTTAACTTTCTTCTTTTTATTCTCTATTTATCTCATATAAAGTTCCATGGTTTTAGTTTTTAGCTGTTCACGCCTTTTTGTATATTTTTTAAAGGGTGCCTAAGAATAAATGGCAAGCAAAAAGATACAAACTCGAACCATATTAGCATCTATTAATTATATAACACGTTAAAAAAATTTGAAAACACAGTTTAAGTGTTTTAGATCATGTTTCGATCCTTTATATTTGTTAAAATTTCTTAGAGATCGAGTTTTTCCATTTGATTCAAATTTAGATGTTATGCTGAAGCTTTATTGTAAAAGATATTAGGAATTTTATAAACTTCATAACTAGTAAATAGCCATGTTCATTTAATATATTTTTAGTAATCAGTATGTATTCTCCGCATTTAAAGTTTAATATTATAAATAGGCATTGCTGCAAGAAGATGAATTTTTTTGATTTTTTTGAAATTTTCTGATCATAATTTTTTGTTTGTAACTTTATTTTTTCAAATAAGTCACTACGGTGAGCAAACACTACAATACAGTCCGCTGATATTTAGACTTAAAACATGTTCATATTTTATTTCCTTGTACCTATGATATTTCTACGCAAAACTCAATTAAAAACAAGTAGTTTTAAATTAAGTAAAATATTATGAAGTTATAGACGCTCACACAAACATAAGCGTATGAACAACAGATAGTATACAAAAATGCTTAAATATATGAATCTTGAAAGATAATTTCATAGAGAGGATCTAATATAGATAGTAAGATTGAAGAAGCAGTAGCCAATCGTTTATATTAGGCAACAGAATCTTTCTGTGAATTCATTTGAATTTATTTAATATTCATTCGTTAATTTTATTCTAGCTATTTTAATTTATCAGTTAAATCAAAAATTTAGATTGCTCTATAGAATACATTTGCTTAATACTTCACTTCTCATAATCTTTACAATTTTCCTGAATGGATCTTCTTTTTTAAGAATTGTAGGTTTCTAGTGTTTTACTTAATCCTAATGTTTGTGCCTGTGAAAAAAGTAATATTGGTCAAATTGATCTAGCCTATAAAGAATAAATTTTTAAATTTGTGCCTTCTTGAAATCTTATCCATCATAATTTGGGTATGACTTAAATCAAAACGATCCAAATTATGTGTTAGAAAAAATCAACTTCGCTTTTAAAAAGTATATGGCAACAAAAGAAGTAAGATATGTTATTAAAGTCTGTGTAATTCTAAAATGTAAGCCAAATAGAGAATCCAAATTATTATATTCAAACAAAAACATTCGAAGTGCCGATAAACTTCTCTGGATTACATAGTTATACAAAAGACTATCCGTGTGTCTCTAGAAATGTTATAGATAATATAAAAACGCTCATTTTGAAAGTGATAAATTAACAAAAATTTTTTATTTCTGGTTTTTTTTATAGGTTGGGTCAAGTTTTCGGCTCTGTTTTAATAAAACGATCTTTCATGAATTTTATATGAATACTTCGCATTTATTGCATCATAAAATAATCTATAATGTTCACAATTTATTTATTGGGTTCTTTAAGTTTTGTATCATTCCATATTCATGAAAAAACCTTATATTAAACAGTTTCAATGCATTTAATCGCACGTTTTCATTATATAGATAAAAAAAATCATCTTGTATTAAATTTCCATAAATATTGCATATATTTTACAAATTATACAACCGAAGAAAGTAAAATGAAATTTAAAATATCATAAAAAATTTGATTTTAAATTCTAGTAAATAAACTCTGAAATAAAACAAACGCCAGACTTATAAAGAAGAAGAGAGTTTATTTAACCTAATCATTTTATAATCATGTTTTTATTGTCAATTTATAAGGAATTACTATCATCAGTAATAAAATATTTAAACTCATAATTATATCAGGAAAGTTTCGTTTTTTATGACAAATATAAAATTATTTTGTGTAGTATCGAAAAAAAATGTGCAATTTTATATCTTGGAACAATAATTGCATTGAAGAAGATTAAATTTTTGAATTTATGCATTGTTTTCATATTTTATTTGCATTTAAAATTTTTTTTCCATATTGATATAATATTGCTTTTCAATGAATTTTTTTATAGATTAATATATTTATTTGAGCGCTAATTTGTCTTTTGACTTTTCATGATTGCTTTGCATTGCAGATATGATGAATAGTGCTTTCAAGCATTTTATAATTACACTCTTCCTATATACATCTTTGCATATAGGACATATACATTTAAGTGTTATTCAGAATACTATTATTTGTTTATATGCTTCCGTTAGAAACAGATTCCTTAATATTCGACTTATGGTATTATCTAAAAACCCCATCCCATGTTATGACTTTCATTGTGTTGCTAATATTTTTTTATGTTGTTAAAATAATAAATGGATTTTTGATAAATATCTTTATTTGTAACTTATTAATTTAGGGTTTCTTTGGTATTCAACTAATTAAATTTGTCAATGCAACTTTCTAAATTGCCCTTTATAATTAATATACACAATACTCTTTTAGCCCAATGCTATTTATTATCTTCCTCAAGACCTATTCTTATTTTAAGCATTATTTATTCAAGTTTTTTACTCAATTACACTGTGATTGGCTTCTCTCACACTGAATTTCTCAACTATTTGTCATACGAAGTATGTTATTTTGTGATTACAGCATCCCATACTATGCCTTAAGAAACTACTCTCTTCTAAATTTTAAAATTAGGTAGAGTTCATTGATTAGTAAAACACCCTTTTTTGGATTCTAATATTCAACATTAGTAAGATTTTAAAATATATTATTACTATTTCTATCAATCTGATCAAATTTTTCAAATATTATATACAAAATATTGGATCTTACATCTAATAATATCATCAGTTTTTATTATGTTGTCTATTTATATGTGTGATAGTGTATGTTTTCATTTTAAGGAACAGTGATCTTTGAAAAATTTGTTTTTTATGATTTTTTATTTTTCAGTGCCTTATATACTTCATGAATTAGGGTGATTCATAAAAATTATACAAATAATATTAATGCATGCGCATTTCAAAAAAAAGGGGATTTTTAATTTTTATACTTCAATATACGTCGTAACATGGTATGGCCCGGATAAGCACTATCATAAAAGGCACTTGAAAGAGCTCGAATTCACAAACATAATCAAAGAATTTATTTAGATTATAGAATTGAGAAAAACAGTTGGAATCATATGTCTTTAATGAGGAGATCATTCAATAAGATTTAAGATAAGTGCATATAGCAAAGAACATATATATGATGAGTTATAGGGAAAAAAATCAAGTTAAGCTTCTAGAAAAAATCTAAAATTAAAATCACAAATTAACTTATAAAGTAAAAGACTATGGTCCCTTTTAGACATTAATAAATAATCAATTCAATATGGCATGAAGCAATTTAAATTCAATTTTAATATAAATGTAAAACAGTCATTAATAAACATGCTCAATAATAATTGTAAATGCTGCAACCTATAAATATTGTATTTTCAAGGACAAAAAAATGGTTTTAGATAAAGATTTGACGACTAGCTATATCTAAAATACCTTTTTAAAGTACTACCGATTATCCACATGTACTATATTATGATATAATTAGCTTAATAGATAGAAAAAACAATAGATACAATTTATAGTGTCACAATCGTTCTTTTTTTGAAAAAAAATTGTGGTATTTTTATTATAATTCTTGTACATAATGGGTATTTTGATATGATTTTTATCAATTTAAATGTGTTTTTGTAAATTATTGCGCATTTTATTTGTAAGAGATTTTAAAACCAGTATTAAATTTGTATATATTTGGAATTCAACCGGTTTATTTTATATAATAAGAATCATATTTTTTTTATTTAGATGAATCTTTTTTTTACAACTTTATTTAAACATAGTTAACCACATTGTTTGTAATAATATTGTTTTTTCACAAAAAGTTACATCTAATTTTTATACTGTTATTAATATTTAATAAATCTTTTTTTTATCTTTTTATTGATATTATCAGAATATATTTTCGATGAAGATTGAATGTTAAAAATATAGAAGAAATTTTAAACCCAATCGTAAGGTTGAGATATAAAATTATTAATCTAAGAGGTGATTGTCAGAGCATATCTCGTTCACAATTCTCTATACATTTATTAAATTATAATATGATGGAACGTCATTGAATTCGAAAAATTCATATAAAAATAGTATTAAACAACATATTTTTCAGTTGGAACTATAAATATTTTCCTTTGAGCATCTTCTGGCTAAAAAATAATTTTTTATATAAATGTAAACTTTTTTATCCAAAATTTTTTTGGCTTTTAAATTTTTGTTCACATAAATAAAATGTAATTTTTTATATTAGATTTTGTTTTTTATAATATAGATTATGTAAGAATTTAGTTAAAAGAATAAATAGGCTTAAAGAACATTTAAAAATTCTTTTAGGTATAAAAATTGTAAATTACGATTTATTCAATGGAATGGAATTTTTCATCACTGATTTCTTATTTTTTATCATTATACTGTTTGTATTCTATTATTCGTAACTTTTGAAATTCATTATACAAATAAAATTACTCGTTTGATATCAAGATATCTTAAAACAATTATGCGAGATTATTTTTATTATACAAAAACCACAACCGTAATAATTTAATCAATAATTTATTGTTATAAAAAATTTTGATTGAATTGTGGTCTCAATCCACAAAGTATTTTAAATTATTAACCAAATTCTGAATTTATATGTAGTGTTAATTTGTCATAAATAATCCATAATATTATTTAAACATACACCCTAAATATATGTTCATATTATATAAGAATCATTTTAACTGATTATCTATCAGAAATATAGATATCTCTTAATAATTTTTCTATATAATCTGCTCGTATAATTTTTTGTAGTTTTTTTTACACAAAATTTTTATTAAATGGATATTAATTATGAGTCTATGACTTATAATAAGTTTTACAAACAACTTTATATATTCAAAGCAAATTTTGGATTGCAAATAATTTGTGTATAGATACATTATTCACAAATGAATACTTATTTTCTGAAAATAATGTAATTTTATTTAAAATATATTGAAGAAATTTATCACTAAAAAATTACACGGAAAAACAAAGGTTGTCAATATTTTAGATTATGTTATTAAATATCAATTTTATCGCTTTGTTAAGTATATAAGTGTATATATTGTAAATTTCTCAAGTTTTAGTGAAGATCTGTAATTTTCTTAGTTAACTAGTTTAGATTCTGATTCATTAAGATATATGATTACTGCTTGTAATATTTGCTATCTGTTCGAAATACAAAACCTTTAAGTTATAGTTGCTAAATTGATACATTCAAACTTGATTTTTTCTAAAACCATACACATATCATATTAACCTCGATGTTTTGCATTTAAACGAGGATTAAATATATAAATTATCTCTGTAAGAAATTTTTAAAAATATTTACTGCATAGAGAAAATTCTTATTGACGTAATTTTAATTAAATATTGCAATGTATCATATTTATTCTTTGCATCATTTGTACCCCATTTTGCACCCCTAATATTTATAAAATCGTTTGGAATATCTTACCTTCGTTCTATTAAATTTTACGTCACTGATATCAATAGCTTTTCTTATAATTTTTGTATCGGACATAATTATTGCGTGTACACATATTTTATAATTTTCTTGGTGATTATTTTTTCATTCACTATCCTTGCGAATTTCATTGTAATTAATAACGGATTATATTTTAAGTTTATTATATTATAAAGTAATTTGTTTATTTTAAAAATATCATTTTAAAAAAAATATATAACCTTTGGAACATAAATCTACAATATTTTTTTTAAACTTAAAATTGTGTTTTGTTAAATTTTTACATCTATCATGTGTTGTCGCAAAATCAAATATGCGTGGAAAAAGACAGTTAAATTTTAAAATAAAAACTTTTAAAACGCTCAGAATTTATAAACGAAAACTAATTCGATGCAATACATTTATTTTTTGTTTATGGGCTAAATTTATAGTCGTAAATTTAGTTTTTGTTCTCAGATACGGCTTGCTTGATTCACTGTACGCACAGCGTATTTATACTTTCGGCTATCTTCTCCTCTCCATAGTCTTCTTCAACACCCCTTCTTCTTTCGAGACTTATTAATTCAAGGGTTTTCCTCATCCCAAGGTTTGAATATATGCCTCAACCTGGTTTGTGACATCTAGTTCCTTCAGGTACCTTCTATATTATCGTGTAACCACACCGTCCCATGTTATAACATATGGAATAATTTTTGTCTTGCATTTGTATATTAATGATAGTTTAGATGCTAGCAAGTCATATTTTCTCAATTTTTCGTTTTCAACTATGTTTTTGTTGTCAATACTTGTCACGCCAATTTCGATCAGAGTGGTGCAGTTCTTCTTTTTGTCATATACAAAAATATCAGGTCTGTCATTCGATAACTTTATGTCTGTTTTAATTCTTGTATCTACTTTGATCTCCGCGAATTCGTTTTCCATTATTTCTTGTACAGAGTGTCTGCGGATTTTCCTGGTTTTTTTGAAATTTTATTTTCTTGCCAACATAAAGTGAAGACATCTTACAATCTCGTTGTGTCTTCTTGTATAGTCATGACCAAGAATTTTTTTATATCTGCTTGCTAAGTGGTCGACGGTTTTAATTGAGTCGTTACAGTGCGGGCACCTTGATCTATCTCCAAAGAATGCGTTTCTATCCTGAATAAAGCAGAATCTCGTCTCTTCTAATGGTCTGACATTCTCATATTGTAGCCACTTTGAGGATCCTAATATTATAAGCGTTGGATTTTTATGAACATCGAAGAGTTTTTGATGTAGTGTTTTTTGTTGTATTTTACACAATAAACTCTCTTTTTGTTTTAATTCAAGCGCAGGAAGGTCTATGTCAACGAGGCCATATTTTTTTCAGAGGAATTCATTTATTACGGATAGGTGTATTATATTTTCATTTTCAAATTTAAATATTGCGGCTTTTCTGGGTGATTGTCCTTTTTATTGGTTTAGAGTTTTATATAGTTGGTAGAGTATTCTTTCGGATTTAAACAGTAATATTTTCCAATCCACGTCCTAGTTCATTTATTTTAAGATATAATCTTTCTTTATTGGCTGGTTGTAAGTGTATTCCATTTTCTATTAGTTATTTGCCTGATTTCATCATCTAGCTTTCTAAAATCTACTGGTTCTTGCTTTAATAAACCCACATAGTAGTTTATCAGTGATATTGCATGGTCATTAATCGCCTTTATTATGTTTTTACCATATAGTTGTGTTTTGCATATGCTTATAACTCTTTCTGGCATTTCTTTTCTAATATTATCCATCGTTTCAGGTTTAGTTCTCGATTTGGAATCTTCCAGTATCCCGAGGCATTTATATCCATCTTTTCCTTCTATTACTGTGGCAATATCTTTGCAATTTATATTGTTAGTAGCTGATTTGGTAACGTTAATTTCCATTCCGATACATCCGAAGGATTTTGTTGCTTCATTGAACATTAGTTTTAAGTTACTTTCTTCTTTCGACAAAATCTTTAAATCTTCAATGAAAAGGAAGTGATTGGTTGTAAATGCATTCTTTTGGAGTTAATAGATATTGATGAAAATTTTCAATATAATCGGGACTTAGCGGATCCATACAAAGAATAAAGAGTAGTGGAGATAGACTATCTCCTTGTATAATTCCCTTTTCAATTTTTTTCTTTAAGATTTCTTCATTGTTTAATCTTAGAGATAACTTCCAGTTTTTTGTTAACACAGATATAAAGGCAATCATCCATTCTTGTATGTTAAGATTTTTTAAGCAGGACAGAAGATACTCGTGGTCGATTGAGTCAAATGCTTTTTTTATATCGAACATGCCGATAACAATATATTTTAGTTAATTGTATTTATGAAGCACATAAAATGATAAATTTAAAATAAAGCATACTAAAATATTACAAAAAAGCGATATGTGTTTAAGAGTGATTTTTTTTATTTCTTGTTAAAAAACAAAAAATAATTATTTATAATTTAATTTGATGCAAGAATAAATTTAAATAATCAACTTTTAAGAAGAATACATATATTATGCCATAAATTTACTTTAATTCAAGTTTATTTCTTTTTTAGATAAAATAATAAAGATATTTCTATTGCCAAATTATCTTGTGTTTAATAAATTTCTATGCGGTCAATAATATGTATGGTTATGATAAAAATTTCTGATTTATTATACAGATAAAAATCAAAGGGTGTTTTTTACGCGATATTCGCTGTGTATAAATATCTTTGCAGAAATGTAATTCAATATTTCGCACACGTTATTTTTATAAGATACTAAAGATAAGAAAAAACACAAAACCGGTAATTTTTTCGATGGCATCATAACGCTGCATTCCAATCATATCATGATTACATGAACTTTGTATAAAAAAATTTCGCTCAGCAGTGAATTTAAATTTTTTTCTAAAGCTTTACAGCTTTAATGGCTTTACCATGCGAATTTTTTTTAATTGTTAGACGAAGAATATTCTGGAAGTATTTTCCTATTTAAACATGCTGCATTAGCTATTCTTTCATTAATGTTATTACAACTAAAAATCAAAAAATGTTTTTACAAAAGATATTGGATATATATTGCGTGTGCTCTATGCGACCATGATTCAGTTTATTTAAATGCATAAATTTTCACACTATACTGGCAGAAGAACAGCATCTTTAAAGAATTTATTTTAAAATATTGGCCAAATAAAGAGAAAAAAGGGTTCTAATTGAAATTTATAATGAAAACATCTATCAATAAAAAGGTTTGATGCATAATCAGATGTAAAAACACAACATTCTTATCAACTTATGACACCGCGATATATTAAATTGCCTGAAATATAGATATTGATAAATAATATATATTTATACTAAAAAAATACATTTTATAATAACTAAAATACTTAAAATATAAATTTATTGTCCATAGCTACATGAACTCTTTAAATTTTTATAAAGTCTTTCTGTTAATAAAGGAACATATATCATAAAGTCGAAAATTGGATTCTAAATTTTTTAATCATAAACGATAAATCACACTATATGAGCATCCTTTTTTGTATTTACGCACATTTAAAATTCTTTTTGGTGCATATTTTCACAATGCTTTTTTAAAAACAGTAAGATAGTTTGAAACAATTTATATTTATAGTTATACAAATGCATAAATTAGGAATGTAATGTTTAAAGGTAAAAAAAGGATTTGGAAAATAATCCTAAAAAATAATAAATGTTATACTTCTAAAATTCTAATAGTTATTCTGCAATATGAAAGATCTAAAATATTCACTAAACGATAAGATCATGCACAAAAGTGTTGTAATAATTTTATAAATATCGATATTTTAAACAAGCAGAATTCAAAATATCAATTTTATATGTTTTAAAAGCAAAGTATAAATTTTAAATAAAATTTGCACATTATATTGTGACAAATATATTTATGGTTTGATTTGATTTTTAGGTTTTTATAGTTGTTCAAGCAAAATTTTTGATTGGAGTATAGAACGATTTGGCATATAATTATAAAAACATATCATCTATACAACATTCCTCGATGCATCTCTTTTTTTTCAAGACTTATCAGTATATTATTATATAAAGATATTTCATAAATTGCTGTTTAAATGTATTTATCTATAAAGATATTACAATTTTGTATATATTTATTTTATATACGTGTATATGGAAGTTTTTATAACATGTATATTTACATTTACATTCTTTTTATTTTTTCACTCCTTTTTTTAGAATAATTCTCAAAAATAAAGTCATTTTAAGTTTTTCACCGGCAATAAGGTTTGGTAAAATCCATAAAAACTCAGCCTCTATATAAAAGCGCTTTTTTCTACATTTTGTATGCTTTTCGGCGCTTTCATACTTTATATACATGTGTTTGTAGAATTTTCGGAATCATAAAAGCAAATTCTACGTAATATGCTAAAGATAGAATCTTGTAAAAATAGTTACCTTTGACTCTTTATCTTGTGATCTTTGGACTTAATTTATATATTTGGCAGCATCATATTTAGGTTTTCATTTATAAAAATCTTTTTCTGCTGTATTCTTTGCTTTAAAATATATATGCGAAATTTTTAAATTTTTGTTTGGATGAGCATATTACTTTAAGCTCGCTTTATAATATACTATCAAATTTTTGCGATAGAATTCTCGTTTAAAGTTATAAATACCCTATTACATTTATTCCTATCTTTATAAAATTTAATCGATTTTAATTTTTTATGTGCATATGGTTTTATTATCTTAAATCCAATTTTTATTTATACCTTTAGCAACATACAATTTCGCAGTTTTTTTATATTTTGTAAAGCGAATTTGGTTGAAAGGATTAGGTTGTGTGAATTTTAAATCGTAAATATTTAAATTAAATTATTTAAAGCTCATATACATTGCACACAAGGGCTCTTAATATTTACTAAACATATAATTAATGCGGCTTAACTGCAAATAAAACAGCAAACACAAATAAGCTTGCTAAAAGTAGCTCAATTTCATACGGCCTAAAAACATTTTTTATCGCGGCAGTAAAACATTCTGCCCTAATTCTAAAAATCAGGTGCAAGTATGCAAATATACTTTTGTTCTATGGAAATGTTCTTTCGTATTGTCACCCAATTTATGTAACAAAAAAACTCGTTAATCTTTTTTTTGGAATATAAAATACAGTTTATCAGTGGGTTAGATGTTGAAAATTGTCATGAGAAATGGAACCGATATTGAGAAGACAGCTGAAATTCCCTTTGTATATTTGATTATAATAATAAAAAAGCACAAATTATTAGCAATATTAGCCTAGTATATTTTAAAAAACAAATTATCATATAAAAAGTGTTGGTTGCACAAAAACATACAAAAAAAATACATGTGCGATAATAATATTTTTTGTGATTTTTGATATTATTGTAAAGGTATTTGTAATTCATTTTTTCTAAAAACAAAGTTGGTGTTCTTTTATGGAACCTATTAATAGAAATAAAGTGTTATTTGTGGAAAAGAAGCAAAAAAAATATATACTTTATTATAAAAAAACAAATTATTTGGTAAAATATAAAGCAACTTCACATACAAAACTTCTATGAATATACGTATAAAAAGGGGTTTTTCATGCAATAAATGTTATTCTAATAATTTATAAATGAACACTTTATATAAGATGCATCTTATTGAATTACAAAATTAAAGCATGAAGAACTTAATCAATTCGATATCGTTAAGTTTGTTGTTATATAGGGTATTTTATATCCTATACAAAAAAATGATGTTTTTTATGATTCACGCTAAAAATAAACATTTATATCGACAATTCACAAATCAAAAGCATATTCAATATTCAGCAAATACTTAAAATCTCCCAAGGTGGGGCTAAAATTGTGACTAGAAAATAAGCCATTATATACACATTACTTATATCTTATGAAAGGTTTTTTATCATTTTGCATATAATATTATGCTTAGGAAATTCTAGGAAAACAAAAGGGGCTTTTTTATAGCGTTTGCCAATGTTTTTAAACTATTTTTGTGACTATTATATCGCATATATTACACAATTATTTATTAAAATATTTTATGTGAATAGTGTTTTTTTAAATGTATCTTGCCGTTACCTTGCTGTTTAAAACCATATTTTTGATTTCTTTTATGCGTGACGTTCATAAAAACATAAATATTCGCTTATTTAGTATAATCATTGGGTTTTTTTGTCTTTAGATGGTTTATGTTCTAAGTGTTTTATAATGAAAACTATCTAAAAAAACATACGAATATATTTAAAAATTATAATTTGTATCATCTTTAAATATAATATCCCAAAAAATTTGCTTATTTTGAATATAAAAAAGAAATTTGTGCGAAAATGTCATAATTTAATTTTTCATTTTGGTTAAGTTAAAAAAATTATAGTTTTAAATACAAAGGAAATAAACATCTATATTGGTATGCATTATATATATCAATAAATAGAAAGGCAAAATTTTATTTTTTTAATAAGTCTAATAATTTGAAAATAAGTTCAGATTTACGCTGTAAAGCTAATTTTAATATATATTTTAAAAAAAAGCGATCCGAATTTTTTATACTTTTACTCAAATTATTGGATGGATTAATAAATTGAAAAAAATTGTAGCTGTAGCAAAAAAATCAGAAAAATTTATTATTTTATATTTTCAGAAACAGTATGTATGTTTTATTTTTATATTTTCAAGATAAAAAACGTCAACTTGCGAAATGTTTTTTATTCCTTTTGTCTTATTGCATGCAAGCAAATTTTCTGATTTTTAAGTATCGAATGATAAAAATTTTGTGACTTAAAATTAAATATTTTTCTAATATTAACATGTATTATGTTTACTAATATGGCCATAGGACTTTCTAAAATTAAATACTAAAAATCTTTATAGATTACTGCATCATTTTTAAATGGAGATCGAACTGTTGGAGCAGTTATAATTTGAACTTTACCGAATAAAATCAAATCTACTTAAAAGATGGATTGAATCTTTTTTCAAATCATGTAAAAAATATTATAATTTTATAAACTTTCATTGTAGATATTTATCCATCGGAAATAAATCATACCTCCTCTTGATTTTTTATAAAAATTGAAATTTTTGCAAGTATAACAGCAACTCAAAGCCAAAATATCGATTCAACTCTGTCAAATTGTATATTAAAATAAAAAATTCAGATTTGATATTAGAGCGTGTTTATATTTTATTCGTTTCTACATTTAAGGAAAATTTGAAAAAACGAAAAACAACTTCTATACGCTTTTAATAAAATTCAAACAAAATAAAGATTCAATAATTGTAGATTTTATATAATTTTGTGCAGAAGATTTTACAGTCGATAATTCACAAAATAATTAGTCTTATTCGTACTGTATGGCTTATATCTCTTTTCAAGGCAAACAAATGCAGTAATATGAAATGCAACTTTATTGTTAAAAAAAGCATCTATTTTAACCAAAAGCAAAAAGAGCGGTCGGTTTAACCTTTTAAAAAATAAAAACGAAGTATCTTTATTTTTTGATATATGGAACCCTAAACCAGTTAAAATTAAGATTGTGAGCACACTTCTAAATAAGTATCTGCCTAACTTTACATCATTTGGAAATAAACATGGAAAAAACACTTCTTCTATATCGACCAAATAAACACAGTCAAATCATCCACTATTATTTTCTGCAACTTCGTTCAAATTTGAATGCAAAGAATTTGATGAAATATAAGAATTTATATTTAATTGTTGAATACATGTTATATTTTTGCTTTCTATTATGAAATCAATTTAGACGGTTTTATTACCGATTTTTCTTTAGATTACTATTCATATTTTATCGACAATTCTAGTGTATTTTAATTTAAATTCTTAATTATGACCTTTTCTAACAATTAATTCATTTATGTTTGTTCTGGCATACTAGATTCCGGAAGATCTTTTATATAATTATTTGTACAAACCTATTGATCCAATGTATTTTGAAAATATCTTTTTATTTCATAGGATCTTTTCTATCGTTACATAAAGACAATTTTAAAATTGCGGATATTCGACAGTGTGCAATTTCAGCATAAAAACTCATATAGATAAATAAATAATCTATAATAAATGTTAATTTATAATTCAAACATATATTGATGCAATAAATACCGTAAAATAACTTTTTTTTTACACAAGGTTAAATCAATCTATTAGAGATAATGTCTATGAAAAAAGTTTGAAGTTGATAATGAAGAATACTAACTAATAAAACTATTCAATAACTATCAAGCATCTAATAATATAAATAGCCACTAATCGATGGTTAAATATTATAAGATGCAATAACTAAGAAAAATTTTATATTTCTCTAATTAAATTTGCTTATTATTGCAAAAATTATTCAAATAGACGCTAAAAATCAACGAAGCATATTAAAATAAGTATACACCTTTTATAACACGATTTAGATTAACTTGCAATAAAAATGTATCAATGAACAAAAAAAAGCAATGATAATAACAATTATTTATAAGATAAAGGTGTGAATGTCGCTATTTCTAATCGAGTCTATTGTGAATATCTTCATAAATTATCGCTAAAACGTTTGTTATTTGTCTGTAAATTTCTATAGTGGGTTGACACAAAGGTTTTAAACAGCAAATCGTATTATATCTTCTAAATTTTAAATAATGAAGTATCTTGTGGGTGGAAATCATTATAGAATTACTGTATATAAACAGTAAAAAAATGGATAATCTAACCCTGTAATTTTTAATATACAAATATTGATGTTCATTATTTCTTGTTTATTAATGATGTGTTGTTTTATGCATTTAATATAAATTTTATTTATTGAATATAGTTCTTATATAAATCACGACACTAAATTCTTCCTGGATCGTATCAAATATGCTCTGAACTATATCGAAAACTGCATTCTTGTTTTTTCTTCTTTTATTACGCAGCCGCACCTAATATCAGTTTACAAATATTGTTTTTATGAAAATTTGGGATGAAAAATCGAAAATCTGTTATTTTATAGATTGAAATATAAAAGTTTTCATAATTCCGCTCAATATAACATTTTAATTATTATATATTTTGTACTTTTGATATTTTTTGGCTGTCGAGCATGCCGAAGATTTTCATTTTTATTATTTTCCTGTTATTAAATTTTCAGAATATGCAATTTTTTTGTTTTAATATTGATACTAGAAGATAGTTTTGTAAAATACATTTATTAATATATTTTAATGGCATTATAAGGTATTACTAAGCCGATTAAAACTTTTTTGGCAAAATTATGTAAATATCGGTACCTTATATAAGAAAATATATGAATTTAACAGATTTTTTGCGTTTCTATATTATATCTTCTACATGCAATTGTTTTCATATTAAATATGCTTGAAATTTATATTATTTTATTTACAAAAAATGTTGGTGCTCTAAAAACACATGGTGTTACGTAATAAATATAGAAACTATTGATTTTCATGTTATTATAATATACTATAAAATTAATCGATATTGTTTTTATACTTTTTGCCTTAAAAATCAAATGAAATTAATTAAAAAGGCTTAATGCATATATAATCGATTTTAATATTAATTGTAGATTGATCTCGGTAAGTATCAAAAAGTATCGTCAATTTTATTAAACTTGAATGAAAGGAATTTTTTATAGTATAGTATCTTTTTCACATATCTCCCCCTTTTACTTTATCAATATTGTGTTGAGTATAACTTATGATTTTTTTTTTCTATATATTCTACTATTGGTGTCTATTTAGCTTTAAGTGTGTTTAAATCTTCTTTTACAACCAGGTGTTATTTTCTTTAAAATTGACATTTAATTTTTTTAACTGTAAACAGCGCGTTTTCAGTATTTTTGTGCCAAATAATTAAACTTTATCGATTGATTTCTTGTATTTTAAAAAGAATATGTTCCTGTTTATGTGTTGTTTCTATGGTTGTGCGGATTATTTCAATTTTTACATCCTACCTGTCTAGAGAAGAAAGTTAAATTCTCTAGATGTTCAAGGTAATATGTTTTATCTTTTTTCCTGTTTCAACGATATATTGTGGGCAAAATCGCCCGTTATATTTTATCTCCAATGGTATTTTCAGAATTATTTGATTTTTAAAAAGGTTTTTGTGTGTCGATTTTTATTAATATAGCTTAATCTGTTATATGATGCTATTATATTTTAAAAATCAATTTGAAGTTTTTTTATGTTGAAATATTCACTTTTCATAATTCAATAAAACTTAATTTTAGTAAAAATTCCAACTATGACCCATGTTTATCAAAGACATATTCTTCCAATTTTTGCATCATTCACTCCAGAGTTTTACAATCCACAAATTTTGCTTCCATTTATGCTGAATTATGATCTATTAATTCCACAATAATTTTCTATAATCCCTCACTGACTTAAATTCAAGCTATGGAATCAATTCTGATATTTAATACAAATTTAAGAGTCTTTTACGCCGTTTCTCACATTTATCTGACAAATTTCATTTCTCAAGCGCCTATAAAACCCATAAAAATTGTTTGTTTATGGGCATTAATTTCTGAATAATCTATTTCATACACAAATTCGTGTTTGAATTGAGTCTATTTTCTAAGCCAAATGGCATATTTTTTGATTTCCTTTTTGTTCGGAAATCATTTCAACGGCGTAGTTTATTTTCTTTAGTTCTGAATTTCGACTTTTTTCTACGAAATACTGCTTAATTCTGAAATTTAAATAGTTCTAAAGGAAAATATTTTTGTTTTAAAGACTATTGTGATAATTCAAATGTTTTTATTCGATGCTGTGTGCAGTTATTGACGAGCTTTGTAATATCTTAAAAATTTGAATTTTCTTTCTAAGAAATAATGCTTGTAGAGGTCATTACTTTTATTTCTATTACTGGCGCCATATCTGCTATAAGGTACAAATATCAAGTAGATATTATATGACTTTCTGTGGCACGCAACGCTAGTGCATTATTTATCTTTTTTTTACATGTGATCTGATCTTTTAACGCTATACTAGATCCATTTAATTTAAATATAAATGTTTTGTTCTGATCTATTTAGGTCGAAGGTATTTTCTGCATAAGAGTCTTTAATTTTGCGAATTTCTTTTAGAATATTTTTTTTTGTTTTGTAACAGATACCTACTATTTTCATCTATTTAAAAATCTGTAAAAGAAGCGACAATCATAGCATATAAGGTATGGGCATATACAAAAATTGCTGAGTCAGAAAATATTCCCATATTATTAAGATTCAAAAAAAAATTTTATTGCCAGGATTTTTTTAGTGCACGATATGTGTTCTTCTTTGATTGTCATTCATCCAAGGTATGTGATTTCTTGTTAATAAACATTTTCATCTTCACTATTTAGCCTTAATCTAGCGGATATTATTATTAATCCCATTATCTATTTGGATATAATACTCTATAATTGACTTGAATTATATTATTGCATCATCAGCATACTAAATTGGAAATTTTATTATACAAACCTAAGGAACATATTAATCACTACAAGAAAAACTATAAAAAGCATTACAAAGTATTTACAGCTTCTTTATAACTACAATAGATCTGCATGTTCTCTTACATGTTTGATACCTGATGTGGCCTTAGTTAATTCTATAATTGATCAAAAAAATTTTGGTGTGATCATTATAAATATCATATATCGTTGGGCGTTTTTATTTACATTTTCTGGATAGTTATAAAACGCGAAAATTTTTTATGAATTCTGTTTTTCCCATTTTATCATATGTTCACTCTATCTTAAGCCTCTAAGCGCTTTTTATAGGCAATAGCCTCATATTTTATTACTACGTTTCCTAATTAATTTATATAGTGAATTTCTACTCTTATTTTGGCTTGAAAAACAAGAGTGTGTGCGTTATTTTTTCATTTTGTTTTTCCCATAATGAGAAAACTTAAGATCTTAATCTGGCTTTTAAAATGTTTTTTAGACTATTATTTTTATTCTAGCCTTACATAAATTTTGAATTTATTTTATGTTACTTTTCGTGCTCTTTATATTTTTTTTGCTGTATTATTACTTTATTTTGTTTCCTTGTTTATTTTCATTTTTTTTATAATATCTAGCAATAATATATGAAGTTCTATACTTCAGCACCTCTTTTTGTATAAAGTTTGTGTAAAGGATTAACATGTGCTTATATATATTTTAATACACCACTTGCGATTAATATATAATGTTTTCTATTCTAATGATCGTTATCTTTTTGACATTTTCTTCTGAATCTTTGGGATCTATATTTATAATACTTGTGTTTTCGGAATTAAATTTTTGTTCTTTCAACGATTATCGTCTCAATGTGACCTAATAAACGTAATTTTTTATTTATGATTGTATTGTTCGTAAAACTTGATTATATTCATTTTTTAATTTTAGAATGCTCAAACACTTGATTTTTTACTTTTGTATATCTAGGTTTATTATTGATTTATTATTTTTTTAATTCTCAATGCAAAAATATTGTATTTTTATATTCTTTTTCTTCATAAACATCTCAGTATATTTTTTCAAATTGTTTTTCTTTTTTTTTGATTTATTGATATGTATTGTGTAACCTGGTATCTGTTCATTTTTACAGTTTTTTTTCGGTCGAGACGCTCATGCTTGTTATTTTGCATATGTTAGTAGTTCCAATTTATTTGCAGCTTTCATCAACTCAAGTAATAACATCATACGTTTTTTTTTCTGAAAAATGCCCAAAGAATTGCTGACAGAGATTCGGGTATTTTTTTTATAAAAATCGCTTGCATTGACACATACTTACTGCAGGGTCGATATGAAGCATCTCTAATCATTGCAAAGATATTTCAACCTGTTAATATTTTCAATACATGAGAAAACTGCGCACAGTCTTCAAATTATCAGCCCGCAATCAAGTCTCTCTTCTAGACGTTAAAAATATTTCTGGGTGTTATTTATTTGTATTTACGTTACTAATAGTTCACGATTTTTTTTAACACTTTCTCTGTGAGCAGTCATATTCTTCACACTTCAATATGTAGATTACTGCCATATGAAAACAGCGCAAATCTTGCAATGGATGCCATCTGCTAAAATCTTTTCAATTCTGCACATAATATTTACAAAGGTATCTGATTTTCTTTGTTGTGCCGTTTCAATTATATTCGGGCATATAATTGTAGGTTATTTGTGTTGGGGACGTATATTCGACAAGTATGTTTTTATATGTTTGTTTATCCTATTTATTTATGTAATCGGTAATGTGCTATTCAAGATTCATTTGGGGTTAAGTATTATAATACCCACAAAAAGTTAGACGAGGTACTGAAAACATTAGTTATAGCTTTTATTTGTTTTTAATTGCAGTGTATGCATAGATTTAATGATTCGAAGATAATAATAGACATAAAAAAATATATAAAAATAACTTTTATTACAAATTATATGGAGTAATATGTTTAATACGGAAAAAAGCATGTATTCTTTTTTATCCATGTAAATACATAAAATTTTTTTGTACATAAAGTTCTTGATATTTTTACCTTATTGGTATTTATTCGTTCATATTCTTTATTAAACTAATATGTTATTTACATGAAATATTTGGTCAGTTGAGTCAATAAAAAAGTCGCCTTTTTTTATTTACTCTAATTTAATATTATTTAAATCGGATGTCTACTATAAAACATGTGTATGTATAAATTTTTTTGTAAAATACCTAAGAATAAAAAAACACATTGTCACTTAAAGTTTAAATTTAAAATACCATGCTCTTTATTGTTTTGTTTAGGGGTTTTTACGTATATTCATCACTTCGAAAGATTATAATGCATATATAGCCCTCTTTTCAGCATTAAATATTCACGGATTTCGCCGCTTTTTTATTTTTATCGAAATATAATGTGGTTTTTACTTGGGATGAAATCACTTTAGCTATTATCCTTTAAAAAAGAATAGAGACTTTTATATATTTTTTGTTTATATGCTTCTGTTTTTGTTTATAAATAAAGCAAGAATATTGAATTTATTTTTTGTTTATATTATTAGTTATATTATCGTATAATAAAACTTCCATTGAAATTTATACATACATAGCGTCATACATTAAAGGGCTTTTAACGATTGTGTAACATATTGAAGTTTATTTGGCATACAATTTTTATTTTGGTACAGTAAAAGTCTTATTTCGAAAAATTATATTTTTCAGAGAAATATGAAATATGAATTACTATTCTTTTTCAATAAATTTATTTTTTCTTGTTTTGTTTTAATTAAGATCATTATAAAAAAATGCAAGGATACAAAAAAAAATTAGAAAAGAGATGAGAATTTAGTAAGATACTGATTTTTTAACAACTTGACTGCTAATATAGAATAAATATAATATTAATTTAAAATGAATATTGATTATTAGAAGCTTACCATCAAACGATCCAACTTTTTGATTATGATAAAAGCATACCATCTGTAAACAAATCTATCTAACAGCTTCTGTGAATTAATGGTAAATTTATAAATTTTAATATCATTTAACTTTTGTTTCAATGTGTGAAACAACCATCATTTATAAAATATAACTTTTAAGTGCTTGTCTATAAAAATTTGGAATTATTTTGTGATTGAACTTAAATCTCAGTAATATATAAATATTATGATGCATACTTCATAATCTTAAAAATCATAGAATTTTTTCGCAGTCATTTTTTCTCTAAGATATATAACTAAAAACCTTCGATATTTATTTTATAGATTATTGACCCAATCGAATTTACTTTATTTATTTATGTTTTACTTCTATTACTTTTTAGAAAGTTCGCTTTATATACATAGGAACTATTGCTTAACTGATGCCTCTCTGTGGAACTCCCCCAGCACTTCTTGTCACCCGTAATCACCGTGGATTGGGCCTATTCTCATCGGCGGCAGTCATTATGTGGAGGGAATGAGATTCTGTCTACTGTACATCGCTACAAGTTACAACCACACTCTACACTTACCTATATCCTTGCTGAACGGTGTGGGATCTTTTTCAATACTGAAAGCACATCTACAACGGGTTACACAGCAACCTCCTTTTTCTCATGGCTTGTCAGTGCTTTATGGTTTATCTTTTATGGTTCACTGGCCGCCCCCTTGGGTATTTTTCTTTAGAGTAAATTCGTTTCGGAAATTAGTGGGGTGGGTGGATATGGAACCCGCGACCCCTGACCTAGGGGTCAGACTTGTAAACCACTCAACCATACCACCCATTATTGACCCAAAAATATTTTTTTTTTAATAATTATAAAAGGAGAATTATATTTATTTAGAAAATATACTTACATTCAAAATATGGATCTAGTATAATAAATTTTCATCTTAAATATATATCTCGGCTACATCAATATTTTTATATTATAACTGTAGTACTAAATTTTTAAATATAAAATTGAAGAAAATAACAATTTTTTGTCGTTCTTGGTTTTTTGCATTCTATATTAATTCATCAATGCAGTATATATTTTCTCTGTGAATATAGGCTATTCCGAATTTAAGCCAGTTTATTTTACAAAATATCCATTACAGTTGTGTTTTTAATGTTCCATTTAAATATTTATTTTCTAATCGAAATGTTTTATCGTCTAAATTGGACTGTCAAAATAGGTTAGCTTCTATAGGCTATAATTTAAAAATTTATGATAAAAATCAATTTTTTTTTGATTGTACATAACATTTTGAACAATTTACTTTTTAATGAATTTTTTTGATTCTGTACTCTTTAAAAGTTGTTTTATACCTACATTCTTGTGTTTTTGTGGGCTTATTCATAAAATTGTTGTCAATTAAAAAAAGAATGTAAATTTATTTTTAAATGTTTTTACACCCTATATATTTTTTTTAAAATCCGATTTAAAAGCTCTAGAGCGCTTCTTTTACAGCCAAAAAAAACTTCTAGTTGAATAAAAATTAACTTTTTCATGGTTAAATAATTACGAAAATCCAAAATAGCTAATTTTAAAATAATTCTAAACAAAAGCAGCAATAAAAAAAAGATTCTGCTTATATGTATCTAGGATTTCTATTAAAAGATGAAAAAACAATTATTTTAGTGTGAAACTAGGCGACACATGTTTTAACCATTTGTGCCATGCATAAAAGTCTTTAGATACTAAAAATAATATATTTTTATAAAAATCCGACTTTCTTCTGATATTTGGATTATTTTTTACAACAGATAATCATAATCTACGCAATATAATTTTTTGTACTAACATTAGAAGATAAATTATGAGAAGGAATATTTTTGCCTAATTAGTTTGCTCAATTATCTGATTTACCTTTATTTATATTTTGTTTTGACTATTTTTTTACTCCTATAAACATTTAAATTTTAGTTTAAAAATATTAAATATGTATATTTTAAACATAAATTTGGCTTAGTATTTTTACTATATCACTAAATACCAAGAAAGTGGATCATACGATAGCGAAAATAAATTTTTAAATTATTTGACTTTAAAAAAAGTGTTTTTTTTATTACATAAAACGATAAATTCGTATATTTACTTTTACTTACAAAAAAATTCGGCAAAGATATATATTTCTGCGCTTAGGGGCTAAATATTCCATTAAAATCTACAAAGTTTATTTTAAAATAAAATTGCTATATGTAAAAACTCGATGCCGATCTATGTTGTTCATCTTAAATGTCTTTTGAGGATTTTCTTTTTTTTTCGCCAACTTTTAAGGTTTAATTATTATTTTTTCAAATTTGAAACGTTTAACAGTTCAAGTACTGAGAAAAAGTATGGCATATAAAATTTTCTTGAAGAAATGTTATTTCTAGATTGTATTTTGATTTAGAGAATATAATTTTGAAAATGCATCGGAAACACATGGTAGATTTCAATGGGGATTATTTTTATATGATTTATTTTAAGATTAGTTTATATGGTAAAAATGTACCTAGTTGTTACGAATTGATATATTAGCAAAAAAGAATTAAAATCTTATTTTTACAAATTTATTAATTATAGCGCATATTGATTCGCGTATCAAGAGTATACAAGATATAATGGTTTGAAAATAAAATATTTTTAGAAATTCATTAATTTACTTTCATTGACCCCGAAAAATGAACGATTTGTGATTTGAATTAAATAGATCTAATCTGCATATCGGTCAAATTCCTTTATTATTTTGAGATTTAAATAACAATGTAATTTTAGTATAAAACATTCACTAGTCCCAAATTTTACGTTTTTTAAAAAAAATTTAGTATTATCTCCTTGATTTTTTTTCATAGGGAACTAGAATCAAATACCTTATAGTATCAATTAACTCATGGCGTTTTGAATATCTTTTGCTGTTTTAAAGTATATCTTTATAAATTCAGCTTTTAATAATATATTTAATTGCATTAATACTCTACAAAAGTGTAATTATTATTTTTACTTTTTGATATTTCGGAGATTAATAATTTAGTTTCCCTCTTTTTAATTTAATTAAATCATCATAAATTTCTTATATTTAAAATAATTTATGTGTTATATAGATTTTAGCTAAAATAATATTCCGTGTGAAGGGTAATAAACATTTAGTTCTCGAAAAAAATATAAATAAAATTATTTATTTCAATGTACAATATTCTGTTGTAATTTTATAATTTAATATTAATTTTATATCAAACGTAAGGTGTAAATTTCGAATTTAGAGGCTAGCAAAAAAACTTAACTTACTTTTCCATAGTATATATATATTTGAACTTGGGAATTTTTCGAATCAACTTAAGGGTTTTAATGTATTTTTAGATGTTTTATTTCATTTAAACCATTGCGTATGAGTTCAATCTATTATTTTTTTATCCTTAATTAAATATGTATTAATCTTATTTAAGAAGGATAAGCCTTAAGTTCTATCAATATTTTAATACAAAACCGATTGAAAGGATTTTCAACTAATTTAATGCTAACAAATTTATAACTTTTAGATATATACATTTGATTTGCGTCTTATATCTGCTATTTTTGCATTTAAATGCAGAATTTATGATATTGTGCATATTTTATTTTTTTATGCTCATATTGTATTAGAATTCAATAATTTAAATTTTTTTATAGAATGTCATCTGAATTTTTTGCTTGCTTTGTAAAAGCTTTTATTTATATGCATTTCATATAAAATTCCTGTATAATGTTTATTTTCAGCTGGCTGTAAATAAATATCGATTTAGTTGAATTGCATATCTAAATTTGTATTTATAACTTAAATGACAAATTAATTTTGTCATAACATTAGCGCATGAAGTACTTCTACTCCTACTTTTTACGCTGTAAGATGTTAAGATTTCATGCGCTTTACTTAAGTTTTATTTATTTCACACACAATCTTTTATATTCATCGCTTACTCCTGTAATATAATTTATAAAATTATGTAATTACCATATTTAATTTATTGGCTGATAATATTATTGGATGAATTAATAATAGAACTATTAATGATGTTGTTGGAATATAATGAAATGTAATAATTTTATTCGAAATATTATTTTACTTCTATCCCCAAAAGAAACAAAAATTAGTTCTTTAATCAATTTATTTTTCCCATCGTAATATGATTTTTTTTAGCGTATTTATGGTTTTTTTTTATATTTATTTAGAAAATAGCTTATTAAATATAATACTGCTCAATTAGATCTTTTAAATTTTCTTTATTTAGTTAATACATCTATTACTTGAATTTCCAGCTACTAAAATAGATGCGTAATGAGAAAAACATAATCTTGTGTTTATAATTTTAAACTTTTCGATTTTCTAATTATTTTTAGTTCAATTATGGTAAATCGAGTTTTTAATATATTTTTATGCATATTCCTTTGCGAAAATCACATAAATTATTGATTTCTATTTTAAGATATTTAAATAATCCAGACAATTGATTTATAAATATAAATACAATTTTGGATGATAAAAAATTATCATGAAATTGCTCATTGCATTTATCTTTATGAATTATGGCGCGGAAAATATTTCATGCGACGAAGTTGAATCTGAATACGAGCAGCGATTTTTAGACCATCAAAAGCCACTATATCGCCAGATGTCAAAGAGCCATAACGTCAATTCGAATATTCATCAACAAAACTTACAATCTACTGGTATCTTGAATTTCCAAAATTATCAAGTAGTGCCACTTGGAAATTACATGCAAGAAAAACCTTTAGATCTATCAAAAAGCGCATTTTCAGCGTCTAAATTCACAAAACCCGAAAAATATATGTGCGTTGGACAACAAACTCAAGCTAAAGTATTTAAAGGTAGCAATAAAACTAAAATCAAAGATGTTTCCAACAATAAAAAAATACTATTTGCTGCAGAAAAAAAAAAGGATATTATAGACATAGCAAATGTAAACTTTGACGCTGAAAGCGTTCCGAGCTATAGAAAATTAACGAAACATATGTTTTTAAGGTATATTGAAAATATTATGTGTAATTTTCCAAACATGATTAAACTACACGAAAAAATATTTTTCATATTTCTGCATGAATTTTCAACAATTGAAAATTTTACAAAAGCGGAAGTTGGGAATTCAGTGGCTAATATTCTTGTATTTAGAGAAATTGTGTCGTCTTTCAGTGAAAAGTTTGTGTTTAAGGAAGGTATCTTCTATTCGGATATGTTATGTGCTTTTTATCTGCCATTGGAAGCTATCAAACTCTACAACGCTTCTATAGATTACAGAACACGCTGCAAATTTCAAGAGGTGCTCAAAAATGAAATATTTAAAATGTTTGCGGCTGAACCTAAAGAAATGTGTCACTTATATAATTTATGTCCAGATATTAAGAAAGTCAAAATTGATTTCAAGCATAGACTTACTAACAAAAACTATCATTACATGATTAGACTCTATATTTGGAGTGTAATTCAACACTTAGGATTTTCGATTGGGAATTATGAATTATTTTCTTCATATATGCAACTAAAAGATGGCGATTCTAATACAAAATATGAGCTTTATTTGTATAAAAACTTTATAAGGCGCTTAACATTGTATGCAATGTCTTTTTCTGATGGATATTCTGGATATAGATTTTGGTACAGACTTTTGGTTTATTGTGATTTTCTTATGATTGATTTTTTTAAGGACAAAAAAGACAGCAAAGATTTATCACTTTATATGTCAGCAGTTTCCGATGCTTTTTATAATTCTTGCATCATAGATTATAAATCTCATTATGTGTTTAAGCGTATAATGATCGAAAAACTTTTCAAATATACGTTAGGTTATATGAGCAATTATGATAGCCAGCAAGAATTTCAATTTCTAAGTACGCTTACAAATTTTGAAAAGACGTTAATTGAAGTGAAATCTTTTTCAAAACCGATTCATGAATAAAAAATTGATATTAAAATTAGTTTAAACTACATTTATATGATATATACGCATTATTATCGCGAAATTTATATAATCTTGCTAAGAATTAATGTATTAACAATTTCTATCAGTTCAGATTAATAATGAAAACTTTATATTCCATGAAATTAGATAAGGACCATTTTTTCTTGTTTTAAATCATTCTAGAACACCATATGTATACATTGCATTGTTTTTCTTTTGAATTTTATGCTGAATTGTAAATTGACAGTCCCCTCACATTATTTTTACCACAAAAGATTCTATTTACAATGCGTAAAGTTTATTTTTAATTTTATAGAATTTGTGTAAAAGAAAACTATTAAATATCAACACATTCATTCAAGCAGAAGAAATAAGGCTTTTTTACTGAAAGTTAGACAAAATATGTTTACTTGTATTCTTATTAGTTGTCTTTAGAAATATGATATACTTTTATTCTATTTTCGTTACTAAAAGTATTTTTGTTTCTGCAAAAACTCATATTTTGCTATTTATATATTTATTTACAAAAAAAATTGTTTCTATTAATTTGTATTAAGCTATATATTATTTAGAATCAATATATGGCTATTTAAATAAAATAATTTAAATCTTTTGTTGAATGTTTAAAAAATACTATATAAAAAAGAACAAAAAATCATATCTCAATGTTTTATTTTATATAAAAGCGCTCTTAAAAACTTTTTACTATATATGCTATACCA
Organism: Rhyacophila brunnea; assembly: GCF_057557595.1. Taxonomy (NCBI): domain Eukaryota; kingdom Metazoa; phylum Arthropoda; class Insecta; order Trichoptera; family Rhyacophilidae; genus Rhyacophila; species Rhyacophila brunnea. Next base: position 1,945,517 of record NW_028233069.1, on the reverse strand, counting down.
ATTGAATAAACCCATATTTTTTGCATAATAATTTTTTTGCCACGTTCTTATTTAATTTCTTCACGGCTTTAAAAAGTGGATTTTAATACTTAATTAAATTGCTTAAAGAGCGTTTCATTATACTATTATTGGCTTTCTAACTTTCATTTTTGTTCGATATCGTGTAAAATTATTTATGAACTAATATTAAGTGTGACTTCTGCACATAGGCTTTCTTTTGTCGCGGTACTGTCACACGTGCTTACTGTTTCTCTTGTAGCTAGGCACTATTAATGCTATTTTTGCAATTACATAATGATTTCAACAGAAAATCTCCATCCAAAATAATTCAACTCAAAATTTAAGGAGCATATTCGCATCTTTCGAAAAAAAACACAGCCGTTCAGTGACTCATATATTTAGGGATACTTTCGAATAAAAAAAGTAGCGAAATTATAGCTTTTTACAGTAAAAATCTTCATTATAAATAAAGTTAGATTTGTTTTGTTTTAAAAAGAGTTTTTTGTGAATTTCATAGTGTGATATCAGGTACTATTTATCCAACATACGTATTTTTTTATAGCCTCGATAAAATTAATGCTTAAGACTACAATAAAAATAACCAGACATTATCGCTTTATAATAGGCAAGAAACAACAGTGTATAAAACCATTCGCATAGATTCCTATTTCAAAATAATTTATGAAGCTAGTCATTAAAGTTAAATATTTTATATAAGAACGAGAAAATAATAAATTAAGATCATTTGCATCATATAAAAATATATATTTTTCATTTCATCCTTTGCTGATAAATAATATCCGGCCATAAAATGTAATTTTTAGATAAATAACTACTGAACTGATAATCTATTTATTTTTTGCTGCTAAGCTAAACTAGTGCAACTAATCGTAGCAAAAATAAATTATAAGAAATTACCTTTGATTTATAACCAGAATAAGATTATCGCAAATATAATATCTGTGCAAAGAGACTTTAAGACCATATTTTAATTGTCGATGGATAATTTAATATTTTTTATAAATATATAAAATTTCTTTGTGTTATAGTATAGCGTTTTGACGGCTTCTTCTGCTTCAATATTGCTATCACAAAAATTTTATTCATATAAATTCACAAACGAGAAATAAAAGCCCAAAAATCTCAAGAAAGCAGATAAAACCCTAAAAATAGAGCTAAAGGTGTTTTTTTAATTAGCATATTATGCAGAATTATTTAAAAAAATGCAGTATTTCTTTACATGATATATGTGTATCACGGATGTTGATATAATTTTATAAATGTACAAGTATATATCCTGGCTTGGTAAGTAAACTAAAAGTTCAATCAAGCGTTGATGTTAATAATTTTACAGTCAGATCTATTCAATATATGAACAAATTTGAACTAAAAATAATGAATATTATTTATAAACATTAAACTTTGCTCCGAATACCAAAGTTACAAATTAAATAGAAAAAAATAAGAATTTCTGAATCATTTTATAGATCTACAACGGATTATAAAATGTGAAATAAGCCGTATCAAGTGAACTTTGGTTTTATTTTTTTCCTTCCCAAAAAAAAAGTTTTGTATTGCATTTCTGAAATAATGCAAATTTAAATCCATCTTATTACCAAATATGATATTAGATTCATAAAATCTAAATAAAATTCAAATTTTCACTTGGAATTTTCATCGAGTTAAAAGGTTATTTTATAATGCCAAAACATTTCTAATATTTTGACAAATTTTGTAAATTTAGCTTCATTAATTGCTCGCTCAATTAACAGACTATTTTAATTTCCAATAATTATAAAATTTAATTTCAGAGTATGATTTATCTTTCTTACCAATAATTATGTATTTCTGACTGGTATAGAATTATTTGCAAGAATAAAACTATCTAAAAAGTGGACATAAAGAGGCATATAAAGCATGAATTTATTATGTAAAAATAGATAAAATAGAACAGTTTGTGTTTTCGGCTTTTATTTATCTCTGAAAATTAAGATGGTTTCTTAATTTAAGTTTTAATATATGTTTTTTAGGTTTCTAAATGTAAACCTTCCCTTCATCTAAAGGGGATTTATGTCACAAAAAAATAACTAAAATGTTAGAATTGCATTTGCTATTTTCAGCGTATAATAAAAATGATGCTGATAAGCAGTCTATTTTTAAGTGAAGCTGCTTTTTCAAGAATTATAGCTAGGCATTTAAAAGAGTTTAAATAGAAGATTGATATATAAAATCTAGTCCATAATACTCTAATACACATGTTGCATATTAAAAGGCGTTATAATAATATTTAATCGGAAGCATTATTATACGCTAGAAAATTTTTGAGATTTTTCGAAGTCGATATATTAAGTTCACCCTTTCTCATATTTAAAGAGTTAAGTTCAATAAAATGTAGAGAAAGCTTCATTAAATAGTTCAATAGATCTTACATCTGTGTCGAAAACTAAGAGTTGTCTGATTCCATTAATATTTCTAATATTATACAAGATTAAGATATCATATCTAGGTAAATTGTTATTAAGTCTCTATCATTAAAAAATAGCAGATAAAAACGTATAGTAAAATGATGCATAATCTAAAAAAATGTGTGGTATTTTTTTCATGTTCAAAATTTAATGAACGTTTTCCTTTTGCATAAAATAGGGCATCATCTATCGTATACTATTAGATGTGTATATTACTTAAAAAAACAAGGTATTAAAGTTTTTGGACCCCATAAACCCCTTAGTTGAATTCATTTGTGGTATTTAAATACGCAAGAAACGATTAAAAGAGCGTTTAATGTCAATCTAGCAAAAACGATAAATTATAGGCCAACATTTATATATTTTTTGGATACTTCACCAACGGGATTTTAAAAAAACATTTGAAGTTATTTAGTGTGTGCATATGCCCGATAAATTTTGGTTTTATGCTGACTGAATATAATTCTGAAAAAAAATGGTGGTTATTATAGCTTAATCTACTATTTTCTATTTATGGGTCAAGTTTATTTTATTAATTATATCTATTGACACGTAAAGCATGCTCCCACACTCCGCAATACACTTGAAATCATCTTATTTGATAGAAGAATAGCAGTTGATGAAGATAGATCAGGGAAGGTGTCAAAAGATGCATCAAGGAGTTGTGCAATATTCCCAACACGCTGACTACGTCTAAATAGATAAAATCGATAAAAAGAAAATTAACCCATAAATAAATATTTAATTGAGACGTAGTCAGACCATTAATAATATTGCACAACTCCTTGATGCATCTTTTGACACCTTCCCCGGATTTAATTTCATCAACTGCTATTCTTCTATCAAATAAGATGATTTCAAGTGTCTTTGGAAGTATGCTTCTACTTCGTCCGGGATTTTTAACACCTTAACATATTTTTTATGGAATTTTGCAACCACCTCATCCCAAGTCATTACATAAAATTACGTATAAATATTTAAATCCATATAGATTTCATTTCAATTACTGAAACATCTTTATCATTATTTTGTAGTTTTTATATATATTTGTTATTATAAATATTTAAATGTGTATATTTTTATATTGTTTAATCTAGGTCTAAAATATATTATATCCTTTGTTTGGATAGGATTTTTAATTAATATTATTTCAATGAATTTTTGTATTTTTTCGTAGATTAAAAATATATTGTCAAAATCAAAATTTATTCTTTGTTTTACAGCTTTTTCAAATTATTATATTCAAATGTAAATGTTGAGGCTGTTGCGTAGTTTTAATTTTGTTTAAAATAATAATGGGGTAAAGGCAAATAATTTGGATTTTGAATATAACTATGTATTTATATTCTGCAATGATCTATTTTATATCTTTCTATTTGTTTTTCTATCATTAAATTTTGTTTTAAAATGGCTATCTATTTTGTAAATTTAAATTTAAAGATTCAATATGGCTTTCTTAAATTTAAATATTACATTCTAAGCGTGTGTTTATGTTGTAAATTAAAAAGTATTAGACATGGCTTTCTAAAATTATTTATTTTGTAAATTCAAATATTCTATTAAGAAGCGAATTATTTGTTTTTAAATTCAAATATTGTACCATTCGAAATTTATTTGTTTGACTTATAATATTACCATCAAAGCGTATTATTTAGTTTGTAAATTTTAAGACAATTGATATGATTTTATAAAAATCATTTATTTGCTTAAAATATTTTATTAACAAGCGAATTATTTATTTATATTCTTATGTTTATTATATGTTGATGGTTGTGTGCTTTATCTTTGCCTATTCATGCATTTGTGGCTCGAATGATTTTATGCAATCTAAAAAACAATAATGAAATTATTTATGCGAAAATCAAACGAAAGAATGATTTTTAGCACGATAGGAACTCTATAACAGAATAAAATAGATATTATATTTGACATTTGAATAAATTAGTTTTAAACAAATGATATTAAGTGCAATCAGTACTTAAAACAAGTGTGAAACGTTTCCAAGATATTTATACAAATGACATTGCATTAATAGGATTAAATGGTAACTATCCAAACAACAATAGATCTGAAAGAGCAGGATATACATGAGATTCCTGATTGTGTGTTTAAAAACAGATTTGCCAACTGGGTTATTCTATCAAACAATAATCTAAGAATAATTCCAGGAAAACTAGGTGAACTGAGAGAGTTGACCAGACTAGCCTTTAACGACAATAAAATATATAAGGTGGAATCAGGATTAGGGCATCTCACGAATCTCTCATGGATGGATTTTACAAGAAACAGACTTAGAGAACTTCCAGAAGATTTATCAAGTGCAAGAAATTTAACTGGTCTTGGTCTCAGTGAAAACCTTTTTGAAGAAATTCCTGAATGCATATACAAGCTCGAAAATCTTAGAAAATTTGGGTGCTTTTCAAATAGAATAAAGACAATCTCACCCAGTATCATCAACCTTTCATTTCTTGTTAAAATGGATCTTTCAAACAATTGCCTTGAGTATCTTCCAGATGAAATATGTGAACTTAAAAATCTGACTTGGTTAAATTTATCAAGCAACCAACTAAAAGAAATTCCAAAAAACATCAACAAACTGAAAAATCTAGAAGAGTTAGGCCTCGGAATCAACCAATTAGAAGAAATTCCTGATTTAACTGGACTAAGAAAATTGAGAATATTGCCGGTATTCAAAAACAAGCTAAAGAAAATTAATGGTCTTCATTCACTTCATTCATTAGAGAAACTCGATTGCAGTGACAACCTTTTTGAGATTTTTCCCTCTGAAGTTCTTTTCTTAAAAAAATTGAAATACTTCAATCTTAGATCCAACAGACTAAAAGAAATAAACTTCGAAAATATTTATCCGGAAATTGTTAGCAGCATCAATATGATTGACGTAAGCGAAAATCTTTTAACAAGTCTTCCGTTGAAATTCTTCAAAACATTTTCTAATCTTTCTACTATAAGATTTTCAGGAAACCCTTTCATGATGGCGCAGGGTGAAACACCTAAAAAATTGCAGACTCTTTATGAAGTCGCGTTTTCAAAGGCTTTAAATTTAAAGGAAATTGAAAGGACTTTACGGCCAATCGAAATGCATATAAAAGATAGATTTTCCTGTGATGGGTGTCGAAATGTGGTTGTTGATCTTCCTTATTCTGGGTACTCCTTAAGCAGCCTTGGTGATGGCTACACTTTCGTTATTAAGCGATTCTTATGCTCACGAAAGTGTTTTAATCAAGAGTTTAGGAACAAATGAGAAGCTCTTATAATTATTTTCATATTTGTATTTTCTTTAGGATCCGAAAAAATAAACATTTGTGAGATAAAATATTCTTTTTAAAGCTTTGGAATATAAAATACTAATTAATATAGCTTTATTCTTTCGTAAAACCAACAAAATTATAAATATAGAAAAATCGGTATATTTATAAATAAAAAAATAACACATAAATACTAAATAGCAATAAAAATGGGTTGAACTCGATATTCTGTGCTCTGTTATCTTACTTTTATATAATACAACAGATTTTGGGAATATTTTATCAAATACATCTATGAATGGCTATATAATATTCAATTCAAAGATTTTTCTGACGATTTTTTACTTTTAGATAGAAATTTTCCAATTTAATACGAATATAAATCACTAAGAACGAAACTACTGTTTTTATTAAGTCTAAAAACAAGAACAAAGGTTTTTTTTACTACTTTATGCAGTATTCACTGCTAGAAAAGGCTGCATCATGCCAATAACTGATAGTACCCGTGAATTTTGGAATCTATTCAAGTTATTACTGGTCCATAATCATTGTATGTTTAAGACAGAAAGCTATCTTTTTTTAGAGCTTGTTTTCGGCTTAGTAATAATTTTGTTAAATACTAACATGATGTTAGTTCTTTCCTTTCTTTTAATATATATTTGCCAAGGGCTTTACTGTATCTATTGCTGCTAGGCGGCACTAATTAACTTTTTATTAATTTAATATTGCCGATTTGATGTGATTAATCGAACCTCCAATCATTAAAATTTCCGATTCAGGGTCGAAATTATACATTAATCAACCATCGCTATTTAGGTTTATGTCTGTAAAATGGGCTTGATGTTCCAGATAAAATATTAAAGATTATCATAACCAGTATTCATATTCAAATATAATGTGAAATGGTAGATATATACTTATTTTGATAAATAAATATGTTGAATGAAAAATTGTGCTCTATCTCAATTGATTTTTCGAATATATTGTATCTTTTCTCTTGGTTTTATTATGTAGTGAATTTAATTTTATGCTATCATACATACTTCGTGCATGTTAGATTATGAAAAAAAAATATGATGTTTGAATTTATGATTTATTGCTGTATTCTCTGAAAAAAAATATCTTGGGTAATCCAAACTGAACATAAACTTTATTTTGTTCAATTAAAAATTTTAATTTCAAGAAAAAAATGTGATAACATTATTTTTTTGTATTCTTTATTTTGATAGCTTCAAATAAAACATAGTATTATTTCTTTAATTTGGTTCAATGGTGCTAATAGAAAATAATCGTCTACTTTTCTTTTTATTTAAATTACAATTCAACTCCAAATCAAAACTTCATATCAACTTTAAAAAAATCCTAAAAAATATACAATAATTATATGAATACTTTTAATGAAAATACAGTGACTTTTCACAAATTAAGAAGATTTTATAGGTACTATTTTTTTTATTAGAACAATTTTTGATTTTTTATTCATTTTGACGCATATAATAAGTTAAAAAAATATCCGAATTAGTCAGATATAAATAAAATCTCGTATAAAGCGTTATATTTATGTATAAATACGTTTTATTGCTGTAAAAATATACATAGAAAAAAATAAACTTAATAAAATACCTAAACATATCTGATAAACACTTCTTTGTGCAATTTTATTCTTTTATTAATGTTTTATTGTATTACCTGCTAATCTTGCAGATCATTTAAAATATTATAAAAATAATTTAAAATATTATAAAAATCATCTGTTAATTAATACCACGTGATGTGGCTTAAATTAGCATTTTAAATATTTTATGAAATATTAAAATATAGAAAATGTTTTGAATACATTGAAAATATAATATAAAATGCATGAATATAATATTAAATTCAAGAAGCTATATCTTACCTAGATAATAAAAATTAAAAATTAAAACGAAACTAACAGTTAAAAACAAAGATAATATGAAATTTATGGATTGTTTTAAGATAAAAAAAGCTCCAGGGAATATAACTTTGTGCCATAAGTGTATATATTTTCGTTTAATGTGAATATCTTCATATTAAATTAGAGACTAAACAGAAAATATTTTGTTTTGTGATGAATTACAATGTTTAAGGAAGACATGAATTTTATGAATAAAAATAAAATTTGTTATAAAATTCATATTTATTCATTTAAATGGCCTGAATATTTAATTTTTTTTTCATTATGGCAATTGATACGCTATTTTCTATTTGTAATCTATTAATTTATAAAATTTTGTAAAAATTTATTTTCCCATACTCTATTATAGTTAATAGCGTAAATATATAAAATAAATTATAATTTACGCTATATTTGTCTCTAGAAATTGTTTTATGAAATTATTAGTGTAATTATTATTTAATTTTTATCTATTGATAATGTGATCAAGCCCTTTTTTTATTTGATGTTCGCTAAGCAATATAAAATGTATTCATTTTCTCAAAAAATTAATAAAAATTGATTTATGTTATATTTAGGCATTTACTTCTTCTTTCTAACCATTTCTTTATTATCAGCAGTGTTCATGACTTATTTATTAATAAATATCATCTTGCGTCGCATATTACGAATTTTGAAATATTGACTGAAGAAGAAGCATACAAACAAAAAATAGGATTGAGCTAATAAGGCTTGAAATAAGAAGATGTATGGAGGAATATACTTGAACTAATAGGTATTGAGACAAGAATATGTATTTTAAAATGTAGTAAATATGCGGATACTGAAAAATGTCCAGCCCAATCTTTTCTATAGGAAATCTAAATATATTCTATGACAAATATAATTACCTGAAAATTAAATTAATGCATAAATATAGGTGTTTTTTATTTATTTATGGGCTATTAGGTTTTTTTTCATTTCATGTTTGCTCGCGCAAAACTTTAGATTGCTCTATATTACAAATTTTCTGTATACTCTTTTCAAGCAAATCCTCTTTACAGTCTTCCTAAATACATCTTATATACTCAATATTATACATTTAATTGTTTTTCTTAATACTGTGCATAAATAAATTATATTTCTATTTGTGGTTGATTTTTATATTGAAATTTTTAAATCTTCTCTTCAAGAATAATGTAAATGATTTTCATGAATGTGCATAAATAAGTTTATGGTTGATTTGGACGATTCCAATATGTGTCGTCAATGCTAATTTTTAAAAATATGAAAACAAGTAATTGAAATCCTATTGGAGCAAATTGTATCTTTATAAGGATATATTTTTTAATTAAAGCGAATAAAATATGTGTTTAACCTATTATAACATTATTCCGATCGATTCTTAATTTCACCATATTCTTTTGAAATAGTACTAACACAAATACCATTGTGATCCCCAAAACCAATAATAAGTGCATCAAAAACATCGTCCTTTACGTAAAAACTATCGACAAATGTGTTTTCATTAAGTGATGCTCGAAGATCTTGAAGTTTGAGTTGTGCACGATATGGTTTGCACACTTGTATTCCATTGATGGCTGTAATCATAAGTAAAGCGATAGATGGTGTTGATTTGGTGACTATACATGTTGCTGATGTTCCAACCTTTGGAAGTGGTTCGTAATAAACAGGAGTTCCATTTTTTGATACTAGCGTAATTTTTTGTGTTGGATCTGGAAATTGTAGCATTCTGGGTAAAACTAAAAAAGTGTTTCAATTATTTCTATTTATTTTTATTTCATTTTATAGATTTTCAAAAATATTCATATATTTTGATCTGAAATGATTTCAATATTAATTATACAATTCCTATTTTTTATAACTTAATTTTTGTGATCTTTGCTTTAATCGATAAATTATGACCTAATATAATCTGACTAAGTTGATTTTTATTTATGGGTTAATTTGATTTTTAGCTTTTATGGTTGTTCAAGCTGAACTTTAGATTGCTCTATAAAACAGATCTGGCTTATACTTCTTTCTACCTCACCATCTTTATTTTCTTACTCAATGCATCTTCTTCTATCAAGACTTATTAGTTCAAGTATATTCCTCAATCCTATTGCTTGTGCGCATACTTCAGCTTCAATTGACATTCCTAAGTTCTTAATATACGACTTATGCTAAAATATAACCACCCCATGTCAAGTTATGACGTATAGCAATATTCAAGTCCCACATTTGTAAGTAAGGGTGATTTAATTTGCTAATGGGTTGTATATTCTTAGCATCTGATTTAAGATAATCGCACAATCATTATTTGAAAAAAAATTGTGTTTTTCACAAATTTTTTAATCTAGATGTTATCAATTCTATAGCCGTTTAAAATATTTGAATATAAACATTTGATTTGGATTTTAAAATAACACTTAAATAAATATTTAGACATTAAAAAAAGCTAAATTATGGTAATATTATATCTTAATTGACTTCGATTCTATTAAAATAACGATCTGGTTTCAGCTTTTTTATCCACTATAAAATTGTAATAAAAGATATATAATCCGGTAAAATAGTCAATTTTTTATTGTTAAAACAGTTAAATTGTTAAAGATATAAGGGAAGTAAAAAAATGTATTTTATTAATCTGAGTTTATCACAAAAATGTATTAAATGGAATCGATCTAAAATAAACTTTTTACTAACTTTATTCCTCTGAATATATCTTGTATGAAAGTATTTTATCATAGAAATTAACTCTAGGATAATAAAGACATTAAACAGAAAATTCAAGGCCGAAGAAGGGGTTTCCGCAAAGAAAATGATGACGAAAAAAGTAAATAAGTTGGTTCCATGTATCACACAATCTGTCAGAAAAATTATAAAATTTAGATCGAAAATATATCTATAAATAAATATTCTATAATAATTGGGATTATTTACAATTTATTATTATTATTGTATAAAATATGCTAGTTAAAGCATTTTAACTAGCATATGCACATCTAATTTGAAGTTTTCGTAATACAATTACATAAAAACAAACAAGACCAATCTTAGCCACAAATATGCTAATATTAAGTTTTATTTAAAAGGTATGATAGTATCATTACTGTGTATCCCCTATAAATGATAATAAAAACAATTTGCCGCCTAGTTCTTATTTTTTTTTAAAAAAGATTACCTGAAATGTCACTTCTTTATCGGATTCCACTTGCAAAATCATATATCTTATTTCTAAAAACATAAAAATAAACTTAAAAAAATATGTTTGATACAAACTGTTTTTGCGTTCTGATCTCTTTAAATGGTAATAAAAATTTTTATAAATTAATACTAAAAAATAATTTAAATCGAACAAAACCTTTGATCTATTTTTAAGCAAATCTTGCATTAAATATCAAAATTTTGGCTTTCAAAGTTCAACTAACTCTTCAAATATATATATAACATATAATATTGTTCATATTAAGGATGTAAACTTATTTTTTAATAAGTACACAAGGTATATTCTTTAGTTGAATTTAATATTTATCCCTTTAGCCGTAATCATTAAAATATTGTCTAATATAACTAGAACGAGCGATAAATTTGTATTTCTCTATGCTGTCGAGCTCTTAATAACTTGATGGTGCTAAAATTATGTTCGTATCGAAATAATTATAAAATATTAGCTATCGGATAAAAAAATTAGGATAAAATTTTTATATTAAAAGGTTTTTTTTAACACATTTATATCTACACTGTTCTATATTATGGAATTAATCAATTTAAAAATATATTATTCTTTTTTTACAATGAAAGAAACATGTTTTTTTTGAAAACAAATATATATATAGGATTTTAAAAATCCCAATTCTCGGTTATTCGTGTTGATTTTATTTTTTGTATTGAAGACCTTTAAGATATTAATAAAATATTTCTAATAATATCATAATTTTATAAAAATCGAAAATATATGTAACTCTGAATAAATAGGTTTAAAGAATTTAGGATGTATTTTTTGTTTAAAGGTAATAGTATGAAAATGAGTTTCTGAATACAATTCTTGTTTATATTTCCGGTATTTTATATACTGAAAAGAAAAATACATATTAGATAAAAAACCAAAGAAAGATATATGTTCAATTTGAACGAAATGAAAGTATATAAATTGAAATTTAGAATTTAAAAATACCAAGGATGATCTAAGTGTATCTAGCATAGATTAGGCTTTTTGAAACACAAAAAACGATAATATTATTTTCATTCCTATGAAAAGTCCCTTATTAAATCACAACGTGCAAACAGAACGATTTAAAAATTTAGAATTTATAGGCTAATTTGATATCCCAAGATTATATGGCAAAATCTATGCCCTTATCACACAAAAAATAAATTATCAGAATGAAATATTTAGGAAAATTCTAATTCTGTATTAAGAAATATATTTTGACTAGACGTATGAGTCTATCATCAAAAAATTACAGAAAATTAATCTAATGGGGTGTTTTATGGCACGATTTTATCCAATTTAGTTTGTTAGAAATGTCCCTTTCACCTATAATTTCAAATTTCTTTCTATTACGCTGTAATATTGAAGAAATTGGCATCAAATAAGAACCAAGGGGATTAAATAATGCATTAAATATTTTATATGGTGTTTAATTAATTGAAACCATGATAAGATAATTGCCTATACACGGGGCCATTCATATAAATGAACAGACATCCCGTAAAGCATCTTGTAAAGTAAAGCTTAAACATTCTTTTATGGTTTTTCTTAGACAATAATTCGAAAAATATAAAAAATTAAAGTTGGATATTTTTATAGTTTTACACAGTATTATACAAATTTTATTCCCATAATGTTATGAAATCGAAAAAATATATAGCCATTTAAATATTACTCGAATTACCACACAAATATAACGATTTTGATTTTTTTACTCGGAACATTTTTTGATTGAAGGTATCATTATGACAATTTTAAAAAATGTTAAACGTTTTAATCGTAGTTTGGGCTTTTCAAAATGTTTCATTCATAAATTTTTGTATTCTAATTTTATATCCGTTTTAAATGTATTCTAAGGTATCACTATGTGTTCCTATTACGATTAGACTAATTTAGAAAGATTTCAAATTTTTTACCGCGTAATTTCCGGAAGTTCTTACCTGGTGTCTAAAATATATGAGTGGCTAGTATCACAATTTTTTTTGTATAATTTACTATTTTAGAAAAATTATTGGTTTTTCTAAAATATAAAATTTATATTTAAAATATGTTTTTTTATGATTTATATTACAAGCAATCAAAACATATTCATTGAGACCAAATTAAAGCCATTTTTATTCTAAATGATCTCATAAATTGATTTATCCATATCATAATAATAAAACAACAAATTAAGTTATAAAAATCTTTTTCTTTCATGTGTTTAAAATAAATTCGAAATATTCGTGCGCTTTGGCTTATTCAAATAAACGTTATTTAACGAATATCAATCAATAACCGTCATAGATTAAAAATATTAATAAAAAAAAACATAATATCAAATGATTAATTTTTATACTTATTTACTTATTATTATATGTTATGTCTATACTATTTCATTGATAAAAATTTTTTTATATAAAAATCGAAAACTAATTAAGTCAAAAAAAAACAAAAAATTATACATCGATAGATTTTTTTGAAATATAAAACCAAAATTAAATATAATTAATCAAATATAAAATATATTTCCAGTGTATTTACTTTAAATAATTGGATTTTTTGGATTTAGTTCATATTCTAATCGAGATCATGATTTGCATTGCATACACATACAAAAAAAATGCCGTAAAAATAATCCTTTAGATTTATTTCTTTTATCAGGAATTTCCATTCTAAAAAAATATGTTTAAGACGTGCTTTACCTATAAAAAAAATGACCCGATTTTATTTTTGAAATTGTTTTCAATTATAATTTAGGTTTTAAATATATAATTAGACTAAAATTGCAGTTGATTCTAGAAAATAGAAAACCAATACATTTCTTTTTGCTTTATAGTGCACATAAGCGTCTTGTATTCAAATATTTATAGTATAGCAACTTTTTTTTTAATTTTGAAAGGAAATACATTTCTAATAAAAATATAAAAGCGTGTCTTTTATTGTCTGAAACTTTTAAATCAACGAAAATTCAAAGTAAGAGTTCTTAAAACAAATAAAAAACAAGATTAAGAATAATAACGAAAAAATTTCTTAGAGCTTTACAAATTCTTTAGTCATAAAAAATATTTATAAATAAACTAATGGTTCATTAAATCTAAAGAAAAAATTGTTCAAAAATTTAGATTAAAATAAAATTTTTATTCGGTAAAATAATGAGATTCAAAATATATTGCATTTCCAATAAATAAGATTTTAAAAATTCTATGTGTTTAATAATAGGAAGTTATTATAGATTTAAATAAAATAATAACCATGAAAAAATACAATGAGAAATAATATTATATAATTTAAGACATTGATTTCACCCCTAAATGTATGCAACATCCACTAATAATTATAAAAAGAATTGTGATATAGAATAAACGCTTTACGAACAATAGAAAACTTATAATACTGAAATTTACATGTGCCGAATAAAATGTATTATTAAGAACTTATAAATACATTCAAATCAGATAATTAGAAAATCGCATGTCTTTGGCATTCTAAGAGGAAGGGTACATTAATTTTTATGTTTATTTTTTTTTGTTTTTTTAACGTATATTTTCTGTACACCCTTACCAAAAAAATACAATATAGTACCTGTAATTATTTTTAATAAATCGACTCTGTATAGCAGGACCTATAAGTGTCTATGAATTTTTTTAAAGACATGTGTCATCTAAGAAAGGATAAATAATGTACGTAATATGTAATCAACGGATTGGATTATTTGGGGTGGGGAATAATTATATTTCTCGCACTTTCTAGCAACTCCCATTTATCCAAATGGGTGCCCTATGAAAAAAATTATGAACCTCGAGAATTAAAAAATTCTAAACGGTGACTAATATTGAAGATTGTATCGTGCTGAAATTTAATAAACTATTTTGATTACAATTTAAGTTATAGAAAAACGTAATTCGACACACAAACATAATCGATCTAATATTTTTAAGTTTCAAAGATGAAAAGTATATTAAGCAATAATATAGATAAAATTAAATAAAATAGTTAGCCAAAATTTTGGATCTATTATATTTATTGGATTACAATTTTAATGATCAATGTCATGGAGCCCACCAGTATCATAATATAACCAATAGTCCAACAGAGAGTATCTTCTCTCATGGGGCCGAAATATTTCAATATCAAATTCAAAATCGTAAAATTGTAAAATTTTTTATTTTTGTGTGTGAAAGAGCTAGCAACCAGATATTTTCGATTATATTCAGGAAGTCGATGTCGTGGGCATGGAAATATTCCAGATATTTGTGGTAAAGACAGAATAAAATTTATTATCTGAACAAAGAGCAAGCACAATAATGTTCTTGTATTGTGGCAAAGAATAGAAACACAGCTCAGTGACATTCCAGCGAAGTAACAAAATGTGTCTCCTACAAAAACCTTTGCAGGAAATTTATTTTGGCGATAGAGGGCAAGTGATGTAAAAAAGAGAACAAGGCAAACTATTGACCCGAATTTTTCGATAGAATCATCGCCAAGAGAATTCCCAAACTTAAATTTTCTATAAAATTGTATAAAATTATCGATAAACAAGAATCCAGAAACAATAAGAATTTGTAAAACTTCGAGACCATTTATACCACTCAGGATATTGATGCTATTTGTGCAAAATATTGAGAACAAAATCATATATGCGTAATAAAAGTAACCAATGCTTGTTAGGCCTATAAATGGAATTAAGACAGAGGTACCGCCATCGTAAAGAAGAATACAAGGTATGATAGAAAATCCTGGAAAAATTATCTTATATATCCATTCTAGGTTCAACATGTCGTCTAAGAATCCAAGCAAGATGGTAAACATACACGATGATGTCGTTGCTATGTAATTGTTGAATGTAATAATTGGGTTACTTGTATTTATTCTCAATTTTATGAGATACATAAATAATGTGAGTATAAAAGCTAGGCCTGTTGAAATTCCCATAGCTTCTGGAAGCTGTATATTTCCATTTTTGTGCATATCCTTTCCAAATATTTTTATTCTGTTTTTGAAGAATTCTAGGAAACAACTTGATAAGAAAAAGGATGTTGTTGCAATTAGAATAGATTCTTCTATCATTTCGGGGTTATTTTATGTAATTTCATGTTTGATCACGATTTTTAACTCTCGAATTAAAATTGATAGCAAGCGAATATTTAAAAAATTTAATGGATATATTAAATACAATATTGTCATAAAGTATCATGAATCATATTCTAAAGAATTATAAATGCTAACTGATACATATACACAATCAATATTATTGAGGGAAACAAATGAATAATAAGTCTTGAAAGAAGAAGTCACATCGAGAAAGATTGTAAGAATGATAAGCCTTAATAAATTATTAAGCAAGTATCTCCTAGCGAGATTAATCTGCAGTTTTGCTCGAAAAAAATTTAAATGGCAGGGAGTAAATTAGCGAACAAATAATTATTGATTTAACATGATTTTTGTGCATGTTAAAAACTAAAATTTCAACACATTAATAATAGATATAATAACGAGCATTATTATTCTTACTAATGTTCAAAATGTGTAAATTAAGTCTAAAGCAAACATGCCCATACTAATTACAAATGTTGAATACAAATAGTACCATAAGTCATAAAGGGGATATTGCGGGCACAAAATATTATAATTTGTGTGATAAAGAGTTATAATAACAACTGAAGTTGAAGTATACGCACAAACAATAGGATTTAGGAATACACTTTAATTAACGAGTTCAGAAAGAAGAAGGCGTTTAGATAAAGATGGTAGAATACCAGGAAGTATAAGCCAATCGTCTATAAAGGCAAACAAATTTATGCGTCGAAAAAATTACCCCGTAAATAAACTATTTCTTTAATTTATTTGATAAAAAAATACCAAGTCTTTAAATTTTTCAATTAATAAATAGAAAATTGGCGTTTATTGAAATCATAAATTTGAAAGTAGATCTCGCTAAAAATATTATGACCAATTTTAAAGCAATAAAATGCTTTTCTAGTATAAAAAAGCTTTAATTCTATAGATTGTACATAAAAATTACTTTTAGACATTAATTATACACACTTTTATTATATTTATTTAGGGCTAATTTTTATTTTAACTCTTCATCTTTGCTCGCACAAAACTTTAGTTTCTCTCTATAACATATTTGCTATATGCTCTTTTCAAGTCAATCATCTTTATTTTAACTTTTATATTTGCTCGCACAAAACTTTAGTATCTCTGTATAACATATTTGTTATATGCTCTTTTCAAGTCAATCATCTTTATTTTAACTTTTCTATTTGCTCGCACAAAACTTTAGTTTCTCTCTATAACATATTTGTCATATGATCTTTTTCAAGTCAATCATCTTTATAGTCTACTTCAATACATCTTCATAATGCATACAAAACCTTTTAGCATAATTTACTCTGTTTTTTATAAGTATCAATTTATAATGTAGAATAATTTATATGAAAATAGATCGACTAGAAAAATACAATTTATACGTTAAATATGAATTGATGTTAGCGAACGAATGTATTTTTCAATAATAAAATTTAAGTAGAATGCATTAAATTCACGTAAAGGTTATTTTTTTTATTGGTAAAAGCTAGCGAATCATAAAAAAACCATTTAATTTATTTTTAAGCTGAATAACATCATTTTTGTCTTAAATTATTTTTATTAAATTAAGCTTCCAGATTTTTGAACAACGACTTGAATGTGCTTAATGAATAATAAATATTTAAAATATTTGCAAAAAGAAATAATAGTTCTTTTTATTTTACAGATAAGTTTTGTAGCTATAAAAAAAATTGTTCTTTGTATCTTACAGATTTTTAGCTATAAAAAAATTATAGTTTATTAATTGGGATATGTGTCTGAAGATATCATAAAAAGATACTTTATTTTATAAACCGAACAAAAAAAATGTGATCTATCATAATCTAGTAAAGATTTAATTAATGATCCAGTTTGTATATTAAAATAAAAACTATATAGATAGAAGAATCATGAGAAATAGAATATATATTAAGTTTAATAAATTTTAAAAAATTATATTAACGAAATTTTTAAATATATCAATGAATAAAATTTTTATTTACGTTTGCAAGGCCGAAAAATTCCTCTGGATGAGCCGGTATAAAATTCATAAAACGTTTCTATTTGTGTTTTTATGATACCAAATATATCATTAATTGTTAAGTCACTTATATATTACTACTTTCTAGATATTTCTTCGTTGATAGGCAAAATTAAGCATATAAAAGCCTATTATATCTTATGGAATTAGACTTTTGTGATGAATATAGATAAGACACAAGATTCGGTCACAAGTTGATTGGATATTTCAAGTCTCTCTATTGATATAAATTTAAACTTCAAATAAATTTATAATAATTTTTATCGCTTAAAAGCTTGCCACTTATTATCACAGATAAAACAGTTATGTATTAATTTATCTTGTATGTTTTTAACCAGGAGAATTATTTAACAACGAGATATATATTTTTTTCGTGTTTTTCTTTTTATATATCTCGAGATAAATAAAACATTAAACTGTAAACTAATTTCAATGAATTAATTAGATATCTATTGTTATTTTTGGCATATAGAAAATATCATTCCACGGCATTTTTTATTTTTATAGATAATTTATGTTTTTTTAATATCGAACATAAATTTAATGTTTTATTCTTTTGTAAATTATCCTTATATTCTGTGGCATTTTTTGTTTATTTTTTTTTTGTAGAAGGGTGGTGATTTTTTTACAAAAATTATATAACCTATTCCTTTTATTGAAAATTTTACATTCATTTTTATCGCAAATTCTACAGTTTAAAAAAAATCTGGTGATTTTTTATAAAGATTTAAACGGTTTATTTTGTGATCTATGCTACGAACTGGATATGAAGCCGCGGCAGCTCCAGTATATGTTTAAAAACACTAAAAATACACATTTCAGCTTCTATTGAATAATAAAATTTGAATAAAACTCTATTATAAGTGTTTGTATAGTAAATCACTTTATTGGAGGTCTGATCATAAAAATTTTACCGATCCCTTCTATTAGTGAAAAAAAATTATTTTACTTTTGTAAAAATGAGAAGGTGATTTACTGTTTTAAATTCATTTAAAATGCATCTTTTTAATTTTTCTAGCTAATTAATTTTCTTTACGAAAGAAAAAAAAAATTGTTAGCTACACTTTTGAGCAATATTTTTCGTTTGTGTGGCCTTATTACATAAAAAAAACAACAAATTATCACATTTTTTAAAGGAAAATAAAATACATTTGAATATTATAACAATATATTATGGAGACAAAGTGTTCATATTTTATTTTTGGATTTTAAGTAAGTTCCAATGTTGTAAAAAAAGTAAGATTTAAAACACTTTTATATTTATTTGGATGGGTTTTAAAAGAATAATACCGTATGATATTTAATTTGATATCATATAATTAAATTTTTTCAAGGCACGAGTAAAATGCTCTAGATAAGTTATAACATGTATTTAAATTAATTTTTCATTTTGAAAACGTTTCATTAGACATATTTTCAATATGTATAAATTTCGTTTTTTTCAAAATCCAGCTATTTTTTCTAATAAATTAAAATTTATTTAAAGAATAAAAGCGCTTCTAAAAATTTATATTTGTATTAAGAACTTTAATAAGTTCAATACATCCAAAAAAAAAGTTTTAAACAACATAATCATGCTTATAAGTGTGAATAGAGAAATTAAATTGTTATATAATATTTTAAATCGCAATAGAAACAAAGCTTGTAAGTATGTTTTTATACTAATTTATGGAATAAAGAACTAGAAATAATTTTTTTATGGCAAAAATTGGTTTAAAAGAAAAAATATATCGTTTTTAATCTTTTAAGGATAATAAAAATTTCATAAGAGAATTTTAGAAGATTTTATTGCGGCTTCAAGAATAAATTTTTAAGTCCTTCATACCAAAATAAAAAAAAATTGTCTTTCTATAATTTATTTAATCCATACACATTATAGCTCTTAACATGCATTTAAACTATAATGCTCTAAATTTGATTTTAAAGCTGATTTTTCTTTTATCTAGAATATTTGCGACATTCGATAGGCCAACAGTATGTTTTCAATTAGTTACAATTTAATAAAAATATCCGAAGTTTGTAATTTTAATATCGTTGTAAATTTGTCAAAATCATGTAATAAATATAGAAAAGGGTCGATATATTTTTTTACTCTAGCAATATTAGTTTGTTGTGATGGTTTTTTCTGCTTATATTAATCTTTGTTTAGCTTTATATGTATGAAAATTATGCTTTGGGGATTCTTTTTCATTACATGATAAAAACGGTCATATATATTTCACGCCTTTAAAATTCACATTCACATTCACATGATATTTATTTATTATAATAAAAAAATTTCTTACAATATTTTATGAATTAAATACCCGGTTTTTTCGAATTTTTATATTTTAGTTATTACAAAGAGCACTAAAGTTATATTCTTAAAAATAACAAGAAAAAAAATCATACTGAGAATATTGAATGTTGGTAAACTGCAATATTCTTTTTTTACTAAAATAATTCCAATGGTTATACATTTTAAAATTGTTTATCATTTGATAGAGGTGTATATCATTTTATAGAGCTGTATATCATTTGATAGAGCTGTATATCATAGATTACTTATTGATCAGTATCATAAAGATTTAATTACATCATTAATATATCATATTAATACAATATGCTCAGCTATGATTTATACAGATATGGAAAAGCTTAGAAAAAAGTAGAGTGGGACCAAAATCATAATACATATTCCCATAATATTAGAAATAGTATTTCGACTTATCGATGATAAAATAAATATGCAAATACAATCATAAAACAATTATAGACACAATAATCCAAAATAATTGGTGAATGATTTGCCGTGCCAGAATTTTTTTAATTTATACAAAACTAAATTCGTTTTATATCGTTTAGATAAAAAAATCAGAATATATTTAGACTTTATTCAAATAAAATAATCTTAACCATGTTTTATGGGAAGGCTTTCAAAAATAAATCGTATTTCCAAGAAAGGTAGATATCGTCTTATAAAAATATAAATGACAGTTATATGTTTAGCATATGAATAAATTACATTAGAATTTTAAAAAAGAAGTTATATTTCAAATTACAATTTAAGCGTAAAAACGATGAATCTGACACGAAACGAATATACAACCAAATCATTTGTTTCAAAATTTTATTAAAGTGGCATGTTTCAAATATATAAAAAAAACATAATATTGGCGATTAAAAAACTGGGATTTAGATTAAAAAGAATTTAAAATACAATAAACGCTAAATATCCGAAACTATTTATCAATTTATATTTCAAAACCCTTTTATCTTCGAAGCTTTCAAACATATTTCTCACAAACACAGTTTCAATTCATAAAGAAATTGCAGCCCTTTCCAAAAACAATGCACAATTACGAAAACTACAGTTGTAGAAAAGGGAAAAACGAATTCGTACAAGAATCCACGCGTCCATTATTCACAAGAAACGAAACTTCCGTTGCCTCTGAAAGTAATGCAGCCCCATATGTTATATTTAGAAATGAGTCTGGTCATGGAAGTGATGATGATTCCATTTGTTATGCACCATTCAAATCTGAAAAAGTTAGACAGGTAAATCTTGCTACTGAAAGATACAAATCTCCGTTTTTTAATTCCGTATGGAGTTATACAGAACAAGAATGGTCCAAAGAAGACTGGCGCATCGTCGGTTCCAAAAAGCGGTCGATGTCGGTCTGTGATCCAACGATAACCAGACATAGAGAAGAACAAAGAAAGATGAGTGAAGCATATATCGAAGAGCCAATTTTCGGTGAAGCATTTTATTTGGCAACCAGCAAGAAATTCGAGAACATGAGCGTAAACGAAATTCTTAAATTTCTTGACGAGACACTTTATCTTATAGAGTTTAATAGTGGAAGAATGGATATCGCTTATGTTTCTGAAAATAAAGATAGAATCACATATGAACCAGGGAATTTTGTGATCATTGAGGCTGATCGAGGTGAAGACTGTGGAAAAATACTCGCGATCACATGCAAAGATAAATATAGAAAACTCTTACACAGACTATCTGAAGTAACAAAAGAAGTACAACCAAAACGTATTTTTAGAAAAGCGATGCGAAAAGATATGGATCTTATGAAAAAGAAGCAAGAATTAGAAGAATTCGCGTTGGCTAACTGCAAAAGACGGGTGTCGGAAAAATGCCTGGAAATGGAAGTGGTGGGATGTGAATATCAATGGGACATGCACAAGCTCACTTTTTTCTTTGTCAGTGATAAAAGAGTCGATTTTAGAGAACTTGTTAAAGAACTCTATAAAGTTTATAAAACTAGAATTTGGATGTGTGCCGTAGAGAAATCTAAAAATTGCTATTTAAGAGAACTCCTATAACTTTACAAAATATAATTTTAATTAAATAAATTGTTTATAAATTTCAACAAAATCCCTTATTTTTCGAACATTTTATCAATAATCTATTTTATACCACATTTCTTATTGTTTGAATCAAATTAAATAATAATTTTACATCGCGTCTAAATTGTGTATAAAAATTTTGCTTATAAGTTAGCAGCTCTATATTTCTTATTAAATTTAAAAAAATAAAGCGTAACATGGGATGATGTCTTAACACAATATTATAAAAGGTACCTTAAAGAGCCTGAAGTCACAAACAAAATCTAGCATATATTAAAAATATATGATTCTGGAAAACCCCTGAACTAATAAGTATTGAAAAGAGAAGAGGTACTTAAGAAGATGTAAGAGAAGTGGATATAGTCAAGAGTATTTATATGATGTCAGCACGCGAAGTCAATCAAGTTAAGCTTGACTAGAAAATCTAAAATTTGCCCATAAATAAAATTAAGTCAAGTTACATTTGTTTATATTTTTTGTTACCCTATAGATTCCTTATTATTTCAGAATATAGAAGTTAATATGTTAAATCAAAGTAAAACTATATGAGCAAAATAAAAGATAAACAATTGCATCAAAAACCTTTTAGAATTTACAGTAGCTTAATGTTCATTATAGCTGAAATGTCATGTGTGATGAGAATGTGAAAAAAGCTAAAGTTAAGGGCTTGATTTTTCTGGATATAGAATATAAACGTATTTTTCAGATTATATTCATAATTCCAAGATAGTTGATGCGCCATATAAAATAGTATATCACCTAGCAAATTGATGTAAAATAATTTTATTCATGACTACGCACAGAGACATAAGGAAGTGATAAGACACATACGGTATATGTTTTCAAGAAAATTAAAGATAAACGATCAAAGAAACCCTGTTAAATAACAGTTAGAAAACAAACTAGCCTATATAAAAGTAGGCACTATAATCTAAACAGCCATTTAATTATCGCATAATAAACCTGATATTTAACGTATGATAATAAGAAAATCTGATCTTGCTAATATAAATATGAATACCGGTATTGATAAACTGACTAACTTTGAAAATAATAATCTAAGAAAATATAATTTATTAGAAAAGTCTGAAACCTCAGATTTAAAAATGCCATAAATGCCTAATACTATTTGAAATAGCAAGTTATAGAAATATCAAGAGGGCCATAGTTGTATATTAAGGATTTATGGATTTCAACTAAAACAGAAAAACACACAAACAATAATATTGAAGACTAAATTCGAATTTATGGCAATTAGGTCGGGGAGATCATTGATAGGATCATAAAGATGATGTGCCTGAAGAAGCATTAAGCAAACCTACTTTATATAACATTCTAAGTTCTGATCAAGGATTTCTTTATAGCTTCATTCTTACACCCCCAACAAAATATTCTTTTTATCATTATTCCTGAATAATATTTGAGAACTGTCTTAAATTTTTATATTTATATGATTTCAAACACAGTCAAACATATTTTTTTATTATATTTATTGGTTTCTATGGGTTTTTTTTATCAATAAATTTCATTTACATGTGCATATTTGTGCTTTATAATAAAAATTTGTCTTTTAAACTATAAAATATTCACGTGTATAAATATTATTTTTCTTTGAGTTTAGACCTGATATTTTTCTATAAGATAAAAAAGAAAATATTTTTGAGTTGATTTAAATAGGTATAGCTAGCCTTGACAGCTTAACTGAAGTTGAGAATGAAAAATAAGGAAGTATAAAATCTTGGCGAATGAACTTAGTTTAATTTACAAATGTAAAACAAGAATAATACCATATGTAATGACTTGGGATGGAGTGGTCACAAAATTCCTAAAAAATATGTTAAGTTGTTAAAAATAACGGACGAAGTAGAATCATACATTCAAGCTCTCACACTTTGCAAGACACTTGAACACATCTCATTTGAGAGAAGAAGGGCAATTGTGAAGATAGATCAGGGGAAGGTGTCAAAAGATGCATCAAGGAGTTGTGCAATATTCCCAACACGCTGACTACGTCTAAATAGAGTAAATTGATAAAAAAAATTACCCTATAAATAAATAAAATAAGTTCTTTAAGTTTTATTCTATCACCTTTCTTAAAACGGATGCTTGCAGATCATTAGAAAGATAATTATTTGTTTTTTAATAAATCAAACACTCTAATTTTTTATTGGAATAAATTAATTGTAATATGCAATACTATGATTAATATAAATCGATCCATATGTTGGTGTTAGTTTTTTGTTATCGAGTAAGATGAATCTAATATTTTATTTAAATTTTAACGCACTCAATATAATGTGACTGATGAACTTAAAATATAAGACAGGAACTCAATTTATATTAAACAAAAAACTAACATCAACATATGGATTTATTCATGATTGTTGATCTGATAAATACTCGGCATGTTTGTAATGGCACATTTTACGCTGTAGTTTTGCCTAAAGTAAAAGAAATTATTCGTATACACTTAATAGAAGTGGTTTTCAAACTATTAAATTCCTTATAAGAAAATATTTGGCAGATCAATGGTCAATTACTGTTCTTTTATACATTTTATTGAGAAAAGGGTGCACATCTTCATTCTTATTTGATAAAAAGCCAATAGATATCATTAGTAATAAAAAAAATATTGCATTATATTTAGTATGATATATAATTAGATAATTATTCATAGATAAAAACTATTTAAGACTAAAAATAACACTTCGTGGACACACTTGATTGAGGCGAAAATACGAGAAACTATACTTTTGAAGGAATAGAGAAATATAAACAATACCAATAATCTCAAAATAAGTTTTATTGATATTTTCTCTATTGGTATTTTCTGCGTGCCTAGTGTTCCCCTTAAAACAGCGATTAATTCGATAATAGTGTAATTATAATAGGTTTTAACAATAAATCGAAATTTTCACGATAAAATCTACGTTTTTTATGAAATTTATAGTTAACCTCCGCTTGAAAAAGTATTTATCGCACGAAAGAGTTTGGGTGGGAATTGATACTAGCTATTATTTTTTTTAGACTATATTTATAAGATTTTCAATTGATAATCCAATATAGTTCAAACATATATTTATAAAATTACATATGATAATTATATCTCTCGATTTATAAGTTGCTTTTTAACTTATATTACTAAATAATATTGAAAAAGGGATTTTAACACTCATACTGTCATTTAATTTTCATTGAAGGCCATTTAATATCCTTATTTTTCTAAAAAAAACTAGAATTTAAATTTATATATGATAATTTATCGTTATTAAATAGAAATAGTTGTTTAAATCTGATCTACAAACTATTTCTCGTATTTACCTGCAAGATAATGTAATGGATAAGAGTTTACACTTATCCATAAACAAAAAAAAGTAGTTTCAGTTCATGAAACACAAGATATACTCTAGTTTTTTAAATATCTTGGTATGAATTTATCAAAAATAATCATTAAAATTATATAGGGTGTCTCATCTAAAATTTAGATTAAAAAATTAAAGATAACAAATTTTTACAAATATTATTGATTAGAGTTACTTTAGAACTTAAGTGTCTAATTTTTTTTTAGACAAAATTCTTTTTTTTGTTGTTTTTAATTTATGTTAAATCTAACCAATCCAGATTAAATCAAAATCGATATGTATTTCATGTGAAAAAAATTGTGATAGATTGTATCAGAGAAGAATATAAAGAAATAAGTGATCGCTGATGGTATAGATGATTTTGCCCACGAAAAACTATCAGGTTAGATTCGAAGATTAAAAAACTTAATACGAAAAATTCGTCCATAAATGAAATATTTGTTGTATTAAGTGGATTATAATACATATAGATAAAAATATTATTTTCTATTCGTTTTGGGTAGCTTCTAATTCTTTAAAACGGAATAACATTTTTAACTTGATTTTAGTTTCAAAATATTTCAATAAATATCCTTAGATATATAAACTATCTTAATTGTGTATAAATTATTCATTTTTTATTTTATTTATTTTTGATGCATTTTTTAATCTTATTTATTTTCGGTGAAAATTTCTTAGCACGAAAACCTTTATAACTTTAAAAAAAATTAAGTTATATTCCGCCTTTAATTAAACTATGTACATAAATTTAGCGATTTATATTAAGATAGTGCTCTAGTTTTTATGAGAAGGTAAGCAATATTAAATATAATTTTCACTGTATTTTATATAATTTCTAATAAATATAAATATAAAAATAAAATACATCCTGAGGCTTATAATTTCGCTATAAAGCCATATCATCCTGTGATCATCTAAAAAAATCCATTTAAAAGGTTTTATATTTAATTTTTATAAAAAGCTTTAAATTGCATATGAAACATAAAAAAATATATGGAATCTTTAATAAATTGTATAAGTGTGTATTTTTAGACAATAACCCACCTTTTTTCTGTGTGTTCAAACAATAGCATTTTCATTATTAAAATTTTCACAAGAAAAAATATATTCGTGGTTTCGCTTTCAACCTTATATATTTCTATTGCAGAATTTTTGCGTTAAAAATTTCACAACATAATAGTTTTTTTATTGTTTTTTTATTTTAATAATCTATCTCTCATGGACACTTCCTTAATAAAATTTAACACCCTAAAAAACAACATATTTTTTACTATATTTGTTTTGTCACTATATTTCTTAAAAAAGGGTTTGTTTATACACAAATTGGATCTACTTTTTTAATGTATTTGACCTGTTTTTTATGCTAAAGACACGAGTGCATCTATTTGCATGTGTAAATATCAACATGAATGTTGAATTACAAATGATTTTTGATTTTTTATCTTATATTGTGATCCGTTTTACTTATCTATATCATGATTAATTTTTATTCTATAATTATTATATCAAATAATAAATAGAATGATCCCTAAAATTAAGACCGTGTAGCTTATTTTTTTTAATAGGTTCGCTTCATTAAATTTAATAATATTCGCTTTTTTACGAATTCAGAGTTATAATTCTTGCTTTCTTCATTTATAGAATGGTTTATTTGCTCGAAAGAGATTTAACAGATAACATAGATGCATTTGTACAAAAAAATACAATATCATATAGGGTAATTTAAATGTATTTTTTTTTGTGTTTTAAGTGTCTGTAATGATCCAAAATAATGATTGGAACTGCTCTTTCTTTTCTTGCATCTATTTTTTATGTAAAATTAAATCAAAATTTATCTTCTTTTAAAAATATGCGCTTTAAATTTTATTTCATGGTACTTTATTATAATTTTTGATAGCTTAAAAAATATCAAAAATAAAATTTTTAATTACTTATCTCTCTGTTATAGACTAAATTTTTTAGAAAAAAAAATAGTCATATTACTAATATTAAATTGATCTTTCCGGCTCCTTAGAAGATGACGGAAAACGGAAATATTAACCATATAACTTTCATTCGTCTTTTACACCGATTCTATCACCCGTATTACGTTGATGGAATGATTACCGAGTTTTACACATCATTTATTTCGTCTCATCTATTTTATGGACTATTATTTGTTTAAATAAACAAACTAAATTTTTTTTTACCATAGTGTCTATGACCGCGAAAGAATCCCAATGACTAAATCACATAAGTTCATAAAACTTATATTTATGTGTTTTATTTATCTATTATACATATAAATGGTTATTATATGAATTATGATGGAAGACAAGCGTTAATTTTTTCTAAAAAATTTAAAGTTTGAAAATTTTATGTTTTTAGCGCGAGATGATCATTAGTGAAAATTTTATTTCGAAGTTTTTGGACTGATTGTTTAAACGCCTTAAAGCCGAAATATTAAATACGAATATAGTTAAACAATTCGACCCGCTGAAGATCTTTATTGCTGATATTCTTTCATATTAGGTTATCTAATTGTAAAAAATATATATGGAATTTGTGACTTCTAAAATACCACTTCTGTTTGTATTAAAAATCATTTCTTAACATTGTATCGCTCGAATTTTTCTATATAAATTAATTTTTACTCTTCAATACTATTTCTACCGAAAATATATAGACGAATTCCATGCTATTAACGCTATAGCTAAAACCCTTAAATAAATAAATCTATTTTTCAGCTATATTTTGAATGGTCTGGTCATATATTGTTAAAAATACAAAGCTATTGTAGTCTAATGATATTAATTATACCTATTGAAAATGGTATACCTCAACTATGCTATAAATCACGTCTCAAACAATTAAGATTGTAGATTATTTAATAGAATTATGTATAGGTCTATAAAAAAAATTGATGATTGAATTACCATTTTTACCGTCTCTAAAAAAATTATAAACCTTTGTTACGAAGATTTAATCTGTATATATTAGGCTAGTTTTTAAGCCAATAAATTACACAATAAAGGTTTTGTATCATACAAAATCACCTATACCTTCATAATAGATAAAAATATCATTATAAATCAATATAGAATAATATTTTTTTTGTCATCTAAGCTCCTAAAATTACATAAAAAAGCGCGAATTAAAAAATATAACCACATTATTCACCATAATCGATATTTAGAGATGTTTTTAAAAATTTTAATTTCGCTAACAAATCACTCTAAACAGAATTTAATGCTATTACATGTTTAAAGTTGGAATAAACACATTATTTATGATTCAAACTTGCCGCAAATCGCCTTTTAATTAATATTTGATTATATAAAAAAATAAAATAATTGTAAATATCGTTTCAAACTGTAGTACTCCAATAATGAATTTCATAAGGCACATTTTATTTTTGTAAAAATACAAGAATGTGCATTGGTTCTTCTTTTTATTCCTTTTTTTCCATAAAAAATATTGAAAAATGAACTAATTTATTTATTTTATTGGTAAAGATTCACTTTTTACATATTTTTTTTATATAATTAAATGTAATTTTTTATTTATTAAAAAAAGACAAGCTCGGAATTATGCCGTATATTGTATTGACGCCATTGTATACCCTTTGCAGGGATGTAGGTTTCTTTATATATTTTTTATAATCATATAAAAATTTTAACTATGCACGAATAGTTTAATATAAACACCTATTTAAAACATTCTTATTTGTTTATTTTATATGAGTCTTTTTTAAAAAAATTTCATTTGAAGGAGAAAGCATACATGCAAGCTCTCAGACTTCGTAAGACACTTGAACACATGTAATTTGACAAAAGAAGTGCAGCTGAGGAAGATAGATCCAGATAAGGTGTCAAAAGATACATTAAGGTGTTGTACAATATTTATAATAGGCTGTCTACATCCCAGCAGATGAAATTTATTCAAAGAAGAAGCTCAACACACAAATAAAAATTATTTAGTCATTAATTTTTTCATTGCTATATGTATTATTTAGATTTTTATCTGCCTTACCCCCTATTTCGTCTTAATTCATAATATAATAAATTTTCTAAGTCTTCTATTATTTTATCTTATTTAAAATTAATATCCATGACTATTTTTGCAGATATTGATAAATTAAAGAAACACTTCTTTGTATTTCCTTTGCCATTGCATCATATATTTTATATCACACTTAACATCCAAATCTAGTGGTTTCATTCCATAAATTTGTAAATTGATTTTCAATTCTCTAAAATTATAATCCACTGTGTATTCTTCGTTGACCAGATTTATTCGATCCCCAAACATTCTTTTCTGGTATTTTCATTATAGCCATTTTAGATCTTCCCTTTAAATATTTTTTTTACCCTCCATACATTCGATGCCAGAAGCAAAATTAAAGAAATCTTACTACTCCCGCTTCCAAGTAAAACAACGTCGTCGTCGTGAAGGAAAAACCGACTACGTCAAGCGAAGAAAGCTTTTAACACAAGATGCGTGTCGCTATGGAGCTTACAAAAGCAGACTAGTGGTTCGAATCACATCAACGAAAGTAATCTGCCAGATATTTAAGCCAAGCATAGCTGGAGATATCTTAAAAGCCCGTGCTGACAGTTCCGAGTTGAAGAAATACGGCATAAATTTTGGTCTAACAAACTATAGTGCAGCTTATGCAACAGGACTGCTATGTGGAATGAGAGCACTTGAAAAGGTAAATAAATCAAATGACGGGTTTGGAACAGAAAACAATACCACAGACACAATAGGAAAATACAATGTTCAAGAAGATTTGGATGGTAAAGCTTTTGAATGTGTTCTTGATATTGGGCTTGCTAGAGCCACAAAAGGTGCACGTGTCTTTGCTGCTATGAAAGGTGTTTCTGATTCTGGTGTTCGTGTTCCACATTCACCTAATAAATTTTATGGATATAATAATGATGATAAAAGCGTCGATGAAGAGAAGCTCAAAAATAAAATTTTGGGTATTGAGTTGAGAGATTATATGATTAGTCTTCGCGAAAGTGATTCCGAGAAATATAAAAAACAGTTTTCTAGAATGATGGCTGTTGTGGAACCTGAGAATGTCCCTAAAATTTATGAAGTTGCTTTTGATGCTATTAGGAAAGATTGGCAAAAAGAGAAGAAGACAAATGATTTCGATTATTCAGTTTTTAAATCTTATAAGAAGCAAAAAATGACGAAAGAAGAGAAAGATAAAGTTATTGCTGAAAAACTCGCTGCCATCAAAAATGATGATTAAATTAATATTTGTGAGGATATCTTTTATTGTTAATAGAACTAATATATACTTTTTGTAAAATTCGGATCTTATTTAAATTAATTAATTCAATATATAGGTTTAGGATCGAGGAAAACTTTGAACTAATATTTTTTGAAAAGAGAGGAGAGGTATCAAAGAAGATGTATGGGAAGAGGATACGGTCAAGCGTATAAATATGATGTTTGCATGGGAAATCAATCAAGTTAAGCTTGAAAAAAACTAAAATTACAACAATATAATTAATCAATCCTTAAAATTTACACTCTTATTTTTTGGTCAATTGGATTTTACTTGTATAATCTTATTCAAACAAAACATCAGAATGGTTTTACGAACAGATTGGCAGATACTCTTTTCACATCTTCATCTTTGCAATTTTCATCAACAGTATTCATCCTTCCAGACTTATTAGTTCGTTTGTCTTCCTCAATCCTAATGTTTGTACGTATTACGTATGCTTCAGTTGTAATTCCTAACTAATCATATCTTATAATACACCTATAATAGTATTATAAAGACTACTACATATGCTGTAACATGGGATGAATTGGAAGCCTAATATCAAAAGTATATCTGAAAGAACTCAAATACATAAACCAAATCGAGGTATGTATTCAAACTATTGAATTATAGAAAGCCTTGAACTAAATTATCTTGAAAAGAGGTGAGTTATCTAAGAAGATATATGAGAAGAGGATATAGCCAAGCGTATAAATATGATGTGTACATGGGAAATCAATCAAGTTAAGCTAGAAGATAAAATCAGAAATTACAATACCAAAATTAAACAATTGATAGAAATAATATATTATAATTTTTATCCGTAATAAATGAATTTTTCAAACAAAATACAGGCTCGTTAGCATAGATCTTTCAGCGCTTGAATTAAAACAAAAACAGAGTTTATTGTGTAAAATACAACATAAAAGACTGCATCGAAAACTCTTCAATGTGCATAATAATTCAACGCTTGAAATATATGGATCCTCAAAGTGGCTACAATATGAAAATATCAGACCATCAGAGGAAGCTAGGTTCTGTTTTATTCAGGATAGAAACATTTTCTTTGGAGAAAGATCAAGATGTCCGCACTGTAACGACACTTTAAAACAGTCGACTACTTGGCAAGCAAATGTAAAAAAATCCTTGGTCATGACTATACAAAAAGACACAAGGAGATAGTAAGATGTTTTCACTTAATGCTGGCGAGAAAATCCAATTTTGGAAAAACCTATTAAATCCGCAGATACTCTGTACAAGAAATAATGGAAAACGAAATCGCGGTAATCAAAGAGGGTACAAGAATAAAAACAGACATTAAGTTATCAAATGTATGGCCTGATATTTTTGTATATATAATAAAAAGAAGAAGTGAATCACTCTGATCGAAATTGGCATGACAAGTATTAGAATATAAACATAGTTTAAAACGAAAAATTGTGAAAATATGACTTGCTAGCATCTGATCTGTGATTTATATAGATGAGCAAGACAAAAATTATCACATATGTTATAACATGGGACGGTGTGTGACACGATAGCATAAAAGGTACCTGAAGGAACTAGATGTCACGAATAAGGTTGTGGTATATATACAAACCTTGGGATTGAGAAAAACCCTTTAATTAATAGGACATGAAAGAAGGTTGGCATATTGAATAAGACTTTGGCGAATAGAAGATAGCCGAAAGTATAAATACACTGTGCGCACAAGAGAATCAAGCAAGTTAAGCTAGAAGATGAAATTTAAAATTACAAAACTACAATTAAACCATAAATTAAAATAATATATTATAATTTTTATCGATGGGAGGTTACAAAATACCATAAGTCATATATTAAGGAGTTAAGAATACCGACTGAAGCGGAAGAATGCGCACAAACAATAGGATTCGGGAATACATTTTGACTAATAAGTCTTGAGAGGAGGAGAAGCATCGAGTTAGACTGCAAAGATTATAAAGTGGAAAGAGGTATCAGCCAAATATGTATAATAGAGCGATCTAAAGTTTTGCTTGAACAACTGTAAGAAGCTGCAAATCACATTAGCCAATGCATAAAAATCAATAATCGATACTGATAGGTTAATTCAAGACTATTGATTTATATTTGTCACTTATAATAATTATATTGTCTTCCATGTGTACGTTTTAATATACTTTTAGCTAGTTGCTCTTCAGTTAAAACTATAGTATGCTTCACTTTTCGAGATCAACACTTTCGAGAGTTACTTTCAGTCATATGATTTGATAAGTTCTCAATTTTGTTTGTGACTTCGAGTTTTTTCTGGGGCCTTTTATGATCTATATTGCCAATCTATACCATTTTATAACGCAAAATTAATGTATATATGCATTAATTTTAGTTTTAAGCAAATATATTCTATAGAGCTATCTAAGGTTTTAGTTTAACAAATTTAAATAGCAGAAAATGTAACTACTAATAATCGAATTTCAATAAAAAGGTAAAATATAATATTGTAGCTAATTGAGAAATCTACAATTTAAAACCGCAAACCAAAAATGGTGCAATATGCCATGATTTATAATGATCTGTATCAAAATTCAAAGTTTTTATGTAAAAGAGTTAGACATGTCAAAATAACCAGAAAAATAAGCAAAGGCAGCTAGTTAAATAGAATTTTAAGTGTAAGATTCTGAGAATAGGGCAGTAAAAATGTGGATTCAAGAAAAAGGAATATACGCGACCTGTAATACGTCTCAAGGTTTTTTTTCAAAATAGAACATAAAAGGTAAAGACAAAATAGACCGCAAATCAATATTATATGAACTTCTTTTAACCTCTGTAAAAAGGTTTATCTACACACTTTCAATCGATTATAATGAAAAATAAATATAAAAGAAAAGAAGGGATTGAATTTAGTTTTAATACTATTATATTTCTCCATTAATTTTTACGATTCTTTGTATATTTTAAGTCTTATCAAAAATATAAGAAAAATAAGACAAATTATGATAAATAATTTTTTTACTTCGATTAAAATCTCAAATTATATTGTAACTTCTATATAGAATATTTCTTCAAAGGAAATTAATAATTAAACTAAAAAAAATCTAATCAACATATTCTTTCCCTAATTCATCTAAAACATTTTATTTACATTAGCAAAGCAAAATTATTCTTGAAAAATTTAACAATTAAGTAATACCCTGTATTTATTTTGAATACATTATGTACTGCTTATCATGATGTGTATGACAAAGATGCATGTTAAATTTTAAAAAAAAGCTTGAAATATAAAGACCTGAAAATTATTTTATTCAAATATCCATTTAAATTTTTATTCGTTTTTATTAAGGCGAAATAATTCTTATGTATGAAAATTTGATCGAAAAATACACTTATTGATTTTATAACAAAAATTGTACAGATAAAAAATTTATATGATTTTATTTGACCATTAGAATACCGTTTATCTTATAGTAAACATTTCTATCACACTAAAAATGGCTTTGAATACTGCTGTTGCGTTCGAAATAGAGTCAAGTTATTTCAGAACCCCATTCGAGTGTATTTTATAGCTAAAGCCTTCTTTGGCTCAATTAGGTCAACATGTGTTGGTGTGTTTTTTTTCGGGTAGTGGCATTAATTGTCCTTTTAAATTAAACAATACCCTTGCGGGTGGATCATTCGAACTTTCAACACTATTAAAATTGAGATTTACAGGGTGAATATTTGTACCACTCAGCTCAGTAGCTTTAAGATATTTATAATGATAAAATATTTATTGATTTTTATGTAGTTTTTAAAAAAATTCATCCCAGTGGTTATATCCTGAAATGCTAAGGGAAACTAAAAAAATAATCAGACAATTTTATCATATATAGTAAATAAAAGATTCCATATATATGGAGTTGGTATTTTAGATAAAATTAAAACAAAATATCCAACTGTTGTATTTTATAAAACCATGGAAGTATGTGAGAAAATTGACATCGAAATTAAAAGCCTTTTCCCAGTTACAATAATGCTGAAAACGATGGATTCAGACAGCTTGTCTTATCTTTTTTTTAATTGCTTAGTTGAAATCCGATAACCATTGAACATTAAATTTTATGAAATTACAAATAAAACCCCTTTGAATCGATTGATCATTCTATAAG
This sequence comes from Rhyacophila brunnea, assembly GCF_057557595.1. Taxonomy (NCBI): domain Eukaryota; kingdom Metazoa; phylum Arthropoda; class Insecta; order Trichoptera; family Rhyacophilidae; genus Rhyacophila; species Rhyacophila brunnea. The sequence goes on along the minus strand of NW_028233069.1, from coordinate 1,910,489 downwards.
TGTATTAAGTTAGATCCTAAAAAAAATAAAAATTTACATTTGCCTTTAATTTATATCGGATTTTTTTTCGGATTAGTACAAATTTGGCTTTTTTTCATTAATTTAGAATCTGTATATCTTCGAAACAAAAAAAAAATGACAGAATTTACGTGAATTTATATTGTAAAGCTTATATAAGTAAAAATAGAAAAAAAAACACATGATCAACAACATAGTAATAATATAATTCAGTGCTGGTAGAATACAGATACACCAGAAAATCTAAAGCTTTCAAAATACAATATCGAAACCCCATCATTACATTGCAGCTAAATAACATATGGCAAAAACAAGGCATAAACTATTTTTATGACAAATCTAGAGTTTTTAAGATTTCAACACGGAATATGGACATCAGTCATGGTTTTTTCACTGTGCAGTATAATTTTGTGCCGTTATTTTGAAGTTTTTTTTTGCTAATTTGCATTTTAAATACAATAAATGTGTCTCAAAATGAAATCAAAAATTATTGTCCGATTTTCCAGAATCTATCACTAATATAACTAAAAACAAATATGTTGCTAATGATGGAATACCGCATTCAAATTACATATGAAATATCAATTAATTTTACAGATTTAAAAAATAGGTTTTATCGGAAAATCCTTAATAATTGTGTGGTGAATTTAAAAGTATGATTAAACCAACAATTTCTGAAACTAGCATAAATATGTAGCACATAACCTCTTATCGGCCTATAAAAATACAACATACGCAACATAAATTCTTATTGAAAGATTCCAATTGATTATTACTGAGCTATAATTGTTTTTAGTATAGTTTATAACGATCAATAACTAATATACATCCCGAAAGAACCCAAATAGAAGAATCTGTGAAGCGAATATTACTATTATTAAATTTTGTTGTTTAAGTACGCAATAATATATATTACTTCATGATATTTATCAGAAGAGCTTTTTTTTTAAAGAAGCGAAAATATTTTCTTTTAATATGTTTAAATTCAAAAGTTATATCATTCAAATAAAGTATTTCAGAAAATCCATGGCCAACTATCACTAATTTATACTATAAAAGGGTTTAGGTAGTTGTCTACTTAGAAAAACAACAAAAAGACTCCAATGTTTAATTATATGTGGTTTTGATTAAAAATAAAATTTTAAGATGAACACATTGAACCACTTTAATATTTTTGGTATCAGCATTATAATTTAGAAAATCACATCCATTCAATATTAGCAGGCGATCGATGAAGATAACGTACATAATAAAAATTCAGTATGAACTGCGATGAAAACTAGAATAGACCGATAATTTTCTATTCTTGCAAATAAAATTAAAAACTGCGAAAATAGTGTATATTACAAAATAAATTATTGAGCATATATTATTTTATGCTTCAAATATATGGTTTTTATTTATCTATTATAATTTGACAGTATTTCTTGGTATTTTTGCATTTAATATATCTTTACGCAATTTTAAATTATTTAAATTATAAGTAAATAAATTTATGCATTTTCAGTCGATAGACAATTTTTAGCCACTGTATATTACCTAAAGGGGATTCCATTATGCCAAATAAATGGACTTTAAAAAAAAACAATATTTGTCTTCTATAAAATATTTCGATATTTGCATTCCATTAACATTACAAATTAAAAAAAACATATCACGAAAATTCGAAGAAGATAAAAATAGTATTTCAATTTTTTTTTAGCAAATTATGAAGCATACACGTTATAAAAACTTATAATCGAATTAAACCATTTCCTGGTCAGAATATATTAAACTAAAGACCAAATATAAAAAAAATATTTATGTATTAGTTTATATTTGCTTTATAAAATTCTAGAAATAAATATTTAAGTGAGGTATAAGACTTAAAATATAATTTAATCTGCCAATTTCAACATCTAGGCAATATTATAACTACTTTTATTCAAATGGTTATTTACCTTAATATGATAATCAATTTTCAATAATACAAAAAAAATTCTGGATACGACAGAAATTTGTTGACATTCGATATGACACGATAGTTTTTACAACTATTAGAATTCCAGAGATCTTAAAGTTATTTATAATACGAATAAAAAAAGCCACATATTTTTGATTTATTATCAACAATAAAATCATTTTCCCGTTAGAATCAATTGCATAGATCAAACAATCAAAAGTAAAAATGTTTAATAATTTAATAATTTAATTCCGAAGATTAAGATTTAACATAAGTTTAATAAACAAATTCATTCAGAGAAATTAAATATATTTAGCAACTAATGAATGTAAAAATAAACTTGATGTACATTTGTTCATAAATTCCATTGAACGGTATTAACAAACCATAAAATATATCCTCAGTGGAAATCAAAACGCTATTGGAATAATTAATGCTCATAAGCATAATAATTAATGTACTTTCAAAATTATAGAGTAGTTTGCCATACAGATATTCATGTTATCAATGGTAAAATCTAACAAATTAAATAAAAAGAGTATTAAATTTGAGCTTTATGAATATTTTACTGTGAAATTATACGGGAAATAACATTTGTAAGTATATAGCGAAACTATGCATTAAACCAATTACTAAATATCAGGATCATTTAAAAAGTTAATGGTTTTAGACAGATGTGACCATTGTATTATTGTCTTCTCCATTGCCTCAAAATTGTCTTATACTATATAATTATTTGCGAAATTTATTTTTTATTAAACAATACTTAGTGAGTATATAATATCATTTATTCCAAGTTATTAATTTATAAAGATAAAAGATAAAATTTTCATAAACGTAGATGTCTTTCAAACTAAACAGATTGTGAATTATTTTTAATTAGAATTGTATAAATTTATTTTTGATATAAATTACCAAAGGAATATTTATAAATCCAAGGTTCTATTCACAACAAATCCACGCAATGATAATTTATTTATTTTAGGTCTAAATTATTTGTTTTTATTCATAAGCACAACTTGCCTGATCTCTCGTGCGCACAGCCTATTAATACTTTCGGCTTACATCTCCCGTTTGAAATCACCTTCAATATCTCATTACCCTTCAAGACTTATTATTCAAGGAGTTTACTTAAAGCCAAGGTTTGTATATATGACACAATCTGGTTAGTTGATTCGAGTTCTTTCAGATATCTCTTACGAAAAATGCGCAATGAAAAAAGTAAATTAAAATAAAAACATCTAAATATAAAAAAAAGTCATCACAACTTATCAAATTGTACTTTAGAAATATTATTTAATATTTTATTCTTGTCGTTTACTTTCTTAAACAGAGCATAGAAAAGACCAACATTTTTTATCCATAATTTTTTTTACAGTTTTGGGGAAGCAATATAATTCAAAACTATTTTTGGAAGCTAATATTTTTTCAATGTACTAAACTGGTTTTAATAAATAATTTTTTTGAATCTAGCTTTAATTCCAGAGCTATGCAAATTTATATTTCTTAATATTATTATAGAAATAAAACACATATAGAAATGCATAAAATATACTTATTTAATATCATTAAAATAATAAAGATTAAAATATTCACCAAATAGTCTAAATTCTAGATTAATTGCAACAATTAATTCTTTTTATGACTTATTGTGTATTTTAAAGCATTAAAAATATTATGCTGATTTTAAAATTTTAAGACTGCATTACTAGTATCTTTATTAAAAAATGGTATGAGTCAATTGTATGATCATGGGAAATTTTTATTTTAGAAGGAAAGTATATAATCGAGAGAAAATTAAATTAAGATCGAAAATAACAAATAAAGGAAGATTTTCCTCTAAAAGAGATTTATTTTTGCTAGGTAAGTTTATACCTTTTCCTCCGTTATTATTATTATTTATTGATAGGTTAAGTTTCTTTTTATCAATTTTATCTATTGAGACGTAGTCAGCTCATTGGGATCATTGCACAGCACCTTGATACATCTTTTGACACCTTCCTTGATCTATCTTCATCAATCGCTCTTCTTCTCTCAAATGTATTGAGTTCAAGTGTCTTGAATTTAGATGTTTAATTTAATAATTTTACACAAGCATTAATTCAATATTATTTTTAGTTTTAGCTCTGTAACATTTTAATTTTCAGTTTTTTTTAATAATTTTACATAAAGCATTAATTCAATATTATTTTTAGTTTTAGATCTTTAAATTTTAATATTCAGTTTTTTTATTTTATAATCTTATTAACAGTCCTTTTTCAATATTATTTTTGGTTTTAGATCTGTAACATTTTAATTTTCAATTATTTTATTTTATAATCTTACATAAAGCATCAATTCAATATTATTTTTAGTTTAGCTCTGTAACATTTTAATTTTCAGTTTTTTTATTTTATAATTCTACATAAAGCATTAATTCAATATTATTTTTAGTTTTAGCTCTGTAACATTTTAATTTTCAGTTTTTTTATCTTATAATCTTACCAACAGTCCTTTTTCCATATTATTTTTATTTTTAGCTCTGTAACATTTTAATTTTCAGTTGTTTTATTTTATAATCTTACCAACAGTCCTTTTTCAATATTATTTTTGGTTTTAGATCTTTAAATTTTAATATTCTGTTGTTTTATTTTATAATCTTACAAACTGTCCTTTTTCAAGATTGTTTTAAGTTTTAGCTCTTCTCTACCGTAAAATTTAGATATATCCTTTAAATCCATTTTTTTACCTCCCCTCCATAAATGAGTTGCAGGAAATATGAAGCACCCCGTCACGGTTCCCTCGCCTATTGCCCACGAAAGCGAGCAAGTTCAACAAAGCAATCACCAGGTGCATTCCCACGTGATGACTCAAATAAGAAACCCCACATCACAGCATTCTTTGCCTACAAAGTCGGCATGTCTCACGTAATCCGAATGACCGAGCGAGCCCGACCAAACGAGAAGAGACAAAAAGCCACTCAACGAGATGTCTTCGATGCAGTTACTTTTCTTGAAGCACCACCAATGGTGATATTTGGAGTAGCAGGATATAAAAATACGATCAATGGACTAAAGCGAAGTGTAGTAGTGTTTGCAGAGCATGTTGGAGAAGGTGTTATCCGGAGATACAACAAGAACTTTTACCATAACAAGAACAGTGCCGTACTTGAAAAGTTTACATCGCGCCATTCTGATGCAACTTTAATAAATAGTGACATTGAAGAGTTAAAGAAGAGTGATTTGATACGAGTGTATGTTCATTCTCAGTGTGACAGGATCAAGGCATTAAAAACTAAGAAATCACATGTTATGGAAGTACAGGTAAATGGAGGATCAAGTATTGAAGAAAAGGTAGAATGGGCACTGTCTCATCTTGAAAAAGAAGTTCCAGTCAGTCAAGTCTTTGACGAACAGGAATGTATTGACACGATTGGAGTAACCAAAGGAAAAGGCTTCCAAGGATGTACCAAAAGATTTGGGACGAGAATATTACCACGAAAGACCAATAAAGGGTTAAGAAAAGTAGCTTGTATTGGAGCATGGCATCCAAGTCGAGTTATGTGGACGGTTCCTAGGGCTGGGCAAATGGGATACCATAGAAGAACTGAGCTGAACAAGAGAATATATAAGATTGGTAATGGAAAAGATATTTCAAAGACAGAATTCGATATTACTCCAAAGACCGTTAACCCTGTTGGAGGATTTTTACATTATGGAAATATTAATAATGAGTATTTGATGGTTAAGGGAAGTATTAGTGGCCCAAGAAAAAGAGTCGTTACACTCAGAAAAAGTTTATTTAATAAGTTTAGCTCGAAAAATACAGAAGATATCAATGTTAAATTTATTGATACCTCCTCTAAGCTTGGAAGTGGAAGATTCCAGACTATTGAAGAAAAAAGAGCATTCTTTGGTATTACTAAGAAAAGAGTTACCGAAATTGCTGAGCAATAAATAAAATTTATTTAAGCTTAAATAATTTATATGTTTATTTTGTAATACCGCAAAATTTATTGAGTCTGATATTTAAAAAAAATATTTATTAAGCTTAAAATATTTATAAATAATTATTTTGTAATACCGCGAAAATTTATTGTGACTGATATTCAATAAAAAGATTTATTAAGCTTAAAATATTTTCCCAATAATCATATTATGAATATAAATCATCATTCTTTCCGCACAGGCAATAGGATTGAAGAAGACACTTGAACTAATAAGTTTTGAGCGAAAAATATTTCAGACATGATGAGGTCTAATAAGATCACCTAAATATGCTCTATAGAGTAATTCAAGCTCTGCTTGATCAACTTGGAATATCTAAAAATTAAATTAACCCTTAGCCCATAAAAAAATTGCAATCACATGATTTTTCCAGAATTCGTATTAAAAGAGTTATGAATGACAACTAAAGAAGAAACTTACACGCAAACAATATACCCAAGGAAAACACATAATTAATCATCATTGAAGGAAAAGATGCATTGAGAAAGATTGTAAATATGATGAGATTGAACGAGGTATTTGCAAAATCACCTTTAAAAAGCAAACAATGGTTTTACTAGAAAACATTAAAGTGGTCAAAAACTAAATAGACCCATAAATAAAAGACTGTATCATAAATTTTTTTGATTCAAACGGAATCATTAGCATATACACGAACAATAATATTAGAAAAAGACTTGAATACAATAGTATTGGAAAACACTTGAATACAATAGTATTGGAAAAAGACTTAAATACAATAGTATTAGAAAAAGACTTGAATACAATAGTATTAGAAAAAGACTTGAATACAATAAATTAGAAAAAGACTTGAATACAAAAGTATTGGAAAAAGACTTGAATGTATGGGTTTCTTGCTTAGAAGATGTATCGAGGAAGAACGTAAGGAAGATGTGCTTGAAAATAATATCCTGCAAATATGTAATATAGAGCAATCTAAAATTTTTCGCGAGCAAACATGAAAAATAAAAGAAAAATCATATCTTAAATAAATATATATAACAAATTTTATTTATAAGTAGGCTTTTGATTTTTAAAGGAAGCAGAAGCATTAGTACAGACAAGAGGGTTGTTAAAGACCCTTTGATAGGTATTTGAGGGTGAAGAATTTATTGGAAGAAGTAAATATATATAAATTGAAAGAAGAATAAATATTCTCAAAAAGTTCTTTCGTTCATTGGTTTTTAAAGTTGAGCATCTATATAATTATAATAAAGGTGCAAAGAGAATAATATTGGTTAAATCTGCTTATTTAGCAATTGAAGGTTTTACTTTGACAAATTAAAAGGCGAAAATTCAAGTTAGTTTATTGATTGAAATTATGAAAGCTTTTTTTTGTTATCTCATAGTGGGGGATAGTCTGGTCATAAAATACCATAGGTCTATATATGGTATTTTGAATTCTAGCGGAAGCACACTTACAACAGTAGGTTTGAGGAAGATATTCTAATATTTAAGTCTTGAAAGAATGATATTTTAGGGATATTTGTGAGAGGGCAAGATTGAAATTGGTAATAATATGGCATGTTCGATAGATACGTTTAAAGCTCAGTTCGTTTAAAAAAGAGTAAAAACTTATAAGATAAACTAGCAAATGGTAAATTTAGGCTAAATTTTTTCGTGCGCAACACCATATACCTGTGTCAAAAAAATATTTTGGGTTGAATTGTACAGTTCTTAAATTATATTGTAGTTATTTTTTATAAGCTTGGATTTTTACCTTAACATTGCCATAAAGTAAAGATTTTTTAAACTTAAATTTAAATTCTAAAATTATTTAAACTTCGATTATAAAAACATTTATGGCGTTAAGTATGTTATGAACCAAATTATTCATCGTAAACTTAAAATATATCTTTTACATAAACTAGTTTACATTATTTTGTATTTATTTTCAATGGAAAAAATACACTTTCATTATGATGAATTTTTTTTCATAGCCCTAACTATTAAATTGAATTTAGGCGCGTTTTCTAGGGTAATCAGCTAAAATAAAAAGAAAACAATAAAATGAATTGTAAATTTTGAATGTATTTTTCCGCATTTTTAATATTAAAAAAACCACAAAAAATTATATATTTGATTGAAAAAGGAAGTTTTATTAATTTAGATGATAAATTATTAAAGAAATAATTTTGAAATAACAATCACTTGAAGCCCCTTTATTCAGGCATAATCAACCCAACTGCAACATATAAACCATTTCTCTTAAATTACCAACGTATTCTCAAAGTTTTTCAAGTTCCACAAATATTTTTGTCTCTGGTCCGAACTAAATAAAAATAAACCGTTCATTAATTTATAGTAAATTTAGAAAAAAACCATTTTCTCATCGAACTATTCTGCATATATACACTAGTTTTATTATTTTATAAAATTAAGTCGTCTTAAAAGGGTAAAAAGCTTGAAAACAACTGCATATTTATAACCGCGTTGGATTCTATTGTACAAATCGATGTTCACAAATATTTGATACCATTTTAGAACAATAATAGACATCTGGCATGACTATTAATAAAATATTAACCGGTTTTTTTGTTCATAGATGTTGAAATCCACCAATATGGTATTGTGACTATAGGTTTAACTTTACCCCATATTATTTTTAAGTAAAAATATAATCAAATTATGCCATTCATGTGACAGAATACTTAAATATAGAAAAATCAATAAAAACTTAATAGTATCTAAATTATTTGCTTTGTATAAAACTTTCATAAAAAAACTTTACAATATAAATTTGTGTTCAACAAAAAAACTTCTAATATATATAATTTTATTGCATTTATATGAATTCAAGGTATGGTTATTTATGTTCAGGAAACGCTTTATTATATATATAAATTTGCAGTACATTCGCTGAAAATAATTTCCTTTATTTATTTAACTTATTACATTTATATGAATTCAAAGAATGGTTATTTATGTTCAGGAAACGCTTTATTATATATATAAATTTGTAGTACATTCGCTGAAAACACGTTACATTATTTATTTAACTTATTAAATTTTTGTGAATTCAAGGCATGATTATTTATGTTCAAGAAATACTTATTTGATAAAAAAAATCCAAACAAAAGAAAATATTTATTCTGGTGCCCAACTAAAGACTCAAACATCTACTAATGATCTATAAATCTTTATGAATTCAAATAATATTTATTTCTGTTAAAAAAATCATATAATCTTTCTATATATTTTTTGAATGAAATAACCCCCAAATCTTACTCTTTATTAAATCTTGAGGTAATTTTTAATTCACATAAGTCTTAGATAAATTTAGAAATATGGAGATTTTGCAATTATTTTTTTGTATTATAGTGTAAAATCTAATTTATTTGAAATATACAGGCGTAATTATCTTTATCTATACCTTTATACCTTAACGACTTGAATTTGAATCAACATGTGACCCTTAAAAAGACTAAAAATGTTCAAAGATTAATTTAATTGATATTCTTTACTCTTTTGAGTATGTATTCCGCCATATACATCAAAAATTTGTTGGCGTCTCGTTCAATTACCTTATTTTTATCAACAGAATAAAATTTATTGCATGTGATTGTGCTTTTATAATATTTACGTGCTTTTATTTTATAATTCTTGCTTTTGGTATGATTTATCGTGTAAGTGAAATAAATATATTTTTTCAAAAAAATTACTATTTATTTAAATCTTAATAAAAATACTAGATATAAAACATATCCTATTTATACTGAAGCGCACATACATGTTAAAATCAAATTATAAAGTTTTTCATACTAGTTGTTTAGAATTCCTCAATAAATATATTTTTCTATATTAGAACAATATCTACATCGATCTGGTTATATAAAAAAATATTTTTTACTGCTAAGGTTTATACACATAAAAAATACAAAGTTAAGCGAAAAACCAAAATTTTTAAACGTTTTTTTATAAACACGCAATGTAAAATCAAGAAATTCCAAATTTATTGTTGCATTTGTAGATAAATATTTTACAAGACCTATGATATTAGACAATAGTATATTATTAAAAGACGAAATTTTGCATAATACATTCATGATACAATCCTATTAAATTACTAAAAAAATATAAATTACTAAAATAACTATTGAAAATAAATATGCCAGTAACGTCGTGATAGATGAATTTCCTTTTCTCTCAACTAAATTAGATTTAATTGTAAGAATAGATAATAATATTTTCCATAAAATTACAAAATTTCGATAATATATTTTGTATTGCCCCATTCCCTTAAACAAAAATGAAAGACACGGTTAAAGAGAAGTATGAAGAAGAAATAGTCAAAATACTGGCAAAAACTCTGGAAAGTAGCTACAATCGCACAGAAATATTTAAAAAGATGAATAATGTTATTGATAAAATTGAGTTGGTTTTAGATAAAGATGTTGTGAATGATGAGCTTGATCAGCTCAAAAAACAGTTTCAAGAAATTAAGAGACAGATGAATTTATAGTCTTCGTACACTCATTTTAGTTTTATACAAATTTCAATGATAAAAGTTTTTGAAATTATCAAAGAGCAGTTAAATATAATTAGTCATTCAAAGATATTAAAAATTATTTGTATAACATGCTTTTTAATTATATAATAGTGTATGATAATAGTTTGCTTCTTAAATGTATATAATATAAGTATTCAGATTCTATCTATAAATTCACACCTAATAATTTCTTATGAAAAAAATATTTTTTAATTATTATACAAACATTTAGGAATCAATCTTTTATTTACGGCTATAGGATAGAATATTCTTCATTTTAGTTTGGGGTTTGTCACTGCTATAATTTAAAGCTCTTAGGGATCACAGGCTTTATGTATTTTTGAATTTCCCCTATTATTTAGCCAAACTATTGGGTAGAAAGATTACGATCACAATAAAAATAAAAATACCAGTAAAAGAACAACTTGACGAAAATAATAAAACAGATACCCCAAATTCATAAATATGCAGAAAGAAGCATCAATTAAATTTAAAGAAGAAAAAATATTGAATGCCTTTTTATGCTAAATACAATCACTAGTTAAACATTAAATCAACAAATAATAAGGAAAAATATTGAATATCTCTTTATACCGAATAAAAATAACCAATTGAACATTAAATCAGAAAAAGATAGGGAAAAAATATTGAATATATCTTTTTACCCAATAAAAATAACTATTTGAACATTAAATCAACACACAATAAGAAAAACATATCGAATATCTCTTTTTACCGAATAGAAATCACAAATTGAACATTAAATCAACAAACAATAGAGGAAATATTGAATATCTCTTTTTTACCAAATAAAAATAACTAATTGAACATTAAATCAACACACAATAAGAGAAACATATCGAATATCTCTTTTTACCAAATAAAAATCACAAATTGAATATTAAATCAACAAACAATAGAGGAAATATTGAATATCTCTTTTTTACCAAATAAAAATAACTAATTGAACATTAAATCAACACACAATAAGAGAAACATATCGAATATCTCTTTTTACCAAATAAAAATCACAAATTGAATATTAAATCAACAAAAGATAGGGAAAAAATATTGAATATCTCTTTTCATCCAATAAAAATAACTAGTTGAACATTAAATCAACACACAATAAGAAAAACATATCAAATATCTCTTTTTACCAAATAAAAATCACTAATTGAACATTAAATCAACAAAAGATAGGGAAAAATATCGATTACCTCTTTATACCAAATAAAAATTACCGGTTAAACATAAATCAACAAACAATAGGGAAAGAATTGAATTCAAGAATAAAAAAAAAGCTGTTCAATCTTATGTATGATAAAATATCATCTATACAAAATTAAAATACAATATATCTTAGAGAATATAAGAAAATTTCCTAATTGAAGATCTAGATTTATGGTATTTAAAATTCACAAATAAACATTATATTTTTTCACCTATCAATTTTACACAAGAAAAAACTCATAAATAAATGGCATATTCTTTCACCTATCAATTTTACACAAGAAAAAATATTTTAAATGAATCAAGACACCACACAATATACACATTTCAATAAAAATGGAATAACATATAAAAGTTAAAATTTGTTTCATTTAACGGTAAAAATCCCGAATATATTCCTATAAAACGAATAATTGAATTTATACAAAAACATGTGGGTTAAGTATTAATCATTTTTGTGTGAAATTTAAACAACATATATAGAATTTACAAAAGATATCAGTCGGTTTGAAATCAGGTGTAAATGTATAAAAATTCTACTAAATGGTAAATGTTAAACACAATAGCTAAGATAAAACAAAAGATAGATCATATCTATATATATTTTTTATCTTATTATCTTGCGTATGATCTTTTTATGTGGTTAAATAAAATACATTTTTTTATCACTTATCAACACATAAATATTTTTTATAAATCGATTTAGTGCATTTTAGATCAATTATCATATGAAAGATAATTTCGACGTCAATTAGATAAAAATCCCTTCCTATGTGATGAAATTATCATAGGTTATAATAGTTCACGAAAAGCAAGCAAGAGAATTGTAATTTTTTTTATAAAACCTACAAAACTAAGCCCTAGAATCAGAATAGATTTGTTAATATGCATGTAAGCTATATAAAAAAGCTTGTAAATGTGTCTATTTTCACACATACTAGCCTATAATCTATAAAATTCTAAAAGGCGAATGATCTAGATGGTATCCAAAAAAGGTATAGATTTTTATCATCACTCCATGATTTTGATTATCTAGGATACTAGGGCTTAGTAGGTAATTGCACAATGCTTTAGCTTTTATGGGAATAGGCAAAAATAGTAAATATATCAATTAAATTTATATGGAACCCAGTTCTTATTTCGTGGATATAAAAAGCCCATATTGCTTGTATATTTAACAGTGTATCAAATTTCACTCGATCAATAGAATTTATTGCTTTCGTATAATTGTGTTGGAATACTAAACCGATAAAACATATTCACTTCATTTGTAACTTTAAATCGTTTTATAGAATCAATTAAAAAAATCTAATATTTAAATCGATCAATAAAATATCATACTTTCGTATAATTGTGTTGCAATACCTAACCGACACAAACATATTCCCTTCATTTGTAACTTTAAATCGTTTTATAGAATCAATGAAAAAAGTTGAATGTTTTTGTATGATTCGGTAGATATAGTAAGCGTGAATTAAATTCATTTGTTTTATTTGCGAATCGGTTCGAATGAATATGTAAATATTTGATGCATCATAATTTGCCTAGTCTTAAACTAGAGAATACTAACGACGCATATATTGCAATTATTCCAATAGTTTACAGTTATTAAAAGCAAAATATATATTTTAGTGTTTGAAATTCAGGCATTGATATTTAGTACAACTTGTTTTCTAATTTACTAAAAGCTACATATAATTATTTTCAACACCTTTTCTACACTTACTGCGAACAATTTTATTTTTAAAGCATCTAAATAAGACTTTTGAAATATTTTATTGGCCATAAAGAGAGTTTTTATTAAAAGCATTACTTAGTTTGTTTTTATTTTCTAAAAAGTACCATTTAAAAGCTAATTCATTGGTCATATAATTTGTCTGCTACTAAATATACTTTAGCTGTAAAACCAATAACGATGTTATAGAATAGATCTTACTGTTTAAATACTGAGTATATTTTATGATTTTGCGACAAGAAATATAGCGATAATATTCTAGATTTTACTTTATATAAAGTTTTTATTTAGTTGGGGGTGTAGCAATTATTTTTTCGTGGGTTCATAAAAATAAAATCGTCACATAAAAATATATAGGGTATTTTTTATTCATGGGCTAAGTTTCTTTTTATCAATTTCATCTATTTAGATGTGACCAGCCAATTGGGAATATTTCACAACCCCTTGATACATCTTTTGACACCTTCCCCTGATCTATCTATATATAGAGTTTAAGAAACAGAATTATTCGTTGTTTTATTCAAATGAAAATTAGATAGATGTATTTATCTACTAATATTGTTACATGCCTTTAATATGTATTTATTACCTGTACAAATAAATATTTAGTTGTTCGTTACCTGTTTTACGAGCTTTTAAAAAATTATAAATGTGCATAATACACCCTTTATAAACTAAGAAATGCTTTTGTTTGGTTTAAAATTTGCTAAGAGGCCCATTCGCCTTTTAAGCAATTAAATGCCCGTGAAGATCTAGAATTTCTGATTTTAGTATATCTTCATATGAATGATTATACATATATTTATAATTCGGTCTGATTTACAAAAAGAAATTTATAAAGTATATTTTTAGAATCTATATATTAGAAAAGTTACAAAAAATGTGATTTAAGAATATAACGCATTCTGATTGAAAGAATACATTGTCATATAAAAGATTATTAAATATATTAGTTGATCATTATAATATCATAGAAGACATTTTAAGCAGTAATTTTATTTTCCTCTAAAAATTCTCGAATATACAACATATCTAAATTAAGAAATGTAATTTTATGCCCGAACGAAAAATCAGCATGCAAAATCTCCCACTATATGAATTTTTGAACCCTGATTGTTGAACTTCATCAATTCCACATTCAAATATATTTATACAATTATTGTCCCCAACCTTTTGAAAATCTTCGAAACCTTTAAATTTCATAATTTTTCGGCCATAATCAAGAAGTTTTGTTCCATATTTGAACTCAAAATCTTCTTCAACTCTAAGGGCAAGAAGTTCCAAACATGCACGCCCATCTTCGACACTACAATGAGTCCCGCACTGTATTTTTTTCCCTAAGTAATATTCGGATAGCTTTTTAAGCGATATGCGTCTACCATCCTTAGATCTATAAAGAAAAGATGTGTCGATCAGCTTTTCGTGTAAAATTTTTAGAATATATAAATCATTAAATATTGAATGCCCTAGAATTGTAGTTTCAGGGCTTATTATATAATCAAGATCATTTTTCATCTCATCAAAAGTTACACGTGTTGCAGGATCAATAAATGAGTCCTTAGTTAAACCACTATATTCCGTCAGATAATCCGTAATGGCTATTTGAGGATCGGGCATAATATATTTATCATATACAACATTTCCGAGATGGTCTAGGATACTGATTCTTCCTAAGATATAATCATCACCATTTTTCATCATTTCACAGTCAATAGCAAGCAAATGATATTTATTAAAAGGTCCCTTATAATCTATTCGCCTCAAATCTTCGATATTATTTTCTTTGCTTATTACTGAATTCGCTGTACTGTCAGCGAATTCTCTCGATTGGAGGTAGATAGATTTATAGCTGGGGCTAATAAATGGTTCGATATTTTTTTCAGTTAAAATAGATAAATCTGCGGTAAAAAAACAATCCAAATTTTCCTCAGATAAATCTTGTTTTTTTAAATGTTCACATAACTCAGATCCATCACTTAATTCTTTTTTTCGTTTTTTATTGTTACTTGAAGAATTTACTTCGACAGTCTCATTGTTTGTGATTTTATTTATATTTTGACATACCTTTTTTTTGCTTTCATTATATTTACGAGAAATTAAATCTTGACCAACATTTTTATTTTTCTTAGCTGACTTGAGATTTTCATAATATAAACAATAAATAAATCCTTTGGTTTGCTTGGTTAGAAACAAACACACATCCTCAACTAATATATTGTCAAGTATCCTACCTGATAACTGAAATCCCAGATTAATAAGAATTTCGTCCTGAATTTTTCGATTATATGGCAAATTCATAATAAAATCAGCTTTGGAGACATCGTCTTGGATTATGATAATATTTATACTCTTTAGATGTTCTTTATATGCAATACCCATGTAAGACGGCTTTTTATATTTTCCATTCATCCAGAATATAAGTTTTTGAATATCTTTGATGGTCAAGAGTGGATGTTGATTATACTTTACGTTTATCTCTGCTTCTTCGTACGAGTCACCTTCTGAAGATTCAAACATAGAATAAGGGGCTTGAACGAATTCCATTATTAAAAATAAACAGATAAAATTTGCAACAAAGATGTTATTCCAGATGATAGTAAGAAATCCAAAAATCAGATAATTTGGCTTTATATTATAGTTGTATGTGAAATTTAAAAATAATAATAAATTACAAAAAAGGATTTCGAAACAAAAATCAAGACTGTACACAATTCGAGATGCCCACTTCATTATGAAAGTAAAAAAAAAGATGAATATGTGTGTTGAAAAAATATTTACATTCCATATAAAATTCTAAAAGAGCCATGAACTATTATTTGTCGATAAAGCAGCAATATCCACTGCTGGAAAATACACGGGTAGAGCTAAAACAAAATACGCGATAAGCAATTTCATTTATTTTTTTAATTTCAATGTTATTTTACCGATAAAAATTAACTATTTTCCCTGTAAATTTACATAAAAAATCGGCGCCAATTCTTTATAGTCTATCAAAAAAAAATTAAATATAGAGGAATTATTCTTTTGTGATAAATTTATGAAATGTAAGAAGGACTGTTATAAAAAAACAAAAAAAAATAGAATCAATTATACATTTTTAATTAATGGTTTATTCATAAAAGACCTATGCTAAATTTTTCTTTCTTGTTTTGAAATAATGCTAATTATATTGCCCTTATTTTTTTTTAATTTTAATACTAGTATTTTATTCAGAAATAAGCCCTTAAAAATCACCACAGTATTTCAGTTCTCTAAGCACGTATTAAATTTTACGAACTTGCGAAATTTTCATGTGATTTGAAGCTGTGTGTTAAACATAGCTCCAGTTATTTCAATAAAATTTATTGTTTAATGATCACATGTTTAAAACACACAAATTATACAAATAAGTCTCTTCAATTACTTTCTGAATTATTTTTGGGATCAATCTCTATATTAGTAGAATAAAATTGGTTGCTTCTCATTAGATACAAAAAAAAACATTATAGTCCCTTGATTATGTTTAAGTTATATCCATTCCCATCTTTTCAAAATTTTTAGTGAATTTTTTAAAATTTTCATAGGTGAATATTATTATTACCTTAAATTATAATTGATTTTTATGATATATTTATTCATACAATTTCTTTTGTTATAATGATAGACCACAAAGGCATTAAACTATATCGAAATAAAGAAAGTATTTGAACACTTGAAGATTTTTATATGCGTTTCACACACTAGTTTATCTTAATATTTTCAAAATTTTTTATTGACTTCGTTTCTAAGATATTAAGAAATATTTGAGCGAGTCCACCAATATTTTTACTTTTTTTCCCTTCAACACCGTAATGTATCAGTAGTAGTATATTGTTTGATTATTATAAATATAAAAATACAATCGTGCGTTTTCTAACTTATAAAAACCTAAATTACCTACACCATGTTTTTGAAAAACAAGAAATGACAAACATGATGAAATCACATAGACATCTATATGAATTATAAAAAATTCATGATTTTATAAATAACTTTAGAAAAACAAAATTTATATCTGCTGCATTATACATTTTACGATGATCCTATTTATTTTTTTGAAAATTTATGGAGTAAATAGATTATATTAACAAGCGTAAAACAAGAGGGATGTATAAATACACAACAAATTGTGATAAAATTGAGAAAATAATAAGTACTATATGTAGCTAAACGATAAAAATATACAATAATCATTAATATAACCAGATACACAGCCATCTCAAACATTAAAGGGGAAAAAAATTTATGGAGTAACTATATACATAGCTACATGAAAAAAATAAATGCCCAGAGAATCTCATTGGCAGCAATGTCTCACAAAATAAAGCACTTAATTCCAAATAAGTACCGTTTAAGGCAATTATATTGATTTAAAATAACACCAGAGAAATTATATATTACACGACAAGAAAGATCGTAAAAAAACTCAATAATATCAATATTTAAAGCAATAAATATGCAAGATGTAAAATTATTAAATTACTAATAGCTTAAAATGTAAATATTATAAGAAATTTGTACCAAAAACAAGGTTAAACATACAAAAATCAAATATTTATAGCTCTACTTTTATAAATTTCGAACAAATAAAGAGAATATGATAAAAAGGAAATTATAAATTGTTTTTAGTTTTATTATGCACATTAAAAAGAAAATTTTTATGATTTTAGCAATATAAAATAAATTAAATGCATTCTTGTGGTTCGATTTAAAATTTTGATCATCCAATAAATCAGAAGCACAAAACAGGGATATACGCTATTATCAAACGACCAGAAAGATTTGCTGAAAATATATACATTAAACCAAAAAAAATCAATAGAATGTAGCAATAAAAAGAGCTTTCCCATATCTATAATTCTGTAAAATGTAGATGTAGATGATTTTTCTGTTTTAATAAATGAAGGCATTATGTGTCTTATATATAAAAAAATATAGGCAAAGCTATAATTATTTCGGTATTTTCAACAATCTGATTTCAAATTTTATTTTCGAAGATATTATTGCAATAATAATTATGTCAAGAGCAATATGAAGCAAAAAATACATTTATTTTTTCTATATAGAAAAGTATATGTATTTTTATCTATACAATCGATTCTTTTATAAATTAGATAGTTCTAATTAAAAATTTATGTCACAAAAAAAATCTTACTTGACACAGTAAAACCCACTTTATTGCAATTTTGTAGTAGAAATAAAAAATATAATGCATTTTATGCGGTTAAAAATTTAAAATTTTCTATTTATAAACGATCATTACGTAATTTTATGCTTTAAATCCGATCGTAATCTGGTGAAATTGTGAAAAATATGTTCATATGCATTATAAAAGATTATATTATAAATATAAAATTTATAATAAGCATAGAGATCTAAGCATTCGAAAACAGAGTTTTTATGATCATATCAATCAACTATACTAAATAACGTTTTTTAAGGATTAGAATATATTAATGAATCGATTATATTTCATGTAAGCAGCCATTATGTTTGGAAAACAAGATGTGCAGCATACACCTATGAAATTGTGTGTTGAATCTAAATTAGAGGAAATTTACTACATTTTTTTTATGTTTTAACTTGTATTTTTTAAGTTATTTATAAATATAGGAAACAAAGCTAAAACGTTGTACCTTTCATTGTGCCATCTTTATTCCATTTTAATCCGTACAACCATTTATCAGGCTCTTAATTAAAAGCGGAGGCTTACCATGTATCAAATTTTATACACGCATGCTGTTTGACGCTCAATATACGTGCTAAGATCATATACAAGCCTTATAAATTCCTTGTCTAAAAGGGAAGTATATTACTATATTTTAAAAAAAAGTGATGATTATATACATATCAGCTATTTTATCTTGATATTTATTGTTATCTATATTATTTTTTTCCTGCAAAGTAAATCCCTTTGCAGTTATATCTCATTTTATATGAAATTCGAGTTTTGTGGGAATAATGGGAAAGAATAGAACCATTCTGTCATAAATCAAAGCGCCACCTATAAAATAACAGAGCCGCACGGCACGAAATAAATTATTTTGTAATTCATTCCTGAAATCTTTAAAATAATAATTTCGCTGTTTTTATTTTTTTTCTTGTTACTACTTCCAGCTTTTAAAACCGAATTTTAGTTTTTCTATTATAATTAATTTTATTATTATTTTTATGCTTCTAGTAAGGTTTTTTTTTGCGATATTTTACAGTCTTGAAATTTTTAAATATGAAATGTCTGAAAAAGCACTAGGTGGAAGTCAAAGCTTCAATCATATAATTTGTAAAAATCACATGATACTTAAGAACATATATTCATTTTAATCATGAAATGTAAATTTAATTGAATTCAACAAAGATTAGTTTCGTTTATTTGCTCTATCCATGGTGCTTCTGCAGAAATCTCATCATAGGCATAGTATAAATACTTACTGAATTTTCTTATAGATCATAAAAAATAAACAATAAAATTTAAATTCTTAAATCCTGTTACCGTTTTAGTAAAATATCAAGATTTTATTTAATATAAATTAGATGAATATAAGACTATACCATCGAAATATAATGTATATATCATCTTTTAAACTATATTTACTATATAATATGAAATTGAACTGGAATTGAGTATGCGACAAGTTATGTTAAGTCGGTGCTGTAACATAGATTTTTGGAAAAAATACATATTGATCAACTATGGTGTATGTAAGGATGAAATTATGGATCTAGATAGAAATTTTATAGATTATTTGGACTTATGCTAGCATTAAAGGTACTATGTAAGAAATAAGTTATGCTAAATCAATGGTAAAATAGTTTTTTTCTTGCGCGATATACATATTTGATCAATTGTGTGATATATTTACGTGATAAAATTACGAAAAGAAATACAAACCCATATCGTTTATAGAGAAAAAGGGAATTTGATGAAGATGGAGCAGTTGAAAATGACAAAAAAATGCTCTAAAGAGCTTTTCAAATTCCCAACAGGTCAACTTTGTCTTTAAAAAAGTGATTAGAGATACGTAGATCATAAATAAAAACAAACTTAGTAAATGTGGTAATATATTCTGCAAATTAAACTAACATAAAGTGTTCATGCATAGAAGAGTCTTTGTAAGGCGATTACTGTGCCCTGCTTGAAACTTCATCAACACATATTCGATCTATCGAGTTGCATATGTTATCGTTTAGATTCAGAAATATAAGAAAGAATATAATAGCTGGTCGTATATATGGAACTTAGAAATTCTAACCAAAGCAAAAGTATGGATCGAAAAAACACTAAAATAACAGTTAACACTAGATAATAAGAATATAAACCAAAGAAAATTGTAGGAATAATGTGGTTTAAGGAGCATCAAGAAAATGTGTCCATGAAACAATCTATATTTTTGTTTAAGCAAAACAAAATAGCTACAAAAACTAACCTATAAACATAAAAAAATAGATATATATATAATTATGTAATTTTTTATAACCTGATATCTCAAAAGATTCCTAAAAAATTGAAGTTTAAAACCAAATAAAGATATACATCTTAACTATAGAACTGGTAAAGCCCCTTCTAATAAATTTATATAAATAGTGGAATAGAAGACGATATTGAGATGGATAAAATTATTATTAACACGGGATTACGGGAAACCAATAAAGTTGAGCTTGAAGAATAAAAAATTCAAAGTTATAACACAAAAATTAATCACTAAAAATCCAGTTATATGCATAATTAAACGTCATAAATAAAAATTGAATGCATATGATTTATAAATATGCAACAAATTATCATTTAATATCAAAACCTTATAATTTTTATAAATATTTAAAATCCGATTCGGCTCTAGAAAACAATCAGCTATAATAAAAATAATCATATTTCAAGTTGTTAAGAATACAAACTTGCACTGGAAATTTGCAAATTCAACAAAAGATTTGAAGATTAATCTTGCTAATAAGTCTTGTAAGAACATATTTTTAAGGAAGATTGTAAATATATTGAGACTGAAAATATTAATAAGAAAATCTGTTTAAAAGAAAAATCTAAAGTTTTGCCAGAACAAATTTAAAATGCTATAAATAAAATAAAACCATAACTAAAATTTTTAGAAGACTGAAATTATGAAATATAAATTTATCGAAATAATATAGTCCGAAAAAATGAGAGATGCCAGATTATAATATATCCATGCTATTATAAAGATATATTGTGTTTCTAAATAAATGAACAGGACTTAAATTTAACAAAATAAAGTTTAAATTCGAAAAAATTCACGTCAGTTGAAAACTTTATTATGCGGAAGAAGTAATATCGCCTAATAAAGTTGCCATTTTAGAATAGTACTTTAAAATGCGACCCAGTTAGCTAGCCTCGATCGATATATTTATGAATACAAAAGATAATCTTAAAAAAGTGAACACTTTAGTACTGGGTAAAGAAAGAGAGCTAAAACGTACTATAAAATTATAAAAACAGCATTAAAAACTCTTTAGCAGTTACGCCACCTCATTGTCGGACATATAATTTTCTTTAAATGCGCTGCAGTAGAAAAATATAAGCTTATATTGAAAATAAAAACATAGCTTCATTCAAGAAAAATACTTATTCTTTATAAAAATTAATATTACGCTCTCTGTAATGAATCACGTAAAACGACTGATTAATTGGTGAAAAGAGCAAAAAAATTCTGGATCATGATTACACAAGGAGGCAAAATAAGATAATATGATGCCTCTACTTGATGCTAGCAAGAGAGAATGGCTATAAAAAAACAAAATAAATGCGCAGGCTCCTAGTAAAAGATATTATAGAAAATAAATGCGCAGAGATAAATATAGATACGAGAATTAAGATGAACTATTTATTTCTAGTGACAAATCTACTTTTATTTTATATAAAAAAAACATGTATTACTTCGGTATGAATTGAGTTATCATGTATAGATAGTATAAACATAGTCGAAACGAGAAGCTATGAAAATATGATAAAATAGCATCTAAATCGTCATTTATATACAAGCATAGACATTTTTAATACCATATATTTTAACGCATGATGGTGTGGTAACAAAGTATCATAAAAGGTACATGAAAGAGCTTGAAGTCAAACACAAAATAGAGGCATATATTCAACCTATATAATGAGAAAAATCCTTGAACTAATATATCTTGAAAAGAGGAGAGTTATTGAATAAGATGTAAGAGAAGAGAATATAGCTAAGAGCATAAATATGATTTACCCTTGTGAAATCAATCATGCTATTCTTAAAGAGACGACGTAAAATAGAATTACCCTAATTAATCTATATACAAATTTAATTTATATGCATTTATAGTGGATCTACAGAATCAGATTGCATTATGGTTTGTAAAATAATCTTTACAAGTTATCTTTTAAAAAAAAGAGTTCAAACTAAGAGACCAATATATTATTTATGTGTTATCTTAAATATATCAAGAAAAAAATAAAGCTATTTTTTAAGAAATCCGCCCTAAATGTGTGGGCTAAAAATACACTAATCTGAATATACAAAAAGGTTTTGCCATAACTAATTAGAGAACCTCAAAAATATTGTTTCGATTGGAATCATATTCATTATATAATTACTAATATATTTGAATTTAAAGCTGCAATTGATAGTATAATTTTAGATTTTTCTCTTTAAGAATAACGTGATTGATTTAGAATAGGTATATCATATCTACACTTTTGATCATATCCTCTTATCCTGCATCATCTTCGATGACGATTTTCTTTTTAAGATATTTAGTTCAAGGTTTTTCTCAATCCACAGTTTGAATATATACCTCGATTAGCTTGTGAATTCGATCTTATATTACTAAAAAAATGATATTTTATAATAAAAGAAATTAAAAAAAATCGGAAGAAATTAAAATAAATCCAAACAATATTAAAGCTTAAAAAACTTAGGAAAAAACATTCTCGCGATGCAATTAATAGTTTTACAAAATCCGATAAATACCATTTTTTCATAATGCAGCACATTTTAAGGCATATATTTACTTCATTTCGAATATACTTTGGGTTTATTGTACAAATTTTCCGTACTGTTCATCAGATCATATAGTTTGTCTTTAAATATATAAACTTTGAACGATTTAAATTTAGTTTTATTACGTTGTATATATATATATAAAAGCTATCGTTTCTATGCTAGAAATTATATAGATATATATAGGCTATAGAAAATAGTTTACTTTTTACACAAGAATGATTCGCCAGCCTTCAAAAAATAAATGTATTCTATATGCTAATCTAAAACATTATTTCACGTTTTAAGAACTATTATAATGATTCACAAATCTTTCAGATATAGATTTTTTCAGGGAATCTAGTGGTTCCATTAGTTTCAGAAATATGAGTTTGAACAACTGAATAAATCGAAAAGTTAATAATTATCATATTTATAGAATTTTTTTTTTAAATACCATAGAAAACAACATCGGATCAAAATAAGATTTTATTAAATATGTAAACACGAAAATACTGCTCATAATAATTGATTTAATTATATATACATTTAGAATAGCCATGTATCTATCACATCTTATTATCAAATATCAAACTTACATTAAAAGCAATGAAACCATCACGAACGGGCAGAATAAGCCAGTAAATAAATCAAAATTTGAATTTATATATTTTTTTAGCTAGATTTCAGACACAAATTTGGATATATTTCTAGATATTATGATTTTAGTCAATATACTATATTGAATTTCTGGAGAGTTTCTAACGATAAAAGCTGAATCCATTGTATTATAGTAAAAAGTAAGAAAATATGGTATGTATACCAATAAAATAAATATTTTCTAGTTAAATTGAAGATAAAGATGTTATTATGTGTGTTTATATAGTGATAAATTGTATTATTTAAATTTAAAAAAACACGGTATGACCATAATAATAAAAAATCCAGTATTTTCAGATAATTAAAAAAATTTACGCCGATTTTTTTTCGTATAGTAAAAGCGGTATCAACGTTCTAACTCATAAGTTTTTTTTTTCTAAAACATATGTGTAGATTTTGCGGGCCTCACATGGTATTTAAATTTATAGGTGATATTCAATTTTCGTTTAATGATTAAATAAAAGCGAAACTCGAAAATTTAATCTTCTTTTAGTACGATACTCATTTTAGAAGTGTATTAGAACTTAAAATTATTACAGCATCTTTTATACGACTTGTGTTATTATGTAGTATATCTTATTTCAATATAAAAATTTTATTTTAAAATATATATTATCGCAAAAGACATAGTAATCGATCTTTTTTTTAAAATTAATGGTTATTTAAATATCACGCGGTATATTAAAGTATACACGATGATAAAAATGGTTCAATACATATTTTTCCCTCGCCAATATATTCTGTTAATATATAAAGATATAAATTGCGAAAATTCTTAAATTGACACTATATCGATTTTTAGAATAACACTACAAGCTTCAGTTTAAAAACAATTCAGTGCATAATATTTCACCATAATTAAATCAGTGAAACCCATAGATATCTTAATTAATCATATTATGTAATTCTAATAAAAAATATATATAACATGAAAAAATTACGATGAATGATGGCTCAGATAACAAAAGAATACAAAAAAAAACCTTAAAATTATTAAATTAAAAAAATTAGACTTTGCTCTAAATGTAAATAAAAAAATTTTGTGATATACTATCGCAAATTCATATTTAAAACAAGCTGTATTAATTAAAGTCTATGAGTGATCTTTTAAGTGATTCACATATGCACATTTTATAATAGTATGCTTGACAAAATTTGTACCTACTCAAAGGATATACTAATCAAACGGGAATCGATGTTTTTTTAGTGCGCATTTCAATTTAATTTTGGGCATAATTTTATTCAGAAAGTAACTTTTTTACGCTTAGAAAATCAAAAATATAAATATATGAAATATTTTTGTATAATAGCACAAAAAGAATCATATAGAATATTTCAGAAACTTTATTCATATTTATTATTCTGATTATTATAATTTTATCCGATATTATTTACAGATAAAAAATACAATGCTCAAAATAACATAAAAAAACCTTTATGATCTTTTTCTAAAAATACGATTTTAAATTAAACTAAATTTATTGCTTAAAAAACGATCAAAATTATTTTTGAAAATATTAAAAAAGTAAACAATTTTTTTTATTCCAGACGAATTCTAAAGGGTCTATATTTAGTTACAATTATTTTAAGAACTGTATACATAGATTCCAATATGATAGAAATCATGTTTATCAAATTTATTGCAAAAAAAATTTGAGTAAAAGCATCTTGTATGAAAATATACGATAGTTAAATCTGTTTAATTATTTATAGATTACTAAATTATTTTCAATCAAACATATAATTTTTTTCGATTTGAAAATTTCAAATTTTCAAGAAGAGAATCAAGAACGATCATACAAAGTTTATCGCACAGAAATATTATGTTTAGATACATATGCAACATTTTTATAAGTTTTTGAGTTATTTTTTACTTACATTTTGCCATACTTTTACGTTCCAAAAAAAATCGTTATACCGTGCATTTTTTGGCTCAATATAAAGAATATAGAGGATTCTAAAACGTTTAAAATAAGAAAACTGCAAGCATCACCAGTTTATAGCCCGAAAAAAATACATAAATTATATAAATTCTTATATTATATGGTGATGTTGAGAATTATCCAAAAATCCAATCAAAATTTTAAAATATATATATATAGATTTCAGGCACTAAGATCTCAAGAAGTTTATAAACAGCTTGATAAAATAACAACATATAAATCCATTTTTCATCTAGTATTAGGTACTTTAAAACTTATCATACGTTGCTACTTCTATAACTGAGTTACAATTAATCCCTAGTTTTAGTAAAAAAATATTAGAACATAATATATGCACTAACTAAATTTTCAAATCTTTTTTTAGATCCAAAAAAAAATTTATAAATTTAACAAATCAAGCACAGTTTTCGCAAATATATATGTTTAATCAATAAATCCTATTTTCTTAACAACAAAAACCGTAAATTTTTGCTATAAAGCTTTTTATGACATTTTTGATGAAATAAAGTATTTTTTATTTAAGGGCTATATTTATAGTCGTAATTTTAGTTTTCGTTCTCAGGCACAGCTTGCTTGATTCTCTGTACACACAGCGTATTTATACTTTCGGCTATCTTCTCCTCTCCATAGTCTTCTTCAATACCCCTCTTTCTTTCGAGACCTATTAATTCAAGGGTTTTTCTCAATCCCAAGGTTTGAATATATGCCTCAACCTGGTTCGTGACATCTAGTTCCTTCAGGTACCTTCTATGATATCGTGTCACCACACCGTCCCATGTTATTGATGAAATAAAAAAGATAAAAATAATTAAATTTTTTTTTCAAATTTTCTATATGCTAATTGGGATAAGGCTTTTTTATTTATAATTTATTTTTCATGATTTTATATTTTCTTCAAGCAATAATCAAAATCCTAAAAACCTCCAGCCCGAATAAAATAATATATCAGAAACTAATAATATTATGCAGTTTTAAAAAAAAAGATGGTTTAATAAGATATAAAAGGCAAAAAAAATTAGAATCAGTTGGTTCTATTATTGCTGTGATTTTTTTATCCAACACATAGCAAATAAAACGAATACTAAAAGACACATTTCGGCTCAAGTTTTAGTGAAAATATACAACTGCAGTAAAAAAAAATATAAAGATTTACGGGGAAAAGGTGATTTTCTAAAGATCACAAGAAGATAATAAAATTTTTTAATATGCTATCGTAAATAAAATCGCATTCATTTATTAAATAAAATACATTTAATATGATCATAATAATATATTGAATTGCCATTCCAAAAAGACGATTCAAAATTCATGAATAAATGCAAATTTAAAATATCAATTGATTATATGATTTTTATTTAATTACACTTTTTTTTAAAAATCTAATAGGTTTTTTTTATAGAAGTTCTATAAAACTACAAGTGTAAGACAAAAATGATGCCATATTTTGTAAAATGGGATCGAGTGGTAACAAAATATCATAGAGGTATATTATAGGAACTTGAATTGCATATAAAATCGAGGCATATGCACAAATATTAAGTTTGAGGAAGACACTTGATTTAATAGGTCTGAAAAGAAGAAAATTGATAGAGTAAGATTGTTGAAATGACGAGGCGAGAATTATAAAAGTTGAATTTCTCTAAAGAGCATCTTAAGTTTTTTTTGACTCAAATTAAATAGCTGAAAATCAAATTCATCTTGAAAAAAAATATCAAAATTTAATATTGAAAAAAGAGAAAAAAAAATAAATGCCTCTTAACACGTTTTAAAGATCTTTTTTATATCTATGGTGTTTTTACTAAATAATGATTCCAAAATAATAGAAGACAAAAGGGCATTAATTGTTTTGATTCTAATTAAAATGCACATGTTAAGAAAGGCTGAATATAAATACCATTATATCCATATAGTTTACAAATTTCATCATATTTTGCATGCTATTTTATGTATTATATGTGCATTAAAGCTACTATTAATCATAAGCTATATAACTGGGTTGGCTCTAATTAAAAAAAATTACATACATGATAATATTTTTAAATTCGATCCTAATATTCCTCTTAGTAAAAAAATTATTTTTGCAAAAATAATCTCTCAATTTCTTTCTTTATTAATAGACTACCAGACAAAAGGTGATTCTGATACGATTATGGCATGTAAGATATCTGAATCGAAAACTAAAAAAAATATTGATATTAATTTCGTCTTTACATAAATTCATTTTATAAATATACCTTTGTGGCTTGGTTTATAGCTTTTTGCTCCCCAAAAAGTGGACATAGAGTTTCACTGATTATTATATTAAGGTTTGAACGGTGTTTAGAAAAATTTTATTCCGATTAGAAGGATCTGATCGGTTAAAAGAACACAAAAACAAATTTGTTTACTTCAACGCTAAAGATACAATACATCCCATAGGGCAAATAAACATAACATAAACAACCAGGAATCTTAAATTTTTGAGGATATATGTACATTTTTCTAAATTTATGGATTATAAATTGAAAAATTGGTTCTTTAAATTGTTTTATTAATTTTTGATCGATCGATGAAATAAATCTGTGGTAAACACAAAATTCTAATATGCGGGATTCATATTATATAAATTATTATTTTATTAAAAAACCAAGTTTTAACAATGTCATATAGGAATACTCATTGATAATTATATTAACGTCATAAAATGTTATCATATGAAACAGATACCCTCTAATTATATATTTTATGTTGGTAAAACATAAACTTCGTGTTTTTTTTGAAAAATTATTTTAATTCAATGAGTAAAGATTTTAGGTGATGTAATCACTCCGCACAGAATCTTCAGTACAAATCATTAAAGGATCACATATAACGCATGCGAAGACATATAGAAAGACTAACGTGAAATTAATGCCGCATAGCTGTAAGAAGAAAAGAAAAATCACAGACCGACCTAACAGTATACAAAAGCCTTCAGCATGCACGCACTTTGTTTTTGTGCTGAAACAGCTTGAAAAATTTCTAGAACACAAAGGCAGTTAAAAAGCCCTCATATGTATGATGGTGATTTTTGCGTTAGATTAGCCCATTTACGAATTTGAAGTAAAATATATAATTTTAAAATCATTTACTGTCATTATAAATTCACCGATACTTCTTTCTTCCGAATTTCCAATAGTTTTAGATTTATGGGGACAGTATACTTGGTTGATGATATTATAGTTCGTAAGGTATGAACAAAATAAAAAATTATGATAAAGCATATTTTTAATTTATGGATTAATTTGATTTTAAGCTTTTTATACCTGTTTAAGAAAAACTTTAGATTGCTCTATAGAACGGATTTAGGTAATAATCTTTAAAAAGATCAAAATATTTATAATCTCCCTCAATGTATATTATTCTATCCAGACCTATTAGTTCATGTTTCTTCCTAAAAACTATTGTTTGTGTATAAGTTTCCGGTTCAATTGGCATTCCTAGCCCCTTAATATACGACTTATGGCATTTTAAAACACCAATTCTAAGTTACGACGTATAATTATATTCGAGTTTTACATTTGTAAATAAGGAAGGATATTTTCAATTATATTGGATTCTCAAAGCTTTTATATTCTAAAATTCGTCAGATTATCAATACATATTATTTCTATTTCTATTAAAGTAGTGAAAAATTTGCTTTTATCGTACATTAAAATGTCTGGTTGATCTTGTCATGATTTTTTATCCGTTTTGATATTTTTATACACCTTTATTTCCACTAGTTAGTTTTTGATAGCTTCTTTGACCGATTCTTTTCAGATTTTATTTGATTTTTTAAAATTGTATTTTATTTAGAGCAAAAAGTGTATGCGTCTTACAACTTAGTTATTTCTTCGTGCAAAACCATGGCTAAGAATTCTTTTCCATAGGCTTGCTAGGTGGTCTACCGATTATTATGCCTTTCTACAGTGTTGAAATTCATATCTTATCCATAAGAATGCATTTATAATCTGCACGAAAAAGAACTTTGCTTCCTCTTTTGACTTTTTGTTTCCAACTTTTAGCCCCCTTGAAGATTCGGCTATGTCAATAGTTGAGTTGTTGTATATGCAGAAAAGTTTTTGATGTGGTTTTTTATCTTTATTTTACACATTAAACTTTCTTTCTGCTTCAAATCCGAAGATTCTATGAATAAATCTTTAACTTATATTTATTTATTAAGAATTCATTTGCATATGATAGGTGTGTTTTTTGTCTCCCTGACATTTTTTTTATATCTGCTCTTCTTAGTGATATTACTCTTTCTGTGGTATGAGCCTTATTTACTGAAAAGGTGTTTTCTTCGATAAAAATTCTATACTCGATAGTTCTCTTTATAATTTCTTCTCTTTTAAAATATAACCTTTCTTATTTCTGGCTGTAAGTGAATCGATTTTTTTACTAAAAATTTCCGTACCCGATCATCATTTTTAGAAAAGTATTTTGGTTCAAATTATAGAACGTTCATATTTTATTCTATTAGGCAAATTGTGTATTCGTTAAATTATTGAATAAGTTTTTGCAGTTGAGGTTGGTTTTGACTAGATTATAAATTATTGGTATAATTTCACCACCAATTATGGGAAATTTTTCATCTTCCATTGCTGATTTACCATCTTCAATTTCAGTGGTATTCATGCCATCCTTACATTCTACTAGATTTGCATATAAATACACTCAAATCATTTGTTACAGATTTCGATTTATTCATTTATAGTTCTATTAAATTGAAGAAATTCACTCTTTTTCTGTCATATTTTTTTAAGTTTTCTGGGTCTTTGGTCTCAATCTTGTGATCGTCAATAAAAAAAAAGATTTTTTTAAGGAAATTTCATAATTGTATATCACAGAAGGGAATTTTTCGTTAAGTATTTACTTAATTGATCCATGCACATGAAAAATAGAAGTTGTCATAGACTATCACCTCTAAGAATCTTTCACATCTTATTTTGTTCATTATTTTTTTGTTGTTGTGCCTTAATGAAATTTTAGCATACTCATTTTCACTGATATAAACTTACATACCCCCTTTGAGGATATAATTTTGCTAATACTGCAATTAAATAGTTATGATCGATTGAATCATAAGATTTATTTACATCAATACTTTTTACTTTTACTTTCAGTTTATTGCTATATTTCATATTTATTGTCGTGTTTATTAGCGCTTGCTCTTGGCTCTTTGTACCCGTCGTGCGGGACCCAGTTGATTTTAAGATAAATCGTTGCACCTTTCAACTTCAGCGGTAAAATTTATGTCATCATTTTATGCGTAAATTTAAGAGATCATTAAAACAGGTAATAGGCCTAAATTTCTTACCATTTACAAGATTATATTTTGGAATGTGATATCTTGTTTTTTCATAAAACTATTAATGTTCGATTTTTATCTTCAAACATATCTCAGTGATATTATCGTATACGTATTAATGCAATAATATCATTTTTTCCATAAATAAGTTATAGATATCATCAGACACAGCAGCTTTTCAATTAGGCAAGTAATTAACAATTTTTTAAAATTCTTGGAATGACAAAAAAGACTGCATATTTCTTTATACAATATAAATATACAGATAAACCGCAAAACACCTGCTTTTATATTCCCCCGGTCTATTTCCCCCAAAATCCAGCAATTTATTTCTCATCTGCTTTTTTTTTATTTAAAGAATGATTTAACTGTCTTTTTTATAATTCTAATTGATTTTTTGCTCTGCTGAAACACATATCTTTTATAGTATTAATCGAATTTTTTATTTTAATTCAAATAACCTGCTTATTGCGCTATATTAGAGCTCTAAATACGTGTTTATTTCTAATTTTTTTTACAATTTTCCTTCTTTCACTGTAATGTAAATATTTTTGCAGCTGATTCTCTTTTTTTTTTGGATAATACATGATAATTTTACTTTAAATATAAAAATATCATTCTCACTAAAATAATTTTTTTTTTATTGGTTTTGAAATATACAACATAAATACCCAGATTCTTCACTCAAAAGACTGCTGGTCACTTAAATTGATCGATCCCAGATTTACATACGATACTTCTCGGCATATATCTTTAAATCATTAAATATAATTGAGAATTATTAGATTTCGTTAGATTAATAATAGAAATAAAAGATTGATCTGAATATTAATTTATATGTGGAATGCAAGAAGTATTTTTATTTTGATTTTAATCGAGAAAATATAGGGAAAGAAAAAAGTGGATTTTTTATTTCTTCGGGTTTAAATTTTATATCATTTTAAAATCTTTATATCTAACAGAAAATTCTGCAAAAAAAATGTTGAGTCGATAAGCTTTCATCTATAACACTATATTTAAATAGATACATCTGCATTTTAAATACATTTAGTAAAAATGACCTCTATGAATCTTAAGAAATTTATATTATATTAGAGTAGAATGTTTTTATTTTTTCTAGCTCGTTCAAATGCTTGCGAAAAAAAGAAAGCGTTGTTCAAGTGGAATGTGAAAGGCCTTTAATCGTGTGTAAATTCTAATTAGCAATAATTTATTTTAGAAATTAAAAAATCACATAAATATTATATTTTAAGCTCATTAAATATCAAATTTATTTTGGATAAATAAATTATGAAATATAGCAATGCATTCTTGGTTTATACTTATGGGCGAATACATTATACATGTATTTTACAGAGTTCAAAACTATTAAATAAGAGCTTACGACAATTTATCGGATGTAATGTGTATATTTGCTGTTTTATTGAAATAAAATTGGCTGATATGAATTTAGAATATAGTGGTTTCTTTTATATCTAATTTAACTATGACCGAAACTTTTATTGGGTGAATAATTTTTATTATTTTAAGAAATCCGAAGTTATTTTACATATAAAATGCGTATATCTTTTTCAACAAACGATCTCCGACTATAATTTGTGAAGGTAAATACATCGTTAAATAAACTTGCAAATTATAACAATCACACTGTTTTGTGTAACATATTGTGTATAAACATGTTATAACCACAATTTAAAACCATATTATGATTTTTTTAGCGTACATGTAAAGTACATGGATTAATTATCTTCAAATTTGACACCGCATAAAATGATTTTATAAAACGCTTGAACAAATTACATTCTTTTGTACGTAAAAAATTAAAATGGTTCTTATCTTAATATAATTTATTTTAAACATACATTACATACTATATTTTCAAATGCACGAAAATTTAAAATTTCGGGTCGCAATTATTTTAAAAGGGCTTACGAACAGAAGCAATGCTTCAGATAACAGAATATTCTACTTAAAGCAATCGAAAAGTTATTATAATATTTCTAGAATATACACCGGATATCTATTTTTTGCTTTTAAATTTAGTTTTATAACTTAAAAACCTCGAGAGCCGATTTTTTATAATCAACACATGGATATTTAAATAAAAAATTCATTAAATAAAATTCATCAATGTGAAACACATATAATTTTAATAATATTTAGACGTGATCATATTTGAAAATTTACAAATTAATTTTAGTTCTCGCTTTTGGGATAAATATAATAAAACATGATGACCTCAAACTTTTCTAAATATATCGGAGACTTGTGATCAATTAATAACTTTTTACGTATAACTACAATCCACTTTTAGTATGTGAATCAAATATAAGTTATTTTATAAAAATAAAAAATTTACTTTATATTATATCAACCTTCATTTTTTTTGAGTATCCATTATAAGAAAGGGTGTTCATCCTATATATTATTCGAGGCATAAATGTAAAAATATCTTGCATAAAAAGATGATATATAGATAAAATTTGAATTTTAGAGTAACAAGTAATTTACCGCAGAATAGTTTTATATAAATCGCAGAATAATTTATATACTGCTTTCTGACTTTGAGCACAAAAACAATAGAAAACAAAAGAGCAAACTTACCCTGTATGTATAATTTTATAACTGTAAAAAAAATTTATCTCTCAATTTACATAAAAATAGCTGATAAAAATTCTAGGCGTGTTCCTATACGTTTAAAGCATTCGAATTTTGTTTAATAAATAAGTGAATTCTACTAGAATTTGTCCTAATAGATGCGTGTTTTCTAATCACTAATCTTATTTTAGCAGTTT
This sequence comes from Rhyacophila brunnea, assembly GCF_057557595.1. Lineage (NCBI taxonomy): Eukaryota > Metazoa > Arthropoda > Insecta > Trichoptera > Rhyacophilidae > Rhyacophila > Rhyacophila brunnea. The sequence goes on along the minus strand of NW_028233069.1, from coordinate 1,876,376 downwards.
TTAGCCAAAAAAATTGAAATATCAAGTTGAGTCTTTGCTATACTTTTAATTCCGTTATTTCTAGAAACAGGTTCAAATATATATATATATATTACGAAATAAATATTTTGCTACAATACTTACTAAAATTATATTTCGTATAATTTTTTATACCAGTTCTTGTATTTCTTTAATAAACAAAAAAAATATAAGAATAAATTATACCATGGTTTCATATTATTTTTACTTTTATTGCTAGTTTTTTCTTGAAAAACAAATGATTTTGAGCGAAAAAATAAAAAATAAACGTGGTTACAAAACTCAAGATACAAATACATAACATAATTCTTACATTAAGATGAACTGTTTCGTTATATATTAGCTATCAGAAGCTGTATTTTATTACATGTTTATGATAAATAATGAATAGAAATAATTGTATCATCGCTGTTTTAGGAAAGATTAAAGCAAATTTTTTTTCACGTTTAAGTTTTTTTTGCAGTATAAAAGATAAAAGGTATTACCTGTGGATATTTTGATAATAAAAAAATTCTTGCTGGCACTTATCTTAATTTTTCGATTCAATTTTGCATTTTATTTTTTTACAGATAATTATTGTTAAATGGTATAAATGATACCAAAAAAAAATTTTAAAGTCAACATTGCAATAAAAACCCAATATTAAATACATACACCTGAAATAAATTATTTATTCATGCAATAAAACAAGAAAAAAAATTGTTTACCATAATTACAAATCTATATTCTTTATTTATGGACCGAATTTACAAAAACATATAAAATAAGTCTATATGTGTTTTAATGTTTGATCAACAAAAATAGAAATGTTCAAGTTATTTGAAGACTAAAATATTCGTTCACTAAGATAAATTTTGCAATAAATTTGTTTAACAACAAAGTTCTAATTAACATTAACTTCTATCACTTGCATCAGAATGATGTTTTTTTAATATAAAAAATATGCTTTAGAGCACTTACAAGACACAAAAAAGTAATATTTAAAAACAATAAATTTAAATGTAGGCAAACAATGAAAAAACATTTTAACATATTATTTTCATCTGTTAAGATATTTTAAAACTTTTGAAAGATTCAGAAAAATAAATAAAGTAAGACGAAAGAAATAGTTTATGGAATCATTTAATCATTCATGCATTAAATGATAATATGAATTATTTATTACTTCGATTATCTTATGAAATACAGTTCTAGCATAAAAAACCTATTACTCATAAAAGATATATAGATTAAAATCTTGGCACTCAATAAAAAAATATAAACATGAATATTAATTTTTATGCAATATTGGATTATTAAATCATTTAAATTTATAAAAAACATTCTTATTGATTGCATGTTTTTTGTTTGTTCTCTTGACATTTTTCTATAAAATTCGGAAAATATAATCATAGGAGGCTTTCCTAATGGAAATGAACAGTTATGGTGCTTTTACAGCAGTGTTATAAATCTATTACATTTGGGTATTATATATCTGCCATCATTCTAAAATAGCAGCTTGCGATTATGTTTTTATAAAGTACTTATACTGTTATTTTATACATTGTGGTTTTTGATTAAAATCAAGAAATTTTATGTCGATATCAGAAAGAGTGGGAACGAACGTTATAAATGTGATATTTCCCTCTTAGCTCGGTCATTGTATTGCAAAATAAATATTTGAAATATATTTTCTGCTTAATAAAGAATATTTAAGTTAAGCCAATCTATTTTAGTACATTTATAATTTGCATTTATGACATGATTGTCTCGTATTTGTATATATTTAATAATTTTTGTAGACTTTTGATGCCCACGTAATCAAAATTTTCATAAGGTACAGAGATTTAAATTTCTTGATAAGCTAAAATAAGAACCTCTATATTTCCAGAGGTCTAGAACTTATCATATTTATCTATAATTTTTTATTTTAGGATATGTGTAATTATTCATAATAAAAAACATGTCATATAAGCCCTTAAGCGTGTTTTTCTTAAGTAATAATTCACTTTTGTAGCCAAAAAATCTCTTGCTAACCAATAAAAATGTTTTCATTACATGCGAATTCACAAATAAAATCAAAAATTTAAATTTATCACCAACAAAAAGAAAAATAATGTATATGCAAATTTTTTAAGAAGATTAAATACATATCGATAAAATAAAAATTTACAAGTCTTATACGAAATTCTCTAATTTGATGGTATTGATAGTGGTAAATAGTTTAATGTACAGAACCTTCAGAATTTAGAACCAAATTTGTTTTAATTTTTTTGGCACTATTTATTTATGGGTTAAGTTATTTTAACAATCTTATCTATTTAAATGCGGTCAGCCCATTGGGAATATTTCACAACACCTTGATGTATCTTTTGACACCTTCCCCTGATCTATCTTCATAAACTGCTCTTCTTCTGTCAAATGAGATGAGTTCAAGTGTCTTGCAGAGTGTGAGAGCTTGCATGTATGCTTCTACTTCGTCCGGGATTTTTAACTCCTTAACATATTTTTTATTTAAATTTTGTAACCACTCCATCCCAAGTCATTAAATATGGAATTATTCTTGTCATACATTTATAAATTAGACCAAGTTTATTCATCAAGATGTCATACTTCCTATATTTTTTATTCTTGACTTCATTTAAGTTGTCATGGTTATTTATACCTGTTGTAATCAACGTATTCAATTAGACCTAGCACTTAAATACTTATTATTGTAAAAAATACATTATACATCGCGCAAAAATATTTGAATTTGCAGATAATTATGGCTTGAGAGCATATCAATTATGTCAATTTTTTTTGATATTTTTGGAGTGATAATTTGAAAAAAAATACGTATTATCACTTCTATAATTAGGGAAAAGATCTGCTCGTACAAAATAGAAACAAGATTTGTCCAATATTTTTGATTTTTTACGCAAAATTTCATAAAATTAGAGATAATTCTGATCAAGTTAATTTTTTCATAATGTTGGAAATTTCATGCCCAATCTCAGTGCTAAAAATATAAATCAATTCGAATTAACGTATGTATATCAAAGTATACGAAAAAATTATTTTATCGCTTAAAATTTATGTCAGCTTATTTTATAAAAACGTTTACTAATATAGACGACCATTTCGTAGTAGTAAACATGATATTTCTGTTTAAGTTTAGCATAAAAAATTCATTTTTTTTCACATTACTTTGTAAATTAAAAAAATGAATAACTTAGTAAATTTCAGCTTTGGATTTGTTGATATTCACAGAAAAATTAATTTTTTATCAAAAAAAATTCTGATTTTATATAAAGGAAGATTTATTACGTTTCAAAAAAACATTTATGATTTTATTTTGACAGAAAAGTTATTTACATGATCACATATCTTCTTCGAATCAAGAAAGCCTTTTAGATTTGTTTGTTATATAATATTTTATTTTTAATCAGGATGCATGGGTAAAACTAAGCTTTTCACTGAATTTAAACAAATAAAAAATTGCATATTTTCTAATACTTCCTTCTAAAACCAATTTAATCGTAAATATTCATAAAGACTATCTATAGGCAGTTTTTTTTACATTTTAATGCATTATATTTAAGAATATTGCTTATTAAAAAAGATAAAATCATGCAAAAATAATACTCTAAATTAAAATTTATTATTACAAAATTAAGAAAAAATTAAGCCGAAAATATAATAACAGTAATGTAATATTTTATGCACACTTTTGATAAAAGTATAATTTCTAGATAAAGGATTTATGAAGTCTAAATCCAAAAATAAACAATTAAAAATATGAAAACTAGTAAATAATATAAAAATACACTATTCCACTTAAAATATCTACATTTTATCATTAACTAAAATCTCGAATAAAATGACCGCATACAAAAATTATCTTAAGATAATTCCATCTAATTCAAGAACTGCAAATACATAACTTAGCATTAATTAACTTAAACTGCTGATCCTAAATAAATCAAACTTATAATCTCTTTTTTTGTTGTTTCAGTTGAATTCAATTATAAAAAGCGCAAATAACGGTTAAAATGGTAATATAGATTTTATTTTTACTTTTTATTGTAGCCTAATATACCTTTTTTTGAACGTTTGCGTAGGTAAACACAACTCAAAGTTTTCTATATATGTCTATGTTGATAATAAATATTGATTTCTGGTGTGTTTTACCGAAATAAAATTTTTATAATATATACAGGCATAGATTTTGGTTATTCATTGTACATATCAAGAAAAAAATACACAAAATAACAACAAGGACGGATATTCTATATTATAATTATCACATAAAAGAATATTCATTATTAATAATATTTCCAGATAAACGTAATGTGTCGTTCATACACAATAAACATATTCTAAAATATTTATCGCAACTATAATCTACATTTATATGATTTAGGCCTCAAAAAATACAATAGTCTCCAACCTTCAATGGACATTTCAGGGACATAAATATAAATTATTTCGGATGTGATAGATAAATATTCAGTTACGAAGGTTTCAGACCATGCATAATTTCTATCACTCCACTGCAGATTTTTTTTTGTTTTTCATAGCCTTTGAATATATAAATACCCTTTAAAATCATATTAATTTGATTAATCTGGATAGGGGATAAAGAAAAAACAGGAGAGGAGAACTACAAAGACAAACATTCAAAGACCGATCCTCTAACGAAAATCTCAAACGACAACTTGCCTGAACCTCACACGACCGCACGCATATATACCACGGCTCTTCTTACTCTCATAGCCATCAGCAAGAATACACCCGCCGAAAAGAGCACTGAATTCAAAAGGCTTATACCTAGATCCATTAACGATTCGAAATAATGCCGAGATCTGGCTGGCAAGAGTCCCTTAAGAGTCACGATGATATTCTCAACAGTGATATGAGCATGACTGAAATTAAAGTCAAATAATCAAACGTTCTAAAAGATAATGATGGGAAAAGAAGACAAGTTCGGAATTTCAAAAAAATAGAAACGAAAAGAAGAAAACAAAGCGATCAAGAGGAAGACTATAAAACAGTTAACCATTGAATTAACCTCGACTGATGCAAAAAAACATTTCTTAGAGTACTGACGGACTTAGAAAATACGGACATCACAGACCTCCCTAGAACAAGAAAAATACCATATACTAAAATTAAAAGCGACATGATTGAAGTTTTGAATGAAGCGGTATATGCGCATATCACTAACCACCGCACCAAAACATATGGGATATATCAAAGATCTTGCAAGCTGTCCAAAAGAGTTACATAGAATTAATATCAAAATCTGCCCAGGAAGGACTAAACTACGTAATAATAAAGGAGGAAAAAAAAAATTTGATTAAATATACACAACCCTATAATCCTGCGTAATAAACTCAGTAAAACTCTCAGAAAGTGAGACAAGGTTTCTAAGAAAGGTCATGAGACAACAAAACAAGATACTTGACAAGAAAAAATATTGTCCTTGAAGTGATTATTAAAAATAACGATAGGATAAGGATTAGAAATAAACAGATAGAGCAATATAAAAAAAGAAAAGAATTTATAAAAAAAAACTGTCAGTTCGAAGTCAACAGAAGACAATTTTATAGAGCATTGACAGATACATTAAAACCGGAAATCAAAGCAGATAAGGAAAATATTGTGAATTTCTGGTCAAATATGTGGACAAAAAGCACGGAAATATTGAACTTCGATACTTTTCTGCGCAAAAGAGCGCCAAAAAATACACCACAAATGGTTTTTATCTCTGAAACATAATTATTTCAGATCATCAACTACCTGCCTAGCTGGAAAGCTGCTGAATGTGATGGTATATACAACTTTTTTATCAAAAAAATTACAAAATTGCACCCAATATTATATGAAACAGTAAAATCAATATGCCTTGAAAACAAAGAGGTAAAAGTACGGTTCTACTCTGGGATCACATACCTCATACCCAAACAAGAATTTTAAATGGATCAAAATTAAGACCTATAACATGCATGTTAAACTTATATAAATTTAAAACTATAGCTGTCACGATGATATTACAGAAAGACGTTGCGTCCAGAAATCTACTATTGGAAAACCAACTTGGGACGGTCAGAAGAGTACAGGGAGCTAAAATACAGGCAATATAAACGTTGAATAAACAGTGAACACAATAATGAATTACATGTAACATGGATCGATGTAAAAAAGCATTTGATATAATCGACCACGAGTATCTTCTCTCCTGCTTATAAAATCTTAAATACAAGAATGTATGATTGCCTTTATATCTAAACTAACATTAAACTGGAATTTATCTCTAAGATTAATCAATGAAGAAATTTTAAAGAAAAAAATTGAAAAAGGGATTATACAAGGAGATAGTCTATCTCCACTACTATTTGTTCTTTGTATGGATCCGCTAAGCCGCCATTAAATGAAAAGTTTTCACCAATATCCATTAACCTTGATAAGAAGGCATTTACAACTAATCATTTCCTTTTCATTGAAGATTTAAAGATTTTGTCGAAAGAAGAAAGTAACTTAAAACTCATGTCCAATATAGCCTCAAAATTCTTCAGATGTATCGGAATGGAAATATACGTGACAAAATCAGCTACTAACAATATAAATTGCAAAGATATTGCCACAGTAATAGAAGGAAAGGATGGATATAAATATCTCGGGATACTGGAAGATTTCAAATCGAGAACTAAACCCGAAACGATAGATAAAATTAGAAAAGAAATGCTAGAAAGAGTAAAAAGCATTTGCAAAACAAAACTAAATGGTAAAAACATAATAAAGGCAATAAATGAATACGCATTATCACTAATGAAGTACTACGTGGGTTTATTAAAGCTAGAACCAGAAGACTTTAGAAAGCTAGACGATGAAATTAGGCGAATACTAATAAGAAATGGTATACACTCGCAACCATCTAATAAAGAAAGATTATATCTTAAAAGAAATGAACTAGGACGAGGATTGAAGAATATTGAGTTTAAATCCGAAAGAATACTCTACCAACTATATAAAACTCAGAGTCAAGAAAAAGGACGATCACCCAGAAAAGCTGCAATATTAAAATTTGAAACAAAAATGCAACCCACCTATCCGTAATCAATCACTTACTCAGAACAAAATATGAACACGTTGAAATAGATCTTTCTGCGCTTGAAATAAAACAAAAAGATAATTTATTGTGTTAAATTCATCAAAAACTCTTCGATGTTTATAAAAATCCAACGCTTGAAATATTAGGATTCTGAAAGTTGCTATGATATGGAAATATCAGACCATTAGAAGAAGCAAGATTCTGTTTTATTCAGGATAAAGACGTATTCTTTGGAGAAAAATCAAGGTGCCCGCACTGAGACGACACAAATAAATCTGTCAACCACTTAGCAAGCAGATGTAAAAAAATGCTTGGTCATGACTAAACCACAACAGGATTGTCAGATATCTTCACTTTATGTTGGCGAGAAAATACAATTTCAAAAAAACCAAGAAAATCCGCAGACACTCTGTACAAGAAATAATGGAAAACGAATTCGCGGAGATCAAAGTAGATACAAGAATTAAAACAGACATAAAGTTATCGAATCACAGATCTGATATTTTTGTATATGACAAAAAGAAGAACTACATCACTCTGATCAAATTGGCGTGATAAGTATTGACAACATAAACATTGTTGAAAACGAAAAATTGTCAAAATATGACCTTCTAGCATCTGTGCTGTCAATAATATACAAAAGCATGACAAAAATTATCCGATATATTATAAGATGGGACGGTGTGGTGACACGATATCAAAGAAGGTACCAGAAGGAACTAGATGTCACGAACCAGGTCAAGGCATATATTCAAACCTTAGAATTGAGATAAACCCATGAGTTAATAAGTCTCGAAAGAAGGAGGGGTATTGAAGAAGACTTTGGAGAGGAGATATAGCTGAAAGTATAAAATCGCTAGGCGAACAGAGAATCAAGCAAGCTGTGCCTGAGAACAAAAACTAAATTTACGACTATAAATATGGGTATAACAAATAAAAAATAATTAATGATTAATCTGAATAATTGCAACCTAATATACTTTTTTTGTGCTTCATCGATATATTATTTCTTACTTACAAATAAAATATATTAATTATGCATTCTAAATTAAATATTATTTGTATTTTATCTTTTACGCTGTTTAATTCTATTCAAGCAAAATTTCTGGATATTCTTTAGAACAGATTTGGCTGATATTATTTTTTCATCTCGTCATTTTTACAGCATTCCTCCTTGAACCTACAATTTAACATAACTCCGTTCGCTATATAAAATTTTATGTCAAGAAAATACATATCCGCGTATTTTTTATGCTCTTATTTGCATGCAATCGTATCTAATGTTTTTATTAAATAGCCTAATTCATAAAAAAATAAAATATGAATTTATAAAAAGCAATGTCATAATTAAATTTGACATCAGCCGATAAGTGCATAAACTTATTTTCTGATTATGCTAAATAAGTAGTTTTTAGAAATAATCGTTTATTAACAACTATATTTATAAGATGAGGTTGGATATTCTGTCATATTATTATTTAGATATAATAAATATGAAAAAGGAAGCATTTAGGCTTGCAATATCTTTAAGAAAATCATTTTTTATCAATTTACATTTTTTCAGTTTAAAAATAAACAAGGTATTTTAATTGTATAATTGTGGAAAAGGTATTTATTGTGTATAATAATGTTATAAATCTCATGGGAGTAGTTATAAATTAAATTAATACTGGTTTTTTGGTATATATGGGGTAGTTTGGTTTTCTTTTCAAAACTAGCAGAACGTCGATTTATTTTGACATGATTCTTCCTAATATGTATTTTTTTTGAAGCATCTATATATTTTTATGTTTTAGTTTGTCGCATTTAAAACAATCCATACCATTAAGATATTAATTATAATCAATGCTATATTTTATTTAATTTGGTCTTTTTTTTGTTCATATGGTTTAATTAAAAAGTTTTGTGCATTTTTTGAGCTCAAATTTTAACAAGAACTCTCTATCAATATAATTATTTATTTGACTTTGCTCTAACCACGAACAATTAAAAAAAATTGGGACAATCGATCTGAAATTTGCGAAAAAAATTGTGATATTACATACTTTAGATATCCAAAGTTTACAGTTTGTGGATATAAAATTCATTTGCTTATTATTCTATAAAAGTGGATAAATTTTGGAATTTTCAAAATTGGTTGATGTGCATATAGAATTACTGATATGATATGAATAGTTAAATCTTATGATCCTTAGTTTTTTAATGTAATAAGTATTATGTATATGTCAACTTAGTTTACAATTTTCTCCTTATATTACCAAATTTCCGAAACTTGCACATTAATTTATATTTTAAAAAATTGCTATAAACATTAATTTTCAGTGCAGACTCGTTTTTATATCTTCTAGATTTCAGTAGATATGAAAAACGCGTAATACCATGCTTTTTCTGGGTTTATGCTTAAAAATATAAAATTGGCACACATTTACAGAATTTATAGTTTTTACGACAAACAAAATATAGATATTTGCCTATATTTTAGGTAATACATGGATTTATAATATTTATTTACTTAAAAATTACAAACCAAAATAGCTTCTTTTCTAGTAAATTTAACGCAAAATTATTTATTAAAAATGCTATAAGGTCTAATATTAAATCAATAAACTTATATAAAGATCACATGCGTATACACAAAGTTTTTTTAGCATATTATGAATATTTTTTTGATTTTTTTACTTACTACACAAGCGGTACTTATTATATTTAAAATTTAATTACGCATTTTTTGGTGTTATAAAAATTAAAAATTATTAATGAATCGAATAAAATCATTACTGCCATAAAAATAAAATTTTCATTTTATTTTTAGTTTTATTTTATGTCTATTCTAAATTTCTTTTTTTATAAGGGGATATTTATTTCAAACATTATGCCTTTAGACCTTTTTATATTCCAAAAAAAAATACATAAAAAGAGCATAAAATAGTGTCTTAATAATTAATCAGTTTATTATGATATTATAATGAAATTTTTATACATTCGGAAAATACTATCGAAATTTATGTCCTCTGATACTTTGTGGTTTTTTTAACGCTTTCAAAATAGAAAGCCTTAGAATATAATTCATGAAGATCGGAATAATTAGAAGGTAAATTTCACTTTAAATGTGTTAAACTAGTGAAAGTCTCTTTATCTTCCTATTATTTGAAAATGATAAAATTTAAATACTTTTATTTCATATGATAACTATTACAAGCTAAAAATTAAAATGTTCAATAATGGTGCAAAAGAATGAAGAAATAGTCTATAAAAAATAACTTTTAATAATTTTGCTTATGCATCATACTATTTTTTTAATATTTAAGCATGAAAACTATATAATAAGACATCCTAAATCTTAAAAGCGAAAGTAAATCAGAATTTATCAATAATCTTTCATAAATTTGCAAAAATAAATAAATAATACCGAATTTTATGCATTAAAACCCCAGTTGAATTTAATACAACCTTGAACACAAAAAAACGGGTATCTTGCATCTTGTAAGACAAAAGCGATTGAGTAAGAGGATATATTGTATACTTTACTTGATTCGATTACTTTTGGCATCATAATAATTTTTAAGCTCTTTATAAATTTAAAAATACCACTAATCGTTTTTTGTGGTTGCATTATATCGTATAATTGTCTAAATTTGAAGTTTTAGAACTATATAAAACATAATAATACTATAACTCTTGATTGCTAAAGTTGAAATATGTTTATTAACCTGCAATATGTTTAAATAATTTATTCCAAGGGGAAAAAAAAGCTTTGATTTACGCTATATTGATATTCTCTTCTTTATGTAAGGCCATAATGGTCATGATCGGCAGGGTTGTGGCGATGTTGGAAATCTAGGTACTGGTAACAAAATTAAGACAGCTTTATAACCCTGATATAGGCAATTAAGCTGTAAAAGAAATTTTCAAAGTACATTTCAGAATTATAATATTTTTAGTATATTCTAGGTAAATATTTATTCGTTCTATCTATTATGTAGAAAACACCCGTAAATACTTAGGCATAGATTTCTTCTATAAGTATTTAATCTAACAAGGAATTTGCAGAGAATGTCTAAAAAGTCATTAAAATCTTTATTATACATTTATGTAATGAAAAAAGTATGAAAATATTTCCAATTTATAATACCATTAAATTAAACCAATAAACCATCAGACAGTCAATGTACTTTTTTTCTATAAGATGCAATATTACTTAATAGAATATCTACTCGTGTTCTAAAATTACTATGGAATCACTTAAATCTTAAAACTATATTACTATCAAAAAATTTACAATATGCGTGCACTTGAATTTTTCTTTATTTAAATAAAAAAATATACATTGGATTTTTTTTTGTTTATTAGATATAAATTTCCTTTTTAATCAGCTTGTAAGTATACGCAGGTATTTTCGTGATATGATTTTTATCCATAAATTTCTTAATTACAAGAAGCATAAATACCATGAAGTTGGCTTTTTAAAAATAAAAGCAAAAAACATTTAATATCTACTTCAAATATTTTTTTTCGTATTTTTTGTAACGTAATTTTTTAAATGCACCACTGACTCTAGACATCAATGTATATTTATTTTTGCGAAATAATGTATTCAGTAGTCACAAAAAAATTTATCAACTTATCTCTAATCTATTATATTCAAAAAAAATATACACTAATGTTTTAGATTTTTTTTGGGTGTTTTTGAGCTTCAAATATTTTGATAAATTCAACATAAATCCGGCCATTAATAAAAAAATATTATTAGGACTGGTTAAAGGTTTGAAAAAACAGTGTGAACATTGTATAATTACAACAAGAGACAACTGATTTTCAAATTATATTTATGCGATGCTATTAATGAGATTGTATAAAACTATGGTTTTTTTATTATGTGATTCCAATAAATTTTGAATAGCTGGAAAAAATAGATATATATCAAATCGTGATACAAAGAATAAAAATAGCATGCAAAGTATTAAAAAAAGGTTTAAAATCGCAATGTTTATATATACTATGTTTGAGTTTTGGTTTTTTATGCTGCCATTGAATATAAATTCCAAATAAGACGCCGATCGATTAAAAATTAGCATTGAAATGCTTTCAGTAAAATTTTGTTTATAAATAAACAACATAAGCTTATTAATTCTTTATTTTGAAAATCTGATATTAATAACTAGGGTGTTTAGTTTTGTTTAGACTAGTTTTTCGCCATAAAAAATATCATTTTTGACTTGCATGATTACGATAGAATATTCCTTTAAAACCAAACAAATATCTATTGTAAATACTAATAGTATACAAATAATATTTTTTAACGTAGAATTAATCTTATTTCTAAAATAAATCATTCAAAAATATAAATTACATTATTAAATGCTCGAAAATAAACATTCGTGCGATATTTTTGTTTTTTTTTACAATAGAGTTATCTTTTATATACTAAGAAGGTTTTTTTACGTGATTTTTATATGTATAAAAATCGTGTCTATCGAAATCTTTTATTTGAAGTTGTCATATTTTTTGCTGCAAATATCACTATTTTAAATGTTTTAAAGAAATAAAATCCGTGATATATATCGAATAACCCTTAATTTAATCTAATGATAACTTCTCTTAGATTTTACTTTTAATTTTATTATAATGCAACTTTATTACAAAAAACCGAGAAGAAGACATAATGTATTCGTTTTTTTAATAATTAAATAAATCAGACTATAAATATAGCGAAACTAGACATGATTATGAAAAGATATGATTATTTTAGAAATAGTTTTTTAATAAATTATTAATTTTGTAGAATGCATCTTTGATTTAAGCCGTCTGATTATCCTTTATTTTTTTTTTTAAAAACACATAATTGGGGGAAAAAATCTTTCTGTGTGCAACCATACATACTATATCTGAAGTATAATAAATTTCATATCATTTTAGGACCAGAATAGAACTTAAATACAATATAAGGCTGCAATACGATGTATGATGTATAACATATATAAAAATACAAAGAATAATCTTGAATAAAAATTCAAAAGGTTTTTCAATGGAAATTTGCCATACAAATATTTTGAAGGCAGTGATATCATTAGATATACAATATATATAAAAAGACGTATTTTATAAATACATTATGATTTTATTAAAATTTCACCAAAAAATAATTATTTAATGTTTTATTTGATTTTAAAAACATGGAATCATGTAATCTTGTTATATAAAGTTAAATATAGATCCATATTATATAAGCTATCGTAATGGTCTTCTTTAAAAGGAAATAATTTTATAGTAGAATTTATAATGCAGAAACGAGCATCAAATTTAGTTTCGTAAAAATATCTTTTCTGCCTGTCTTTTTAAAGGGAATTACAATATGAATAACCTCTTCTGAATCTTTATATGTAAAAAAAAGATTATAAATATTCAAATCATAAATCACATTCTTAAATTTAAAAAAGTGCTTTCAATAAATTAGGAAATTGATGTATGCATAACTGTGAAATAACAATAAAAAATAAAAAAAGTCATATCTGGCGAATAAATATTTTTTAAGCAGTTAATTTTAATAAACATAACATTATTATAATCTATTGTTTTTTTACCCGCTTTAATATATGATTGAAGATCACATGTTTTTAGTATCTGTCGCATGCCATAGTCAGATGCGAAGCTCAAATTTATCTTCTTAAATTTTATATATGTAAAATGCGGAAATTTTACACTTTTAAAATTATATTATTATTTAAACATACATGAAAAATAGGTTAAAAATCATATTTTTTTTAGAAAGAAAAACTATATGTCTATTTATACTATATAAAAAATATAATTTTTATATTTTAAATTTTTAAAAGTGTTTTACTTCTATAAATATTTTTCATGGTTGAGAATTTCGGATAAAAAGCTCAAAAAATAATACTATGTTATTTTGAACATAAAATTATATGTGAAATACTGAAAATATATAGATATTTGTATTTATTATGTGAAAAATATTATAAGCAACATAAATTTTCGTTTTTTATGAAAAGATCCTATTTAAACAGCATCAATGGCTTTTTTTATGAGTTTGTTATAATTAAGATAATTTTATCTTGCGTAATATTAAAGCATTAAGATAATATTGCAGCTAAAAGTATAACTTTTTTTAATACATCATATATAGAGCAGCTATGTAATGATCTTGCATTCTTTTTTATGACAAAAATTAAAATGCTTTATTATTTATATTTTCTCAGTGCTATCATGATTTTTGTATGAATAACATTTATTTATATCTATATATCTCATTAAAAACCTAAAAAGTATTTTTTTACTTGCATTTTCGTGCCGATGAGATAAAAATTTACTAAAATATGGTTAAAATATAACACGAAAAATATTGTAAACTAAATTGCATCCCTGTCTTTAAACAATGAAGTTCGAATGCTACATATCCTGCTTAATGGCAAAGCACAGAAATATAAGAGACGGGGGAAATCAGCTCAAAATATAGTCTAAGAAATAAATATTCGCTGTAAAAAATTTGCCCAATTAAAATAAAAGTTACGAGATACATAAAAGTTGATAAATAGAAAAATTTATTTCTAAAGTAGATAAAAGTTCGTACTCCGTAAAAAAATAGAGTGCTAGATTCTTCATATTTAAAGAAAGAATTTAATAATATATTTTTTTTATAAAATTTGCCTTTTTTTACTAAATTTATCGCAATTCTGTCTGTTTTTTTTCATTAGGTTCTTTTTTTTACCATAAAAATTGGTGTTTTATTGCTATTTAATTATCTATTTTTTCGTGAAGCGTATGTTATGATCTAATCATTTTGTTTTTAATTATTAAATTTTTATTAACATCCAATAGCATAATTAACCAGCACAATATTTTTTACGATAAAATCAAAAAAAAGGATATTCAGATCAATAGAAAAACCCCTAAAAATTCCCCATTTATTAAGTAATTCAGGAGAAAATCGAAAATATGTCTAATTTTTTATTTCTGAAATAAGTAAACGTTTCATGAATATATGTTATCCATTGTTTTTAACGCAACCAGGTTTACTAATGGCATGAAAGGCTAAAAAGAAAGTGTGATGGTTATAACTATAAGCTTAATGCTTTAAACCTGTGATATATTTTAATTATCATATATATTTTAAAAGATGCATATTTGAATAAATTTATAATTGTCAACAAGAAATTTCTGTTTTTGTATTCAGAAAGCCATCCACAAAGAACTATTTGCCAATTTTTGCATAAATCAAAGATCCACTAGCAGATTAATAAGTGAGATCAAAAAAATTATAGAAAAACATTATTTATAAAAATAGAATATGAATGAGTCGGCTTAGATGGATTATATAAGCTGATGAAACAATGTTTAATTATAAGGTTAAGTCTATTCGAAAAAGGGAAAATTAGATCAGACCAGACATTGACTATTTTAGCAAAAGATAATCACCTCGAAAAAGATTTTCTATAGTTATTTGAATAGAACTAAAGAAATTTCAATGAATTTTATTGACAGAGTGATCAGAGAGGGTCTTTAATATATAAGAATGAATGCAAAAGCTATAATAATATTATATTTTAAGACTTTGAACACCATAGGATCGCACATTTGTATAATTTTTTAGATACCTATTCGCTAGTTGATGCGCAAAATGAATTTCAACAATAACTAGCGGAACTACAACATTAAAAAAGAAAAGGGTGCAGGAAGATACATAGAGACATACGATAGGTAGTCTTTTGTGTTTTTCGATCATTAGAAAAGTAGGTTATATGAAGCAATATTTAACTTAATAAAAATTAAGAAAAACTTATATTGATTTATATATGATATATCTATTTCCACATAATATTTCCATAATTTTACCAAAATATTTTATATTTTTAAAATTAACTATAAATATATTTAATTGCACCAGGTAAACATGCAACATCACACATATATGCCACATAGGCGCATTAAAATTAAAACCGAAGAATGCACTAAACTTTATGTAAGATAACAGATATTGTAAACGAATTTTCTATTCACCATAAGACTAGTAATAAACAAATATTCTATATAAAGAGAAATAAATAAGACGTGGGCTATGAGATATTGAATTTAAAGCCGAGAAGATATACTACCAGTTAAAAAATTTGCTTGAAAACAGTAAAAACAACTCCATGCAGAAGCTTGCAATTTTAAAAGTAGAAAAAGATAACAAGACACATCCCTCATCAATGGAAGAATATCTTAAAAATAAAAAATATTCCAATATCACTGACTACGAAACACTGGAGAAAAAGCAGCACGAAAGTCTATTGTGTAAAATAGAAGAAAAAACATTACATCAAAAACCTTTTGAAGCCAAGAAAAACGATATGGTGATATTTTTGGATCATCAAGATGGATAAAAGACGGAAAAGTTAAACCAAGTGAAGAAGGAAAATTCTGTTTCTTTCAAGACAGAGATGTGTTTTTCGGTGAGAGGATAAAATACATAGATTGTAACCAAGCCATGAAAACAATTGATCTCCTTGCCACGAGATGCAAGAAATGTTAGGGCATTATTACACGAATAGACATTGGAATCGTAATATTTCGTCATTTCTTCCCATCAAGACGATCCAACTTTAATAAAACCAAAAAGATCAGAATTCACTAAGTACAAGAGATCATCGAAAACGAAAATGCAGAAATAAAGGTTGATACCAGAATAAAAACAGATATACTAATCAAACAAAATAGACCAGATATTTTTCTATATGATAAAAAAGAAAATATATTACGTTGATTGAAATATGTATAACTAGCCTTGACAACTTAACTGAGGTTGTGAATGAAAAATATAGGAAGTATGACATCTTGGTGAATGAACTTGATTTTATTTACAAATGTAAAACAATAGTAATGCCATATGTGATGACTTAAGGTGGGTTGGATACAAAATTCCATAAAAAATATGTTAAGGGATTAAAAATCCCGAGACGAAGTAGAAGCATATATGCAAGCTCTCTCACTCCGCAGGACACTTGAATTCATCTCATTTTAGAGAAGATATTTTGGGTCAAGGTGTTGTGCAATATTCCTAATGGGCTGACATCGTCTAAATAGATAAATTGATAAAAAAAAACAGAGCCCATAAATAAAAGACAATAATTATAATATATTATGAAAAGCCTTTAAGCATATATATGACGTGGGTTGAATCTAAAATATAACAAAGGGGTGAATTTAATAAAAAAAACCATGATAATACCTATATTAAATATATTTGCAGGTATCTACTTACTGCTTCTGCTTTGTTTTTACCCACCGAATGGTTTCTAACTTTAAAAGCGTAATAAAGGTGTTATAATTTAATGTGTAATTTAAGAGAAAATATGGGGTTATAAAGATGATAAAGAAGATCCACTTAGTGAAAAAAAGCTGTATTTTATAAAATCCATTTAACTTCTTCTAATTAAATACACACGGGAACAATATTTATTGTTAGAAAAGTTAAAATATCTTTAGGGTGTATGTGCTGTTTCGGTTTACACAAATATTGTGTAAAATTTATATAGAATTCTCGCCATATATAAAAATCAGAATTATTATGAGTGTGGTTATTTTTTTTGTTTTTACAGGTTAATTTCTTTTTGTGTTATTTGGTTTTATTCAAGCAAATCGTAAGAATCGTCTTTAGAATAGGTTTATTGGATAATTATCTACACCTCTTTATCTATATAATGTTCCTCAATTCACCTTCTTCGTTTTTAGATTATTAGTTCAAGTGTCTTTTTCAATACTAATGTTTGTGCGTATGTTTCTGCTGACATTACTTTACTCTTTAATATGTGACTTATTGTACTTTGTAACCACACCATCCTAAGTTATGACGTACGTGTGGATGCATGTATATTTATTATAGGGCTAATTTTTCTTTTAAGTTTCCACACTTGCTTGCATAAAAATTTAAATTGCTCATTATTACAGATTTGCTGTATACTATTTTCGAGTAAAACATTCTTAAAGTCTTTCCCAATGCATCTCTTACGCTCAAAACTTTTACACCCATGTGTTTATTGCGTGTGGATAAGATATTAACTAAAATTTATGCTACAAATAATTACTATAAAAATACATAGAACTAAAAATATGGGCTGGGTGTTTTAATAGTCTCAATTTTTAACCTTTATTATGCAGAAAACATTACGATCATTCAAAAATAGTGGGTTTAATTACTTACATCGTTGATTAGAAGATTTTATTTTGATGCATCTATTGAGAGCTAGTCCATGATGCGAGAAGAGTTGAAAATCAAATCATAATTATTTATTTGTGATATTAGAGGAAATTATGATCAGATTAAACATAATTTTTAAAGAAAATGGATCAATAAGAAATAAGACGGTGCACTTGCAGCCCTATATTTACGATAATTTAAAAATAAATAAAAATTTTATGGATTATATTGATAAATTCAGTAAAAAAAGCGTCGAATAGAGTATTTTATTTTGATGTGTTTTTCTTTCTTTTATTCCCTTTAACTAATAATTTTGCTATTTAAACATTTATTGTTTACTTCTTTTGAATCCAGGTATAATCATGTCATCTATTTTTCGTTGATTCTTACTATTATCAGAACTTAAGTTTTGCTTGTCATCGGGTTGGGTGTTTTTATTTATAATTCCAGGGATCCCCAGCCCATTGAAGTTATTCTTTATTTGCAAATCGGGTTTATTTATAACACCGGGTATGCCAGAATTAACAGCGCAACTTCTTTTAATTCCAGCATATCTGCTACTTAATCCATTTCCCTGATTTTTTTTACCCAGTGACTTAGATTCCGGAACGGGTAATTTCATTTCGCACACATCCTTTTTAAACTTTTCCAATAAACTCTTATTGATAAGCGGGTTATCTTTTTTAGGGTTATTACTTACCCATTGTTTAGTTTCGTTATCAAAAACGAATTCCGATTTGTTTTCGAGGTCAACCTTATGTGTTTTTTTCTTTGAGAATATGCCGAACATATTAAAGAAGCCGTGTTTTTCGTTTTCTTGTTTGGGATTTTGTTTTTGTTCTTTTGTATTTTCTTTTTTTATTTCGTTTGTATCTTCTTCTTTATCTTCTAGAAGAGAAGACATAAAGTTTTGATCGTCCATTGTTTCCTTAGTTTCTGTATCGTTTTCTCTTGTGAAGAAGTCAGCGAAACTCTGGGCATATTCTTTGTGTTGGTAGAATTGTTTTTTTGGTGATTCTTTGTCTTTTAATGACTCAAAATTCAATTTTTCTGTTGTTAATTCTGTTTTATCGTTTGATTTGTACACATTTGTATCATTTTCTATTATAAAACTATTATCAGGTGTGTTTATATCATCTTCTTTTTTGCTTATTTTACTATTATTCACGGTGTATAATTTCTTTTGGTTGTGTTCTTTCGTGTTTGAATCAATTACGGAATGAAATTCCTTTGGTTGTGTTTCATTTCTTGCATGTAATTTTTCGTCTTTCATTGGCATTGAATTAATAGAATAAGATGCATTATTATTATATTCTTCTTTATTAACATGATCATTAGAAAATGTTTGATTTTGTATTTGTATAGTATTCTTGACTTCATATGCTTGATTGTTTTTTTCTACTTCATTTCTAGCTTCAAAAACTATATTCTGTGCCAGTGCACCATTCTTTTCTTGGTAATTGACACCGCCGTTATTTACATTTGCATTATTTCCGCGATTATCGTCCATTTCAACACCAATAATTTTCGAAATTCCCTTATCGACGTACTTAGCGAATCCTCCAAACCATTTACTTTCATTTTTTGCGCTTTTCCTAATCATTTCATCAATAATTTTTTGGTATTTGCTATTCAAACAGGATTTGTGTTTCTTATAAGCATTTTTAGCGATATTCTGATCAATGTATTTGAAAGTGTTATATATATATGAATACGTTAACTTTCCCTTATTTTCCAGATTTCCAGATTTTTCGAGTTTAGAGATAATGTATAATGCGAGTGGTGATTTATTGTAGATGTGAACATCTTTAACATCGATATTCAAGTATTTTACCATTGATGTTATGCAGTACAGAGCGTCTACCATACAATACTTCGAAATTTCGTAGATAAATTTATTGAGAAACCGCATCCATTCGTCGATATCAGCATCTCTACGATTTCCAAACCCTTTTTTATCATTTTCTTTTGTATATACTTGAAGTGTATAAAGAAACATAAGTTTAATTTGATTTTTCTGTATTGGTTTTATGTAATTCAAAAAGCTATCGAATCTTTTCATTCTGATTAAGATATATGGGATTATTTCTTTTGAGATTTCTTGTTCTAGAAACGATATTAGGATGTCGTCCGTGTTTGTTGTTGTTATGCTGAATAAAAGAGCTAGTGGCCAGTTTTGTGATTTTAGGGCGTATCCTATTGATATTTCAGGAGATTCTAGGAATATTTTCATTAGCGATGATGTTGAGTGTTGGTTTTCATGGTTTTTTTGTGGGGTTTGGTATGTTGTGTTGGTGAAATTGTGCTCTATTTTTTTTGTTATGTTTGATTTGAGAGTGTATTCGTTCATTTTTAGTATACTTTCGATTTCATTTTCTTTTGATGGTTGGTATTCCCATAAATCTTTTATCCATTGGTGTTCTGGTGATTTGTATGTTTTTGATACCCATTTGAGCACGCTTTTTTCTTGTTGGGTGGATTTGTCAAATAGTTTTTGTGTGATTGGACGCATTGTGAATATTTTTTTGGAGGTTAGTGTGAAAATCGACTTACATTTTGTAGCTTTAAGAGGATATGTTGGTGATTTAACGTTTCTTGAGCGCGTTTGAGGGATTAAATTGAATGTTTTTGCCTCTGTTGATGGTTTATTTTGATTTTTGTGTATTATATTTTCTGCAATATTGGGGACTATGCTGAATTTATTTTCTTCTTGGTTTACTAAGCTATTGTAAGTTTTTTTTTGAGGAATAATATTAAATGTATTTTCTTCTGCAGTTACTTTGTTATTATAATCTATTTTTTGAGGAATTATATCAAATATGCTTTCTTCCGGATTTACTAAGCTATTATAAACTACTTTGTGAGGAATTACATCAAGGGTATTTTCATTTTTATTTTGGCTGTTTATATGATTCTGAATTAGATCTGATCTGCTTTCCTCTTTATTCACTATGCTATTATAAGTTATATGTTGGGGGATTATATTGGAAATATTTGGTTGATATAATGAACTTAAGCACGAATTGTCGAATTTAGTCTCCGTGGTTTTAAACTCTTCATCTGTATTTTCTTTCCCAACTAGATCATGAATCATATTAAAATTTTCATTTGTAAAGATACATTTGTCATTTTTTGCTGAGTTTTCGGTGTCATAAAAATTTGTATTTCTGATTAGATTTAGATCTCCAGACGCATCTTCGAAGATTTTATTTTCTTTATTAGTGTAGACATCATTTGCTATTAATTTGGTGTCTATACCTATAAACTCCTTTGGATATTTTACAGTAGGAAACTCGTTTGAGGTATAATTATCTCTTCCGAAGAAAGATTCTATTTCCTTATTATTATTGTCATATGAAAGATTTTCTCCTATACTAATATTTTCTTCAATATTTAAAAAATCATGGTTGATATGTTTTGAGGGTATAATAAACTCTTCTTCACCCCAAATATCATCTGCAATAGTATTTACATTTTCTGTAAACTCGTTATTTACAACTTTTTCAATTTCATTTTTCCTTATAAAAGAATTTCCATTCAACAAGCTGTTTATGGTATCTTTATTTTGTGAAATATTCATTTCTTTTGTACTGGAGTTATCATTTTCTTGTGTGATATTTTGAGTAGCGCTTCCTAATTTCAGATTTCCAAGTGATTCGGAGACATTTTCTATACATCTTTTGTTTTTTGTTTTGCATTTGCTGAAAATGAGATCTTCTTCTTCGTTACTCCATATATCACAGTTTTCTTCTATTATTTTATGTTCTTTGTTGGCAATAGACTGTTCTGAATTTTCTGTTTTTTCATTTATAGAATCGGAAGCATCATTTGTGCTATTATGATGCATTAAATTTTCATTAATAGATTGTTCTACGCTTTCTGTCTTATTATTGGATATTATAGTGTGATTAATTTCAGAATTTCTACCAGATATTGTAGTAGGTTCTTTATTATCATTAAAAATTGTAGCATGGTTATTTTCTGCATTATTATCTAATAGTATAGCTTCTTTATTTTTTATGTCTGCACTAAATATTGTAGTATGATTATTTTCAATATCGTTCCCAAATATTGTACCATTATGATTTTCTGTATTATTATTCTCTTGTGCCAAAAAATTATCATGAAATGAATGTTTGTTGTCGTGATTATCATTTAAATTAAATTGCAAGCTATTTTCGTCTATTGAATTTTCTAGGCTCCTGTCATTATCACTCATGACTAAACTATTTTCATAATCATCAAGATCTGTAAAACTATAATATTCTTCACCGAAAGAGATGTCTGTATTTCTCTCTTCGCCATTTTCATCCTCAAAGTTATTTTTTTTTAATGATATAATCTTTTCCATATCTTTTTCATTTAAAACAATTGTATCTTTTTTTATAGGTTCATGTCCACCCATCTCTGTGCAAGAATTGCTATCTTTATTTTTTGTATCGCTATACAATGAATTACGACTAGGAATATTCACATGGTTCTTTATATTTTGATAATCAACGTATTGATCATTTATACCTTTATCTTCTGCAACAGAATTCTTGTTGATATTTCTTTCATTATCTTCAATCCATAAATCTTTTCCATTATTTCTCATATTCTCTGACTCTTTATTGAAATAGATTTCTCCATTATTTGTCTCTTTCTGCTCATCTATACTTTCTAAATCTTTGACTATTATATTCTTCAATTCCGCTTCTTTACTATTATTTACCTCTTCATGCTCATCTATAGGCTCTAAATATTTAACTGATGTATTCTTCAATTTCGCCAGTCCTTTATTATTTTCCTCCTTCTGCTCATCTATAGGCTCTAAATATTTAACTGCTGTATTCTTCAATTCCGCTTCTTTACTATTATTTACCTTCTTATGTTCATCTATAGGCTCTAAATATTTAACTGCTGTATTCTTTGATTCCACTTCTTTACCATTATTTACCTTCTTATGTTCATCTATAGGTTCTAAATCTTTAACTGCTGTATTCTTTGATTCCACTTCTTTACTATTATTTAAATATTCTCTAGAATCACTTTCTCTATTATTTAGTTCATTATCTATATGCTTAATCTTAATATCTTTGCTAATATCATTGTCTTTGTCCAATGATTCTTTATTAAAATCTTTATCCACATTCTTTAACTCCTCATAATTCTCAAAGTTATCCATACCTTTACCATCATCAGAATCGCTATCATCACCCCACTGCAAAACATCAACACTTCCTAAAACAACATCACCATCAATACTTTCCGAGCTCTCTTGACTAACTTCAAGTGAGTCAAGATCCCAGAAATTCTCATCTTTATTTTCTCTATCTTTATCCATCTATAAAATTATGGGGCTAAAATAAAATCTAACTGTCACAATAATTTGTATTGCATTTTTGGAATCTATAATTTTTGTGACTGTCTATCATATCATTGATCGAACCTATGATTTTTTTATAAACATTATTTTCTATTAATTTTCTTGGTGCTCATAACTAATATAATTTTATTGGTCAAAGAAATACATTATATTTACAAAAGAGTTATTTTTATTCTCAACTACAATTATATTATTTTTCCATTTACTAAAGAATTATATATTTTTATTCTACAACCACAATTTCATTATTTTTTATATTTACAAAAGAATTATTTTTATTCTACAACCACAATTATATTATTTTTTCATTTACAAAAGAATTATTTTTATTCGACACCACAATTGTATTATTTTTCTATTTACTAAAGAATTGTATTTAATCGATAACTACACATCGTTATCTCCTTTTAAGCTACTTGAAAAGCATATACAATTGATAAATACTAATTACTAAAATAACTCAATCTATTTTGTGTCTATTAATTTTCACCTAAAAATTTATATTTATACGAAACTAAAATTATAAACTCTTTTCTATTTTACAACAAACATTTTATCATTATTGTATTCATTCCCCTTATATTCATCTGCATGTTCTGTATATTTAATTATTTTTTTATTTACATATTTTGTATGTTTATTTCAATTTTCATTGCATTCTTTGGAGTTTTACATATTTATATATTTTTTCCAGCTTTTTTTGCTAATGATTTGATATGAATTTAGTATGTTGTTCCTGTATTACAGTATCGTTTTTTCTTGCTTCACATATAAAATTCAGTTGTGTTCCTCTACACGTACTCATATGTGTTTATCTCTATTTTGCAAATTTAAATATAATTAACCGCGTTTTCAAGTTTGGTATTCTGGAATCAAACAGTGGTGGTGCATTTTTAATACAGTATTGCATATAAAAATTATAAATTCTAAAGATATTTCTTTTAATAAAAAAGTTATTCATCCTAAAATCTCAATTCATTAAAAAAAACATACTTTTATGTTATTATTATATATATTTTCTCATAAATATGCGCGTTATTAATAATAATATTTGCTTCTACAAATAAAACTATTCATTCTATCCATTTACAGGAAAAATCGATTACATATTGTTTAATTGAGTGTTCAAAAATAATAAAAAATACAATTGGTCATTTTTTATTTATTTTATCTAGAAACCATTGAAAAAAATTATTGTTTAATAGAAAAATTGTTGATTTAAGGAGAAGATAAGATAAAAATATACCAACTTATAAAAAAATTAATGGTGAAATGATTCAACAAAACATATGCACAACAATAAAAAGTAAAGTCCGTATAGGTACATAAATAAATAAAACGAATATAATCAGTGTAATATATATTGGAAACACAAACAAAGAAAAATGCAAAAAACTATTCTTATAATAATTATTATTTTTCTTATTCTGACTAATCTTGGTATTATTGCTTACTTTTTGTGTGGAGAAAATTATAAATCGGAAATTGATGATGAAAAAGAAGATAGTGAGGATAGTGAGGATAGTGAGTCTAGTGAAGTAAACAAAATGTTTCCTTATAAGAATGATCCGATGAAGAAACAGGATAGTGATTCTACTGGAGTAAAAAGAAATTTTCCGCATAAGAATGATCCGAAAGAACGCCATCCGATGAACAAACCAGCAATAAATAGCAATCTTCCTCAACCAAATGTCATAAATCAACCTAGACCTTGCATAAAATAGTTTATTTGGGAATTTTGTATGAAAGTAATAAATATTGTTCGCACTAGATTCTTTTTTTAGATGTTATAAAGCAGATAAATTAATTTTATAAATTATTTTCTATTTTTGATACATAAATATTTCTGGTAATCATTTATAAATATAAAAACTAAAATTTACATTGGCATAAATATTATTTTATATCTATATTTTTTAATTATTACATATCAAAAAAAATATTATTTGTTAAAATTTTTATAATTTCAAAAGGAGCGTAAGGACTATTCGGTTAATAAATTTATTCTCGCGCTATGTTATTTTTTACTGTATTCTTCAATTACTTAATATCGTAAAAATTCGAACTTATGCAGTATAAAAACAGTATTATCATATATAAAATGGTAATATATGGTGCTATATAAGGCAAACATCATGATTTTTAAATTATAGGAATTGTTTTCATACCTCTTTCGCAGCATCCTTCATAAAATAAGATATAAAACCAATAGAATTAGCAGATTGAATCTTTCAAACTCTAATATACTTGGATTGTCATAAATTAAGAATTGAAAATAATATATTTTACATTATTAATCCAACCGTTGATCCAAAACTTTAGTTATACATTCTAATTCAAGAATTGCGGAAATTTTTTATATTTAGAAATCATCATAAATATTCGATATGCATAATTTATAAAATAAAAAAGCTAAACGATCTTTTATTCCTGTCTTATTATTATTTTTTAGCCTGTTTAATATAAATACAAGATAAAACAATTTTCAGACCAAAAAGAAGTAAGATGGCAGTAATTTTAAAATTAAAAATTATATTTTTTCGTTTCATATAGTTTCTGAAAAAGGTAAAACTTGATTTTTCGTGTTCTTGTTTCTTAAATCTAATTCGTTATTATCAGTGGATCTATAAATATTTTTTTGATTTTTTGTAGCATATTTGTCAAGGTCGCATACATTTAAATTTTAACATGTGGTTTATGGCAGTAAAAAAAAATTCAAAATTATTTTTGACTTCTTGTAGTAATTCCCTTTAGTCACAAAATTACGTGTGCAAAATGAAATATTCTTCAGTATTTGTGACTATAAAGCCTCGATCTTTCGAAACGAAACTTGAGGACATCAAAAATTGAATTATATAATAAAAGTTATAATGTCAGAATAATCCCAACACAAGACCGATTCATATTACTCTCCCAATAGTTTAAACCAATTTATATTTTAAAACCCATAAAAAAAATGTCTGTATTTGATTATGATATCAATAAAACGTTTTTTTTATAAAAAATAAAGCCTTTTATAAGAATAAAATTTGCACCATTTATAATATATTAACGATTGTGATATTTTAATCTTCTTTTAAAATAATGTAAGGCGCACAATCAAAGTATCTTTCGATAAAGATAATACACATATTATCTAAAAAAACAGCATACTGTGAAGCAATAATGAATACATTTATTTGTTTTACTGAAGTTTTATCATTGCATCAAAGATATATTTTTGCAATAATATATGCGAATAAAGAAATCGATTCTAATACTATTAGGTAATGAAAACAATATATTCAATAGATAGATATATAAAGTTAAATAATAAAATTTAAATGTTTAAAAAAGATCCATCCATTATATGTACAAAAGTGTTGAAAACTACGTTTATATAAATTAATATAGGATATGTACTATAATATTAGCAAATAAACTTTATTTATTATATTTTTAGTTTTTTTAATTATCTTTTTGAAAAATAATCCAGAATATATAGTCTACGATGGCTGCATGTTGTTAATATCGTGGGCCATGATAACTATAAATTTATGTACAAAATTGTTTTTTAGCGATTTAAATTTGTCAAAGATAAAATTTAGCTGACTTATAGAGAGGATAAGATAAATACTTTTTTGGCGCGTAATCTCCATGATATTTATAAAAAAAATATTCTTTAAGACTTATTAATTCAAGTATTTAAGGGTCTGTTGTTTATGTCTACGCTTCTGCTTCATTTTAAAGTTCATAATTATTTATTTGTTTTATTAATTTTGGCATTGATCGAAAATTTAAAATAACACAATTTGAAGCAATTTCAGTAAAAGATTAAAGGATTTTAAATGATCACCTGGAATAGAAGCATAAATGATAAGTATGTCTAAAGATCAATTGCGAATAAAACAATTGTTTTTAACCAATAAAAATAACTGAAAATAGAGTATAAACTCTTATTACGTGAATTCTAGATGGAATTTAGGTGGCATATACAATGAATGTACGGTAAATATTGGGATTTAACTACAAGAATTTGCAGATTTTTTAACCTTCAACTTAAATAATAAAAAATATTAAGTAATTAAATTTATAATTTTAAATCTTTTGGTTCTATTTTAATAAATTTTTACAGTATTCCTTCGTGCAAATATTTTAAGGCTTATATAAATTGCATATTGATAAGTAAAAGGTTGCATGCTCTAGATTATTGAACGGTTTATTTGGAATCAATAAATTGGGTCTTTTTTCATAAATACGTCTTTTATGGAAGTTGTAGTTATATTTTTTATTCTAAACGAAAAATAAAAAATATTTTCAGGCTTAAAAACCACTTTTTTATAGAGAATAGGTCGCAAATATATTTACCCTAATGTAATCTCAATGACATTTAAAGAATATTTCAAAAATATCTTGCGATTATCTATATATTCTGGAATAAAGACATATTCTATTTGAAATCTTGCACTTATGTCCCAAAGAGAATATAAATTTTCTATTATTTATACTTTAATTGAACTCAATATAATTAATAAAATATGCTGAAAATATTTGAAATATTGAAAAAACATTTTATAAATATTTCTTCTTATCAGCTCTTAGCCATTATTTATTGTGATTCAAGTTTCTTTTCGTTCTATAATGATCGATTAGATAGTATATCTGTTCCTACATGGAAATCATAAAACATGCATTTGTGACATAAATGTCCGTCATGATAATTATAATTATTCAATATACGATAGTCCACATATACTTTGTATGATTATAATACCAGGCATGAATTGAGAGTACTCAATCAAAACTTTGTAGGAAGTTTTTTTTATTTAAATATTACCCAAAAAATATCAAGTAATTTTTGCATGCGTTTCTTTCTTGCACAAAGAGTCGATCTTATTTGTAGATGACGGTTCTCGATATGATTTTCATTTGTAATTGACCATCGTTACATCAACCTACGCTATTGATCCTGGTTCTTCTAATAGATGATTTTGTTCGTTAATTATAGAAGGTTCTTGAAACATAATTCGAGTTTAATTATTTTTTTTTGCAAATGACAATATATTTATACTGTATAAAGATATCTAATATGGCTCGTTAATTAAAAATTTCACAATAAATTTGAAGCTTGTGTTAATGTTTTCAAAAAATAAAAAAACGAAAAAATATACTTTTTGTATTTTGTACAACTTATCATCCTTATCGCCCGCGTAATCGAGAACTGATTTTTAAATAAATAATACACACATTTTTTGACTACAATAATCACATTAAACTGTCTTTAAATGATATTTTCATTGCACATAAACATTAAATGAATATTCCGGTTTTGTTATAAGAACATCGTTTTATATTTCCGCTTCATTGTTTTCATAGATGTTAGATCAATGTAAATTATATTTTTAAATATCATTCAAATTATTTTATTGGGAAATAAAATCGGATTTCTGTGCCAGTGTTAGAAATTATTTGGCTCGATTAAAAATTTTATAACTACATAAATATTAATACATTTTATTTTATACCAGATGTTAGTGCAAAAAAATTACAATAATTTTACAATCCATATTTGTGCAATATAAATAAGAAGAAAATTATATCTCATCTTGAAACTAAAAAATTTCAATCTTTAAGTAGGCAGATATTGTGTTCTGACGCAGAAAACTTCAAGAATTAAGATTATTAATGTTTATTTTACTGTAAATATTATAGAAAGAATAATTTCCCGGATAAAAATATCTATTGATTATTCTTTTTGTAAACAGGCCTAGTTTATTAGAATTACATATTAAATCTCGATTTTTTTCATCGTTCTTAATCCCGTGCAAATTCAAATAAATCCGTGTTCCTCAAATAAGTTCAATATATCCGTCTTTTATATGCTTTGAAAAAAATACCTATTTCTAAAATTTATAAAAGAAAACAAAATGTTTATAGGTGCATAAAATGACGATAAACAATAATTTATGCGTGAAAGAATGTCAATCAAAATATTTAAACTATGATAGTATTAAAAACTGCTAATTCGACATATTTTGTGGCTATTTTTTGTAAAAATATAAGGTGGCTTATTTTATAGGGATTACTAGTATTTTTTATTTATGGGCTAAATTTATAGTTATAATTTTAGTTTTAGTTTTCGAGCATAGCTTGCTTGATTTCCTGCGCCCACTGCGTATTTAGACTTGGTTATCTTCTCCTCTCCAAAGTCTTCTTCAATACCTCTCCTCCTTTCGAAACATATAAATTCAAGGGTTTTTATCAATCCCAAGTATTGTATATATGCCTCGATCTGATTCGTGACATGTGATTACTGATACTATCATTTAGGTATATTGATAAAGTAAATAGATAATAATTATGCATACTTAAAAATGCGATTAGAAAATGCATACACTGACTAAAGTAAGGATTATACAATTTTTAATTTAAAATTACTCAAAATAATAAAATCGAAAATAAAATTTATATAAGACACTATATAAAGTATGTAGCGAGATTCTAAATATTTGATTTCAAAATCTTAAATTTAAAAAAATATATAGCAGTTGAAAATGAGCAAAAAAATTGTATTTTTATGTGCAATTTTCTTACGAACATAACTTTTTAGATGAGAGAGTTCGTCGTAGAAACCTGATTTTGTAGAGATAATATTTCGTCCTCTAAACTAGTTATTTATTTTCATAAATCTTTATATCTTTATATTTGACACTTTTTTAAATCAAATTAAATTTAAATTTAACTTTAATCATATTAATAACAGGGTAAAAGATAATTGATTCTATTTATATATAAAAAACTTCTGTGTAAAAATTCGCATACTCCCTATTAGGGATAACAAAATTAGGGCTCAAAAAAATAATATTTATTCTATGATATCTATCAAATATAAGTGTTATTATTATTGGTTATATAAAAAAAAATCTAAAACGATGAAATTTATTTTCGCCTTACTCAAGTCTGATATTTGGTTCTAATGGGTTTCTTATCCTTTATAATAATTTTACTATGTTTTTTTATGACAATCTATCTTTCAATTTTCTTTTGTTCGGCTTTTTTTCAATAAAAACATCAACACATAATTATATTTTTTCATATATTGATAATATAGTGGGTTTTAGCAAACGTATTTTTGCTTGATTTTATAAATAGTTATACAATTCTCTCTTCTGCACATATATAATATGCATTTTTTGTTCCCAAAAAGCAATTTTTTACAGAAATTGTCTTTATTGGAAAAAATTACATATTTCAATACTAATATTACATTCGATCCATATAACAATTATACAATATTTGCTTTTTTAGTATAAAAAACATGATAAATTAGACCCATGGTCAAAGAAACATTTGAAATAATAACTGTGTGGTCGTTTATATTGAAATTTAGACTTTTAATATCTATTCTTATAATTTTTTTATTTTAGGCGTGAAATCGAATAGATTATAGGTTAATATTATAAAATATAGTTTGATGAAATAATATTGTTTTATAAAAGATCATCCAGAGCATTGATAAATTATGCCTATAGTTTTTCTAACTGCATTATTTTCGATGTATTTTTATATGCATGTAATTTAAATTATACAGCAAGATATTTATGAAAATAAAATAACAAAAATTTGAACCCAGTGGTATGTGTACTTTAAGTACACTTTTATTTGTAATGGGTGGCTATAAAATATGTTAGTAATTTTCTCAAGGTTTAGACAAACTTTGAATGGTAATTATTGTGTAAAATCATGTTAATCTCAAGATACCGTAAAAATATATGCATTTAATTATTATTATTTTAATCTATATCTGCTTTTCAATTTTGATTTTATTTATATTCGTACAGATTATAGCTAAAAAATCCATTATTTAGCACACAAAAACTATTAAATCAATAATACAAAAAACTAATGTTAGGTTATAACTAAAACATATGGTTTTCTTTTTTTATTTTTTATATGCTGCGCTATTTTTTATTGTTTTTTATTGTTAATCATTTTTTATTGTAATATGTTTTCTCGTATATTTTTCTGTGATGCGTTTTAAATAGATAGCATTATTTAATTTCTTCTCCACTATTTAAAAAATTACTTGATTAGATTCTTTTATTAATACGAATTTGCACATTCACTATATTTTGGTGTAAGCCCTTAAATCATCAAAACGGTATTTTTTTGTATTCATAAACGTTTATGGGGCAGAATCCGTAAAATTAGCGGCGTAGATCCTATTTATCGATTAATTTTGATATAATTCTGGTGTAAATAAAAATTTATATATTCGAAGAGGCAAAAATTCTTCTTCGCCTAAAAAAATTATTAATTATTTCTTAAGTTTTTTTAATTTTGTTGCAACATTTTTGCCAAATACGAATTATTTTCCTCTAAAATATCGTTAAAGAAGATTTAATGTTTTTCTTGATGTGTGAGAATTAAACGACAAACAAATTATATGACAATATTTTTCCCGTTTTTAACTGATTTGTGCTAAATTTTAGCTTAATTGGACTTTTTTAAAAACGGATGTTCGGAAATTAGATATTTCTAGACTTTCTTATGATTTTTTTTTACTGATTTTCTTGCTTTAAGTATATAGAGTGTTTGGAAACTATTCGGGCTCTCGCGATGAATATATCTATAAAGCCATCTAATATAAAATTAAGATTAAGTTTGAATACACTAGAGGTATTAAAATTATAACAAATATATGTTTATTACATAAATAGTCTTTAATTATGTAGACTAAAACATTAGAATCAAAAGAATAATACTTATTATTTAGTGGCAATCATGGTTGAGCAGTTAAGTATTTAACATAAAATCTCGAATTCCAATGTATGAATAGGTTTTAAATTTTCTTACACCAAGTCAAATAAAAAATACAAAACTAGAAAAATGATGCTTAGTTGCAAGGGATACAGCCAGCATAAGTAGACTGAAACCTAAAGAAAGAAAGCTTTCTGCTTTAAAAATACGATTTTTTGGAGCACAAAAACAATCAAATAGATTTAAAACGCAATTTCAAGTAATTAAACACATAATAGTATGATGGGTTATTTATTCGTAGCTTTAACTTGTTCATGTATCAATATTGTGAACTTTTATACTTGATTTTTGAATCATCAATTGAAAAGAGTCTCAAGAGGTATCGAATCTATAAATATAGTGTAATAGGCTAATTTTTATCGCATATAACTTTGGATTCTCTATATTATAGATTTTCTGTATACTTTTTTCAATCAAATCATTCTTACAGACTTCAAAAATGTACATCACCTGCTCAAGACATGTACATTCAAATATTTTTGCAAAATTGTTTTGTTTGTGCATATGCTTTCGCTTATATTGGCATCACTAATTTATTAATACACAGCTTAAAATATTTCGTGTCAATATCATCCCATGTCTTGACATAAGTATTTATTCTTTTTTTGTCTTCGTATATGATTGGGTTTTTATATGCCAATAGACGCGTTTTGTTATTATTTCATTTAAACATTGGTTAGGTTTTCGATAATTTTTATTTCTAATAATGGAATCGTATTTTTCTTTCATCATACATAAATAAATCTGTCTTTTCATTTATTATATATATAAAATGGCCATAGTATCTAATTTTATCTCTGTTAATTAGTTTTCAGTGAATTATTGAGCCGTATATTTTATTTTATTTTGTTTTTTATAAATCAAATTTTCTGACAAGCATAACATCATAACATGCATCTGACTCTTATATTATGTCTTCGTGTGGAGTTATTCCAAGTTTTTTTGTACAGCTTGTGGCTCAATGTACTGGTGATTTTAAGGGTTCTGTATATTACAAGGCGTAACTTTATCTCCGAATAACAACTTTCTATGCTGCATGAAGCCTTTTTTTTTTGCTTACAATTTTGGCTTTACATTTTTAATTTTTAACCATTTTGATGACTAATCTCCATAAATCAAAAATTATATTTTTATGCAGAGAATTTTTGATATAATTGTTTTAATTTTGATTTTTAATAATGAAATTTCGTTTTGTTTGCGCCAGATTATATCTATACTAACTCTTTTAAAATAAATATCATTGAAGGTCATTTGTATATATTTGGCAAGTTTGATTTATATTTTCTTATATTTTATATATAGCTGCCTGTTTTGTGCATCTTTTATTTTTGCCCAATGTCTTTTTCAAATAAAATTGTTTTTTAATAATAAGAATTCAATGTTAGATTACTCTTCTTGTCATTTCTCGTTTAAAGGGATATATTTCTTAATATACTGCTGGGAATATACAGATTCTTGTTTCAAAACTTTCCAAGCACGATCGTCAATTTTTACAAAATCTTTCACCTTTACTTTTGAACTTCTATATACTAGATTATAAGCTAGATGCATGCTTTTTAAAAAATTTTCTTCATAAATATTGTTTTGATTCAATTATATATTCTCTAGACAATTTATGTAGATATCTTTTCAAATGTTTCCGGTTATATTGATGATGTACAGTCTTCCATTTTGGTCAAAATTTTATAACTATTTTTGCTTTCAATAATTTTATCTACCTTCTGCACTCGGTCATATTTATTGCTGACTTTTATTTGTTTATTTGTAGTCCTATGCTCTTAAAATATCTTATAGTTTATTTTATGACTAGCTTTAAGTTTTCAGGGCATTTTTGTATAACTTAAAATGATCAATCTACGGTAAATGACTTGTTCAAAAAAATATAGTCTAATTTTATCTAAAATGAATAAAATTTATCATTAAATAACCTACTTAGTCAGTCTATAATAGAACGAATAGCAGTGAAAATAATATATCCCACCTAAAAATCCTCTATTCATATGCTAGTTTGCATCTCTTAATATTACAGCCGCACATATATTCTCTACTTGTTCGTTATCACCCAGATAATTTACATGACCATATAGGGTTTTTTTGGTTTTTCGAGTAAAGCAATTAGAAGTATATGGTTAATTAAAGCATATGCAAAATTTACATGGATCTAGCTAATGCATCTTTTTATATCATATTCTTGTTAAAATCCACTTATTCAGTCTTATTTTTTTGCTCCTTAAACCCGAAGCACGGTACCCTGTTGTTTTTCTTGCAAATTACCCTATCTTTTTACCTTTGGGTGTAGTATATCAGTTCTGTAATATTGTGATATTCTTGTAAAATATATTCATATGTTATTGGACTAAACTCAGAATCATTTATAATATCCTCTTTTGGCATCTGGCATGTGGTTTCATTCATAATACCATTCATTCATATTTTTTTTCTTAATAAAAATCCTAAATAAACAAAATGAATAAAGTGATACATGTTATTGTCTTTATAGGAATGCATCATATATTCCATCGGCGCTTGCTGGTTTTCAGTAGCTTAATGCTAAAAATTTATTAAAAATTATTCTAGTTACGGAGATGAAGTTTTTGTTTTGCTGACTTGTTGAGATATTTATGTTTTTGCACATTAAAATTTGTTTTCTCAAATTTTCCCCTAAAATTTCAAAATTTAATTTTTCTGCGCTCACATCTTAAAATTTTTCTTATTGGTCAGACATACATTAAATTGTAATTTTGCAACTAAATTGATTTTTAACATATTTACAAGCATAACTTTTCAAATATTGCACAATTCGATTTCTTTATATTTTAATTTTCTCGTTGTTGCGATTCAAAACCTCTACGATGCTGGCTTTTTTAGATTAGATATAATATGATATCTCATCATTGTTCTTAGCATTTTATTTTTCCTCTAAAAATTTAATTTGTGGATATAAATATATATGTATATCTAAAATACTTTCTGGCTGACTTTTGTTTTTGTTCGAGTTTATTTCAAATAATCGCTTTATATGCTAGTACTATTTTTCTTGATGTTTTCCTTAAAGCTTTGTTGAGATTTTATGAGATATTTGCTTTTTCTGTCATAAACCCTGGATAGTTAGTAATGCTATTTGTCTTCATAACTTATTTATGATTTTTAGAATATTCTTGTTTACTATTTAGAAAGTTATTTTCTTAGTTCTTTCGTAATCTCTTATCTCTTGATCTTTAACTTCATCATAAATTCTTTACTTATTTGATTTGAATTTTAAAATATTTTTCACATGTCCAAATTATCGTTTTTCTTAAATTTTGATCGATTTTATTTTTTCTATTCTTAGAAGTTTCATTAATGATTTTTTGAACTGGCTTTTTCACTCCTTTTTATCTACAAAAATTGTGCTATCTATTCTTTTATTGACTGAAAGACGGGTTAATCTTGGCTTTTTCGTAGCAAAAAGTAAATAGTTTTTGCCAAAAAAAGGTTTGTAATAGGCTCAAAACGTAGAAGGATCTGAGAAAAATTTTTTGAATGTATATTTAACTGGGATAAAGGTATTTTGAAGATTCAATGTGTGAGGTGCGTTTTGGATAGTAAAAAAAAACGTTTTATAAAGCCTTATTTTGTTTTCTTGGCTTTTTTCGTCTTTGAAGTATCAATTTGAATGGTTTTAATGTTTAGTTCCGTATCCAGATTTTTCCATTATTCTCTATATAAACATAATAATACTTTAATCATAAAAGAAGGTTTTATATAAAATGTTTAATACAAAATAGAAAAATTTAGAGGTGAACACGATGTTATAATTTTATAAAATTTCGTGATAAAAACATTAAAGATTCAACTACTTAAAATCTATAATTTTTTATGACTGAAGTATTCTTGTTCGTATTCATAGATCCCTTTTAAACGTCATTAGCGTTTTATTAGTTTGAATAAAGAATAATAGTTAAAGAAATCACATATTTATATCAATATTGCGTTTGTTTATATTCTATTGAAACGAATATACTATATTATCATGGCATTTAGAAAATACATAAACTATTTTATAACAGGACGTCTTGTTTTTGTATTTTGATGTATTAAAAATTTCTAAAACTTCTCTTTTCTACGAATCAAAGTCCATGGAAAAAAACTAGTTTAATGATTATTTAGAGACATTTATTCTACTTCTAACTAATTTGATTGTCTAAAGTGCTTCTATTTTTTTCTTGTATTCATATACCATTAATTTTTAGTATACATATTTGTATTATTTTTGATTTATCAAGAATTTGATTTTTGCGAGCGATAACTGAATGATCATGCGCCAATATTAAGCATTTTTTCATATAAATCAACTCTATAAACATTTTATGTAATTTTAATAAGTATTTTCATAACTATAATCATGCGCTAAAGGAATATTTAAATATAGCTTATTTATATGTGGCATATTTCGGCTTTAACTTTAAAAAAAGAAATTTTTTTGGATTTTTATGTTTTCCAAATAGCAAGAGTTTTTTATTTTAATGTAGTTATAGCCTCATTTTGATATTTTTAAAATAGCCAAAAAAGCTGTTGATATATTTATCTAACATAAAACCCTTTAAAACCCTGCTTGGTTCTTCCTTTCTAAATCTCCTTTATCAAAAAAAACAATTATAGATTTTGGTTTATTGTTTGTTTGAAAGCTACATTTAATTACGAGCTCTCCTATTTTTATTTTTATCCAAACTGTGACAAGAATCAGTTATTTTATGATGTTTTGAATTACAGCTGATATATAATGTGGGTATTCATGGCATTTTTATAGTATTTTTAAATCTTATATTAAAGTATATACCTTCTATGTGGTGTTAAATACAAATTTAAGCTCGCGAATGAAATAAATACGGACATTTTATTTTGAAAAGGTTAACTAAATAAATTTCCGCTTAAATGAGAGTGCATATACGGTTTAAATCTATTAAATAATTGTGTAATACATCTTTTCACTGAAATATATTGTTATGTATTAGATATTAAAGTTTTTTAATATCTAAATATACCGATTTCTGCCATAATTTATTTTTTCTAGTGTTAATGAGATGCGTAAATGATTTTTTTATATTCCCTTGAGTCCTAATAATACAGCTATTTGTTCTAATTTTTATTAGTGTATTTAAACCGGAATTTTCCTAATCTATTAACCTATTTATTCTTAACGGGTTGGAAATTAAAACAAAGGTAATCTACAATAAGAGAAAACAAAAATAAATTAATGCAAAAATAATGATAAATTCTATAATGTGTGATAAGAGGCCAATGAAAATGCAACTTCTTTTTTGGTAGAAACTAGATGCTATTGTAAATATGAATTAAATGAGTTATTTCGAGTCATATGTCAAATAAAAACCAAAGTATTGTTTTTATGTTTTTTTTTTGAATATGGATAGATTTAAGTGATATTTTATATATAATATCTTTAGAGGATGTTAATTTTGTTAAGTTAAAAATTATATTCGTAGAAATCTTTAAGTGTTTTAAAAAAACCCTCAAAATATTTTTTTATGATCAAACTGATAAAGATAACTAAAAGTTTTTTTATGTTATTTATGCTGTCATTTTCTTTTATTTCCTTGTATAATATCTTTTTGATAAATTTATAAGACATCGGTTAGAAAATTTAGATTTATTTATTCGATTATAATTATTTTCTAGAAACTTTATTTATTATATATATTGAAATTATCTTTTTATTTTAAAATAACCGAATATATTTTTTATATTCAAAAATTTCCATAATTAAAAATCTTTCCATAAAAATAATTACGCAAGCAACTAAGATCCATAATAAGTTGATAATTGCACACATTAATATCGATAAAAACAAGTTTTTATTGTCTGATTCTGTGACTAATGACTGATTATATTTGATTCCTATAATAATTATTAAGAAGTCAACAATTAAGATTGCTGATTTAGTATTTTCTCCACTTGATTTATTTATGAAATAAATGCAAGTAATACACCCACACAGTAAAACACTAACTAGTGTTAAGATAGATACGATTACCTTTGAGCAAAAATAGATCGTTCGTTTTTTTTCAACACTCACGCGGATTTTATCCAGGATATCGCATATTTTTTTAAAAAGACCCTTTTCTTTTATTTCTTCATCCTCTGCATTTATCGAGTTACATACAGTTCTTTCATTAGTAGATCGAAAATAATGTCTATTTTTCAAATATTTATGAGTTTCGTTGTTGGTATTGGTTTTCTCAACTCTTTTTCCGGGTACTTGATTCTCTGTTTTAGGATATATATCCCCATTATCATTTCCCTTGGTAACTCCTTTCATTTATAACGCACTTAAGTTTTTCATTATTTATATAGTATAATTTTCTATTTTTTCTTGATTTATTTTCCATATATAAAATTTCATTTTAGTTTAATTAAAATCAGATGGGAACTTTTTTTACAAATTCGTGTTATTAAATCGACAGAATAATATAAAATAGATATTTTGTAAATTTGAACATTCAAAATAATTTTATGTTTCTTGGTAGAACTATTTTTGTGCATTTCTTGCTGCATATATTCCTTTGATTTATGGTGCATTAATATTCTATTTTTGAATGTATCTTTAACCATTATTGTTTACCATATAAAAAATATTCAAATGCAAAAAATTATGTAAAAAAATAAATAGCTATATAACTCTAAATATAGAATTTCTAAATTTAGAGAATCCCGGAAGAAAACTATGTAAATATATTAAATCACACAATATTATTGCCATGTAGACCTAGTTGTAGTATTAGATTGTTGATATACTTATACAGTGTTTTAAAATGTTTTTTTTAATTTATAATATCATATTTAAGGCAAATTGAGATCAAATGTAAGTAATTTTTTATTTTCCTAGTTCTATAAATTAAAAAAAATTGTGTGCATAAATGAAGCACCACTGCAGCATTTGAAATATAAATAAACAACATTTTTAATTTTTGATTATCATGTCAATCAATATTTAAAGTTTTTAATAAAAAATTAAATAAACACCGCGTTAATGAAAAGGGTTTCCTATGTTTCAACTAAATTAATACATGAAATGTTTTTTTAAGACAACATTTTAACGCTTCAAATAAAATAATAGATTAATTTAAAAATCAAGTATGAATTTTTTTTTAAATTTACTAGTGGATTGTAAACTTGTCAATTTTTAATTTTCGAAAGGTAACAAATATAATAATTTGATGGCTTATTATTTTAAAAAAACATCAAATATTTTTTTAAAAACGTTTACAGTATTATTTATAAAATTTATAATTATGATATCTAAAAAATTTCAAATGTTTTTATAATTAAGAAATTACAGCTTTCATAATTTATCGAATTACCTTTTTTGTGAAATGAATATAGTTGATATTTGCACATATTAGGCTTGGAATCTTCATATGCATTATTGAAGGCTTTAATCTTCCTCATACAAGGGCATTGATGAATTACCAAACTGTTCATTGTTGTGTATTAGCTACAAAGATTATAAAAAGCCTTTTATAGCCAACCCACTGTAAAAATAAAGCCTTCGGCGTTAAATGTACACTTGAAACTGCGCGGAAACAAATAGGATCGATTATCGAACACAGTTGCAAAAAATAAAAGCCATTTTAACCACGTGAAGATGTTTTTCTGTAAAAATGAACCTTTATCAAATAAACATAAACTAAAAAAAAATATTTTTCTTTCCATGACTTTCTTTTTTTTTCATCGACAATGGTAAACTCTTTGTTGAAAAAAAATCGGTAAAAATTATATATAAGTAGCTTTCAAAGATTTTTCTCTGTATTTAGAGTAAAATTTTATTATAAATAATATAAAGTTGAATTTTTAAAGGTTTTTTTTATTAATAATTATAACGCTTTTTTCGTTTTCATATGGCGAAAACACACTGGATGCATTTTAGAAAATCGACTTTTTATCTATAAAACTTGTTAATATTATGACTAAAACCTTTTAAAAACCGAAAAATGGTTTTTTGCAATAAATCCCCTTATTTTATGCATTATATACTGTATAATTAGAAATGAATGAATATGGTATTAAAAAATATAGCTGATCTAATTTAGTTTACTCAGATTTAAATATAATCCATATTGGTTGTCAATTAGCTAAAATAGGATTTGTAAGCTTTTTTGTTGGCTTATAGAATCTTAAAATTTGTGCTATGTAAGTAAATTTTCGCTTCCCTTACAATTTTTTTGCATTGAGATACAAATAAAAAAGAATTTTTTATCCGAATAATTCAAAAATTCATATGATATTAGGATCACAAAAAATATATGTGGAATATTTATGATCAGGAAACCGAATAATTATTATATTTTTGCAATAGAATTGTACCGTATATACCAGTTGTGGCTATTAATTTACCATTATTAATCCGCTTATTAGCATCTTGTCAATAATGCTGATTTTGTTATCTGATATTAAATTTCTGTCCCTCATTGACGCAATCGTTTTTTTCAATTTACTTCCCTCTAAAAATAATGTTTTATCTTCGTAAAAAATTTCAAATAATAATACAAAATGATAAATTTGAGTTTTGAATTTTGAAGAAAATACCTAACGGAATTGCATTTATTAGGATCAATAATAAATAAAATTTACTGATACTTAATAATAAAATAGCGATTGGCATAAAAATATCTGGGATTTATGTATTTAAATATACCATATATAAAAATTATGAATAAAGTAAATAATTAATTTCAAAAATATTTTTAAACATATATTTGTGTCCTTCATATAAGGGTTACATGTTCAAAAAAGTCATGATGTTTTACTTCTATGCAATTTTTGATATAAATTGTTATTCTGTTTATTTATAAGCTTATTTTACACGTTTTTAATTTTATAATTGATCATACCAGATTAATTTGTCGAACTAAATATAAAGAAGATCACTTTTAAAGACAAATACATTAATAAAGTTTGTAAATGCTTACATTTTAGTGGATAAATATTTTAAAATATATAAGATAAAAATCCTTAGATTAACATGTGAAATATAAAAGCAGCATTAATATATGTCGTGAACAAAAGACTTAAAAATATGTAGAGTTTGAATTAATTCATTCAGATAAATGTGGTAAAAAAAATAAGTGGTGGCAATTTCAAAACTACAAAAAAAGTGCTATATATGCCTGCTTTTTTGCTGTTTTATGTGATTTAATTATTTCACTGTTAAATTAGGATATTTTTTACCATAAAATGTATGATTTTACCTATATTCTGTAACTTAAATGTTTTAACACTAATAGGATTATTACGTATTTTTCACTGCTTGGTTATTATCTAGTCTTAAAATTCAATATTTAAATACATGGGACAATAGCCAAAAAATTTTTGTGGTGGTACGTTTTCCCCATTATATGCATTCTGATGCTTGTTTAGTATGTATTAAAATTCTAACAATAGAAAAAAAATTCTGGCTGTTAAAGTCGACAATTATAATTTATATCTTGCTTTTCACAAACTTTTACAATAAAAAATCATGTCATTTTTGAAATTATTGTAAAACATGGTTTTTATGCACTATTTCTTTTATACTAGAAATGTATTTTTTGTAAATTAAACGTATTCATAAGATTTTAAACCAATAAATTTTAATTATAAAGGTTTTCGAAATTAAATTAAACATATAAATACCAACTTTGCACATAAATCATTTACTTTTTTATGGGATAAAAATTTTACCTATAGAAAAAAAATTTTCCTATCGTCAATTTTTTTTATATCATAAAGCTCAATCTGGTTTCTTGAAAATTAGAGCATAACTTTTTTCTATTTATAATATTATAAATGAAAAAAATATATAAGCAAACTATTTTGTATCCAAAAATTACATTTTTTCAGAGGTAACATAAAATATGCACGGTTTATAATCAAGACTTTTAAATTAGATAGAAAGTAAAAAGTCATTTTTTTGTGATTTCTGTGAATATAAAATTTAATGTTGAAAATACCCTTATCGAATCTTAAATTTTAGGTTTAACTGTAATTTCAAGTTTTAATATTTTTTTTAAGTTTTAATATTTTTTTTAAGTTTTAAATGTTGTTTGCTTTTAATGATATGCTGTTCATAGATAAGCGAAAATCAAAATAAAAAATATTGCATGCTATTTTCTATGTTTAATTTAAGCGAAATACATCTTTGTATTATTAAAAAAATGTTATAAAATATTAATTTGAGGCAAAAATATATAACTAATTGAATTCAATCAAAAAATATTTGACTATGCCAATATTTTTTTTAAATTATAAAATAAAATTCAAATAGAAAGATGATCAATAAATACGTACATACATTTGAGATGTGATCATTTTATTTAATAGCATTCATATAAATGCCAAAAAAGTCTTAAACATATCTATTTTTTCTAGGCGAACGCTTACAATGTGTAATGCTAGCCTTTCTTAGATAATACCCAAATTTATTTAAAAATTAAGTATCTAGAAGTAGCTTAAAATCAGAACAACGTTTAAATCTCAAATTTATATTTCCTCTATATTTTTGATGAATTCATTGAAATACTGTATAT
Source organism: Rhyacophila brunnea (assembly GCF_057557595.1). Taxonomy (NCBI): domain Eukaryota; kingdom Metazoa; phylum Arthropoda; class Insecta; order Trichoptera; family Rhyacophilidae; genus Rhyacophila; species Rhyacophila brunnea. The sequence continues at coordinate 1,833,360 of NW_028233069.1, read as the reverse complement.
ATTTTGAGATTTTTCCATAAAATTTTGCTTTTTAAATTACGTTTTAATCTTTTCCTCTTATATTCAGAGAATATGGAATATAATGCTGTATAATACGATTTAACAATCAATTTTTAGCACAATACATTTTTTATGAATATATTATGTAAATTGACTTATTTGGGAGCTTAATAAATATTTTTATAATGTAATTAAATAACGGAATTTCTAAGCATTTTGATTATGTTTAAATCTGTGCGTCTATTTTGGATTTTCTGCACATTATCCTATCATATTTAAGAGAATACTTAATAGATTGCAGCAGCAATAAAGAAAATTTTCTATGTATAAAGCATGCTTAAATTATAAATCTGTCGCAATATTATGTGCTTATTATAAGAAATGAAAAGAATCAAAAGAAGAATTCGTTAGAAAATTTCTAAACAAAACGCATATTAAAAATCAAATTATGTAATTTTGTCATCTTTGATACATTTTAAATGCACCAAGTAATTTTTTTTTTATCTGAGAATCGGAATTTCTCCCAGATGATTTATTTATAAATAGCAGAATGAATAATATATCAATATGGGTTTAAAATATCAGTTTATTGTATTTAAAAAATAATAAAATAAATTAGTTTCAGGTGTAAAGCAGAATAACGTGTTCGCTGGAAATATATAAGAGACGCAAAGATTCTTGGTTGTCTTTTTAGAAAAATAACAAAACAAAAGTTTGTTTTTATATATTATTTTATTATTTAATAGACTTTTGGATTGCGATTTTTGTATATACCATATTAGATACAACATCGCTACAGTTGAAGAATATTTTTAAGATTAAAACGTTTCATCTGAATTTATTGAGTTCACTTTAAGCTGTGATCTAATCGACAAAAAGACCGTAACAATACCTAATGGATCGACAAATAAAGCAATTATATAATAGATAAACTACGGATTATGTGACATCGTGATCTTTTAATGATTTTTAACGAACAGAAAGCGAGAAATATGCTTTTACTTAAATCAATGAATATGATTTTCTTTTTTATGGTTTTAAATGTAGTTTATAAGAAATTTCTTGTTGTTAAACACATATGCATATAAAATGAATACTTTGATTATATTAACACAGGTGTTTATGTGTTTGAGCTTTAATTAGTCGTAAAAATATAGAACTGGCATGCTTTTTATCTTTAAATAAGATTTTAAGGTAAATATATACCATATATGATTTTTTAAAAGATTCTTTTCATTATTAACGTATACATAAAGTCCCAAAATTGTAATAAAGAGCTACTAACTTTTATTTTTAATAAAATTATTATATTTATAGATGTAGGACAATAAGGTTATCTCTTTTAGGAAAATTACAGAAAGATCACCTACAATGGTTAACAACTAAATAAATAACCTGCTGATAATGAGGAATAAGTTGATTCTTTTATCTGTAATATATCTACTTGGGATCATTGCTTTATTTTTGATTGGCGCTTTTTTAGCAATAAAATCTGTAATTAATATCAACTTAACCTTTTTTTAGAAAAAACTGATTTCATTGTATTATACATCCGTTAAATAATAGTATTGAAATATATTATTGGGTATATTTAGCATAAATTGATTTTTTGACAAATATGTAAAATATTTTCAGTTTTATGAGATCTTCATTAGAAAAGCCATATTTTATTGGTTTTATTTATTCATGGATTGGCTTATTTATAGTTATACAATCTTGTTCAGCAAAACTTCAGAATGCTCTTTAGAACAGGTGTGGCTGATACTTCATTCCACCACATCGTCTTTACAATATTCCTCGATCCATTCTCTTCTTTCTGAACTTATATGTTCAAATGTCTTCTGCAATCCTATTGTTTGTGTGTATACTTCTGCTTCAGTTGTAATTCCTAACTCTCTAATATACGACTTATGGTATTTTGTAACTACACTAACCCTATTTATGACAAATTGATGAAATAGTATACACATGTAACTGAAAATTTATATCAGATGATTATAGGTTCGATAAAGTTTAATTTTTTTTTACATTAACAAAAAGGTATTTAGATCCGCTTAGTTACGAATAAAACAGCAGACATGTTGAATGATCGATGGTAGAGAAAAACAACATTATTTCAAGCGCATTCAATTGTGTTACAAATAATGCTTGATATAGTCCTCAATACAGGTGCAATAATTTGGTGTGATGATAGTCAGTGTATTGTATTCAATAAATCCGATCTTAACTTTTTTTCTAATTATTTTAATTTTTTTTTATACGTACGTTCAAATGTATAGTTGGGAAAATATTTAAATCTAAATAAAGGGTTCATAATCAAAAAATTTAGAAATTATTATGATTTTCATATGCTTATTTAATAATTGTTGTACGAATGTTTTCTCTTACACAAATATTTGGTTAATTTAAAATATTTTTAAATTTCTCCAACTCCATTTCATACAATATTTCATCTTCTCTAAGGGGGGCCCTATGTCTACAATCCATACAACCATCTAAAACTTCTTCGCAATTAGCACCTCTGTTAAATATTACCCTGATTTTTTCGACCTCATTCTCTTCGAAAAGATCTATTCCTATCATACTTGCATATCCGAATTCTTTTGTTTGTATGTTTTCCTCTACGAAATAATTGAGAATGTTAAATATGGTATATATTCTTGATTCTTTTGTGAAATATATGTTTGTGAGTACATTCAAGTCTTCTTTATGGGAATTAACTACATTTTTGTCTGTATAATTATTTTTCTGTGAATTTTCATTGTTAAGGGTATTCTTTGCTTTTTGTATATTATCGATGCTTACACTATCTTGCATTTCAAGATCCAAATTTGTTGAATCATTCAATTTTTTGTTAGTATAATTATTTTTCTGTGAATTTTCATTGTTAAGGGTATCCTTTGCTTTTTGTATATTATCGATGCTTATACTGTCTTTCATTTCAAGATCCAAATTTGTTGAATCATTCAATTTTTTGTCAGTATAATTATTTTTCTGTGAAATTTTATTGTTAAGGGTATCCTTTGCTTTTTGTATATTATCGATGCTTATACTGTCTTTCATTTCAAGATCCAAATTTGTTGAATCGTTCAATATATCGTCAAGTATTTTTCTCATAAGATGTTTTGACATTGCTTTACTGATCTTGACCTTTTCTATTTTGGATTTTCCGTATTCATTAGCGATAATGAAAGTGTAAATTCTTTTAATAAGAATGTATAGCTCAACAATCTTATCATTACCTACAATATTTCTTATTGCATTGTTGTTGTGTACGAGATCGTATTTAAGGTTATCGTATACTTCGCTGACTCTGTTGTAAGTCATCTCTTTGTCCTTTATTACCTTGTTTTTAAGCATCCACCATCTGTATCTTATACTTTGAAGTTCATTTGTATTTTTTTCATTTTTAGTATCACCTACCCAATAAGTTGTATAGTTTACTTGATTATTCTTTTCATTTTCTTTTGATTCTGCACAAATTATGCTTTTATTGTCCGAACTAATAGTGTTTTCTAGACATAAATTACACATTATTTCCATAAATGATTTTTCCTGTTCTTCTGTTTTATATTTGTCAAATTCTTCTTTTAAAGAATCGCGTGATTCTTCTATAAATCCATTAGCATGAAAAGTATCGTCCAATAAATTCTTATTTATTTCCACGTGTGTGTTTTTCGTCTTATCAATATTTATTTCGCGATATAATACATCCATGCATTCTATTCCTTTGTGCTCAATATCCTTTTTCTTTTCACCTACTTTTTTAGCGAAGGTTAGTGAGTCAACGAAATGAGTAGCGGATTCGATAACTCTTGATTCACTCGAGCTATAAACCTTAATTTTACTGAGTAAATGTGAATTTTTATCTGTAAGAGAATATCTTAAAGACTCACCAATTTCTTTACTTTGGTGTTTTCCTGTATGTGTAAGAACACCACCCCATTTTAGTATGATTTCGGTAGTACCTTTAACCGATTTTATTTGCATTTTCATTCCTTTTTTGTCTATAGTAGACTCGAGGATGTGTATAATTTCCAGAATTCCACTCATTGCTTTATCGTTTTGCCCGATATTTTTTTCTTTATCAATTTTAGCATTGGATTTATAGCTGAGGGTTGAGGTGTAGGCATTACAAACAGAATCTTGATCTTGCAAATTGATTTTTATCTTTACATCGCCGTTTTCAGCCATATTTTTAAGATTGCAACTTTCAATAAACGCGTAAACATTATTTTCTTTATTTTTTTGAATATTACCATTTTTCATTTTATTATAAATTCGCCTAAACATTTCACATACCTTATCAAATCCGTTTTTTATAACGATTTCGCTATCTTCAAGATCGAAAACATCTTTAACTTTAACTTTAATCTTTTGTTTGGGGGTTCTATCACCGTGTCTGTAAATTCTTACCATTTTTTTATATTTTCTTGTATCGTTGTTGTAATCGATGCAGTCATTTATGATTCGGCCGAACTCTTTTTTTAATGAACTTACACACATGTCGTAATACGTGTTTCCGGTTTTTACGAATGACCATCCGTTAACGTCTATAACAAACGATACCTTTTTATTATTATTTGTATAGTTTGGGGCTTTTATGTTGATATCGGAATTTAATTTTTCTTTTGATTCCTGTTTTACTGAATCTTTATCATGGTTTAAATTTTCAGTATTGTTTTTGTTATTTAGTAATTTTTTAGATTCTGTATGATTATCGAGATCCATAGAAAAGGTTTTATCTGCAGATTCCTCGAAAACATCATCCAATTCTTTTACCTTAATAATACCATTAAAAACAATATTATTTTTGCTTTCATTGAGAAAATCACTGCCTGTTTCATTGGAAATATTAATGTCTCGTTCTTTATAAATATCATTTTCACCTTTTTTAAGGAAATTACTCTTTTTTTCATCGGAAACGGCATGATTAACGTCTCTAATAATATTTCTATTACTTTCATTTTTGTGATCTTTATCGCTTATATTAATTATATTATTTTTGATCTCATTAGAAATAGCATGATTTCCTTCACTAGAAATATTGCACTTTCTTTCATTATTTATATCATTTTTGCCTTCATTAAAAATAGAATGATTTCCTTCATTGATGACATTGCTCTTTCTTACATTATTTATATCATTTTTGCCTTCATTAAAAATAGAATGATTTCCTTCATTGATGACATTGCTCTTTCTTTCATTATTTATATCATTTTTACTTTCATTAGAAATAGCATTTTTACATTCACTAGAAATATTGCTAGTACTTTCATTTTTATGCTCTTTATCACTTTTATTTTGAATATCATTTTCATCTGACCCTACGATACTTCTCAAAATATCGAATCCACATATATTTTGTTTCAACGCCATACATATTCTCCATCCATACACATATTCTTCTTCCGTCAACAAAACAGCATCACGTTTTTCCTTTCCTCGAAAATCGCGTTCAACAATACCGTCAACAGTTGGTGACTTACGAGATTCCGAGTATGAAGTGTACATTCCTAGTGAATACACTTTTATATCCGTATCGGATGGATAAAACTTCTGGTAGATAAAGCTTCCATTTCGACGTACACCGTTTGAAGACGATATAATTTCACTACTTTTGTTTTCTTTTTTTCGAAATAGTTTTCGTATGGTGCCGTTCGGATAATATATGTATATGTTGTGGTCTTCTGCGTCTATTGGTTTTTCTATAAATGGTTTGTATATTCTTTTGTTTTTTATTTCGATATAATCGGGATGTTCTTTGAATTCTAAATCGGTGTTTATTTCGTCGATTTTCATGAAATCGGAGTTGAAACGTGTTGAAAGATATTTTTTGAGATTGTTACTAAGAACACCGTTTCTATAACTATTTTCATTTTGTGTTGTATAGATTTTAGAATTAATCGTGCTTTCTTTTGTGCTAGTATTATTGTATAATTTCTCTTTTTGACTATTACTATGAATTCCACTTCCTGGATATTTACTGTTTTGGTGATCATTGCTATCAATACTAGAATTATTCGTTGAAATAGTGTTTTTTGGCGGGAAAGTATCCTGAAGTTCATTATTAGAATTATCATTACAATCAATATTAGAATTATTCGTTGAAATAGTGTTTTTTGGAGGGAAAGTATCTTGAAGTTCATTATTAGAATATTCATTGCTATCAATATTAGAATTATTCGTTGAAATAGTGTCTTTCTTAGCACGAATATCTTGGAATTCATCATTAAAAATGCTATTATTGTGGATATGAGAATTGAAATCATGAGAATTAATGTCTCTGTTGACAACAACATATTCAGGAACAGGAATTTCTAAACACTCTAATATTTTATAAATGACTCTTCTATCCAAAAGCGCATACTGTAAAAACAAATCATTTACACACTTTATCTTATGTAAATCAGCATACTCACATACTTTCGAAAACGGAAGATTTTTGTGGTAAAAACTTACCAATATATCAACGCGTGGCCATTCTGTTATATCGAGATCTGTTATTGTTTCTGGTGGTATTACAATACATGTATGGGTACGGGAAAGTCTTTCTATCAATTTTTGAACATGTGGTCGATTCAATTTTGGTGGCATAATGCAAAATCCGATGATCATTTTATATATTGCTTGTTTTAAAATTTTAGACTAAAACTTGTGTTTTTTTTTGTGAGGGATCAATAAAATTAAAGTATTCATGCTAATTGCTCATTTTGATAAATAATTTATTATCTTTTAAGTTGCATAAAATTCAAAACCTAGTATTGAAAATATTGATGATTTTGTGAAACAAATTCGAACTTATAAAAAAATATTAGATTCAATCAAAAAAAAGATTGGCCCAAGCTGGTTTTAGGTTGGTTTGTAATTAATAATGATTTTAAAAAAAGTTTAAAAATCTATTAATTTTAATATATATGGCTAAATTTAAATATTAACTAAAGTATTTTCAATTTTATTTTGATGTAAACAACAAAACATTTTTATAAATAAATTTAAAGTAAAATTTTAAAGGTGTATTGGCACATATATAAACCGAATGATTATGTTAAATTTTACTATACTAAAAATAATTTTATAAAAGTACGACCGTTTATTATCATAAAAAAGCCTTATTTCTGGTTGAAACTTGAAACAATATCTAATTTGTAATTTTTTAAATCTTTATCTACATTTTTTCAATTTATTTAAAAATATGTTCGTTTTCGAATATTTTAAAGTTTTTATATGCGGACTATGGATGTTTGGTTTTTATTATACTATGTTTTTTATATTATATTCATATTCTAATGTGAAGTTTTAAATTCAACCTATTTAACCATATATTCACTCCTTATTGAATAAATTTCTAAAAATTTAGAAGTGTAACAATTCAAATAGAGCAATAATGCAAGAACTTCGGTAAATAATAAACTGAAAACCTTCATATACCCTTTTTAAATATTTATACGAACATAATTATTTATTTATTTTCTATTTTGCTATATGAAGTTGCAGTAACTTACATATAGAAAAAATAGATGCTTCAATAGACTAACATAAATTAAACTTTATCTGGATATGCTTAACTTTAAAAATACCTTAATATCATGTATTTTCATTTTCTTATAGTTCTAAATTTTAGGAGAATATCGCCATTTATCTTAATTTGCGGTAAAAAAAACACAAAATTCATTATACTCGAAATTTGTGGTTTAATTTGTAGTAAGTAATCATAATTTATCTATATCTGGCTTTAAAAATTATAATCTATTTTCATGATTAAAAGGTTTTTCCACATTTAAATTTGAATTTAAGAAAAATACCACACGTCCAGTAGCTCAATCCAATGTTATTTTATTTATTATGTTTTTTACAACATGTACGTACCATGCATAGAAATCACAAGTCTTATGTTATTCTGCTTCTATAAGCTTTGATTTTTGATTTTTCTAATTAAATGTTATTTTCCGGTCCACTTCTTATTTATTTTTTGTATTTATGGAAAGCTTTAATTGTGAAAAAAAATTATAAAGTATTTTTAGATTCAAAAATTATAAGCAATAGGGTAGGATAACTATTTTGTGTATTTATACATATAAAAACGCAACAATAATATTGTTTTTATGAATAAATCGAAAAAAATGATCTAACAATTTAAAGTATTTATGAATAGATTGTTTTTATCATATGTTATTCTCTTCATTAATTTAGTATGTTCTTTCTGTATTTAATAATATAGTTTTTAGTTCTTGTCCTAGGATTAAGAAAGGCTTTTTTACTGATAAGTCTCTAAAAATGCAGGTTTATTATACAGTATTTGGTATATAAATAGATGGAAAACGGTTTTAATATTGATGGAATCAAGGATTTATACCACAATATTATGGCAGAATATAAGTGTAAAATCAAAAATAACCCCATAAATAAACCATTTTTCGATGTACAGATGAAAGAAAATAGTATGAAACGGCTTTTATCACACCACACTAATCGAGTCTCTCATTCTGGTAACAATTGAGCCATACCAATAATTTCTGTATTTTTGTATTCTAATCTGAAATCTTCTCAAGTCGATTCTGCATAAATATCAAGTTTATATTTTTTTATGGCTTTTTATTTACGTGATTAATCTTACTAGATTTTTTTTGCTATTTTTTGCAGCTAGTTGGCATAAATTAAATTGTTTTTATTTTTCTTATCATTGCGTGGGGAATTTTTACCTTAAAAAATTAGATTAAAGATTTTAGTTTGAAAATTTCCTTTACTAAATCATAACCACTATTTTTTAGTTTCAATCAGATGTTTGCGCCTAATAACAATTCACCACATAAATTCTGTTCCAATTAAATGTTTTTTTAAATTTTAGATCGTTGGGATGTTATTTAACTATACTTAAATATTGAAATTCTTTGTAAGCCATAGAATATAGAACTCATCATAATTACAGATCTTATAGCAGGCAAAGAAAAAAATAATAAAATTTGATAAAGCTTAATATGTGTTTTTTTGTTCTATAATTTACTTTTTACGTGTTAAATGACGATTAATAAAATGGTAAAAAATTGCTAATGTTCCACAAAAAAAGAGTTTATCATTATATTTTACTATTTACTATCTAAATTGGATTTAAAGGGTAAAGGTATTCAAGAGTTCAATGTTCACATATTTCTCTTATGAAATTTGTGATTTTTATTGTAAAAAAATGTAGGTAATAATGCTTTTAAAAATACATATTGCTGAATTTATAAACCCTTAGGTTGCTCCCCGCTTTAAAAATTCATGAAAATAAAACCGCCTAATTAACCTGCACAATGAATTCTTTTGTGGTGTGTTATTTAAGAATAGAGGGTTTATATTTTTTTTATGAAATAAATAGAATCCATACGAAATTATTATATGTCTTACGCTTTGTAAAATAATCTATTTTAATTATAGATTCCAATAAAAGAAATTTTATATATGCCCTGATTGGATTTCTGATAAGATTGATTTTTAGATTCTTATAAATGGAATATCATCTCTAAATTAAAGTAACTTTTGCTAATATTTATATGTTCTTGCAATTTTTAATTCTTACACATATTTTGCATTTATTGAGTTTTATTTGTGATCTTTAATGACCTATCTGAAGATTTAACACGTTATGACATATTAATTTTGCTTTATCTGTGTAAATAATAGAATTCTGATGTGTTCTGTCTTTTCATACTTATAATATTTTATAAATCTTTTTTTTCATCTAAGGACTTATAAAATAAAAAATATGTGGTTTATAAACTTGATTTTTAGCTTTAGGTTGAATTTTTTTGCTTCAAGAATACAATTATCATCTTTCGTGAGCTCAACCACTAATAATAAAACATTTCTGTTCTTTTCCTAAAGAAAAATGCCGAAACTTTGCTTAATTTCTGTTGTGTTTTTTTATATGGTTAAATTTTTTTAAGAATAATCATTTCCATATAAATTCTACCCATATCAATAAAAAAATGGGTAATTTATTTTTAATAAGTATATAAATTGTATAAAACTTACATTTTAATTTATAAATTTATTTTTAACTTCACACTAGGATATTATTTTCATTAGAAAACCGAGAATCTTTTTTAATTGAATTAGTCAAACTTAATTTTAAACTAATACCCATCTTTAAAATATTTACATTCATATTAAATCATGGTTCGTGCCATTGGTTTATTTCAATTGAAAAATTCCATTCATCACAAAGTTTTTGATTTAATTAATGCAAAAGTGATCTACACAATTATATATAGAAATATTTAAATTCTTAATATGAATTTACATCTTTTTACTTTTTTCAACTCTAATTATTTTACATATTTTGTTTCTATTTCAACTTCTGGTGAAATTCTTAAAAAAAAATCACCGAGCCAAAGACTCTTTAAAATTGAAAATCACAGATGTGATGATGCAATATTTGAAAGCGATAAAGAATTATTTCCAATTTGTGCTAGTGGTGGTGGTATTTCTATAGGTATTAATACAAAAACAAGTGTAAAAACTGATATTTTAGAGAGGGAAACAATATATGCCGAGAAAAGGGGAATAGATAGTGAGTGGATTGAATAAATATCTTGCTAATCTCAAATCTATTTTTAAAAAAAAATTCATTAACTAGAATTTAAACTAAATGGGCATGTTATTAAACTTTTTTTTTCTGAAAATTTCATATGCTATTTTTGTTTTAATTTTATGTGATCCGTGTTTCAGCGAATAAATTAATTAATTATTACGCTTAACAGCCTGATAGATATATTAAAAAAAGAATATGATAAGTAAGGCTAAATTGTGATAATACTGGAAAAAACAATAAATAAATAAATGAGGCATAAAATAAAAATCAATAAAACCTTCGACATGCGATGTGGGAATTCCTTGCAGAATATTATAGTCTGGATAACTAGTTCTAAGTATTCTAATGAGAGATACACAAAAGTGCTATAAATTTCTGCTCAATTAAAAAATAAAAAAGTTTAATTTGTTTATGTGTATTAACGGACAATGATTATATAGTGTGCGAATAACCCATTTTATATTTGCAGATATTGCGACAATTTTAGGTAGCAATTGTGGTAATTACGAGATTTCTTATTTTTTCATCTCATGTTTGTATAGATTTAGTTATGTTGCTAATTAAACATTCGAATGTCCCTAAAATTAAACAATAAATTATATCTGGATTTTACCAAAATAAACAAAAAACCTTTTAAATATCTATGATATGCCTATAATTTTGTAGTTTTTCTTTTAAAGAACATATATTGCACAATTCTGGTACAATTATAAATTTATATACTTAAAAAGCTTTTATTTATGCTATCTAGGGATAAATCAAACTTTATAAGAACATAATATCAGACAGCAAAATATTATTGATTGACTCAAATTTCTATTATTTTATTCCCCTATAGCTTTTCATATTTTGTATTTTTTTTATATATTAACATAATTAAGTTTTTTGAATAGCGTATTTTTATGGTGTTTTTTTATCTTTTTGCTGATTGTGATTTACATTAATCTCTTAATGATTCAGTAATAATTAATGATTCATTTACGATTGATCCACTTTGATAAAAAAATATAAGAAAGCTCATAAAATTATGCCTTTAGATAATTTAAGCTTGTGTTAAAAGCAGAAAATTTTTGTTGCATACAAGTAAATACAAATTTATTTGTCCTATAATTTTAAGAAAGAAAACACAATTTTGTCTTATTTCATATCTAATATAAAAATAAATATTGTAGTTGAATTCACATGAAGTAAAAATTACACACAAGTAGTGATATTATTCATCTTAATGATTTAAAACCATGAAGCATATGTTCTTTATTTTTAACTAAATATATAGAATTATGTCAATTTTATTTTAGCGTAAATATTTGTGAAAAATATCCCTCTGATGTCCTAATCATTAAGTTCACATATTATTTTGATCGATTCGGTTAGATTTTTTCAATATTTTAGGTTATATCCTTAGTTATCATTATGATTATATATTTATGTTTATATCTTTGGCATTGTAAAACAAACATATAATCACCAAAATTTTTATATGCAATTATTTATTTTAAGCTAACTAAATATGAAAAAAACACGAATGCTCTTTTATGTATTAAAATATATATATCAATTCATATTTTATTTATGATTTGTTCTTTTAGCAATTTATTTTGGTAAAGATAAATAAAGTCTTGTATTTATATTTTTATACAATAATTCCTGTTGCCTATTTGAATCATTTTAAGTACTTATTTAAAACGTTTAACTTTGTTATTTAATGAGCATTTTCGAATTTTGAACTGTAAAATCTTACCATTATTCTATATTTTGTTAACTATTTTAACAATAATTATTCGAATCTACAAATTTTTGTTTGCCTTTTTGTGTATAATTGTTTTTATATAATTTTCACAGTTAAAATACAAAATAAAAAAAGAGTGAGAGCTAAAAGTAATATCTAATGTAATATAAAAAAAAATATTATTTCTTGTGTATGTGTGAGTCAAAGTATAAACTTAAGAAAGAGTTGATTCTAGAAGAAAAACATGAGAAAATTGCTAGAAATAAAAAAGTATTACCATTTATACACTTTTTTAGAATAATATTTGCCTCTTTTACGGATTTTTGTATGAACTATAATAAGCAAGATCATAATAATAAATATTTTCAATAAACTTTGTATAACAATTCTTAGTTATTATTATAAATTTGTAAAGCTTTTTAGTACAAATTAAGAATGACATAAGTGGTGGAATCTGAATTTGAAGGAATAAAATACAATTAGGAGCACAAAGCAAAATAATAATGGGGTTTCTGGTAGTGTAAGTAGCTCTAATGATATAATCTTTCTTTTATCTGTTTAAGTTACAAAATTAAAGGAAGAAATGGTATTTTGACGCATAATAGATGTTTTATCGATGATTTTTACGTTTTACAGAAAGAATGCTTTTTAATTTAAGTCAAATCATACAGTTAATTACTCAGAAACTATAAAAATTCGCATGATGTTGTAAATATTAGTTTATAGAAGAAACGTGGAGCATATTTAAGAGACGGGTAACTGTGCACACTGGAACCAAGGAATATATTCCAATATTTAGTGTTTTATAATAAAAAGTGATACAAAATAAATCTATTCAACCTTTGATTTGTTTTTTTATCTTTGTGTTTTTTTTAAATTAATATAAAGTTATAAGTATAAAATTGATTTGTATAGACAAAAAAATATCACCAAAGTCTCTTGAGTCTAATAATTATTTTTGTATCATGATTGTATTTTTTTTTGTTTTTCTAACGATTAAAATTGCTTCTGAAACAAGATTAATATAATATTGCGTCCAAGTTTACCTATTTTAATCTATAATTATATACTATGAAAGAAATTAAGTTAAGAGGCTATTATTTTTATCGTATCTAATGAAAATAAGACTCTAGATCTCGAAGATAATAAAAAAATTTTAATATGAATTATTTTTTCAGCTATAATAATTTTTCTTAGACAAAAATAACCTATAAAAATGTTTTAATAAAAAAAAGTGGTTCTTATCGTTTCTGTGCGTAAATAAATAAATAATATTCACAATTTTGTGTCAGCTAATCATAAAATATTTTTATTTTAGCTATTAAATTGTATTTACCTGCAATATATAATTTGTTGGTATTTTTTTATTAAATGAGATCTTTAAAAATTTTCATTGGTAAAATTCCAGGCTTTAATATTTATTCCGAGCAAATTAATTGCACGAATTTCTTTATAACATAAATATAAAAGTCAAAAACATATATCGGCTGTTGATTTCGGCACGCTTTATTATATCTGACAACAGAAGAAGCCGATCTAACCGTTTATAAATCTCTAGACTGCCGGTCAATCTCTATAAATATGATTTTATTATGGTTAAAAATGATTATTACCATAATAAATTGATAATTTGAAGAATCTTTATTGTTCTTCGAATGGTTTCGCATGCCATCGCAAGTAATAATATTTCTCCTACACCAGAATGAGTTCAAATTTGTTTTTTTCGTATACTTTCATACTTTAAAATACTAGAAAAGGCACAGAAAACACAATATAGAAATTCGATTGTTGTTCCAATCTATACACTTGGCAGAAAAAAATGTTCTATTTCATTGGTTTTTAAGCCTCGATGAGTCATGAAATTTATAATTAAAAATACGCTTTATTGTCCTCTATTATATTTTAGAATAAGTCGGTTAAACATTTTAGGTTATATAGAGTATATTTTAAAGAATTTTTAAAAAATTTGAACTTGAAATCAACGAATTTTTGTATTATTAAATACAGCATCATTAATAGACAAAAAATAGATTAAAAAATATATCTATTATTTTTTATTTATGGGTTAAGTTTCTTTTTACAAATTCCATCTATTGAGACGTAGTCAGCGCATTTGGAACACTGCAAAAATTCTTGATATAAAAGATATATAATGTTTCTTTATCTTAAGCAAGCGAAATCTATATCGAACAGCCCCTAATATATTGATAAATATGGTTGGTTAAAATATGACTCAAATGCTATTTTTTAAAAAAATTAGGCTGAGTTTTATGAACTTTAGAAACCAATAGGTCAAAATTTTATTAAATTTAATATACGAGCTACATATTTAAAAATGTGTTTGGCATAATATATGTTGCTTTAAAAAAGTTCGAATAATTTTAGATCAATATTTGATTGCAAAAAATATATTTATTCAAGTTGAATTGGTTCGCAAAAAAATTGCAACAAATAATAGCGTGCATGATCTAGATTTAATTTTTATAACTTCCCGACTTTTATAATTTTGAGGCGCGTGTACTTAGCATAATTATCGTTTATAAGGTGGCTTTTTTATTGCTATGTAACATAATAGCATATATTATTTTGATTGTGTATATCATACTTTTGCAGTCTCTTCATAATCACTCAAGTAAATTCTTCACATAATCAAATTTTATCTTTATCAAGAAATAAAATTTTTATAACAAATTATATAGATAATGAAATTTGTTATATAAATCTAGAATCTACTAAATTATAATATAAAAAAGTGGCATTTATATAAATTCTACGAAATAAATATTATAAAACTCATAAATTTACCATAAGTTTGATTTTAAACGCGTAAAAAATACTTTTTGCACATAATATTGACTCAAGATTTTAGTTTAATTGGTAAAATTTATCTGATGAAAATGGGTAAGCTTTTATTAAATATACAAAAGTTAAAATTTTGATGTACATTCAAAATTTTGGTAAGCTCATGTAATTTGTGTGCACACGAAAGATACTTTTCATTAATGTATATATGTAGCCATAAGAATAAAAATTTTGTTTTGTAAAACACTAATTTGTAGGCCGTATACTATTTCAATTAAAAAAATGAATAAAAATTTAACAAAATAAAGATAAAAAAATAAAAAAACTCTTTATATCGGTAATATTGTCATAGAAGACACATTAAGTATTATCATCATTAATCTACTCAAATTAGTTGTCTTTTTTGAATCTTAAAGACACAAGCTTATTTATTAATACACATATGCTACGTAAATAAAATGTTTTGGATACCATTCAAGGTGTGTATATTTTAGATTTTTGAAACATACTCAGTACATTAAAAAAAACAATAAAAGCAAGGCTCTTTTCAAAGCGATATTTCTCAATTAACACATATTATCTTAAAAAACGAGGTTAGTATTTTTTTCAATATTAAATAAAACAAGAGAAAAATTCGGAAAAAATAATCAATTCGTACGGACTGTTTCCTTAAAAACTTTCAACGCCAGAAAGTCTAAAAAAAATGTATTAAAGCGAATTTAAAACACGTACATTAATTTGATTTCTTTTTAATTAAGCAAGTTATTTGAATTAAAAAGATATATTGGCGTTTTTAATTTCCATATGGGGTCATTAATTTTTCATGGTTTGCACCTAATTTTCTTATTTATCACCATCATTAAATTATTACATGCCTAAATATCCAACAGTATCTTTTTTTTGATTTCCATTGTTTAAGTTTGTGCATTTTAATTATTCATTTAATTTCTTTACTCTTCGTTTATGCAATGATTCTAGGCTATATTATATGTTTATCTGTTATTTAATCAAATATTTTTTTTTACCATTCGTTCATGTAATGATTTTAACCTGTTTTTTATTTTTTAACTGCTAATTTTATATTAATTCTTAAATTTAACGTAAAACCTTTCATACTAAGAATTTTTCATATT
Source organism: Rhyacophila brunnea (assembly GCF_057557595.1). Classification (NCBI taxonomy): domain Eukaryota; kingdom Metazoa; phylum Arthropoda; class Insecta; order Trichoptera; family Rhyacophilidae; genus Rhyacophila; species Rhyacophila brunnea. Next base: position 1,817,123 of record NW_028233069.1, on the reverse strand, counting down.
AATACTCTATTTTGGTAAAAATTTTAAGATTGAACTTAATATGCATGTAAAACTTGATAAGATTTTAATTTTTTGGCAACATTAGCCATAAATATAATCTAATGGGACTTATTGATCATGTTTCTTCTTATATTTTTTTAACAATGAGTATATTTTCTGTCATTACTTCCAATTTCATCATAAAATACCTTTAAAATCGTGAACATTTATTTTTTTATAAATTACTTTATTTTTAGTCGCTTATTGTATTAGTTATTTTAACTCTTTTATATCTTTGTTTTTCAGAACTTTTTTTTTCATTATTAGCACGGAATTTTTAGAAATATTATGCTAAACTGAAAATTCTTATAAATTTCATTACCATGTGGTCGGGGTATATGAACTATAAATTTCATTTTATATTGGAGAAATTTCGCATATAAGAAGTCTGTTCAAGTCAAATCTGGTTTAACATTTTATTTAAAGTCGTTAAAACTACATTTAAATTTTTATTTTTTTATTTTTTAGTTCATTAAAATTTTATAATTAACCCGCATAATTTATTAAATCCGATTTAAAATAAACAATATGCTTCAATTTGAAGTGTTTCGAGATAGAAAATATATTTAAAGTATTTTAAAAGTAAATTAACAAACAATTTATGATGGTCTTTTTGTATTTTTAATATCTTTATGATTTTATTCATAGATTAATACACATATAAATTTACCAAAAAAATAAAAAAAAAGGTTTCATGAGGGTAGTGTGATGTCCTTAAATGCCATTACTTATAGTAACATAATCAAAAAGGCGGCTTTAAATGATTAATATTAAGATATTGGGTGTTACCGTCATTATATTATAGTATAATATTTTAAAACTTCATTTTTAAAAATACTATAAAATCTCGTGTAGACCATCTTAAAATAAAATGAAAGTATATAGGAGATATGTAGTATTATTTAGGTGAGTTTTTTGCGTCAAATATTAATATTTTATACACCATAAAAAACGTTATTTCGTAATTTGGGTATCCGAAGTGTGAAAGAAGCGATAAAACTTTATTCTATGTCACGGCAAATATTTTTGGTATTTCAAATATGTTGCTAATTTTATATGCCGTTTATATTTTAGTGTTTATTATTAAAATTCATACTTCGTGTTTTACATCCTCTAATAGTAATTAGACCTAATTTAAAAATTAAACGATGATTTATAATAGGCTCTTAATATCGAAATTATGCGGCGATAAAATCCTATACACTAAAAAAAGATTCAAAAAAACTAGAACGTGCACAATCAATTTTAAAAATAACCAAAAAAAAACATAATTTTACGGGAATTTTTAGCATTGAAAATAATATGACCGATGATTTTGATAAATAAACAATATATTATAGATGTCATTTTTATAGTATATTCCAAATTATAAATCTAAAAGCCGAAATAAGATATATTTATTTAGTAACCGTATAAAAATACTGTATTAGATAGGGTAAATAATTCAATTATCAGAAATATATATTCATACACAACTTTTCACCCAAAAAATTTGATTTGAAAGCCGAATAATATAATTTGTGTGTCGGAAGATAGAACCACATGAATTTGAATTTTTTAAGCCCCCACTTCGGTTGTACAAAACATATTTTCTGTTATATTGACGCACCTAAATTTTTTTAATAGATCCGTCAATAAACATAGTTTTCTTTATAAAATAACACCTTAATTTATATTTTTACATGACAATGCATGAAAAAATGTATACAAGACATTTATTGGAAACCAAAGGCTTGTGTTTTACATCATTTCCTGTTATTCTATCAATACCAAAACCAAAAAAAAAATCTATTTTACACCAAGGAATAGAAGAAGTCTTATTGCACCATTGATATTAATTTTACCGTGACAAATACCCTGTATTTTTTTTATGGTCATTACTCAACTTTATTTTATTTGTATATACTTACAGTTTATCAACACTATTCTTATATTATTAACGAAATTTTGATGTGAAAATATTTGTTAGTGAAAAAAAATTAGCCTAAAATAATTAGGAAAATAAAAATTACACATTTTCGAATTCTGTAAATTCTGAATTAATAAAATTTATAATATTTTTGTATAAATTCAGCAATTAATAGATATTTATAGAGTTGAGATTGTGCACACATTTATATTGGGATGCATCAAATGTGATTTAATCTTTATACACCCTATTGTTTTTTAGTTATGTTATTCTATAAATCAATTTTAGCAGTTTTTTCATTGTTTCTGGCCGTTTATTTGAGTATAAATTCATTTTTTAGAATATAATACGTGCTTAGAAAACTATTTATATTTTTTTTTAAATCACTAGTATTAACGGAATAATTAATCGTGCCTATCATATATGATGTTGTCTGCGGGTGCATAATTATATCAAAAAAATCATTTGTAAATTTTATTGTATAATTTTGCTAATAAAAGGGCTCGCATATATATTATAATGTTAAATATTTATGAAATAGCATTCAGATTTTCAAAATTATAATTTTTGACGACGGAAATTATTAAAATAAGATAAATTAACAGTTTTTAAGGTGTTCGAATTACAATGAATATATTTTAAAGTGATTATGTCTATACATACTAGAAAAATTTATTAATAGAAAAATTTTTAGATATGCCACAATTAAAATATAGTTATTGAATTTAAATATTAATAAATCATGTTATTTACCAATATTATCAAATTGAATAATAATAAATCACGGTCTTTTACAAATAGATTATCTAGCTTGATTATTACTCTTGAATATAAATAATAATAAACAACTGTCTTACATATAATAAGTTATTTACTGATATTATTGAAATTGAATAATGGTAAATGATAGTCTTAGACAAAATAGATTATCTACGAGGATTATTACTCTTGAATTAAATATTAGTAAACATGGTATTTCACAAAATAATCCATTCAATAAATGTTTTTTGAATTTAAATAATAATTAAACATGATCTTTTCACCCGATATGCTTATTTACAGATATTATTCTTAAACTACAGTTATTTAATGAACAAATAACAAGGATAGAATTTAAAACTTTACATTTATTTGGTCGGTTTAAAATCACCAACATTCTAATTTATATAATGGAAATAGATTCTATCCCCTAGAATGATAGAAAAGATAGTAATTAAGAATTTCAAATCTTATACAGCACAGACAACCATCGATTTTCGACCTGGATTTACGTCGATAATTGGGCCGAATGGAAGTGGGAAGTCGAATATTCTTGACTCAGTATGTTTTGTTCTTTGTCACGCAACATCGTTTCTTAGAGTATCCAGGGTTAGTGATTTTATTAGTACTGGATGTGATGAATGCAGTGTAACACTTTTTCTCCGTTTACCAACAAATTTTAATTTAGCTAAACATGATGGAATACACATTTCGAATTTAAAAAAAAATGGCGAGAAATGTAATGGCAGTATCCAAAAGGAAAATGGCAGTGTAATTTACTCAAATGAAAATACAAAAGATTCGGATATTCATTTAAATAATATCGGTGTGAATAATACCGCTTTTAATGGAAATATATCAGTCGAACCATATGTCCACAAGAACTTATCATTCACCCGTACTGTTAATCGTTTAAACAAATGTCATTATCTAATAAATGGGCAAAAAGTATCTAATTTAATATACAAGGAAGTTCTTTTTTCCTGCAACTTAACACCTTCATTTTTTCTTGTTCTTCAAGATGATTTGATGCGATTATCGCTTTCACAGAATCTAACTTCCCTTTTCGAGGATATTTCAGGGAGCTTACATTGTACAGAAAATAAAAAAATAAATGATTTATTTCTAAAACAACAAAAAAAGATTGAATCTAACTCTACAACAGAAAAAGATTCTACCATTATCGATTTGAAAGAAGTTTACACGAATTTAGAAAAAGAATATTTACAATCACAGAGTGTTTATAAGGTGCTTAACTCCCAAAAATCACATCTTAACAGCGATATGAGAAATGTGCGCGAATCAATGATTTTAGGGACGAAGCTTAAAAGACTAAATAAAGAAAAAAATCATATACAAAGTTGTTTAGTTGTGAGTGAACTACAAGAAATAAAAAACAAAATTGGAATATACAACAACGAAATAGAAAAATTAGAAGAAAATAAAAATATTGAGATCCAAAATATTTATAGGATTAATGGAAATGATACACAAAGCTTTACTGACATTTTAAGTTTAGATAACTTGAATATTCATCTTAATGACCATAAAAAGAAATTGATTGCTATGCAACATGCAATTCTTATGCAGGAAAATTATCTAGAAGAGCTTCGAAATTCTCATAAAAGAAAGGCTATGCTCAATATTGAAAAAAAAATGGGAGTGGATCAAGAAAAAAAGATAAAAGAATCAATACTTTCTTGTGAAAATAGCATTACTGATAAAAATAAGCAGATTACCTTATTGCAAAATGAAATTACGGCAATGGATGAAGCGTATAATTTATTTCTAAGTTCAAATGTTCAAGGAAAAACGATAAATAGTGGATTAAATGTGGCGACCGAAAGTGAACTTTCAAACTTGGAATCTGTTTATCTTGAAAAAAGTGCTGATCTTCAAGAAATACTTATGTCAAATGAAATACATGTCAAGCCAAAAAAAGATTTATGTAATTCATTACAAAAAAATGTTGAAAGGAGTAGAAAAGATTGTTTTGACTTAAAAATCAAAATTGAGGAAGTGAATAAAAGAATCGAGAAGATGGAAAATGAAATAAAGGAAAATAATATTTATATCAAAACGATAAAGGCAAATATCACCAGTTCACTAAAAGGGGATTTCCGTAATGAAGACATTCAAAGTAATGATATTTTTGACCCTAAAAAAACTGTGAATAATTTTGTTAAAAATAATAATGAAAACAAAGAAAATATTCTAGTCGATAAAAAGCAGAAATTTAATAATACATTGGGTGAAAATCATAGTGTCTCAAAAGAAAACATCGATAATAACAAGCTATTATACCAAAATAATATGATTAAAGGAAATAACGATAATAAAATTATTAGTGATTACGATCTTTACATATCACTGAAAGAAAAAGAAAAACAGCACAACAAAACTTTAGCAAATCTACTTTCTGAAATTGAACAACACAAAAATTATACCAAATCACAAAAACAACGACTAAATCTTCTCAACACGATCGAAGAAATAAAAATTTATTTCAATACGAACACAGAACTGAATTTAAATGCCCGTAATATCGAAACTAAAAGAGTTTTAGGAAGATTCGGTGATTTAATCAAACCAACACAAAATAAATTCAACCATTCGCTTTCAATTTTGATTGGGAAATATGCGGATGCTGTTGTTGTGGAAAATGAAAATACGGCTGTTGAATGTGTAGAATATTTAAAAAATTATCAGAAAGGTAGTTTAACTTTCCTTCCTCTAAATTCGTTAAGAAATAAAAATAATTTTATTGGAAATATAAATTTGAATGAATCTTCAAACAAAAAATATGTTTATGCCATTGAAACGCTGACTTTTGACGAAATCGTTAGACCAATTGTCGAATTCGTTCTAGGAAACGATATTTTGTGCGATTCTGTTGATGATGCTAAAAAATTAAAGTATGGAAAAAATATCGGTTCTAAAATATGTACATTAGACGGTACTCTTTTTCATGCAAATAATACTATTACTGGGGGTAAGTCATTTTTTGAGCCAAATTCAAATAATTTCAATGAACAAATTTTTAATATTAATAATAACCTAAATTATACTGGAATAAACGAGCTTTTAGAGAAAAAGAACAAAATTATGAATAATTTAAAGGAAATACACCATAAAAAATCTTCACTTGTTCATATAGAAACAGGTTTGGAAAAAATAAACGAAATTAAAGGGAAAAACAAAGAAATGAATGGTAAAATAAGCGAAGAAAACCAATCTAAATCACTTTTAAACGAAAAATTAGCAAACGTTTATAGATTGATAAAGGATGCAGAACATGAAATCAAAAAAATAAACAACGAAATACAAATTTATTTTGTGTCAATGGCAGAAACAAAAAATGTGCTAAGTAAAATAATCTATGAGGTTTTTGGAAAACATTTATTTTCTTTGAATAACGGAAAATGTGTTTCCATAAAAAATTACGATCAATTGACCGAATTTCATGAAATAAAAAGTAATTTTGTTAATTATATGGCCGAAAAGGAAAGGGCATATGAAAAAGAAAGGGGTGTACTCGAAAGGAAAATATCGTGCATTCAAAATGAACTTGTTAATTTAAAAAATGAGATGGACGAGAAAAATAAAATGAAAATGAACTTTGAAAGCCTTAAAAATTATGATAATGGTAATTTGGGGGAAATGGAATTAAAAGAAGCGATTTCTCAGGCGCACGAAAAGATTAATGAAATGAGAGGCAAGTATCTTGAAGAAAAAATCATTTACGATAGTGAAAGAGAAAAAAATGGAAAATTTACTGAAAAAATTAGAGAAATTGAGCGGGAAATTATCCGAAAAAACGCCTTGTTGGAGGAAATGATAGAAAAAGTTGATAAAATATTTAAAAGAATCGAAGTTGAAGGGGTTCAAGTTAAAATAATTGATAAAGAAAATGACTCCAGTGAACAAAAAATTATAAAGAAAATGGAAAATCTTTCAACTTTAGAAAAAAAGAAAGTAAATGATGTTAACGACGATACTAAAACTTCGGTCTGTGATGATAGTAATGCCGATAATCATGATTCTAATGTTTTAAATCCTAATAAGCGAAAATCCACCCAAGAAACTTTTTTTACAAATAAATACACCCTGGATAACATCGATTATTCTATATTAGAACAAAATTTTTCTGAGTATGCTAAAAAACTATCAGAAATCACACAGGAAATCGAAAAATTATCTGAATCGTCCATTAAAAAAAATATAAACAGTGGAAACACGAACAAATCATATAAAAAGGCGTGCTTTGATCTTGAAGAAGCAAGAAAAATCATGTTGGCGGCACGCGAATCAATGTCTGACTTAAAAAAAATTAGAAAAGAAAGGTTTATGGAATGTGTAATCATAATAAACAACCATCTAGCTGATATCTACAAGAAAATTGCTGTTTCAACATCAAATTATGATAAAGTTAGCGTTAACGGTGATTTATTAAGAAACGATGAAAACCACACGCATGGAAACGCGTATCTTATTGTGGAAAACACCCTCGACCCCTTTTCATCAAAAACAAAATATTTTGTCATGCCTCCAAATAAAAGATACAGAGAAATACATCATTTATCCGGCGGTGAAAGGACTATGGCTATTCTAGCTTTAATATTCGCCATCAGCAAATACAAAAAATCACACTTTTTTATCTTCGATGAGATGGATGCTGCCCTCGACAAAGAAAATTATGGGAAATTAATTGATTTTATACATGATTACGTTAAAGACTCTGGTATTGTTCAAAATGTTGGTAAAGAGGATGAAACGAATAAAGTTGATTTCGATATGCTTGTCGAAGATAAACCACAGCAAGTTGTTGTTATAAGCTTGAAAAGTGGTGTTTTCGGGGAAGCTGATTCGCTCATTGGCGTGTATAAGAAAAAGGGAAATAGCAATATTTTAACATACAAACTTGAAGAATAAAACCCGTTTGTCATTAAAATAAGTATGTGATATCTTCTTTTTACCAGTGTTTTAGATCTTGTTATTTTTATATCTTAAATATCAATAAATACAAAATCACTTCAATGAAATATACTTTGTCCCTCATATATAATCTGTATAATAGCTAAATAGTGCAAAAAATATACTTTGTCTCTCATATACAATGTGGATGATAAAAAATACTGCAAACAAAATATACTTTAACGTTCATACATAATTTTTATGATAAAAAATACTTTTTCTTTCATATATAATGTTTTTAGCAAAGTCGTGCAAAAAAATATACTTATTGTTAATTTATAATGTGTATGATAACAAAATGGTGCAAAGAAATATACCTTTTCCTTCATATATAATGTGTATGATAAAAAAATAGAGCAAAAAAAATATTGCAAAAAACTATACTTATTGTTAATTAATAATGTGTATGATAACAAAACGGTGCAAAGAAATATGTTTTGTCGCTCATATATAATATTTTAAATAAAAATAATGAAAACTAATGTCATCTGAGACAGTTTTTATCCTGCAATTTTCTGATTACAGTATTTGATATGTCTTGGACAGATGATAAAGTTCAATTATGAAAGGAAAAACTACTATAAACTCCATTATTTCTTAAAAATTATTTTTGTGGATTTTCTGATATACTTATGATTGAAATACTCTCACTGGTATATCTTTATATACAACCTACCTTGATTTAAATCAATTCAAACGAATATTTTTGGGGTTAACTGATGCTTATAATAATCGATTGAAAATCTATGGTCCTCGTTTGACACATATACTAAGTATATAAACATTTATGCTTCGTTTAGAAGCTTTTAGATCATTCTTGGCTCGCATATATTTTCCCATCTATTTTAAATTTGCCCTTTTAAAAAGATATTCTTCTAAGGACGCCTCACCTTCTTCAAATAAATATATATAATATACAAATATATGATCTCCATAATTTGTGTAAGTATTTTTAAACTAGAGAAGAATTATCAGCATCACCAATAAATTACATACATAGGCATTATTGTTGTATGTTCTATGATGTCTTTCGCAAAATATTGGAGTAGGCACAAATTCGTGCGGTATTTTTTATCCCTTAATTATATTCATCATTCTAATTGTAAATGTTTAGTCATTAATGATATAAAAAGGAATATAAAGTCTTATTTGCATAGCATGTGTATATTTAATCAAAATTAACGTCTAATTTAATCTTAAATACCATTGTATTTTCGTGTAATATTCATTCATCAATGTCAAACATCTAAAAGTCCATGTGATTTTTTCTTCTTTACTATGCACTACTTATAACTTTTAAAATTATATTTATTCTATAGTTACATAATTTCTAATATCATAAATGACTTCTTAAAATGTAATGTCTTCTATCCCATAAATGGATGCTTCCTTTATGTTTGATATCTAACCGTACACATAAATAAAATTATGGTGTAATTTTCGAAACAATATTGTTTATATTTAATTATATAATAATTCAAAATTTTATTGGTTTAACTACTTAATCTTCAGAAATATACCTGAGCTGAATATTTTATATAAATTGATCATCAAGATGAATTGTAGGTGTTTTTTAAAAAGAACTCAAATCAAACACTCAATTTATAGAAAGTCAAAGTAAAGCAACTAAACTGGTTGAAAATACTGTGGTTAAATTCTGCAGAGCTTTATTTTTCATATTTTACAATATAATATTTTTTTTTTGTAAATAAAAACATTAAATAGTATAATACAATCGTGGAGATTGGTCTTAAAATATTTAAAGGATAAACCATATCATTTGGGTAATTTAATAATTATTTTTAGAAATAACCGACTAATATTTAGAAATTAAGGTTTGAACTTTCGGAAATTAAGAAAAATTTAAATTTTTGAAACAGTAAAAAAAAATGTTTACAAATTTTCATTGTATTTTATATTTATATGTGATGAATTCTGGATTACGGTTGCATTTATTTCACTTTTTTCCAGTTAATTCGGATTTATAAAGATGCTTTATAGAATTTCCCTGTTTATATAAAAAGATCATTTGTTAAATTGAATATATTTTTTTCTTTCGTATCGAACACGAAAACATATTAAAAAAAGTTGGCGATAATTCATTATAATTTCTTAATATACGGGAATCTGAGTATATTTCAATCACTTTTGAACTAAAAAAAGTAACAATGAATCACCAAAATTTAGTAATAATTGTGAATATTAAAGGATTTGTGGGTTCCTATATTCAAAAATTGCAGAAAATTTATTTTTCGTACTTAGATTAAAAAAGTGGTTTTTTTAAAATCTTTATTAATTCATATATGTATCAGCTGGAAGATTTGATTACAAACTATACTTCTTAATGTAATATCAAAATTAAATTCACTCGAAGTAGCTTCATGGATTAAATTTAATTAGATCATAATATCAAGTTATGTCTAATTGAATAAATAAATAAGCCTATAAATAAAAGGAATAAAAGGATATTTTCGTTATTATTATATGATTAATTGATGACGTTCAACAAAGCAATTTACAAAATTTTTGTTTTATTATCAACGATACGGGAATAAATACAGAAAAAAATAGCTCTTATTTTGTCTAAAATATATAATAAAAGGAAATTTTTTCTTCGCATTCTTAGATCTAGAAAGGGGTTTCAAAAAAAAATATCAGGAAAATTATATTTTGCTCTCAATTAAATTGTTATAAATATTTCCAAAAATTATAATAAGACTCCTTCTTTTGTATCTATACTCAATTCAAAAAAGCATATACAAAGTATTCTTAAATTTAAAACCCCCCACCACTGTAAATATTCCATTATATAAATCCTCTAATAGAGAAACCATTGTTAAGGAGTTAAAAATCCCAGACGAAGTAGAAGCATACATTCAAGCTCTCACACTCCGCAAGACGATTGAGCTCATCTCATTTGAGAGAAGAAGAGCATTTGATGAAGATAGATCAGGGGAATGTGTCAAAAGATGCATCAAGGAGTTGTGCAATATTTCCAACCCGCTGAACACGTCTAACTAGATAAAATCTATAAAAAAGAAAATTAACCCATAAAATATTGATAATTTAACGCTTTTAAGATATATTTGATGTGATTTTTATTTATATAAACAGCTGATATTTTAATTAGTGTTAAAATATTGCTTGTATCAAATTATCTTAGAACTTTTTATGAAAATCCCCTATAGAATTTCGTAAATGATACACATTTATAGAAGAAAAACTTCTTGTTACATAAATAAAATGATCTTTACACATAATGCATCTATAAATATGTCTTATCGGAAAATAAATAATCACTTAAAAATCATCCAAATATTGATTTATACAAAAAAAATGTATAAAGTTGGATAATATTTGTGCATGCCTCCCCTATTTTTTTTATTAAAAATAATTAAATTTTTATATCGAATAGTTGTATTTATGAAAGTCTTACACATTAGAAAGCTCAGAATCTGTAATATCATGCTAATACAATGCCTAGAATTCGATTTTAAAAAAAATCAAAAATTTCTTTCTGTTATTACACGTACAAGTGTCTAAATATATACTTTAGGTCATATATGGCATTCGAAAATTTTTTTTGGGATTTTAAAACTCAACAGAAGGAAGTATATATCTCATCACGAACGGTATTGAAGATATCATTTAATCGAATTAAATTTTTTTATTTATGTTTTACTTCTATTACTTTATGGAAGTAGGCTTTGTATTAATAGGAACCATTGCTTAACTGTTGCGTCTCTCTGTGGGACTTTACCGAAGATATCATTATATAATTATAATTATTTTTACTGTTATAGCAATTGAAATTGAAGGAAATAGATATTTAATAAAATAAATATTATCATTTTTTCAAGAATAACGAAAAATAGAACGATTAGTATACCAATAGGTCAAGTCTGTCCGGAAATTTTAGAATCTGAAAGAATGGGGAAAAAAATAAAATAGAGTTACTGGATAGCGAATTAATAGAAAAAAAATTTGAGGATAAATACCCAAGACTCTGCCAATAAATTTTTTATTGGATGCATCTGAAGAAATCAAACTGTCATTAATAAATCCTTATAACAAAGTAGAAATTTAAGATTTTGGTTTTACAATTTTTCTTTATTGAAATGTGTATATTTAGCAGTCAAGTCTTGACTGTAAAATAGTCATATTCTACGATGGCAGTATATAAATCACTAATATCTTTTATATTTATTTTGTTTGCCTATTTCCGTTATTTAGAAAAATATATTCTTTGCAATAAAAATTATTATCGCAAATCTTCGCATAAGTTTACATTCGTTATTCATAAACAATTTTTTCGGATTTTCTAATCTTGTGTAGCAATAATGAACTATGAAGGGAAAACTTACAACACAATCAGAAAGTCAGCCTATCAATTTTGCTTTAAATTTTAGATTATTTAATTGGGTGATAATGCTTCTAGTTTCTTGTGTTAGAATTCAAAACTATATAGCAGTTGAATAAATGCTGAAATGACCTTCCTGTTTAGTTTATCATAAAGGTGCTGATTTTAGAATAAATTGGAACTAAAATGCATGCATTTTCGTATGTACTCAATATTTGTATATAATGGTTTCTAAACAATAAAATCGTAAACTTCACATCTTTATCGCACTAGAAGTACATTCATTGGATAATTTTTATTGAATAATTACATGATTAAGAACTCAATATTGAATAAAATGATCTTGAATCTGAAATATCACTTTATTTCTGCAAGATAAATTTGCAAAACTAGTGCATGAACAGTTTTAATCGCTTGGTATATACGCTGAGGCGAGGTTATAAATACACGAACATAACAAAATATAGCTACATAAAACGCTGAAAACGCATTAAAATAAACAAATAAGTATAAAACAGAAAGACATTTCTTTAGGCATGTATTTTAAAAATAAAGAGTTGACGAAATATGATTTAGAGATCATTTAAATGATATTGAAATCTTTATATATTTAGCTTATATTGTATCTTTCGACTGATTTTACGCTCTTAAAAGGATAAAAATAATAAAAATTGGCTTTTCTTAAACCGTTTAATAGATAAACATGGCCTAAAAATATTGTATATTCTCAGTTATAAAATTATTTATGCGTGATCTATAAAATATAAAACTAGATAGTATTTTTGTGCACTATAAATTGGCTTTCAATGGTAAATATCTTATAAAAAGATCAAGAAATATTATTGTATTGCAGTATTTGATAGTATTTTATCACAAATATATATTAGCAGTATATTTTTACATATAGATGAATTATATATTTTTTATACTACTTTATTTTAGTATTATACGTGATGACTTTTTAATATAATGGCTTTATATGAATTATTTTTATAAATGCATGTTTTTTGTGATGTATATATATTTCCCCGTAAAATGTTGTTATATATATTTATCTTATTAATTCATCCAAAATTAATCATAAGTGGATTAATACCAAAAAAAAGTACTTTTAATATGCTTATTTCACTGTTTGTACTTTATAAATTTTTCATCCAATTTTTATGTTTTATTAATTACATCTGCTATGGATAGATCTGAATAATATAGGCCAACTTTGAGTTATTATTAAAAGGTGCTATTTTTATATATATCAATATCGATTTAACTTTTTTTTTTCAGAGACAAAAATTATTGTATAGACTTAAATTCAATCTTAATCTTTCGCTTTTTTCTCTAAAAATGGAATTATGATTTCTGCATCACGAAAAAAAATTAAATGTTAAAGGATTGATTAACAATAAAAATTCTTAGGTTAATGATGTACGGCATGTTTTTGATTTTTAATCTTTAAAAGAAATTTAGAATAGAACACAAAGATCGTTAAAATAAACATGATTTATGTGTTTTTATTTTTCTTTGACTAAATTTTGATCTATTATCCCCGAAAAATTGTCTTGATATAAATGATGTTTAATTACCATAAATACATGTGTTTTCCGAAAGGGTAATATAGATTATTTCGTCCACGTAATTGCTTTTTGGGAATCATAGAAAGAAAATCTTAGTTTCTAAATTTGTTGCATCAGAAAATAATAATATAAATAGAATCACAAATGAACTTTTAATGTATTTTATCTTGTTTAAATTTGCAATATTTATAAGATTCATGGTAATTAGCTGCGGTAATCCTGCTGTAGAAACCATATTAAATGACAGTTTGGTGATGGAAACGACCTATAATAAAGATATAAAGAACGCGTTGATATACGAAACTGAGAGGATTAAAAGGACGGAAATCGATAATTTCCTAACAGTTTTTCAATTAAAAGAACCAAATTTTTTAAATTTGAAAACGGGATGCAATGAAAATACTGACGAACACGCGGGTACGGAACAAAAAATTAGTAATGTTACTGAAAATATAAAATTGAAACTAAAGAATATAGCTAATAATATACAGGAAAGAATTTTACAAAGAATTGTGGAAGATAACATTTTTGAAAATGAAAGATTTAAAGGAAGGGCTCTGGAGGATTGGGAGATTAAAAAAATAGTAGAAGAAGCAAAGAAGGCCTATCTTTTCGAGATATAAAATAATAAAGTTATTTTTTACACCTTAAGTTTTGTATTATAAAGTGATTAAATTTATATTTTTAAACTTTATATCCTGTCTTAAAAACAGTAACAAGTGGGTTTTAATTCATTTTAAAGTTAAAATTATGTTTCATTAAGAGACGTTTATTTCATGCGATTTATGACTTTTCACAGTCCTGATCTATATATACATATTTGTTATTATTGCTTTTATTTTGAATTTTATAAAATTTATGTGGATATTTTCTGATTAATTCTAAGTAGATATCTTTCTACTATAATACACTCATAAATGCATCAAGAATATAAATAATATATTTTTACTTTAATTAACATTTTTATAGGTAGATAAAGTATAATGGTTTAAATTCAGACTTCAAATAAACCCTTTTTATCCAGATTTTTTTGATATATAATTTGGGCAAAATATTTTATAAAACTTAAGGTATATATAGCATAAATTAAATTGTATAATTCTGATTTAAAACTCCTTTATACTTATAAAATTTTAATCATTCTGTTAATTTATAATTCCCGTCTAAAATATATTTTTTCTCGTTAATTTTATCATTGAAAATCTTATTATTAATCAACTAAGAAATTATAATCATAGTTTATAGTTTAGAAATACAATGTAGAATAAAATAAATAAAAGTCTTCCAAAAAAATTTTTATGAACTTTTAATGATTTAATTGACGAGATAGTTTTTTAGAATATCAAGATTCTAGTATTTTTTGTAAAAACTTTATTCGCAATCTTAATATATTTTTTTTAAGATATTTTGTTCATTTTTAAGATTATTAGTATGATAATCTATCATGAAACTGAAAAACTTCTAGAATTATATTATTTATATCTGCTCTTAAAATTAAAATAAAAATAAATTTCTATTTCATAAATCCTATTATTCAAAATAAAATACTTCACGGTAGTATTTATACTAAGAACATATTTATATCGTGTTTTATGCCTCAAAATTATGCCCTCTAAAAAAATAATTCACTCGAAAATCTTCAAAAATTATTTTTATTTATTAAAAACATAAATTCTTTTAATTTTATTCGGTTTATAAATATGAGTTGAGTTTACACATATTTTACTTCTTCCTGCATTCCTTGTCATCCCAACTTCTTGTGTGGTAATAGTCACATCAAATGTCTCATTAAAAACACAAATATCATTTTTGTAATCATATATTACAATTATGTGTCAATTTGTTGTAATTAAAAGTATTCACCTAAATAAAAACTTGGGTTCGAAGCATTAAATAGCATCATGACAAACTTTTTATTTTTTAATCTCATCTGTGTATTTACTTCTTTTTTTCACTAGAAAGTTTATTATTTTGAAGGAAAATGATTTATAGAAATCTAACTATAATTTTAAATTACTAATATATTCGATGATATAAATACGTTTCAAAGTAATATTTAAGAAATCATTGAACTCTAGACGATTAAATCTCACTTATGTATTTGTGAAATTGACTAAAAAAAGGGCAAACGAAGGTTTTGGTTGCTTTTTTGGCCTTTTTTACACATTGAATGTGTATATAATATATTTCACCCCAAAAGTTATTGATGTGTACACTCAAAATATTATATTTCGCTAATATTGATTAATATTTTTTTGAAACATTATTTAACCAGCGTAAAACATCGATTCTCTAATTATAGGAATGCAATATATATGATCTTATACAAGTTAAAGGTAAATCGTTTTAGGATCCACACATCTCATTTTGTGTCTTGTTATACTGGCCATAAAATTAACAGCAAATTATAAAAAATGAATTTTTTTTATAACTTCTGATCGAAATTATTCAAAACAAATTTACTGCCTAAGAATTTTAAACAAATTTATTATAGGGGGAAATCTTGATTCTAAATTTTTTTTTTGTTATAACTTCATAGATATAAATTAGAAAATATAAAATTAAGACAATCAAAATACAATTTTTAGTCCCCAATGAGGGTTTTATTCTTAATGTGTATTTTATTGTAGATAAAATATTACCATGTCTTTTTAAATTTGTATAACGTCTAGCATGATACATAAAAAATATAGTTTTATGGATCATATTAAATTAGACCACTATCGAAACGAAAAACTGGATTTATTAATTGTGATACAAATGTAAATATTTCATATATTACTTATCCTATACCTAAACTCAAAATGTGGATATATATTTATGTGTTAATTTGAGTTCTGGCTCTGAAATTTGTTCGTGAAAAGTTAAAGATTACTTAATAGAGCATATTTGCTAAATTAATGTTTTGATCAAGTTATTTTTATATTAAAATTACTATATCGGCCCTTTAAAGACTCTTTGATTTGGTTTTAATCCGAATCCTATTTTTTCTTTGTGTGATTTTACTTAAGAATAACATTTCTAACTCTTTTATATATTACTTATAGTACTTATTTTATCAAAATAACTACAGCGTTCAATTATCATCTTGTTTTTTTATCAATTTAAAATAAAATAAAAATTTCACCCGTTTGAATAATTGGACATATTATTTTGGTTGTTTATAAAACACATATATAACGTTATTTATAATTTAAGATATAGTCTTTGATTTTTGCGCATCGAAATGCAATAGAATAATTTTAATCATCAAATTCTGCGCTTTGCGAATCATCACTATTAAAAATATAATAATCGTAGAAATTTGGATCGAACTCAGATTCACACGAACTCGAATACTCTGTCGATTCTTTTTCACCTTCATCATCTTCATCTAAATCGTTTTCTTGCTTCTCAGCCGGCTCTTGTTCAGCAAAATTTGATGAACACAAAAATTCGCCATGCTTTTTGTTTTTCAATTCATCAATCTTCATGCCATCTACTTTTTCTGCAAGCTTAGATTCTTCATTGAATAAATTTAAGCTCGATTTAATACCTCCAATTTTTAATTTTAGGGAACATTCATCGGTATATCTCCTCTGTTGATTTTTTTTATCATCTTCTTTTTCGTGTGAATAATATAATTTATAAAAAACAGATTCTGTTTTTTTATTCTGGTGTATATCTGGCCTTATTTCGACCAATTTTTTTGTTTCTTCTTCGTTGGATGCTTCGCTCAGTACAACTATATTTTGATCTAATTGCTGAGTTACAACACTAAAAGATTCTGCGCTACGTATCTGCGAGTTTTTAAGCAATGTCATAAAACAAATAAACACACATTTTCTCATCTATATTGGGCTATTGGTTTTACATTATTTAAAATTATTAATATGACTTTTATGGATAATGATGAATTCTGTTGTTATTAATTTACTTTTTTTGAAAATCTATTTTTATAATGGTGAATTTTTTTAAAACATCTTATGTGGATGAATACGCAATTCTTCCTCAATAAACGAAAAAATCATATTTTGATTTTTTATACCCCCTACAAGCCTGTGGACCAAAAAAAACCAATTTTAAGAAAACAACAATTTTTTTAAAAATTAGAATGGTTCAAAATTTTCATTTTGTTCTACAATACATCACAACAAAAATGGAAAGTCATTTCCTTTTTTTTGTTTTGGAGTGAAGCACCTTGTTTTATTCCAGCCCAGTGGTCTTCGATCGTATGTATATACTTAGGTTATGTAATAAAAGAAAGAAATGGTGTGATTTACCGTCATGGAAATTGCAAAATCATTCTGTAAAACTATATTGTTTCTAACATTCCATATAAATTATTAAATCTTCATGTATATATTTCTTTAATATACAATTAAAATGCTAAAATTTGAACCTGAAACGATAATTGTAATCATTATCTGTTAATCTTATCTTTAAATCATAATAAGGGCCTAATAATTATATATACTATGTTTCCTATTATATTTGCGTTTCAAGGACTTTTTCACCACCACTCTTTCTGCAATTACTCTTTTTTCTATTTCTCAATTTATTTAATTTTTTTTTTTATACTTCTGCATATATTCTTAAAATTATTGTCATAAATGTTTTTAGAAACTCCTAAAAGTTCGCTAATAGAAGAATTTCTCACATTATAATGCCCATTTCGTAGATTTTCAGGCATGGTATATAATATAACTTGAATCTTCAAGAATTGTATATTTAAACGAACTTTATTCTTACCTACATTGTGACACTTTACACATTTTATGATCTCTACCTTATTTGCGGCATATAGAACAAACAATCACTGTAAAAACGTTTGTTTTTCCATTTATTTCATCACTAGTATTTTCAAATATTATTACCCATTTCTGATCTGTCGGCATCTTAAGCTAACGCATTTTTAAGATAAAATTCGAAATTACCGGGATTCTATTTTTCACGGAATTAGTTGATTTGGCCATTTTTTTTTATTTTTTTTTAAATTAGATAGAAAGGCATAAATTTATAATTTTAGAAAGATTATAAAAGTAATAAATACTAGTAAATATATTAAAAGCCGAATATGGGATCTATTAACGAAAAAAAATTTATCTACAAGTATTTGACCTCCTAATATTGACTAATATTTAATAAAATAAAAAATTTTTGAATAAAATGATGCGATTTAAAATGAATGCTATGTTTTTATAAATTTTTTTTTTGTTTTTTCTGTTTCTATAAAAAAATATTTCTCAATATGTATTGTAAAGCTATGTATGATTTTTAAAAGATATAGTATAAAATTAATATCATACCTTGTTGTTAAATGTTTATGGCTTATTTTTAAACCAATAACTTGAATTTCATATGTTTTGTTGCAATTTTTTTAATAATAAGTTCAAAATACAATTTTACGGATACTAATTTTAACAAAATGTTTTCTATTTTTAAGGTAAAGCTTCTTGTCGAATCTTTTAACACTGTTTTTTTTATTGGCTGTATTCTAAACACAAAACTCTCTAAAAACATATTTTTTAATCATTTAAATAGCAAATTTTGTAAAATTTAACTAAAAATACATTAGGTATGATTTGTTCAAAATAATACATGTATATTTGCCATACTTTTATGCATTTTGCAAATTTATAATATAAAGCACATTTAATATCCAATCTACAAATAGAAGTAATAAACATCAATTTCTAGAGATGATATTCACCTCAAAATCTGTTTATGTGCAAATTCTTTGTAAATTATGATATTTATATTGATAATTTTTTTTTATTGACAATATCGAGGGCCTGTATTCGCGTTTTTTTCATTTGTAAAGTATTTACTTATTTTATGTTTTTCTTTTCACACAAATTCTAAGGAATAATCTAAGTGTCAAATCAAGTGTTCTAAATCTAATATTAAATTTGAATATTATGTAAAACGGCTGATGATTTCAATGTTTTTTAAATTTCACAATGACAAGAAATACTTGGGAATAAATTCTTTATATTATATTATTTTCGGGATTTAAAATCTTATCTAAAGAAATTGTTCATTTGAAAGGCATTTTATTTTTAATTAACTTATTAGCTATAAAATTAATATATCAAAAGCAATAAAAAAATATTAATAAAGAGTGCTTCTTATAGCTATATCCCATTCCATAAGATCAACGATCATCAAATTTTTAATCTAAATATCATCAAAAATGTAGTGATTTAGTTAGTATCATTGAAAATAGTCGGTAGATAGAAGTGAATATACAAGATTCACATGAGAATTTAAAATTAAATTGCTTAAGAATTTAGATGATGCAGGAAAAAGTAAAAAGGCCGACGATTATTAAATAAATTTAAAAATATTCATAAATAAATATGGTTCACTGATTTATTCAAATTAGATAAATCTGTTTTTTTCAATATACTTAGACGTGAATTAAACATTTTAGCTATTTTTGGATTTTTTCATTCAAAAACACCATCAAATGTATAGTTCTTAATAAAATGGAGCTCAGTAGAAAAATCGAAACAAGTATTAAAAAAATATTTTTATGTATGTTTAAATAAAAAAAAGTTGCTTGTATATACATTTTAAAACTTATTATATTATTTTTTGCCTATAAGCATTTTTAATATTAGTTTTGCGCAAATATTTCATTGTTTGGAGAAGAAATTAATTTCAGTTAATTGACACAAAATTTTTAAATGCTAAAAAACATCCAATGATAATTCTATTTATCGATTTTATTATAAAAACCATCATGACCACAATTATACCAATGTATCTGATTAAAAAACCTATAGAAATCGAGGTTTAAAAAAAAATTGTGAAAATTCAACTCACATTCGAGAAATAAATTTTTACGGGTAAAGTGTGAAACTTTGTAACGAAATCGACATAATGTATGAAAATTTATGCGTGTAATCTTGCTTTATACAGAGAAGAACAGTATATATTGATATAAATGTGGATTTAATGTATTTAAATCTTTAAATACCTGTAAAATATATAATTGAACAAATGGGAGATAAATTTTTACCTATATTAGTAACATATATATTTTTTGAATTTCAATTCGCCATTGAATCTTACAACTAAGAAATTCAAATAAATTTTCTTATCTTTGAATTAAACGTACTACTATTAATTATTAAATAAACTTAAGGATCAAAGTTTAATTCTGCAAATTGCGCTTAATGTCTACTTTTACCCATTGATTATTGTAAAATTCTTAATTTTTTATATTCGAAGTTGCCCATTTGTTCTTTAATACTCATTAAATTTTATTATTATTCTATTAGTGTCCATCGTTTTCTGCAGCCAAACAATTTTAATCATTGATAAAACAAATTTATTGAAAATTCATTTAATTTTTGCAGTTTTGTAGCTGATAATTTTTTAACTTTAATCAAGAATCGTTACATTTTTAGAATACATATTTTTTTTATTTTTAATATACTCTCGTAGCGAAGAAGCTTATTTGCCCATTTTTTTATTATATTACAGTTATTTAAGATGTAGATTGTGTTGTATCGTTTGATATTAAAATAGTATACGAGTGTTGTATGTGCGCGTAAATTAACTGGAAAATGCATAAAAATTTTATTGATTTTTATTTTATAAATATATAGCTATGTTATTGTAATTATAAACACTTTCCGAAAAAAAAGCCCCTTAAACATGTTTGTTGGAATAATTCATTGGTATTTTTTTTATTGATATAATTTTTGCTTTAAATTAAATAATAAATTAATCATTTACTGTACTTATGCTTAACGAGAACCGATTTATATTGAATTGATAGGTTTCTTTGTGTTTTTATGAATCAGAAAAAATTATTGTCGTGAATGATTTTTATTGTTGAAATGGTCAATATATATTCTTTTAATTTGCTTAAACTCGATATTTTAGTATTTTCTTGAGAGCAGATACTCTTTTTTTATTCTTAATCACTTTGTTTTTGTATTTATAATAAATTTGATAAGAGTACCCAATCTTTTTGCATTTGAAAATCATTTCAAACTTTTAAATTTGAACTAGAAACATTCTATCGAGAAATTATGATGAAAATTATTGATTAAAAAAAACACGCAACTTTAAATCAAATTTTAAAAAACCAATTTGTGTAAATCTAGCTTTAAAGTATGAGCCACTTGAAGGCAATTTTTTGTATTTCATCGAAGCCGAACAACAAATTTTTAAAACATTTTTATAAATTCTTTTACATATTTATTTAAAATAATCAGTTTCTAGAGTCTAATTCACATATAAATAGTGAAATAATTTATTTTCTCCTGTTTAAATATTTTATTTGGTGCTATATTCATAGTGTAATTCATGCAACTTTAAAATCTAAAAAATATAAATGGATTTTTTTGTATTGTCTTCTGTTCTAGCTATTTATTTGATAATATAAACTGTACTATTTGAATGAAGAGTAGTCGCTAAAACACAATAATTAAACAAATAATCTCATAAATCATATATATGTGAGTTACATGGCAAATAATTTTCGCTGGCTATATAGTATTAAAGGTGTATTTTGCACTTTTTATGTCTCTAAAAAAATAATTGGTTTTGCTAATCCTTTAATTTATCAATATTTTATTAAGTTACGTAATTTTTTTTGGTCAGACCAAAGCAATTTAAATTTAAATATAAAAATTTGTTCTGTCATTTGGTGGTGATTTCCAGATCTTCTTTCAACAAATATTTAATCTTTTTACATTCTTGAAGAACCAATTTATTATATTAGAATGATTTTAAAACTAAGATCTCTGTCTTTTAATTTAAAAAAAAATCGCATTCTACAAAAATTTTAAGGCTTAGCTGATGTTTTAGCAAATTATTCCAAGTAATTCACATTTTTAACTTAGCACCATCCTGATTTTTCAAAATAATGAAGAAAACTAGAGAAATAGATCTAAAAATCTAGTTTTTTTCATGAACATTCTATCCGGTTTAATTCTATATTTTTTAAATGCCATTTAATGTGATTTTAAATAGCTATTCACGAAAATTTTCTTAATATATTTCCACATATGCTCCAATTTCCTTTTTCTTACAGTTTCTTCGGATTTAAAAGTACATTAAGCAAATTTTGAATACTTGATATAAAAATAGGTTCTAAAGTTTTTTGATTTCTGATGTGTTTATATATATCCCTGAGCATATCAAAAATCAGCAATTCCCAATTATACTTCAAATCAACCTTTTTTAATTGATTTGGTGCTCGATGCTATTTTTTATATATAAAAAATCGAATAAATTGTGTGTATTCTTCTAATTTTTTAAGCTTAAATATTAAATCTTTTAAAACAATATAAATAAATTTCTATCATAAATTGATTTTTAACAAGTTCATATGTGTAAAAGGAACTACTGCATAACTGAGTTCTATTATTCTTGCTTTTTATAAGCTTTCTGGTATTAAATTTAAATTCACCTTTTAATGAAACTTTTTGTCAATTAAATATAAGTCCATGATTACTAGTGACCAAGGCAAGTTAATTTTGACTCTGGTAAATGTAATGACTTACATAACTTTCTATAGAGTAATATTGGATATATTACATTAAAAAACTCCTCTATTTTAAATTTTGTATAATCTGATTGGCTTTATATTTTGCTTCTTTTCATTTTATAATCATTTTGATTCATGAATTGCTAGCAGGCTTTTTTTAATGGTCTAATGCTGATATTATATGGCATCAAAAATATTTAAATTCACGCAATAAATATTTAAAAACCTTATTTGATATTTATAGCTCATTTGCTGCATTTTCTATTGTGCTTTAAATAAATAAACAACCCCTAAAAAAGCATATTTTTTTTAGCAATTCAGAAGGGAAAATGAAAATATTCCTAATTTATTATTTAAAAATATAAACTTACGTGTGAACAAAGGTTGTATGTTTTTTGCATGCAACAAATTATATTAATCGCTTTAAAATCTATAAAATATAGTTGTGATATTTACATCAATAGGTGTATTAATTACATCAGTGATGAATATCAAGACCATATCTATTATAAAATATACATGATTGGTACATTTAGAAATCAAATCAAGAAATTGTAAGATTTCTGTTCTTCTCTTGCAAAAGTCTCACATAAAGAACTATATGCAGAGTTATTGGTATGTGTCAAATATCTGACGGCTGGTCTATAAAGGAGGTTAAGAAAATAATG
Source organism: Rhyacophila brunnea (assembly GCF_057557595.1). Lineage (NCBI taxonomy): Eukaryota > Metazoa > Arthropoda > Insecta > Trichoptera > Rhyacophilidae > Rhyacophila > Rhyacophila brunnea. The sequence continues at coordinate 1,793,353 of NW_028233069.1, read as the reverse complement.
AAGAAACTTTTAGTAATAATATAGAGTAAATGAATGGGCCTAAGTGCTTTTTTTAAGCTAATGATACAATATTTTAATACTGGTTTAAGTCACATCATGCAAGGGAACCAATAGATCAGACATTGGCCATGAATATTTTAGGCTTAAGCGAATGACCTAGAAAAAGATTTTCTGCGATTTTTCGAAAAGAATTAAAGCAAAACTAATAAATGCTATTAAGAGGGTTGCCAGATAGGGTTTAATAATGTATACGGATGAATAGAAAGACTGAAACAAAATAGAATATAGTGGCTATTACATAGAATCACAAAAAAGCGTAATTTTGTTGATCTTGATTCTTTAGTCCACACTCATAATGCTTATTCGTACAATGAAAAGCTGAAGTACAGCATTAAAAAGGCGAAAGGTGTAAGAAATTAACATAGAGACAAATTATTATGGTCTTTATTTTTTTATCATAATAAAGGCAAGATATTTGAAGCTCTAATTAACTTAATTAAAATTTAAGACTTAGCTCTTATTCATTTAATTAAATATTATATTTATTTTTATGCTTCTTTTCAATAAATCTACCAAAATCTTTTATACCTTTTTTATTAACTTTAGATAAATTATATTTATTTTAATATATTTAATCGACCGGGGTGATTTCTATCGATACGATTACAGGGTATTTCTCTATATATCCAAAATTTGGTTTTAAAAACAATTTTTGCTTCCGATTTCTTTGATAAAATAAAATATTCTCTTAAAATATTTATCTGAAGGCAAACGAACTGATAATTTAACCAAAGCATAGAATGCCAGTTTTTATTCGAATCATACATGTTTTATAATCAAGCAGACAAGCGCATTCTGGATACAATATCATCTAAATCATAATTTTATATTTATTTGCTCATTTAAGAATCTTATGTAAATTCGAAATTTCATACAATATCATTTTCATGCTATGGACTAACGGTATCAGCGCTAGTAAGCTCATAATATTAATTTTTATTTCTCTTTACTGATCATATATTTTATTCTTATATGAAGAATTTAAAAGCTATTTTTCACATAAAATTTTTAATAGATTAAAATACAACAAAAAAAACTATTTTAAATTATATTATTGTAATATTTGAAGATTATTCATTTCTAAGTGAACAGAGCAATTTTTTTAATTAGGTAACTAAAAAGCTAGTTTTTCTTTATATTAGTAGAAAAAAATCCAATAAAATAAACTTTTTTGTTTTTTACTCAAGTAAAAGATTATTCGGGCTGGTTGATCCTAATTTTGTATCAAAATTTTACTTTGGATATTACAATATTAATCATTGTATTGGAATGGGTAAAATTCTTTATTGACCATTAAGTGCGCCGTCTTTAATCTCAAATTCAAAATACTATTTTAGAATTAATTTGCAAAATAAATTGTATTATTTTAAAAAGAAACGATTTCTAGTACTAATTAATGCGATTAACTGTTTTCGGTTGTATTATGAGACTGGTAATGTAGTTTATTACGGGTAAAGTTCTGTTGAAAGAAAAATTTCAAATTACCAGCGGTATATGATTACATTAAAAAATATCTGTGTCTGTGCAGACTTCTAAAATTTTTAAACATTAAATTTGGGTTAACATGAGAGCCTGCTCTTTTAATCTATATGTATTGATCAATGCACTAGATTTCTATCTTTTAGTGATACTTACATTGACTAAAGACCCGTTTGTGATAATTTTGAATCTTTTATAACAGAATACGATTATTGCCTTGAGTTACATTTTAAAGGATATTGACTCGACAAATATATTAATGGTGAAAAACGAAATTTTATTATAAAGAAACTGAATGCATCAATTATTCTTAGCAATAAGACCTTATATTTTTTTAATAAAAAATTTGTGTGAATCAAAATATCTCTTCTATCACTAGAATATGAAATGTGATATTAACTATTCGATATATTCTTTTATGTTTTTTGATTTTTTAATATTAAAATAAAGTGACTTTATATCAAATTTCATAACGTTTTTGAATTATTTTTCAATACTATAATTTTTTCTTTTTAATTCAAATAAATTGATTTCTTTCTTTTCTAAAATATGTTATTAAATTGTAAATGGCCCTAATTAATGGATTCAATCGAACGAAAAAATGAAGCTTATATTTATCTCTGTTTTGAATGTAAGTCGCCGGAAACATTTGAAAACAAGCCACTCGTAAAATGCGAAAACTGTGGATGTCGAGTATTCATAAAACCAAGGAGCAAAATACCTACACAATACGAGGCACGTTAATTATATTTAGTGCTTAACAACATGAAAAATCTGTTAATATAAATATAGCGCCAAATTTTGTTTTAATTAAAATAATTCTATTAAATCTAAATTATAAAATATTTATCTATGGCGTTTTAATATTAAATTTTGTATTTAAAAGCATGTGCAACTATTTCCCTGATCGATTCGCTTATAATTCTGCTTAATTATATCTTTTAAATTAATAATCCCAATTTTATTGTATTTTTCTGGCAGAATTCATCTGTTGAAAAATGTTCATTGCTAATATTTTAACTACTTTATATTTATGGATTAATTTTGATGTTGTAATTTTAGATTTTTTCTTCAAGCTTAGCTTAATTTATTTCCCGTAAGCACATCTTATCTATACTCTTGGGTGTATCCTATTATATCTTTCTATATACCTCTCCTCTTCTAAAGATTTTTTAGTCGAAGGGTTTTACTCAATCAATAGTTTGAATACATGCCTCAATATGTTTCGAAAGTTTGAGCTCTTTCTGGTCCATACTATGATATTGCGTAACCATCCATCCCTTTTTACGATATTATATGATCTTTGTCTTCTAAAATTTACAATAATTTATCGTATTATAAATGACCGAATCAAATAAAACAAAATATTCGGACTTATAAATAGGAATTTAGATAAATATAAAAAATAACAATGCTTAATTTGAAAATATCAATCTCTTCCCAAATTTCTATGCTCCTTAGAGGTGGGAGGAAATAGGGGATAATACACGTGTAAACCTTTCCTTAGTATATTACTCGAGATCTAGAAACCCTTCATGTCTTTCGGATTTCATTTACAAATTTAATACATTTAATCGATTACTATATCACTAATATTCATGTAAATTACAGTTAAAAATAGACATGATTATTTTTTGATTAATAAAGTTTCGGCTTTCATTCTTTTCTTATAAATTTTAGCTGATACACTTAATAATACATAAGAATACTTCTAAAAAAACTGCATAAGCATCTTCAAAAGACCCCAAGGAATTTCTGATGATTTTGGCTTTCACTATGACACAAAAACTTCCTTTTTACTGTAAATATTACAATCAGACGGTTAGTAACTGCATTTCACTGAGTAGACAATTGAATAATGCGTCTTAAATTTAAAAGACCGATTATAGAGATTTAATTACAAAAATGACAATCATTATGAAAATAATATTGTTGCATTGTGATCTAGAGTAAATTGAACTAAAAAATCGAGAAAGAGATGACATGAAATGATGAAAACGAAAGGAAAATTGTTTATAGAAATGAGAAAAAGCCCGACGAAAAATAATTTCTCATCTGTGACATCATTAAAATATTAGGGAATCACAAAGGGTTTTTATACTAGTGTATTTTTAATTTTTTTAAATATGATGTAGTGGCTTCTATTTCAGCACAATTTGCCCCTGTTGATTTTGTATATAATCCATAGATGCTTACTAGATTTTAAGTTTTTTTTTGAAAATAAATTTTCAATTGAACCATTTTTTTACGAATCATAGTCTATATTATATCAAGAAATTAAAATAGTTTGGATAATTATAATTGATTTTCTGAAACTATTTTATAGTGAACCCAACTTAAACATCTATGGCCGTAAAATTCAAAAATGATATGATCATTATTCATGATTTTTTATTTTTTTCTGCTTTAATACATTATACATTCAGCTACATCGATAATTTATGATATATTTATTTATAAAAATATCTGTGAATAGAGCTGAAGCTATTTTAAAAAAATCTTTTATTATCGTTTAATCTCTTTAATTTTATAAAGTTAAGATACCAAAGACTTTTAAAATGTTTTTTGATTCCTTGGGTTTTGATTGAATTTATTCACACATTTGTTTACTCTGTATTATAGAAAACTTTAATTGTGCCATATTCCCTTTATTTTTTATTATATTCAACTCGTTTCAGAAGTTTTCTTTGAATTTTATCATATAAATAAAATCATATTGTCTTATATAATCATTACGGCACTTATTTATTTGGTAATTTACCATGTCTTATGCTCCCATATACATGTGTACCCATGATGAAAAAATATGGCAGAAATAAAAAAAGTTAAGTTTATTTTTTGTTTGAAATATGGACATGGTACTTTCCGGGTTATTGTCTCAATTATAGTGGTCAAGATATATAATTAGTTTTATCCTTGCATCTTATTAAAAATTTTCTAAAAAAAATTTTGTGTGAAAAATGAAAATTCGTATATTTCACTCATTTAATTCTTATTTTTACATTTCTTTTTTAATTTTAATCACTAATAGATGTTTTTGTATTAGAAGCATTTTATTTATAAAAATTGAAATGGAGTAAATAAACTACTTAAAATATTATTTAACGTTTTTCTCCAGTAAAGCAATTAACATAGCGTTTTAGTGAAAAAAACCTTATTTCTTACTCTTTGAAAATAAATTTTTCTTTGGAAGGGATCTAGCATTTCAAATTAAAACTTTTGTTTAATTATAATAAAGAAAAGGGAATGTTGAAATCAGATATTGAATCTCCTTTATTTCTTTAAAGTATGAGAAAGGATTGAATTTTTATATTTTTTTTCTGTAAATGTTAGCACAACACTAAAGTTTTCACGTGTATGACTAGAATAGGCTTGTAATTTTTTTGTGTGGTAGAAAAGAACCTTAATGTATGATATTAAAAGCAAATTTAAATATTTATGTTTAATCTATATCTATGGCTAGAATTGTAAACCTTCGTGGCTTAGTTTCTTCTCAAAATTCTTAAGAATAGACCGATATTTTTTCTAAATTTACTTCTTTATTTAATCCATGCAATCATAATTCCTTTAAATAGTCTAGGAATAATCTGGTTTATTGCGTTAACCTGACATAACACCACGTAATATGTTCTTTGGATATTCTTAACATATCATGATTCAATTTATGTAGTCATTAAATATATACATGTGTTTATCTACTAATCGGAAAGAAAATTGAACTTTTTGTATGTATATCTGCTTCCAGTAAATTTATGTAAAAACAGCGTATTAAAGGTAGAATATACCCCTTAATATACTGTACACGCTCTTTCCCTGATAATTATGCAACGAACTATAGTTTTTCACATTGTGCATCTACATTATTCAATACTTACAGTTATTAATAAATTTGGTTGATCTCAGAAAAGGAAAAAATATTTTTATGCGTCTATTGGCCTTCAATACACTTATAATCGATTATGCTGGAATATACATAAAATCTTATTGTTTATAGATTGTCTTTGCTGCTTCTATCCTTTACAGACTCTTTCTTCTTCTGTTTTTTCAATAAATTTAGGAGCATAATTCGACTCCCTTTAAGATATATTTTTTAGTAGGACGAAAAAGGGGTTTTATCACTTATATAATTGCTATAATTTATATTACTGCCGAGAATAAATTATATATAAATTTTTATTCTATATAGATATGAATTTCAAAATAAAATATATATGACGAAGTCTTCCGGTCTTAAAAAAATAAGTTTATATTCCTAAAAAAAACTTATATTATTTCACGTATACTTTCTGTTATCTATAATTCTAAAAATTTAATCGACTGTTTTTGTATAAATAACATCTTAAATTCATTCTTTAAGACATTTGAACTCATCTCATATGAGAGAAGAAGAGCATTTGATGAAAATAGATCGGATAAAGATGTCAAAAAATGTATCAAGGAGTTGTGCAATATTTCCAATGAGCCGACTACGTCTCAATGTATATAATTGATAGAAAGAAAGTTAACACATGAAAAAAAAATAATAAATTCAATTGTTGAATATCGCAATACGTCATAACTTGGGATGGGGTGATTATAAAATATCATAAGTCGAATATTAAGGTGTTGGGAATGCCAACTGAAGCGGAAGAATGCACAAAAAATGGGATTGATGAAAATTCCAGACTTTATATGTCTTGAGAGAAGAGGTTACACCGAGTTGATTTAAATATTTTAAACCGGAAAGAAATATCAGATAAATATTTTCTAAATTAATTTTTAAGTTTTGCTTGAAAAACTATAAAAAGCTGAAAATCAAATTAACCTAACCCATAAATAAAAATAATAAAATCAATTGTTGATATTTTGCTGTGACTCATACATTTTTATAAATGTGTATTGTCTCATAAAATTACAATATTATGCTATAACGTTTCCTAAAAATATATTTTTTCATTTAAATCAATTTTTAGTCTGAGCAATTGGGTTATTGGACAAATATCACTTGAATAAAATATAAGGATTAGAATGATAATTTCCGATCTACTTATATAAAATAATTGTAATTTTCTTGGATATTATAATTGTATATATCGCTTAGTAAATGAATATTTTGTCTCTTTTGAAATAAGCAAGCATTTTTAAATTATAAAACTGATTTTATAATTTTTAGAATGCGCAATACTTTTGGGTTATGACAATACCGGCCCATTTCAAAACCCATTTTGCAGTTAGAAAAAATATTTTCTAAAAGCTCCTTTTATTACAATATTGATTCTCCTAATTGTGTCATATATCTCTATAAATGATTATTTAGGCCATCAATTTATGGTATGATGTTTAATTCTGTGATATATTGCCATCTTTATCATTAATAACTCGAATAGATAGTCAAAGGATTTTTCTTAAATAACCAGCGTAATATAAAGTCATGTATCAACCCCTTTAAATTTTTATCAAAGATAAAAAATTCTGAAATGTTTTCTTGTTCAATTTATTTATTACTAGATTTGTATTTAAATTCAAAATATTGAATTTAACTAACAGAATTTATGATTAAATACATTATATTTACCATTACGAAAAAAAATTCAATTTAAACCAACTTTGTAAACTTTTAACAGAAAAAAAAGCCCTGCGTGTTTAAAAAATTATAATAATGCCAAAATTTAAAAATTTGAAAGCCATTAACATAAAAGAAGTTATTATCCTTCACACATACATATTCCAACCATTTCTTGTGGTTATAAGTTCGACTTCTGCTACAATTTTTATAATAATTATCGATACAAATCTATATTAGCTTCAACAATTGTTAATTATTTCAACCAATTATATGATCGGATGATTATATTTTTTACGACGGGGCTTTAAAGTGATGAACTTTCAAGCCAATTTTTTTATTTATAAATTATATTTATAAGCATATTTCATCTGTGATAGTTCGATTTAGACCTGGATATCGGAAAAATTGAAATCCAAATTTCTCTAGACAAGATATTTTATAAATTTACAACAAACAAAGAAGACAATCTGAAAATATCCAATTATTATATGATCTAAAAAGGCTATAAGATGTAAATTTAAATAAGGGGTCCACCCATAACTATATTTAGCGAACATTATTATATCCCCTTTCACGCTTAAATGGTGCTTTATTTGTCTTCTTAAAGATAACAGAAGCATGGCAAATATGTTTTTGCCACAATTTAAATGCGAAATGTTTTTTTCATAAAGGTATTTTATCATGCATTAATTTTTGAACTATTGACACATTAAAAGAATGACAGACCGACTTTTAAATATAATATTTTTGATATTCATAAACTTGGCTAATGTATGTTTTTTAAATTATCTATCGATGGCTTTATTTTACCAATCTTGGGTTTGAAATTGCATATGGATATCAACCAGACTCTTAAATTCTAGGATTTCAATTAAGATTAATGATCACAAATTGGAAGTTGAATGTAAATTATTATTTTCATATTATTAACTCGAATGTTATGACCCAAAAGGTGAATTTTTTAATATTAGAAATAGAAATTATATTTAATTACAATCGATAATATGGTTAAAAAGAATCATATATCAAGCCCACAACAAGAAATAGAATACACTGAAGAACAGGTATGATCAAATATGTGTCTTCAATCCTTTAAATTTGTGGTGATTTGAAATAAAATTTCTTGATTGTCTTGGTTATTAATCCAGACTCAAATAGCAGTAAAATGATATATTTTCAATCTCCTTCCCAATAATCATTAAAAACCAGTCGACTAATCATTTTAGTTCTGTGGTGATTTGAAATAAAATTTCTTGATTGTCTTGGTTATTTTCCCCGAGTCAAATAAACAATGAAATGATATATTTTCAATCTCCTTCCCAATAATCATTAAAAACCAGTCGACTAATCATTTTAGTTCTGTGGTGATTTGAAATAAAATTTCTTGATTGTCTTGGTTATTTTCCCCGAGTCAAATAAACAATGAAATGATATATTTTCAATCTCCTTTCCCAATAATGGTTACAAATAAGTTGACCAATCATTTTAGTTCTGTGGTGATTTGAAATAAAATTTCTTGATTGTCTTGGTTATTTTCCCCGAGTCAAATAAACAATGAAATGATATATTTTCAATCTCCTTTCCCAATAATGGTTACAAATAAGTTGACCAATCATTTTAGTTCTGTGGTGATTTGAAATAAAATTTCTTGATTGTCTAAATGATTTTCTTGATTAAAAAGTTCAATGAATCTATTTAATAGATCGGTTCTTTCCCCAAAATAAAACAAATTAATGAGAGCCATGAAAGAGATTGAAAACTTCAAAAACATTCAATACAGAAAATCGCGCGAAAGTTTCGCTGGATCTAAAATATTTGACTTAATACAAGATTTTAGTTTCAATGCATGCAAGCGTTTATCATCTCTACGATTGCTGCTAATATACTGCTTTTATTTGCGGGGAAATAATATGGTTGATAATGTGGCCATGTTTGATTCTATATGTGATTCTATGGTTGAAGATTGTGAAAATTGCGCATCATATAGTGGTTTTTATGCATCCTTCCCTTTTTCAGGAAATCAAAATGAAAAAGTAAAATTGATTTACACTCTTCCTGAGCGAGAACTAAAGTTCAAAGAAGGTGAAAAAATAGTCATACAGATTTATGAAAAGATATCAATGAAAAAAATAAATTTGGCTGAAAATCTGTTTAGAGATGAAATATATGGACTTTTAAAAAAAATATCGGATAAAAATTTTACATGTAAAACAAATGAAACGGAAAAATTAAAAAAAAATTACTTTTCCTCCATTAAGGAACTTTATGATATTTCAATTGAAAGGCTAGAAGAGTCCCAACCAGATAAAATAAAGCTTATGTTTGATAGTATGTTTGACAACCCTGATTTTGTTGATATAGATGCATCCAAAAACTATATAAATCGATATATAATATTTCTAGATGATAATATTTCTGATAAATCCATTCAAAGATTTATGGCACATCTTCTAGGCAAAATATTTGGCACAGGAAATGGAGATGGTTGTATAAATTACATATTTGTTGATATGTTTGATTTGGGGTCTTCTGATATTTTCCAATCAAATCAGAAATTTCTAACCATGGAAGATCCTTCTGATTTTGATTTGGGGTCTTCTGATATTATCCAATCAAATCAGGAATTTCTAACCATGGAAGATCCTTCTGATTTTGATTTGGGGTCTTCTGATATTATCATCCAATCAAATCAGGAATTTCTAACCATAGAAGATCCTTATGGTTTTGATTTGGAATACAATCAATCAATGCCCCAAAATGTCGATACAGCCGCAAACCTAAAAAGAAAACGAGGTGTCAAGGTATGAAAAAAATATTATTTCTAAAAATAGTTCTAATGATTTTTTTAGATGTTTTAATGCCAACAAAGGCGTTATTTTACCAATTTCACTAGTTTCAACATATAAAATAGCTCTGGAAAAAAATGATACAAAAACTAGCCTTCAAATTTCTGGTTCTATTGATATTGATGGGGATGTGCCGAAAGATTTTTTCATTAAATATACTAAAAAATTAATATTATCAGACGATCAAAGTCGCGTGTGTGATGTCGAAGTATCATCATCGAGACCCATCAATACATTATTGGAAGGTTCAGAAGAATTAAATGTTTTTAAAACAGCATATTCCTTTAATGAAAAATCGAACGTTCTAATTCCTAAAGAGGATATTAACAATATGGAAAATCACAAAAATAGCATTATCTATTTGTCTTTTATAGAACATTTGATGTCCAATATTTATTTCTATAGCCTTAAAAATTCAAAAGCGGAAAATGATTTTTATAAAAATAGGCGGATTATAAAAAGATCAGATTTAGATTTTTCCTTATACTGTACCCAAATAGCCGAAAAATTTTTAGAAAAATATAATTATAAGCAAGGTCTGGATAATGTCGATATCTACTCCTTTGTTCTAGCTTCGAATGATGCCGGTAAAAATGAAGAATTATTGTCTATTATTCCAGAGATTAAAAATCAAGTTATTTATGAAAATTATCTTCATGGTTATAAAGACTTCGCAAAAATAAGTGACATTGTTGAGTTAAGCCATCACAAACCCGTTGAAGGCGCGGGTGTGTTGGTTCTGATTCGAAAAGCTGATAATCAAAAGATATATGTTTTTGTGACGGAAAATAAAGAAATAATGGAGTCTGAGCGTTCCGAAAAGCTTCAAAATATGTCCTTGGTGTTTTCTACAATGGAAAAAATATATGCTGATTTTTTAAAGGAAAACGATTGTTCTTATACTTTGTTTCGTATTACCGAATATATTCAAAAGCTAACATTTCTTGCTATCATAAAAATGTTCGGCCGTAATGAATTCGGACCACAGGTTAATCCAAAAAGTCAACAAGAAAAATATCACCCCATTAAAATGGGGTTATTGGGATCTTTTAACACTCGAATAAACGAAGAAGATACTCGAATAAACGAAGAAGATACTCGAAATGCTTTAAATGATTTTGAAAAAATCAAACTCGAAAAACTGAAGGATGATATCATTAAAAATTTAAACGAATTCTACAAAAATCTCTCTGAGTTAGTTACTATTGAATTTTGGGATGAATCACTCACGAAAGATGTTGAAGAACATTTCGTAAATATTCTTATTATTATCAAAAATGAAGATGAATCCGCCAAAAAAGAAATTATTGAGGAAATAAATAGTATTCTGAATGACCAGCTCGATTAAATTTTTAACCCGGAATGACACCTTTTTATCCAAAGTTATTTAAATAAAATGATACCAACCAGTCAAATATATGTGCTATTTTACCTCAAAATATAAATATGGGTTTTGACGTTTTGCTATTCTTAGTATAAAATAATTTTTACTTTTAACCATGATCAAGCAAATGATAAAAAAAATTATTCGGATAAACAAAACACTTACATTTATCATACAAATTGACACTAGCCCTTAATCGAATACCCTGAAACAGACGCCACAAAATATTATTATATATATTTTCATATAGACTTTAAAAAAAATTAATAGAAAAATATAAATATTGTTATTGTTAATTCCATGTGATATGTATTTGAAAGAATATATTTATATGTGATTTCCATCCTTTTAAAAATTGATTTTTCTCAAATTTGCTAATTATTTTTATAGAAGTAAATTATTGTGTCATAAATTAAATTTTTTGTCTTTAGTAAAAAAGAAATTTTGATACTCTATATTGTAAACTTCCAAGTCGCTTAATCTAGATCCTATATCTTCAAAATGTTAACCTGTATGATAATATCTGTATATGCAAATTTCTATGCCGCACATACTCGAAATTTCAAAAACACAAAATCTGGTTGAATCCTAATTTGGCAATGCAGCTTTAAAATCCTTTTCGTAATTATTATAAAAATATTGCAACGTCAACACTGAGTTTTTTTCTGAAATTTTTGTATTCAATATGAATATTAAAAAAGCTGTTTTATATACATTAATAGAATTTGTTTCACAATATTTTGATAAATATAATAAAAATATTCACTGTTTTTTCTTTTTTTTAAAGCGACATAAAATTAATTTAATAATCTTTAAAAAAATATTTTTTCCGTAATTTTTGTACTGAAATTATAATGCACGTGATATATAAATATAGTGGTTCGATTTACTTATTTCTCTTCTTCTCTGCTGTCATTTTTATTTTGGCGTAATATTCTTCTCGCTATGAAGATACATTTAAATATATATTTTGAGCATTCAGCCCATATTCTAAGTTTGAATTATGATATTAAATTTAGACATTTTTAAAACTCTGATCATCTAAACAATCTTTCAGCAGAAAATAGTCTTTGTTTAGTTGAAATACGTGTGTATATAATGCTGTATCAAAATAAATATTTTTCAAATTTTTGTAGTCGAAACCCTTTTCACATTTTTGAAGTTTTAAAATTATTGTGCATGCTTTTTTTTTAAAAAATAATATGTTTAAAGCACGAATTGTTATTAGGTACTTTGTACAGGGGCACGAAAACTGTTTCTATTGGATACATAATGTGATTTGTTTTATCCCTTAAAATCGAGTCTGAAAAGATTCAGATTATATAACTATACTAGAATAAAAACGAAAACTCGTGGTTTTTTAGTATCGTAGGCGAAATAAAAATAGCAACGCAATATTTATTTATTGCATATATAAAGCAAAGTAATAATTCATAACTAAAAAAAACTTCTTTTATTTCTAATTGGAAGCATTATATTTATAATTTTAGTTATTTTTATTTTTTCTCGGCCTTTTTCTATACCTACCCTCTTTTCAAGGCTTAATAGTTCAAGTGTTTTGCTTAATTATTTTTTTGTGCAAATACTTTAATGTCGTCTAAGATTCAAATACTTTCAGATACCTTTTATGGTGTTATGTTTCTACAACATACAATGTTACAATATATGTCATATATATATGTCTTTCACTTGTAAAAAAAATTAATTTCTGATGAAAAGAATAGCGTTTATCTTAAAGCATTCTTAATCATAATAATAAAATAGCAGAATTTTTTGATCAATTCTTGGCTCTAATGAAAAAAATTAAATATTAAAATAGTTAAAAGACATATTGATTGAATAATTGAAATAAATAAGAAAATCAATCTATCTCATATATTTCAAAGCACTATTCACTCATGTTACAATTAAATTTTAACTTGTTTATTCTATTTAGATTGGTCTCATATTTAATCTGTAATACTGCGTCAATCAGTAAAGATTGTTCTTAAAATAATAAACATACAACATCTACGAATTTTATTAATATTATATTGTGTTGGTGATTTTTTACTTGAATCTGATTCTTTTCTTATTAAATAAATGAGAATTTGGTTGTATGCGTTTCTTGTGAAAATTCCTTCAATAATTTTCATGTTATTTTTGGATTTAATTTTTAATCAAAATATGCTATAGTTGCCTATAAATCAGAAAGAAGATATAAGTATATATTGTAGATCATTAGAGCGATTAATATAGTCTGATTATACTTGGTTAATAACCCTCAGCAGTGATAATAGTATTATCTAAAATATACGTAAACCCATTAAAGGTTACTTAAGATTGTATTGATTTTTTTATTTATTTAATAAAAGGCAGTTTCATATAATTAACAGCCATCATAAATAAGGTGAAATCTTATTTTTTAAGTTTATCTCATAGCTTGCCTTTATTTTATGGCTTTAAAGGCGAAATTATGCACAAATAGATATTTATTTATGGGTTAATTTTCTTTTTATCGATTTTATCTATTTAGACGTAGTCAGCGTGTTAGGAGTATTGCACAACTCCTTGATGCATCTTTTGGAATTTTCCGTTGTAATATTTTTGGATTTTCTCCCATCCGAAGCGTGGCATACGATGGAAGCGTATTAGTATTACCGCATAGGCATCTTGAATCCATTCATCCAAAGAAGATTCTGTTGAAGTGAAGATCGATTCTAACGTCAGATGAATTGTTGATGTTTTCAAGGATTTTTGCGCATGCTCTATTGGCGACACATCTTTTTGCTCGGTTACAGCCGCAGTTTCGCATGATTTGTCTTTGTAGTGCTCTGCTTCTGATTTTTCTGTTTCACCCATATTTTTTTATGCACAAATAATATATATTTATATTCAATTTACATTAAATACATCAATTTTATTCTTTATATTTTCTTTGTCTCATTTAAACAGATTTAAAAACTATTTTTGTATTTATGTCTTAAGTTAATTCTTTTTATAAGTCCATCTACAGAGATGTAGGAAGCCCATTAAGAATATTGCACAACTCCTTGATGCATCTTTTGACATCTTCCTCTGATCTATCTTCGTCAACTGCTCTTCTTCTCATAAATGAGATGAGTGCAAGTGTCTTTCGGTGTATGAGAGCTTGCATGTATGCTTCTACTTCGTCCGGGATTTTTAATTCCTTAACATATTTTTTATGGAATTTTGTAACCACTCCATCCCAAGTCATTATATATGGTATTATTTTTGTTTTAATTTTGTATATTAAACCAATTTTGTCACCAAGATGTTATACTTCATATGATTCTCATTATCAGCTTCTTTAAGTTGTCGAGGATACTTATACCTATTTCAATCAGCTCAATCATATTTTATTTTTTTTCTCTGAGGAAAATAACTGAAATATTTTGTTTGATTGATATATCTGTTTTAATTCGGGTATATACAGTAGAAAATATGCTATTTCATTTACCATATTCATTATTGGCTTTTCTTTACGATAAATCATAGTTGAATGGATAATAATATAACATTTAGGTGGTTAAAATATTCATATGTATCTGTATAGATTTTTAAATAATATTAAATTATTTTCATGATAAATTGAATAAAAATTTTCTATACTCTCATAAATAAAAGAATTAAATAATTAAAAAAAATTTAAAGATAAATTTATCACTGATTTCTTATGCTCACTGTTGAAATATGTGTTATTAATCACTTTAATTGGCCTTACAATCCGTATTTCTATTTAAATAGACCTTTTCTGCACTAGCTGATAACGGTGAAATAAAAAATATTAAGTGGCGTTTACAATGCTGAAAATTGATCAAAAGAATAATTAGGTTATCTTAATCTAATGGATATGATATGTACCGGATAAATAAAAGGACTTATAAATATATTAAAATATAAAGGAAATGTGAGAATAAAAAGAAGACAGTTTCTTCTCTTTGTTTTATGACTCATAAAAATATAAAAGCAGACTTTACGCCTGTAAGGCTAAGGCCTATGACTTCCTTGCCTTATTTCTTTATAAGTTTCAAACATCTCAATCAATTATATAAATATTGTGTGAGACATAATATTCTATGTGATTTATAATTCCAATCAATTTGGTATTTAATAAAGTATGCATTGACTCCTCCGTAGTATAAATAGACCCCATCATGTACCTTTTTTAAATTGAACTATACATTTAAAAGTGGTTAATTTTGCTGCTCGGATCTTAAGTGTCTTATAAAAGTTTATTTGCATATATCTTACAATTGATTTACTTGCATTCATAATATACAATAACTTTTTATATGTTTACTTTATTTATGATTTCAAAGCAAACAGAAAGGATTTTTGTATTCATAATATTTTATAGCTTTCAATTTTTGAAATATAAAATGTTAGGTGTCTTATACCTACACATAAGTAAGAAGGCTGTCAGAGAGACATAACATGATTGATTTGGATAACTTAATTAATCGGAAAAAAAGTTGTGATTATTCTAGCATGATTAATGAATTAGAAATCAGATAGCTAGACATAATAGTTAAGTCTCAAAATGCAAGAACTTATTACTCTCAGTTCTAAAAATTATGTTATTTTATTGAAAAGTGAATGTAAGAGCGAAGTCCGAGAGATCAAGCGATAATTATTGATGATTTTTTTTAATTTATCATTTCTTTTCGTTTCTTTTGGGGGATTGAGAATAGATAATTACTCTTCTCTTTGTGTTGAAAATATAGATACATTGCGAATGTTTTATATGTACTCTAATGAAGCATTCAATATCACACACGATCCTAAAAAAATCAAAATCGAATATAGATTAAAAGGCATATAAAAAAAATGACTTCGTCAATGAAATCAAATCATCAAACAAGAAATTCATGGATGAACCAATCTCATTTTCTATATTTTTTTTATCTTATACGAAAAATACACTTGAAGTCTGGAATATATATCGATTCTAGACGATATATTAACCCTTTAATGTTTTAAGGTGACAAAAAATTACATACTCATAGATTAAAACAGTCGCACTACTTTTTAATATTTATATTGAATTTTTTTCCCTGTATTTATGTTTTTAATGGCCATAGCATTCAAGGATATTATATGGTTAAAATATTCATATGATATACGAGGTTTCAGATATTCCCAAAAAAAGTGCACTAAAAGAAATATTCATATAAATACTTGCAATTTTTGTTGTTTGAATAAATTTTTTATTGTGGATTTTTACCGCAATTATACTGTAATTTTTGAATTTTTTTATGTCAGCATAATAAATGTTATTGCTAATTATTTGCAGTGGGAAAAAACTTAAAACATTAATTAAAGGAGTTTTTAAGAATAAATAATCAAAAAAGCGAATAATTTATTTTCTGAATATGTCATCATTTAGTATTTTACATGAGAGTCAACATAAATCGATGCTGTTTATTATATTATTTAGACAAAATTTCATATATATGCATGGTTTTCTGCTGTTAAGAACTTTAATTGTATTGGTAAATTATAATTGGATTTTTATACTATTTGAAGATATTCTCATATCCACTGATTTTAATTTGGTTTGTATCACAAAAAGTTGGTTAATTCATTAAAATCATTAAATTTGGTATTGATTAAAATAATTTTTTGGTTATTTTTTTGATATTTATTTCAAATCTTTTCTTAAGCTTAACTTGATCAATTTCACATTTGTACATCTTTTCTATCTTTAGGCTATTCTCTTCTCTTACATCCTCTTCAATCCTCTCTTATTTTAAAAGCCCGATAGTTCATAGGCATTTCAATAATCCAAAATTATGTGTGTATACCTTGGTTTGGTTTGTGACTTCGAGTTAATTCAAGTGCATTTGTTATATTGCGTTGCTAATCCATCTAATATTACGACACATGCTATAATCTTTGTCATAAATTTGTATATTAAGGGCATTTCAGATGCCAGTAAATCATATTTTCTTAGTTTCTCCTTTTCCACATGTTTATTATCTATACTGGCTATACCGATTTTTAAAAGTTACACATTTTTTCTTTTTATATATGCGAGTATACTTGGTCTGCAACCAATAATTTATATTTACGTCTTTATCTTCACATTTACAGTTATCTCTGCATATTCTTTTTAATAATCTCTTGTACCGACTGCATGCAGATTTTATTTGTTTTTGAAAATTTATTTTCTTATTAGCATAAAGTGTTGGCATCTTATTATCCCATTGTGCCTCCTTGTGCAATCGTGACCTTGCATTTTTTACATCTTGTTCTTAGGTGATCAATCGTTTTGGAAGATTCATTATGTGAACCCGTAATGATTTTCTGCAAAAAAATAATATTAATTTATATTGTTAATAACTTAATTGTGTTCCTACTTCTTTCAAAGGCGGTAGAAGTTTTGATGCTCGAAAAAAAAATCATGTAAAATTCAAAATAACGGGCTTTTTTCTTAGAAAATTATAACTTTTCAATATTTTATCTATCGATTATCTATCGATTTTCTATAAACATGTTTGAAAGTCAATATTTATAAAAATCGCGATATTGTATTGATTAACATATCATAAATTCTATATTTTATACTTTTGATATTCACGCAAGTCGTTCTTACATATAAATAATGGTAATGTATGCAAAAATTTGAGTGTTGTAATAAATTCTACTATCTAAATGAAAGTAAAAGTAAGCCCTCTTCCCACATATAACTTCCCTGTGAAGCTAACGGCTATTAGTTAGAATTTTTTCGTCGTAATAATTATCAAAGCCTTGATTAATGTCATTAAAATCTATTGTAGGCAGCGTTAAACTGAGTCTCGCATTTATTATAAGCTTTTTTTCTTTTGTTTTTTCATTTCAATTTTTTTTTAAACAGTCATATTATTTCGTGCTATTTTTAATTGTGGTATTATTTAGTATTCACTCTATTTTTCATGTCGATTATTTCTCTCTCTGATATATAGTTTCGGCTCTTTCTGATTTCCCATAGGCAGCAGAAGCATATTCTATATTCTGTGCAAAAAAAAATTCAATTTGGCTCTTTATCTGAATTATATCGAAATTACTAAAAAAACATAATAATTGAAAAAAAAATATTGATAAAGAAAGCAGTTTTTAATTATATAAAATATAAATACTCATTTTCTCTGATCGGCCCTCTTCGTATCTCTTTTTATTTTATTTTGACATATACTCAAAAAGTCGTGCATTCTTTTTTCGCAGTCTACCATTTCATCGATGAGTTTCTCTTTAATTTTTTCATTCGTTTCTATTTTTATTTCTTTCCTTATCTTTTCGATTTTTAGTTTTAATTCTTCTAGGGGGAAGGAATTTTCTTTAATGTTATTTTTCTGAAGCATGGCAATCAATTGTTTTTGTTTTTCTATGTGCTGACTTTTAATTTTATTTTTATGCATTTGCTCCGTATATCCGTTATTCAGTATCAAGCACTGTTTTTTTAGTTTTATATATTTCTCGTTTATCTTGTTGTATTTTTCTTGTAACGTAAGATTCTCCTCTTTAATTTGTGAAATATTTGATTCTTCTGTTACTTTCTTAAAATCGCGTAAGGCTGAATTTTCTGAAATTATCTCTTTTAAAAGTTCGAACATCATTTTATCGCGAATAAAATTGTCGATGGTGTTTGGGTTCATATCAGATTCTGGTTTATTATTTTCCATACCTTCATTCTCATCTATAAAAAAACCATTTCTTTGTTGACATTTATTTTTAGAATCGTAGTGTATATTTTTTTCATTTTTGTATTTACGTATTGCATGCCATTCGATTTCTTTATTTTTTGAATGTTTTATTCCATGATCAGCGAGTGTTTCTTTAATTTTTGTTATCAAAGCTGATTTCCCATTCAATTTTTCATATAGATCATCTTTTTGGTAAATAAAATCATTCAAAACAGAGGTCATCCTATTTTTTATTTCCTCTACCATTAAAATATTAGAACTATTTGACTCCTTGAGTTTCTTTAAAATCAAAGATATTTTTTTCTTATTATTTCTCTTTTTCTTTTCCTCGATTTTATCATCCATTTCTCCAATAAATTCAGAAATATAAGGTGCAAACCTTCTCCTCATATTCTTTTTTGCTTCATCGACTTGATTATTGCATAAATTTGTGTATATTTCCACAAGATTGTGCCCCATATTTTCTAAACTACAATTAGAAACATTAATTTCTTGTAACTTATTGTTTATTTCTTCCATTTTAGCGAATAGGTGTTCTAGAATTGGATTATCCCTTTCTTCTTCATGTTCTTCCATTAATTCGGAATTTGATTGATTTATAAAAAAAGTCGAGTTTCGAAGAATTGATACTCCTCCTTCATCATCTAAAAATGTAATATCTGAGCTTGTAATATTTCCAATATCACCTAAAGATTCACTCATTTCATCCTGTTTCTCTTTGGTTCTATTTCTCTGGTTGCTACATTCGTGGATATGGTTTTTCCTGCTCTGTGTAATCACTTTTGTTTTATTTAAATCATTGTTTTCTTCTATCTTTAACTTTTCTAATAACTCTGTAGTTGTACAAATTTCATTGTTTGAAAGGTTTTTACTTATATTGTATATTGAAATATACTTTTCATCGTGCTCTAATATTTTATTTGAATCCAAAATTTTGTCCTTTTCAATTGTTTTTGTGGGTGTTACTTCAATTTCGTTTTCATCCTTTAAACTTGATTCTTTGATACTCCTATTCAAATCCATCACTTCTATTTTACTGAGGGATTCATTATTTTTTTGATATTCCGCAAACTTAGATTTATTTTGTGAAACTGGAATAGATTCAATTGGAAATGTTTCTAGTTCTAATGTAGATACTTTTAAATCAATCAAAATGGATTCGGAATCTGAAAAACTGTCGATTTTCTTGTCTTTTGATAAATTATCGACAAAATATCTATTATCATCTTCAAGGTGTAGTTCTTTATTCGTGTATTCATTAATTTTATTCTTAAATTCTATTATGGTTGGCCTAGTATGCTCTAAGTGCTCGATATTCTCGATATTTTCTTTATTGGACATATTCTCATAATTTAGATCATGTATTTCAATCCAATTCTCTTGCATATTATTGGTTTCTTGGATGTAATTTGCTTTGTTTTTTGAGTGCTGTGCTGGGTTATATTTTTTATTCATCTCAATAAAATTAAATTTGAAATTTGAATTTTTGATATTTGATGTTTGATACTTGTCGTATATTTTATGATAAGAAATGGTTTTTATGATCATTTTAAATTAAAATAAACTTACTGCTCCAAATATTCTTTACTAATTTTAGATTTCCGACTTTTTAAAGATATTTGGTTTTATAGCTCTAGCATTTCTTTCTTAGAGCTGAAGAAATAAACCTTTTTAAATCAATCATCTATTGAAAAAATGATTTTCTTTATAAACATAAAATACGATATATGGTAATAAATTAAATTACATATAGATACAAGAATTAAACCGATATAAAATTATCAAACGATAGGCCTGATATTTTTATATATGATAAAAAGAAGAATTATATAACTCTCATAGAAATTAGTGTGACTAGTATTGAAAACAAAAAATAATTTTGAAACGAAAAATTAGCAAGGTATGTTCTGCTTGCATCCGAATTGTCGTTAATATACAATTTCAAGACAAACATTATTCCATATGTTATAGCTTGAGACGGTGTGATAACAAGAAATCACAAAAAGTATCCGAAATAACTCGAAGTAACTAACCAGATTGAGTCATATATACAAATCTTTGGATCGTGAAAAAGCCTAGAATTAATAAGTCTTGAATGGAGGAGAGGTATTGAAAAAGACCTCAGAGTGAGGAAAATAGCCGAAAGTATTACTAATCTTTGCGGACGAGAGATCAAGTAAGAGATGCTTTGGAACAAAAACAAACATTATTACGAATAATTTGCCCCGCAAATAAATAAATGCTTTTAATTACATATATCCTTAAAAAAATTGTATTCAGGAATTTAAAGCATAAAATTGTTCTTATAGACCAAATAGAATTCATTATATAGTGATTGAATACCGATTCATGAGTAAATATATCATTTTATGTTATTTTGGAACATAAAATTAAATTCTTTCATTAAGCAAAACGTTTATATATAATTTAAAATGTAAAAATCTAAAATTTAAGTTTACACTCTTAGATGTATTCTGTTCCTTGAAGAAATTACGCTTGCCATAGTGACTGATCACATTAAAAAAATAATTAAATTTTTTAATCTCAATATATCTCAATCAATATCCTGTTTTTGGGTCTATAATATGAATAATATGTATATAGAAATCATACTTCCCCGTCATAAATGATATGTATGATACTGATATATTTCTGTAATTTCATTATAGATTTCTTTAAAATATACATATAGCTCGTTTCATGACACATTCACTGTTAAATAAAACCAAAATCTCTGGTTCTATATTAAAATATATATTGGGTAGAAAATAGACACATAGAATGTTGATTTATAAATATATTGGTGTTATAAGAATATTTCCTGAAGTGTGACCCGATTGACTTGATAAAATTAATGAAAGTAAATTTTTCATTATGTTTTGTAATATAAATAACTCTCGAATGTTTAGTTTAAGTGTGAACTATACCCTGAAATATACATAGAAGGTTTCAAAAAGGCATGTGCAGTTGTTTTTTAAATAAGCATAAAACCAATTATAATAGATAAAATATGAGATAGCATAAATATATTATATTAATTCCACAATAAAATATTGGTAAAGTAAGAAAAAATATTTAATTTTTATCATAAATTTTGAAATAATAGTTTATATTATTTGAACATGGGTAATATTCCACTTCTGTAAAACAGTCCAAAATAAATAGAATTATATTAAGGAATATGGATACTTTAATGAGCACTTTTTTCGATCTAGAAATAATTTTATAATATTTTTTTTGATTTGCTTATTAATTTTTAAAAACAGTTTATTCTTATACCCCATAATTTTTCTGGATGCATGGGACGATCTTGTTTCATTTTTGGCCATGGCAAAAATTGAATTTTCTTTCCCTAAAAATGAATTATAAAAAAATTTACCATGTTAACTTAAATCGATTATTAATATTTATGCAAATAATGTGCAAAATATAAGGCTAAAAATTATAATAAATGGTACAAGATTGTGAATCAAATATTATAAATATTATGTGGCTTTAAATATTCAGTAAGATCTTTTTTTATGGGTTAAGTTTCTTTTTATCAATTATATCTATTGAGACGTGGTCTGCCTACAGGAAATATTGCACAACTCCTTGATACATCTTTTGACACCTTCCCCAGATCTATCTTCATCAAATGCTCTTCTTCTCTCAAATGACGTACTCAGCCAATTAAGAATATACAAAACTCCTTGATACATCTTTTGACACCTTCCCCTGATCTATCTTAATCAATTGCTCTTCTTCTCAATAATGAGATGAGTTCAAGTTTCTTGCGAAGTGGGAGAGCATGCATGCATGCTTCTACTTTAATCTGGATTTTAACTCCTTAACGTATTTTTATGTGAAATCCCTAAAGTATTAAATTATATGAAGAATTGTTTATTATAATTACTGATGATGTTAATCACAATCTTATTATCTGATCCGAAAACATGATGAATATTTTAAACATATATTTCTGTTATTTGCTTCAAGCTGATCATGATAATATTTTGTGCGATATTAGGGGTTAATTTCATTTTTAGATATTTAATCTTGTTCAAGCAAAACTTCAGAGGTTTTTTAAAGCAGATTTCGGTAGTACTTCTTTCTACCTCTTTATATTTATAATCTTCCTCGAAACACCTTCTTCTTTCGAAGACTTTTATTGTTAAATGTCTATCATAATCCTATTATTTGTGCACGTGCTTCAGTTGATATTCCTAACTCTCTAATATACGACTTATGGTGTTTTGTAACCACATCATCCCACGTTATTACCATGATTCTATTCGTGTTCTGCATTTTTAGATAAGATATAGTTCATTTACCAATATTTTATGTTTCTTTAGATTTTCATTTTCAATATTAGTAAGGTTATTGAACTTTTATTCCTATTTTTATCAATGTGATCAAGTTTTTCTTTTTATCTTAGGCAAAAAAATATGGTTGATCTGTCATAGTTTTATATCCGTTTATATTCTAGCATCCACTTTCATCTCTGTCTGTTTTTCTTCAACCAATGTCTTCTGATCTTCTTAGATTTTTTAAAATTGTATTTTAACCCGAACAATAAGTATATACATCCAATAAAATGTTATGTCTTCTTTTTGTAGTAATTACCAAGCATTCTTTTACATCTACTTTCTATGTGATCTACTCTTTTATGTGCTTGTCCGATTATAATTTATAATTTTCTATAGAAGGATTTATTTTTTAACGCCAATTTTAATGCTATAATGGGCTAAATTAGCAAATATAAAAGGTATATTAGATTGTTTATATTTAAAAAAAAATGAAAAAGGAAGTGCGATATTATCAATTTAATCTTGGTATAAAGAAAATAATTAAATGTTGGGATTGTAATTTAATTTATAATCGGACTAATGTGGATGATATTAAATTTCATGCGAAGGTACATAAAAAATCAAATCAACAATTAAAATTGAGAAATACAGGAAAAGAATAATTTTTTGAACCAGGGTAGTTAATAAATCTTGAATTTTACCTTTTTTTTATGATATGTGTTATTATTCGTAAAACGTCATAATATCTAAGCAACGGCATTTAAATTATAATTATTATTATAAACTCAATATTTTATATACTTACATTTTTCTTTCTTCCTAAAAAAAGGATTAGAAAAGATTCCTCTACGTTCATAAATATTTTTTTATAATATAATAAAGTGTACATTATCGATTTTTTAAAATGTCTTTTATTTTTATATCTAAAATTATATACTTTCTTTATTTAATTTTATCGATATACTGTGACAATATTAAATTAAATTTTTTAGGCGTGTTATCTTATTATGATATTTTTTTTTTCACCAAAAAGATTTTTTCGTTACTTTATAATTAAAGATATAAAATGTATTAAAAAACAAAAATCAAATTGGGTTAAAAAAAAGAAAATTTACTTTGAAGATAATTGGTTCATAAGCAATAACAGTATGTAGATGTTATATTATCTTTTAACTACACAATTTTCAACATATTTTTGTGATTAAAAAATAATGCATTTACAATTAAATTTAGTATATAAATGTGATTCACAAAATAAATGTTTTTAGATAAAAAAATTAACAAGTTTAACGTATAAATCTAGTATGTAAACATATCTTTCTAATATTCCGAATTGATCATATTTCAAGAATTTCAAGAACAAAATAAATATTTTTAGATCAAAAAATTAACAAGTTTAACATATAAATCTAGCATGTAAATCATTCTAATATTCTGAATTGATTATATCCTGCTTATTATAAGTAAAGGAAATCAGAAATAAATTAGTATAAACTAAATATATTTTTTACAATTATAATTTCTTATTTTCGTAAGCGCATTTAAGCCAAATATTATTTTTGCATATATCTAGAAATTAAAATTCGCATTTCCTTTTATAACTAAATTAAATCACCGTCCAAAAAAAAATGAACAAGACAATGTTAATATTATCACGCGGATGTTGTGCACGGACAAAGAACATACTCCGTGATCTAGAAAGAATGTTATATGCCTTCAAAGAAAACAAATACGACCAAAAAAACAGTTTATGTGATTTAAAGGAGTTAATGGAAATAAATGATTGTGTATCAGCCATTTACTTTGAATCAACCAAACGAATAAACTATACATGGTTTTCAACCGAAAATGGGCCATCCATTCGATTTATCACCTACAATTTGTTTACTATTCGTGATCTTATGTATGATACAAATTGTAGTTTAGAGCGAAGTCATAAGCTCGTGTTTGATAATAACTTTTATGAAAAAGATGAGCTGGTGATTGTGAAAGATTTGTTTAAAAAAATATTTATATTTAATGTGGAGGATGAGTCGGTTGAAAAGGTTGGTTCGGGGTTTGCAGATTTTGATCGTATGATATGCTTCTTTTATTTGGATAATAAGATTTGGATGCGGGTTTATGTTGTTGAAGATGGATTGAAAGAGATTGGGCCGAGAATTGTTCTTGAGTTGGATAAAATTATTGAAAATTGTTTTTCGGGAAAGATTATTTACAAAAGAAATGAGTTTGAGTCTGAAAAACATGTAGAAAAGGTTGGTGTTATAGTAGAAGAAAAGAATGATAAAAAGAAATCTAGTAATCAAAAAACAGAAAACAATATAAAAAGTTTAACTGGTAAAGTTCCCATCGTAAAAAATACAGAAATAAATGAAAACCCCATTTTGGATGCATCGGAAGCTTCAAAAAATCATGATGTCGAAAAAGATCAAGAAAATGGCAAAAAATCGCTAATAATTAAAGAAACAACAGGATCACATATTGTATCAAAAGAAAATACATTAAAAATACATAATTCAGATAAAAAATTTGCCACTCCAATTCCACAAGAAAAAGCAAAAAAAGTTACCACTTCAGAAAAATCCGATTCCTGCATTGTGAACGAGGAAGAAATAAATAAAATAGATGATTTCTTAAAAATGGCCGGTAATGAAGAACACGAAGTTGTGATTAAAGAGCACCATGTTGAATTAGATCAAATAAATAACGAAGCACCAGCTTCATCAAAATCCGCGAAGGCTATTGATACACCAAAAAAGAGTGTTGGATCAAGTGAAACTACAAAAAATATAAACGTAGAAATCTTACAACAGGAAACTGAAACGCCATCGAAACAAAAAAAGGCTAAACTTACACCAAAGAAACACGAATCCCAAATTAAAATTAACAGTACCCCAGAAAAAGTCACGTCTAATGCAGAAATATCATCGAAGTCAAAAGTTAATTCTGATGTTGAAGCAACAACCATCTTAAACCAAGCTAATGTTCTCAACAAAAACGAAAAACCAGAAAAGAATTCCAATACACCAATTAAAAAAGTTGCTACACCCAGAAAAGCAGCAGTAACCCCAAGTAAGAAGGGTACACCCAGAAAAATTGCGACACCGAAAAAGAAAAATTAATGATAAAATATTTAATAAAATATAGCTACATTTACCTACGAATTATTCCACTCTATAATTCTTTAATATTTTAAACCAGTATTGAGTATTTTTTACTAAAAATTCACTTTCCATGCAACTGAAGCTTCATCTTAAGTCGTAGTGGTTTTATGTAGCATTAGTTCAATACAAGATAAAGGATCAAAATACACACTTTCTAGCTCCTGTTTAACATATATTCTCCTAATACGATAAAATTTAAAAATACATTTTTTTAAGTATATGAAATTCTGATAATATTTAATTCTGAATATTTATTTAGGGGTAAAATTTCTTTTAGTTAATGTTTGCTTGATCAAAACTTTATAATAGCTCTAAAAACAGATTTAGTTTATGCTTCTTTAATTTTTTTACCTTCTCAATCTTCCTCATAGTATCTTCTACGCATAATAATTATTCATTCAAGTGTCTTTACCAATTATATTGTTTGTGCGTATTCTTCGAATTCTGTCGAAATTACCCCCTTTTTAGAATCGAATTATGATTTTGTGACCATGTCGTCCCATGTTATTTTAATATCCTCGACTTTTTATTATATTATCTGTGATACTCTGTAACCGCACCATCCCATGTTTTTATTGATATTCTCAACCTTTTATTATATTATCTGTGATACTCTGTAACCGCACCATCCCATGTTATTTTGATATCCCCGACTTTTTATTATATTATTTTTGGTACTTTGTAACCAACCTTCCCATGTTAAAACAACAGACCTTAGACTAAATGTTACTTTTAACCATTTGAATTTGTTTAAGCAAGCTCAAGATTTATATATTGGAATGGTTCTCGTTTTACTTTTTCAGTGCTGAATTTTTTCAGAAGTTGTTAATATATTCACTTTACTAAATAATAGATGTTTGTTTTGTTTAAGAAAAGTTGGGCGTATTACCATACCCTGGTATATTATTATGCTAATAATTTCTTTTTGCTGTAGTGAGAATGAAGATTAATAGAATATATAATGTTACAATATAGAATTCTTTTAGGATATTAATTTAGTATTTTTAATAGAAAAAGTGTAGAAATTTCATTTACGTGCTGCATTTTAATTATTGATCAAGACATGCACCGATAGTACTCTCGTGCTTAACTTTATGGATGAGCTTAATATCCTTTTGCATAAGTGTTACTCTTTTACAGTGAACCACGGCCATATTAGCATGTTCAAATAAACTTACGAGAAATTGTTCGACCGATTCTTGAAGTGTGACAATAGCTTCTTGTTTGAATCTTACTCCAGACTTAAATGTAGTAGAAATTGATCTGATGAATCTTTGGAAGGGTGCTTTTCTCAATAACAAGTCTGTGGTCTTTTGATATTTTCGGATTTCCCTGAGTGCGACTGTTCCTGCTTTAAATCTTCGAGTTGTTTTTCCTGCTGTTGCTGGTTCTGTTGTTGCGGTCTTACGGGCTGCTTTTGTTGTGAGTTGCTTTCGTGGAGCTTTACCACCAGTTGATTTTCTTGCTGTTTGTTTTGTTCGTGCCATCTTATTTTGAAAAGGGTACGTCTATTTATAGGTGTGATTGGAGGTAAACGAGGAGGTAATAAATTATAGAGCACTTTTACATTGTTTTGGAGGGAATTTTTATTATTATTTTTGGAGGGAACGAAATATAAAGCACTTTTACATTATTTTTGGAGGGAAAACGATTAATGAATTTAATATTGGGAGGGGCTAAAATATAGACCACTTACTGCATTATTTTTGGAGGGAAAACGATTAATGAATTTAATATTGGGAGGGGCTAAAATATAGAGCACTTACTGCATTATTTTTGGAGGGAAAACGATTGATTAATTTAATATAGGGAGGGGTTAAAATATAGAGCACTTACTGCATTATTTTTGGAGGGAACAAAATATAGAGCACTTCTTGCATTATTTTCGGAGGGAAAACGATTGAATAATTTTATATTGGGAGGGGCTAAAATATAGAGCACTTTTACATTATTTTTGGAGGGAACACGATTAATGAATTTAATATTGGGAGGGGCTAAAATATAGAGCACTTACTGCATTATTTTCGGAGGGAAAACGATTGATTAATTTAATATTGGGAGGGGCTAAAATATGAAGCACTTATTTAATTATTTTTGGAGGTAATATATTGCATTTTGGAGGCATTGAATTTTAGCTAACTTGTTGTGTTTTCTTGGAGGGAATAAAATATATTTAAAATAACTTAATTGTACCTCACAAATTTTAGTCCCTTGGGAGCTATTAAAATTAATATGATAAAAATGAATTTTAACTTGCACATTTTAGATTTTTGAGGTAATTTAATGGCCTCTAAAAGGATAGTAAATTTTAATTCGCATAGTACATTTATTAACGAAATTAGTGACATTAAATTATGCGCTTCTAAATTTTTGGAGGTATATGCAATAATAAAATTAAATATAGCGTAAAATAATATTTGCTATAAACATCAAAAAAATTAAAAAACATTTGAATTGTATAATTGTAGCGAAAAAAAAAAAGTGTTCATCTGTAGCCATTTATATTCCTCTTTACAATTTAATAAAATGTAATTTTTTTTAATGTAGTTCTTTTCTCTTTTTTTTTTAATATATGTATATCTATATCTTTTCTTTCAAGATCAAATTGTATGAAACTGCTATATATTTTATCAAACTATCTAAAGTGTGTAAATCCTTCATTTTATGAATCTTTCTTTCTAATGTGCTTTATAATTAATTTCAACATTTATTTTTATTTTTAAATATCAGTTTCTAATAGTTATAAATCTTTTTTAACCAAATATTTATTATACAATTTCCGACTTTTTTTTATTGGTTTATTTGTTACACATGCATATAACGTATAAAATAACCATTATTATTTGGGAAAAAACTGTAGATGTAGAAGTTCTATTATTTTGTATTTATTATCGTATAACTTTTATTTCTATTTTTGTAAAAACAATTAAAATTATAAATAATTATATTTTATATTTGATTATTCCTGACAATATACTAAAAAATACATATGAATGTTTTAATTAATAATCTCTTGACAAAATATAAAATCACCCTGTAAACAAATAAAAATTTATTTATTTCGAAGCATGACTTGGAATAGTCAATTTCGCTTATCTGATTGTGTTGTTTATTATAAATAATTCTGAAAAAATTCAAAAAAATATAAATTATTATTGAAAATCTGATTTATATACTATTTTTTACATTTTTTTTATTCAAAATGTCAATTTGGTATTACAATTTTTTTCAAATTTATTTGATTAGAAACTTAAAATTTCACTATTAAATCTTTTATTCAGTGTTATATTTTTTTAAAAAACAAACAATTTATAAATATACTATTTCTATCTATTTATAAATTTAAAAACTGTATTGTCAGATTGAACCAGCTTGAATAGTTAAAAATAAATATTATTATCACCCAAAAAAGGTTTAGTCTTGTTAAAAAAATAAATATCACAATGTAATATTTTTCAATTATTATGAATTTATTTGGAGCTATTATATTTCCATCAGATTATCTTAATACAAAGCCGTATTATTATTTAGGTATTAATATTTATTCCAAGTTTTGTTGTTGATAAAATCTAAAAATTCGTATATATAAATATAAACTATATTATGCAGATAGTATATTTAATATTTGAAGAATTATTCTTTTATTTTATTTTGTAATTTAATAATTATTTGTAAAATGTAAATTCATTTTTTCATTAATCTACATAAATTAGAAAATTTGGTATATAATCAATGCATAATTTTTTATAATATTCTTTTGGAAAATGCAAGTAAATAGAATCAGAAAAAATTTTTAATATTCAGTGGTAAAAGCTAGCAAATCGATTTTATATGATGTTGATCAAACCAGAAAAACATTAAAATCCCTGATATAAATGTAACTATTCTTAATTTTAAGCGAAAAAAAACCTTTATTTCCAATTTTTACATGTGTCAAACTGAAAAATTAGGCATTATATCACTAGCCATGTATATAAATCAAAATAATAAATTGCATTGGTAGAAAAAAATATTAAAAGATTCCAAATAATACGCGACTTTGTTTTATAAAGAAAAAATTGATTTTTTATGGAATTTAAGATTAATATGCGATACAATACAAAAAACCAGCGTAAAAACAAACGCCAATCACGTAAAAAAATACAAAATACATTAAAATTATAAAAAAAATTTACTTTTTATTTAACATCGTGAATAAAACTGCTTATATTTAATTTTCACTTATTCCATTGGCTCAATAAACTATTTTTTTTTTAAGCCTATAATATCAAAAATTATATTTTATACTAAATATATATTAAGTTATTATTATGGAAGATGTTTATTTTACTATTAGCGTATAAATTTTATTAAAAAAACATATTTTTAACTAAATTATAATATCTTAGATTCATTTTGATTATTATTATTTCTATATTTTTATACTAAAAGTACCTATAAGATATAATTCATATTAATTATTTTTTTATTCTAATATTCAAAGTTATCTTTCACCAAAAAAATACATTAAAATATAAAGTGATTTGTTTTATTCGGTAAATATAGAGAAAAAAATATCAGTTAACGAAGATTAAACTAAAAAGAAAATAATAAATAAAAAAAATTCAGTACTTAACCATTATTTGCTTAAAAAAATTTTTTTTATCAGAAAGTTATTCTTATATAAAATTTTATCGGCTAATAAGAAGACTTATATAAAAAAAATTAACTTTTGAAAAATGTTTTTTAAGATGGTGAATTTACAGTTTAACAATTTATATTTTTCTTAGTCTAAATAAATCTCCATTATTTTAATTTTTTTTATCGTTTTGAAATAATTTCTAATTTTGATATGCCTAAAAACCATATTTTCTTAGATATAAATTAAAATAAAAATTTAATATTTCTAATAAAAATTTTTTAGTTGGACAACTTTTATATTAGCCATTAATTAAAAATTGAAAAATTTGAAATCTTATTACATTGCTTTTATGACATTAATTTCGATTTTAAGGTCTCAAAAGATATTTTTATATGCATATAAAACAATATTAACCAACAGTATCTTAAAATTTTATATTCATACCTACTATAATATTTTATTTTAGAGTATATTAAAAAATATATTAATTTTTTAACACAGTAGAAAATTATTTAAAATACATAATTAAATCAACAAAAAATAAAATAAATCATATTATCAATTCGCATAGTTAAATAAAAAAATAAAATTTATATTGCATAGTAAATAAAAAAAATTGTTAAAAATAATTAATCTACAAAAACTATATTAAATCATATAATAAATTTTTATACTTTATGTAAAAATCACAAAATTTATATTGCATAGTACATAAAAAAACATTGTTAAAAATAATTAATCTACAAAAACTATATTAAATCATATAATAAATTTTTATACTTGAGTAAAAAAAATTTTTAAAAATAATTAAAACAGCAAATACCATATAATCTCGTATTAGAAAACATGATAATCAATTTTTCATACTTTATGCAAAAACAGTAAAATTTTAGATTACACAAGTAAATGAACATAGTAACACACAATAAACCAGAAAAAAAAAGATATAAAATCAGATAATAAAATTTTGATAAATCATTTTTCATACTTTATGCAAAAACAGTAAAATTTTAGATTACACAAGTAAATGAACATAGTAACACACAATAAACCAGAAAAAAAAAGATATAAAATCAGATAATAAAATTTTGATAAATCATTTTTCATACTTTATGCAAAAACAGTAAAATTTTAGATTACACAAGTAAATGAACATAGTAACACACAATAAACCAGAAAAAAAAAGATATAAAATCAGATAATAAAATTTTGATAAATCATTTTTCATACTTTATGCAAAAACAGTAAAATTTTAGATTACACAAGTAAATGAACATAGTAACACACAATAAACCAGAAAAAAAAAGATATAAAATCAGATAATAAAATTTTGATAAATCATTTTTCATACTTTATGCAAAAACAGTAAAATTTTAGATTACACAAGTAAATGAACATAGTAACACACAATAAACCAGAAAAAAAAAGATATAAAATCAGATAATAAAATTTTGATAAATCATTTTTCATACTTTATGCAAAAACAGTAAAATTTTAGATTACACAAGTAAATGAACATAGTAACACACAATAAACCAGAAAAAAAAAGATATAAAATCAGATAATAAAATTTTGATAAATCATTTTTCATACTTTATGCAAAAACAGTAAAATTTTAGATTACACAAGTAAATGAACATAGTAACACACAATAAATTAGAAAAAAAAGATATAAAATCAGATAATAAAATTTTGATAAATCATTTTTCATACTTTATGCAAAAAAATAAAACTTAAACACAATAAAAAAAGAGGTGATTTTCACTTGATTTTACATAAAAAATATTTTTAATGTCAAATTATACAGATATTTTTTTCCGATAAGATTTTTAAACAGATATAAATAATCTTTGCACTAAATGTTTCAGAATATAAACAAATCAGTATTAATTTCAAGATTATAGAAACGAAGAACAAGAAGATGCCAGAACCAATATTATATCCATTACACAAAATCGTATTACTATACCTATTGATCAAAAACATTTACTGTACCGAGTTGCTTTTAGAAAAATCAGAAATAAAGTCGAATGTAAGAGAACCAAGCCCATTTCAAAAAAGCCATTTACAAAACGATTTTTGTGAAGATTTATTCAATGCCACAAACAGAATCGAAGATCCGTGTAAGCCATTACAGTGCACATTTAGTCAAACCCAGAACACCAAAAATGTGGTAAAGCCGCCTATAAGTAGTTTACCTCCGCCGCAAACCGATTACATGGAATATGAATTTAAGCGGATGCCGAATGTGTGTAAGCAGCATATACCGATTGCGCCAGTAGTAGTTCCCAATATAAACAAAAAGTGTGATTTTCCTGTTGGACAACCAAAATGTAAAGATAAATTGTCGGTTATAGATGATATGTGCCGTGAATGTTGTGAATCTAAGGATGATAAATGCAAAAAGGAATGTACTCTGCCTGTTAAATTAAAAATATATAAGAAAAAGTGTGATGATGAATCTACAGAAGATACGAAACCTAAGAAAAAGTCGCGAAAGAAACATAAGAAGAAAAAAGATACGGATAAAAGTGAGAATGATGAAAATGATGGCAGTAAAAAGAAAAAGGGTAAAAAAAAATCAAATTTCAAAAAAACAAAATCGAAAGCAATTGATGATAATGAAAATATAGGAAGTAGTGAAGAAGTAGAAAATATTGGTAAAGAAAGTATAGATGATGGTAAGAAAAGCATAAAGGATGGTGAGAACAAAATAAAAGAAGGTACGAAAAAAATAAAAGAGGGGGAGAAAAGTTTAGGAAAAAGTGAGAAAGATGTAAGTGATGATAATGATATAAAGAAAGTTAAAAAAGATTCAGATGATGTTGTTAAAAGTAATACTAAAGGTAAAAATGATGTTGATGAGTGAAAAAGAAAATTTTGATGATATGGATGAAAAAATAAATAATAGTAAGAAAATATATGATGATAAAATAAATTGAGGATATTTTATGATTAAAAATTCAAATATTATGGAGGAGAATAAAAAAAACAATTCAATACGTATTTATATATTTTTATGGACATACTCTATATTTATAAAATGCTTATATATAATTTTATTTTGCTAAAATTCTTGATAGTATTTTGGGTATTCATATATTATATTATATCAAATTAAACACGCAAAATAATAAAAATAATTATTAAAATTAAAAACTTTTAATGGTTTTAGAATATAGAGATGCTTTTTTATTCAAAAATAAAGATGGGTATTTATGTGTAACATTCATGTTTATCAAATTAAATATAAAATATACAAAAAAAAATTTGCTGCTAAGGGCTGAAACAATCCTTTCTAACATAATTTCGCCCATATAAAATTATTCTCAGAGATCCAAAGTTTTATTCATATTTCTAATATCAAATGTTTTATTTTTTTAGCTTCCCAAGGTAAAATATCACAAAAAAGGTACTTTAAATATTTAAAATAATAAATTTAAAAAAAAATCTTAATTACCTTTTCGGTGATATCATAATCAATTATCAGGAAAAAGATTGTCTTATAATATATATAGAAAAAAAATTTACATTAAAACATTTAATAATTCAAGTTTTATGGTATTATTTTTAGATAAAAAAATATTAACAGATAAGTTTATAATTTATAGATCAATAAAATTTTAGACATGTTATATAATTTTAAAGTTTCATTAAATATAACATGGTTGATATTACCAGTTTTTTGCCTGCTTCTACTATAAAATAAAATATTGGGTGTATATACATTATATCAACCTATTAGAGGAACGGTAAACAACAAATCAAAAAAAAATTATAAAATATTTTTATTTTGTACTACGACACATAATTGCTGCAAGAATCTTAAATATATAAATTTCTATGAATCGTTGGCAGTATTTATTTTATTATTAGCGAATCAGGAATTCGATTAATTTATATAATTAAAGAAAAGGGGTAAACTTATTTACAATGTTTAGTTTTGTTAATAAAATATACAATGATTTCAAAGAGTAAAAGAGGAAATATATCGAATAAGATGTAATAGAAGAGGATAGAGTCAAGAGTCTAGTATAATGTATTACTGGGAAATCAATTAAGTCAAGCTTAAAAAAATATCTAAAATTATAGTGCCGAAATTTACCCATAAATAAATAAAATCGCACAAATAATATATTTCAAAAAAAAAATGTGATATTTATCTTAATTTTTTATTATTATAATATAATATTTATTAATCGCACCGAATAAATTTTATACGAAAAAAGATTTTGTGGATATCTAATGAACGCTAAAATTAGTCATGGCTGTAGTTTTTGAACATATCTAGCATTATAAATATATTCTTATATAGAAGCATCAGTTAAATCTGTTTAAAAGGTATTCTAGATTATAATATTTAGTGAAACTTAAGTGCCATCCAAAACCCTTTACAGTTGCTTTAATATTACGATAAAATTTCATATGTTAAAAATTAATTTATTTATATTTAAAGAGAAGAAAGAAATTTTCTTTTAAATCAATTCATATGTTAAAAATTAATTTGTTTATATTTAAAGAGAAGAAAGAAATTTTCTTTTAAATCAATTCATATGTTAAAAATTAATTTGTTTATATTTAAAGAGAAGAAAGAAATTTTCTTTTAAATCAATTCATATGTTAAAAATTAATTTGTTTATATTTAAAGAGAAGAAAGAAATTTTCTTTTAAATCAATTCATATGTTAAAAATTGCATTATTTAGATTTAAAGAGAAGAAAGAAATTTTCTTTTAAATCAATTCATATGTTAAAAATTGCATTATTTAGATTTAAAGAGAAGAAAGAAATTTTCTTTTAAATCAATTCAAATTCATTTTATTCATATTTAAAGAACTATTATAAAGATCAGAGTGTATTTAAATGTCAAAAATAATACATATGAATAAAATTAATTTGTTTTTATTATTATAGTGATAAATGAATGAATTGTGTTTGACATTAAGAATTAACACTTTAACAATTAAAGAAATAAGAAAATGTATGTATAATTGTTATATCGTATCATTTATTCGAAATTAAACACACTTATGCACCGTTGAAACCAATCAATGTTATTCCTTGTCTCTTTAAAGCATATAAAACATCGATCACACTTACAGTTTTTCTTTTAGCATGACTAGTATAGGTAATAGCATTCTTAAGTACGTATTCACAATATGCTCTTGTCATAGAATTGACTGCTTCATAGACAGATGCACCTACTCTCTTAACACCTCCTCTTCGTGCAAGTCTTCTTATTGCTGGCTTTGAAATTTTATGTTTGGCTTCATCTGTTTCTGTTCCTATTTTTTTATGACGTTTTGCTGATCCTTTACCGAGACCTTTTCCACTTTTTCCTCTTCCTGACATTCTTATATGGGTAGAAATTGTTCGTATTTATACACCTTAAGGGAGGTAAATGTGGAGGTAATGAAATACAGCCCACATAGTTTTGGAGGGAGATTTATGTATTTTGGAGGGAAATATACGGAAGGTTCTGTAATTCATGCACTAGAAAGGGGTGTTTTAAAGGGGTCTCCATTTTGGAGGGAACGAAATATATACCACTTTTTTGGAGGGAAATTTATATATCATATATTTTTAAGGGTGATTTATATACTTGGTAGTGTTATATTGCATTAGCAGTTAGTATAGCAATTAAGACAACAAATTTTGGAGGGAAATTTATATTTCATATATTTTTGAGGGTGATTTATATACTTGGTAGTGTTATATTGCATTAGCAGTTAGTATAGTAATTAAGACAACAGTTTTTGGAGGGAATAAATACATACGAGATTTTCGGAGGAAAATTTATATTTCATATATTTTTGAAGTTTATTTATATAGTTGGTAGTGTTTTGTTGATATTTGAAATTAGCAGAGTAATTAAGACGACAATTTTTGGAGGTAAAAATCTATTCAACTTTTTTTATGAAATAAATAGGTATTTTTAAGTAACAGAATAAAATAAAATTGTGTGAATCAAATCAAGAAATTTTTGTGTGAAATTGTTAAAGGGGTTTTAATAGATTTGTAACTAAAGTAAAGAAATTAAGATAACTTGGCGTTGAAGGAAACAAATTACAGCATAATCATTTCTGAAGGCAATAAATAAAATTATTGTTTTGGGGAGACAATAAATTATATCTTATTTATTTGGCTAGAATTAAACTAAAAATGTTTTTTAGGCATGTTAATAGAGTAAAAAATGTAACACATATTTGTGGAGAATGATAAATTTATTTATTTTGTAATATGATAATTTTTAATGCATAAAACAATCAAATAATTATCTATTTAATAGAGATCTGGGAGATATCAAATTAAGGCCTGGGTTCACTGTGTAATACCCTGGAGTATAAAGTTACTGATAAATAGCAAATTAATATGTCTATAATCACTTGAAAGGCACTATTTCGGTTGTAGAACCTGTATCCTTTGGCCAAGACATTTTTTGTCTTATAAAAATGAAATAGTAGTTTTGTAGAGCCTTAAATTTATTAATAAAGGTAATAATATCATTTTTTGATTTTTATAATATAAAATTGGTGATTATGTCTTTTTATCAAGACAATTATACACATCTCATTTGAGATAAGAAGAGCAGTTGATGAAGATAGATCAGGGGAAGGTGTCAAAAGATGCATCAAGAAGTTGTGCAATATTCCCAATATGCTGACTACGCCTAAATTGATAAAAAGAAACTTAACCCATAAATAAATAAAAATATAGGTTTAATCCAAAATAAATATCTTTCCAATAATCAAAGTTATAAATCTTTTAATATAAATAAAGAATCACAATATACCGGAATTAAATAAAAAGAAGTTTTAAACGGAATTTTATGAGTTAACATAATAAAAATAAAAGATTAAGACTAAGACTAAAATAAAAAAAAACGGATAAAGTTTAAATATATATGAAGCATAGTCTGTACATATTTTTACACCAAATTTTTTTTTGTTAATATCAATAGATAAATATCATTTAAAATTTTATAAGAAATAAAAATATCATATGGCAGGATAATAGATGCTTCTAGAAATATACATGACCCAGATTTTAATATGTTAAGATAATTACTCATCTATGTTACTTTTTTTATATTAATATTAGATATTTTAGCATTATTGATGATAAAAAAAAGGTTTTTGGTACACTACATAGTAATAATAATTTTTAAATCTTTTATTATGTGTTTATTTTTATCAAATTAAAATCAAATACTGGTAGTTCTTTAACATAAATTTCATATTAATTATTTTTAATTTTATTTCTTGTTAAAAATTTATCACAACACGATAAAAAGATTCATCGTGCCCAAAAAATCCGAATGCATGAATAGGAATATGATTTTTACCAACCAAATTCATTTATCACAAAAAAGATAATAAATCAAAAATAATATAAAAATTCGATTTGAAATCAATATTTTAATATCCATGATTCCTAATGCCTAAAAAATAAAATTCATGCATTCGATTTTTTGGGCACGATGAATCTTTTTATCGTGTTGTGATAAATTTTTAACAAGAAGAAAAATTAAAAATAATATAAAAATTCGATTTGAAACCAATATTTTAATATCAGCATTTCTAATGCCTAAAAAATCCGAATACATGAATTCTATTATGTAATAGACATATAATTTTTTACTAACCAAATTCATTTATTACAAAGAAGCTAATAAATCAAAAATTGAATACAACGCGATTCGTAACTTATATTTAATATAGGTCTCGGTTCTTAATATAAATTTAATAGTTTTTAAAATGATGGGATATACAACAAAAAATTAGTAAAAAGCTTGATTTTATGAAAGGTATAATTTCTATTATGATAAAAGTGTTCAAAATTCAACCAAATAAAAAAAAAGGTTGAAAAGAAAATATTTTTGGTGGGATATAGTTAGCTTTAAAAAAAATCAATGTTTTTTTTGTGTGTGATAAAGGTAGAATACATATGTTGAACATAAATAAATGCAAGATTTTGGTTTTTTGTGTGATTGAAAAATCTTAAATATAAACATTGGACATGCCAAATATAAGATTTCAATGATTATAATTTAGGGTTATTTTGCACATTTAACGGATTATAATTTACAGAAAATATGATTTTAAAATAAATCATACCATTTTTTAATAAAAAAAGCAAGTAGAAAATCGATGATTATAGAAGAATAGGCTACATTTGGTTAGAATAACAAATTATTATTGAATTTTTTAATTTTTATTTAGACAATAACCTATGGTTTTATATAGATACGAGGTATACCTGAACTATATATGCAATTTTTTTAAAATGGGGATTCTATTTCGCATTTCTTTCTAAATTTCGGATAGTAGGTTGTGACCGGCAAAAAATACAGTATTTTTACTAAAATAACATGTTTAATTTTACATTATTAATACTTTATTTTTATAT
The DNA here is from genome assembly GCF_057557595.1 of Rhyacophila brunnea. Lineage (NCBI taxonomy): Eukaryota > Metazoa > Arthropoda > Insecta > Trichoptera > Rhyacophilidae > Rhyacophila > Rhyacophila brunnea. Next base: position 1,753,873 of record NW_028233069.1, on the reverse strand, counting down.
TTAAATAAAATGCAAAAAACCATCAGTGTGATAGTATTTACCATATATATCATAAGTTTTTTATCGTCTATATTTTTTAAAAGCATCAGTGTGGTAAAATTTTATTATATATATTATAAGGATATTATTGAATGTATCTATTAAAAAAAACGAATGCTGGGCTTGGTACCTTTTCAAAAAGAAAAACATTATTGAATTAAGGAAAATTCTGTAGACTACAACAATAAATATTGGAATTTCTCTTTAATAGAATATCTTAGATATTTTTTTTAGATTCAGTTGATAGGATGTATAAAATATTTTATGATCTAGTCAATATAATATGTAATATATTTGATTATTAGTTAATAGAATATACAAACATAATCATAAATTCAAATTAATATATAATTAAAAAAGACGACACATGATGAATAATAACATTTCCTTTATGTATGAAAATAACATAAATTAGTTAATGTTTAACTTTGGTGTGTTAGATTATAGAAATATTTCCTCATAAGGATAGATAAAAAAGGATTGTTCTAAACACATAAGTTCTAAAATTTATTAAATATAATATGTTTTGATTGAGAGCGATTCGATTTATCTTATTTTAGTCAAATTTGTAGTCGAATAGTCCTTAATAAACGGCCTTAGAAGTATTTAAAGAGTAAAAATTGTGGAATGAAGAATAAAAACAGTTTTAATATCTAATAATTCACGTTACATATATTTAATACAAAAATTATAAAAAAATTATAATTTAATCAGAAATAATAGACGTATATATATTTAACAATAGTAATAAAAGAAATTATTGAAGATCAATCGGTTATAACGAGCTCAAAAACCACGAAACGCGTAAAATCAATTTTCCAAAAACATAAATTTTATAAAAGAACAAATAAGATGAATACCATTATAAATCTTTCGATTATATCAAATTTCTTCAAAAAAAACATTTCAGAAGAATTAGAGTTATTTGGAGTTACTAGCATGACTTATTTTACAACCATATTTTTTCATGTATTTATTTCTAAAGACCTTTCAAAAATATTGATAATAGGATGTGAGATGTTTATATGTATCGGAACACAATATTTTATTATAATATATCCAGGAAGAATTATTTCGGTCTGTATATTTTATCTTGTTATGATAATTTGTGGAAGGTTTCGATTAGCTTGTAGTGAAACCAAATGTAAAGCTAAGATTAACCTAATAAATTCAAGTTTAAATGATATTAAAAAGACAGAAAATATAGACTCCACGCTAGTTTTAGAGTCTTCTAAAATTGAAGGGTTTGTATCTGATAAGCATGCAGGTGAAATGTTCAATAAACAAAAAAAAGAGTCAACTTCAAATATATTTGATCACAAAACTCCAGAAGAATATATTGAAAACATTGAGTATAATAATGGTAAAGAAGATGATCTAATACAAAATCTCTGTTTTTATAAAAATATTAAGCAAGAGTATGATATCAAAGGTAAACATGGAACATCCATTACTGCGTGTCTAGAAAATATGGAAAATAAAATTGAATATAAAAAAGAAAACTTAAAGAATAATATTAAAAAAAGCAGTGTCAAAACCCCAAAGAGTAACAAAAAATTAGAAAAAGAAAATATTGCGAATAGAATTAAAAACAGCAATGTCGAAAGCCTAAAGAGCAACAAAAAATCAGAAAAAATAAATATTGTGGCCAATACAAAAGAAAAAAAACCAAGTGATTATGGTTTAATGTCATATAAATATAGTTATTCAAGAAGAATGATTTCAATATTCAAGAAGTTTTTCTGTAATTTATCAGAAATAAATTTAAATAAAATATATGAAAAACCGAACACTACTGAGAATGATCACAAATCAATTACAGAGCAATATAACAATGGCATAAATATAATAAACGATTTTACTGTAGAATTAAAAAAAAAGACGTCTTTGAAAGAAACTAGCTTGATATTTTTGGGGGAAAATAATCCACTCTACAATCTTATGGAAATATATAGATCTAATTTGATGTTAATGGTTATTATATCGATATTTGCCTGTGATTTTAATTTTTTTCCGTTAAAATTTAACAAAACCGAGTTTTATGGTCTAAGTTTGATGGATATTGGAATAGGATCTTTTATTTTTCTCAATGGTCTTGCTTTTGGAAGATTACGGCTTAAAAGACTGAGGAAGGCAAGTATAAATAAGATTGAATCTGATAAAAACAAAAATACAGTGGAATTAGAAGATACTCTTTCATGTTCGCATTTTAATGATATAAATGACATGGTGAATAATAGTAGCATCTTGATAGAAACAATTAAGAATGATAACATAAATTACAGTGAGAAACAAAATATTCATAAGATTGAATCGGATAAAAAAAAGAATACAGTGGGATTAGAAGATACTCTTTCATGTTCGAATTCTAATGATATAAATGACATGGTGAATAATAGTAGCATCTTGATAGAAACAATTAAGAATGATAACATAAATGACGGTGAAAAACAAAATATTCATAAGATTGAATCGGATAAAGAACACAAGAATGAACATTTAAACGAAGAAGGGCTAGTTGAGAATAAAAATTGTGTAATTACACAAGAAGAAAATAATACTTTCTTATTGAAATACAAAGTAACTTCAAAATTCAAACAAATAGTTTCTGCGAGAAGGTCAGTGTTTTCATACATCAGATTCAATTTTATAAAGCCCAGAAATATTGTTTTAATCATAAAAAAAGACAAATTTGTCTTTAACGTATTGTTTATGTTTACGCTAGGATTCATAAGATTAGTAACAGTAAGGTCGCTGGACTATCATATAAACATTACTGAATATGGGAAGCATCTAAATTTCTATTTTGTATTGGCTATTACATCGTGTTTATTCAAATTGATTGAAAAATGTCTTTTCTATCTTGAAAGATTTCGTTTAAAAGTGGTTATTTCCAAAACTATTTTACGATGCATCAAACAATGTCATATTATTTGCCAAAAGTTGGTTTTACTCGCCGCAAAATCAATTAATAAGCCTATAAATTCAAGAAAAAACTTATCACATAAGGTTGAAGATAAAAAAGCGATACATAGCATACCCGATATTAATAGTTCAATTGAATACCCAATAGAAACGAATGGAAACGAATGTGATAATCAAATGGATGAATTTACACCTAAAATTATATGTGAAAGTGAAATTTCAAAAACAAAAAATCCAGAACTGGATACAAATATAAACAATGAAAAATCAAATTTATATGAAAACGACGTATATGGAACGAGTTTATGCTACAATTTAGGAATATTACTAATGTTTTCATGGGAATGTGCACTAAGAATGTACCAAGTAGATCATTTCATTTTTGACGAGAGCAATAGATCTCGATCATTTTTTACATGGAACAAAGAAGGAATAGCACAAATAATGCCATCAATTATTATGATGTTACTTGGATGTGATATAGGGCAGGTTTTTGATATTATTTTAGTCAATGGTGGTAGTTTTAGAAAATTTTTAGGTGAAGATTCAGCAACCACAAAAAATAAACCAAATCATAGTTTTTTAAGTGATGGAGAATTTTTAGAGGCAGAAAAAATAAAAAAAAATAATGAAATAAGAAAATTTAAGAACATTAGACAAGATATTGGTGTAGGAGATGAACATAGCTTTACAGTTAAATACATCGTCAATCCCATGGTTTGGGATAAAACAATGTGGTTCCTTGGTAAAAGAAGCTTAATTTATGCTGTTTCTTACTTTATTTCTAGAGAATATAGTATGGCAAGCAGAAGACTCGGAAACATGTCATTTATTTTATGGATTATGGGTGTTCACACAACCCATCTTTTTTTTGGGCTATTGGTATTAAAAATTTTGTACACTAAAAGAATCGGAAATAATTTTGAAACCACAAAAAAAGAAAACAAAGGGGTTAATATTGAGGTTCATGATTTAAATAAAGATGATCAAAAAGACATATATTTGGATAATAAACCTCGGGAAATGAATATACTTGAACATAAAAAAGAATCAGAAACATTGGGAAATACAAATAAAAGCGTACTTAAGGATGAAATATTGGTTATGTCTGGTGCCAACGCATTAATTGTGCAAAAATTTATCAACAAAAATATGATGCCCGTTTTTTTATTCGGGAATCTAATAATTCTTATAGTAAATTCAACTATAAATGTCGGTAATTTTGATACTAAGGCTAGTCATTTATTAATGGGCTTATATTTATGTGGAAGCATCGCAGGTCCTTATTATATCTTTAAAAATGCAGCGAAAAAAAAGAAAATGAATTAAATTTGTAATTTATCTGTTAAAACTATTTTTTAACTTGTCTAATTTATTTCTATGGCAATTTAAAATTTATCCTTATTTCAATTTTAAGAAAAAAACGAATAACAATTATATTTAATATAATAAATGAATACTTTTACGATTCATTATATTTGATTTTTAGAATATAAAGAATAGCAATTTCACTTAATATTAATTTCAGTCAATATAATGTCCAAATACCATCTGAATTATTACAAAAAAATCAACTGCTCGTATTTATTATTCAGTAAATCTATTTCCATAAAAAAATAATTGGCTTTCATTTTCAACCAGAAAAATTAAGGAAATATAGGATTCATATAAAAATAAACATAATTTCTTTTTTAAAAACTGTTTTATAGCAATATTCATTTTTTTGGCTTTTAGATTCAAACATTTATTCTATTTTATCGTACATTTTTCTATATCCTATAGATAAATTCTATATTATTTTTTATTTATGGGTAAAGTTTATTTTTATAAATTTCATCTATTGAGGCATAGTCAGTCCATTGGGAACATTGAGCAACACCTTGATGCATCTTTTGACACCTTCACCTGATCTATCTAAATCAACTGCTCTTCAAATCTCAAATAAGATGTGTTCAAGTGTCTTGCGATGCATTCATTTATGCTTTTTTATACTAAACAATTAATTTTTATGATTTTATACCAGAAGCAACTCAAAGTTACAAACCAAATTGAGTGATATATTCAAATTATAAGATTGGGGAAAATCTTTGAACTAATAGGTCTTGAAAAGAGGTGAGGTATCGAAGAAGATGTAAGAAAAGAGGATATAGTCAAGAATACAGATATAATGCGTCTACAGGAAATAAATCAAGTTATGCTTGACAAGAAAATCTAAAATTACAAGCTAAAATCAATCAATAAAAAGGTTATTTATATTAAAAAATTTAAAGATAACAATAATGCATCCTTCAATTTATTTAAATTACTATTTAGCGTCTTATAAATTTAGGATTTCCTATTTACAATATTTAAAAATAGAAATAATACATTTTGATGATAAGAAGTTATAAAAAAAACACATTTTTGCTGTTAATTATATGTTCTGTTTAATAAATATATTTTAAAATTATACTGAAAATAATTAGAAATCCCCTTTTAATATCTATAATAGGATCTTAAAAAACCTTAGATCTCATATGCTATAAATCACAACCTTAATAATATTTTATTAATGAGGCAGAAGAGATATTATAAATTCTAAAAAAATAAATAATTTATGGATATTCATTCTATAGTGTATATCTATTGATATAAATTTTAGCGCATGTTTTTTTCCACCTATATTTAATAAAAAATTAGTTTATACTCAACCAACGATTCGTGTCGCGAATGTAAAACAAGACATTTAAAATGCAAATTTACAAGTTAAATAATAATTTAAGAATAAATTCCTATTAGATAAGTTCATGAACATTAAACTAGTAGATAGTTTTATCTTGCAACATAAATTCTGAATGTCTAAAGAAAACATGAAGACACATGCATCATTTTATTTAATATTAATTTTCTGAATAGCTAAGTTCAAAAGAAGTTTTTAGACTGTGTAAAATTTGTATTTAAAAAATAAAATAAAGATACTATTAGTGCATTCATGTATAGGCGAAAAAAATGCAAAGCCTTTTAGATAAAATTGTAAGTTTTTTGAATTTATGTTATGTATCTACTTTTTCATGGTATCATAGAATTTACGACTCTTTTTTCATATCAAGTATATTAAATTCAAAAGATTGCCAAGAATTATGTTTAATACAGAAATAATTTTTAGGTGCAAGATTATTCCCGTCGAAGCTTAAAATAATTAATTTATAGTTTAAAAAACGGTTTTAATGCCACCTAGCTGCAAGGTATACATAAAACACTGTTAGACCGACTCACAGTAAAAGTAAGCATTCGGCTTTAAACAAACACCCCATTGGGGTGTTTAAACAACTTGACTCGATTCCCGAACACAAGAGTAAGTAATAAAAGTTTTTTTTTAATATGATGGTGATGTCCAATAGTAGGGTGGGCAATACCATTAATCTTTCTATTAATTTATGTAAAAAAACATAGATACATACCATAATTAAAAAGTAATTTGAAGGAATAACAAGAAATTAACTTATATTTTATATTTTTAATATATTTTCTTCAAATAATTAACTTCTATTTTATATTTTTAATATATTTTCTTCAAGAAATTAACTTATATTTTATATTTTTAATATATTTTCTTCAAGAAATTAACTTATATTTTATATTTTTTTTTCTTCAAAAATTCACTTACATTTTATATTTTTAATATATTTTCTTGAAGAAATTCACTTCCATTTTATATTTTTAATATATTTTCTTCAAGAAATTAACTTCCATTTTATATTTTTTTTTCTTCAAAAAATTCACTTACATTTTTAATATATTTTCTTCAAGAACAATCTCTTGATTAATTCTACATCTCTTTATATATTCAACAATATTTTTAGCTCTATTCACTTCCGAATCATTATCGGTACCAACCCATATACACCCATTCATTCCCACAATCACTTCCACGCCTTTAATATTAATAAACTGACTCCTATACCTCTTCACAAACATCGTTGGAATTGTTAAAAGAACTCCAGACCTAAGTTTTTTACATTTATTATTTCTCGTATGCACATTAATTACACCATTCTTACCCACCTTTTGCACCTCTGCACAAACGACATCACCAATATCATAAAATTCACGCATTTTCATTTCATCTTCTTCAATTTTTCTTCGCTGCATTATTCCTGGAAGATCAATGGCTGAAAGCTGCATATAAAAATTGAATTGATTCGTGTTGTGATTACATTCGAGTTTCCATCTTTTAGACTGAACATCAACTACTCTCCCAAGAACTACATCTCCTATACTCGGTGTATCATATGTTATTCTATATTTCGGTGTAATTGTTAACAGTCTGTTTATAATAAAAGATTCACCATATGATGAAGATGTAATATAACCTTCACGGTCGTGTGTATTGTGTCCTTTTATATATGATGTGTCGTTCGTTATTTTCTCCCCCGGTATGTAAAAATTGCTCTTCATTGAATAAGTTGGTGTAGGATCAGAAAAATAAATTTATAAATTTTATATAAATCATTGGATTTGTATTAATTTTATATAAAATATATGAGAAAATTTAAAACAAAAAATAAATTTAATTATATTATTTCAAAATTTAAAAACGATATAATTTCACAATCTAGGCTAAAAAGGAATTCGATATCTAAAAATTTGAATTTTATGAAATTATATCTTACAATGCATTTCTATATAAGATTCTTTAAACAATTTTCAAGAATAATTAGATAAATTACAAATAAAAAACACAAAATTTCAAAATTAGTATCAAATCTAGTTTTTAAATGATTCCCATTCGTTAAAAAATGCTTGTGTCAATAACTATTAATATAAACAATGTTTTTACTATTTCTAAAGATGACCATACCTGTGTGGTGTGAATATTAGACCCAGAATATTTAGTTTAAAGGATCGAAGGCTCGAATTTGTCTTATGCAAAGGTATTGTTAGCTAAACGAAACGTAATTAATGCCGTTTAACTGTAATTAACACAATAAACCCCGACAATAAAGATAGAACTATTTTAAAAAAAATTCTAATTTAAAACTGAAGCATACACTGGATTAAGAGGTACAAACAACTCGAATCGATTCAAAAACGCAAGTGCAACAAACAAATCCATTATTGGTATGATGGTGACGCTTCCCAGAAGTGGTAAACCGATTTACGTGATCAAATCAAAACAGTTGAATTTTTCTTTTACCATTACATATATTTTTTTTAATCCCCAAAAAGTTATTGGTGCTAGAATCAAAGGATTGAATTGATAGCTATAACAATCTTATGAAGATTCCCCTAATTTTTTTTAATTCACCCTAGCCAAGAAAATTTTTACATAGTTTGTGGTTTTGCTTTCCTTCGGATATTTAAACACCATTCCAACAAGAAATAAGGTCCAAGGCTTCTTTTAATGCATTAAACATCTTTATATTTTCCCGATTTAACTCCAAATCAAGCATAATTTATATAATAAATAAAGCCCATAATATTTTTTTCGATTGTTTTTACACCTACAAGCTTTTAAATATAATTTTACCTTGATAATTGTATTAACTAGGATCGTATCTACATCATAATTTCAGTATTTAACACAAATGTAAACTTATACCTATATTTTTTTTTAAAAATTGTTGTATATATTTACTTAATATATCGTAAAATGGTATCTTGGTGAAATACTGTTTTAAATTGATAATGTAACATGAATAGTAGATAAAAATTAGTTTGAAAAATGTTAATTTATCGATTTTTCTTATAATCATGTTCTTTATAAATATAAAACCTTTTCATTTTTACAATAAATAAAACCAAACACAAAAAACCTATATAGAGAAAAATATCTAATTATGCTGGTAAACTAGTATTTTCAAATTTAAATCGTATATTTTTTTACAGATGATGGATTTTATACATAATTTTACTAAATTAATAGCTTATATAATTTATTTATATTTTTATGAAATATAACTAGAAAAATAAATTGTTTTCTATCACCATACTCAAATTATTAAAAAAAAGTTGCTTTCAAAAATAATATATGTACACATAGTAGAATGTGAAATAGTATTGTAAATTATATTGTGACAATATTTAAACCAAAAATTTCATTGATATTATATGTCATAACATGAGATGGTGTTGTTTCAAATTATCGTAAGATGTATATTAAGGAATCGGTGATTCTAACGGAAGCGAAACCATCTGTGAAAACAATAATATTGAGAAAAAGATTTGAATTTATATGTCTTGAGCGTAGAAAATACATTGAAGAAGACTTATAGATGATATTCTTGAAAAGCCATACAGAAATTTGTAATAAAAAAGCGATTTAAAGTTTTGTGCATGCAGGAATGGAAATTTAAAAGAATAATTAACCTTATAATAATCATACAAATAATAGATGTACGAATTCTAAAACTCATGAAAAATATCATCTTTTTACAACTATTTTATATCTATGGTAAAGTTTCTTCTTTTTATAAATTGCATCTATTGTTATGTAGACAGCCCATATGAATTGTTTCAAAACACCCTAATTCATCTTTTGACATCTTCACTTGATCTATCTTCATAAACTGCTCTTCTTCTGTCAAGTGATCTGAGTTCAAGTGCCTTCCCTTTTTAAAATATTTAAATCCATCAAATCAAATAAAACATTATGATTTCAACGTAAAATAAATATTTTTATTTTCAAAGTTCAATTACTCAGTTTCATAATAACTATAAAATATCATAATAAAGTTTTTTTACCAGATAAAGGGCCTTAAAATTTAAGAAGTTACTTATTAAAGGTTTAAATGAGAATTTCTAGGATATATAATTATTAAAACAAACATACTGATCTATAATTATACAATCTAAAATATTTTTTTATATAAAAAAGATGAATTTTATGACATATATTTATAGATCAATAAATATCGCATTACTAAAGTGACGAATTTTTTTTTGTAAATATGTACAACACAGTAAACAATAATTTGAATTTTATGGAGTATTATAATTTCATTTAAAGTATATAGGAGACAATATGATTTTAATAGAAAGAAAAATAAAAGAAAATCCTCTTATCCTCGAATTTAATTATAGTACAACCCAGATTTTTCGATAAAATAACATAAATATTGTTTAATTTATTTTTCCATATAATAATTTTTTCTTCTAGTAACTAATTTTTTAAAAACATATAATTTCGGCATTTATTTCATAGCAGAAGCGATTATTTAATAAAACAAAAGGTTTTTTTGTGTTTTTTTATGCCGAATATAATACCAAAATCTAGTATTTTGGGAAAATCATTAATTTATTTTTTTGCTCGGATCTATAACAGATTATTTTCTCAAATAATATTCGCCCTTTTTGATTAAGAATATTTCAAGCTTAAAATGTAGTTAATTTTTTTGAATCTGGAACCCTTTAGGTAACTTAATTTACATTTATTTGTGGCATAAAACATTTTTATAACTCATAAAATTTTAAATTTTCTATGAAGCTTCTAATAATAGATCTTTTGACTCTATATTATTATATTTAATAAAGATGGATTGTTATTTTTAATTTAATTTGCTATATAACTTTGAATTGTTTTTTCAAGAACGTAATAATAGTAAAATTTATTTATTTATTGCCCATGTATGTTGCAATAATTAAAAAAAAAACATTCTATATCTGATTAATTCAATAGAATAAATTTATAACAATTTTCATTACTAATGCAGAACTTTCAGGCATTCAACAATAAAATTCAAATTATCCGTATTTAGCAGTATGAATTTAATTACTATTCAATTATTAAATTTTTTATTTTTTAATCCAATTTAAAAAAACTATAAGTAAATTTGCCTCTATTCAGTAAAATAATTTTAAAAAATTGCGTAAATTTTGAATTTTAAAATACAAAATAGTTTATATGTAATATAAAAACTTTTATGTATAAGATATAACCTCTTTTGGATTATATAAATTTATTTGTATGCTTGTTTTATCTTATTTCGTTTTACTCATTTTCAACATAAAAAAACTTATGATAGAGCATTAGAATGAATTATACAAAAAATATTTTGCATTAAATCATAATTTAAATTTTTTTATGTGATAGTTTTATTTTTTCAACAAAAAAAGAACTTGCCCTAAAATAAGATCAAAAACACAGTGATAAATAATAAAACCGGGTTTACTACAAATGAATACGTATATATTTTATAGAGTCTAAATTATCGTGATATTGAAGGGTATCACCGTCAAAAAAGTTATTTTTATTAATTTTATTAAAATCTTAAAAAAAACGCTAAAAAATCCTCAAGAAAGTAAATATTGTAAATCCAAATGAAATGGTAAATTTATTTTATTTTATTATATTTTACGATTTTAATCATATTTTGAAGATAGAAACGAAAATTGAATCCCTTTATGCATAGAGCTGATAATTTGGCATCAAAAACGCTGTAAAAATAGTCATAAAAGATTTTATATTGTTTTAAAGGCGAATTATAAATCAAATTATGCATCCATATGCTTTTTTTGAATGAAAATTCAGAATATAATGGCTTTTTCATAATATTATGCTAGAGAATCAAAACAATAATAAATTTTTTTTTTTGATTCAAACCAGTGCAATATATGTTTATTTAATATATTGTATTTAAATAAAAAATTCGAACGGTAAATTATTCCAAATTGAATGACGCAATTCTATCGTAAGCGAATAAATTATAACAAATTGCATCAATTTATAAAAAATTTCTTTCATAACATAAATTTAAACTTGAATATTCAGTCAATTTTCTTCTTTTATAAAAAAGTACACAGAAACAAATTATTTATTTACCATTTCGTATTTCGCAATTATTGAAATGTTCCAATCCATTCTTCATAATGATTTTTGAAAAAGTCGACCGAGTAAACCAAATTTCTGCCTTATAAAGAATAAGTGGATCATTCAAAAAGAACTTGAGTGTTTGACTACAGAGAATAATTAGGTCCGGGTATGGTTCTTTCTTGGTAAAATCGTGACTATTTTTTGTGCTATACAGACCATCAAAATCCGACAAAACCTTTATTCGATCTAACATAAACTCTTTTTTGTGTTCTTGAATTTCTTCATCACTTAAATTCCTGAAAGAATCTATTACTAGAATAAATTTTGGTTTTTTTGTGATCACTTTATTTGAATTGGGCTGAAAATAACTTTTTATCCATGATATCATTTATAAGGGCCTACAAAATTATGTTTTGAAAATTTTTATAGTCTTTTAATTTTGTACAACATTGATCTGGGGTAAAATTCTAATTCGGATTAAGATTGGATTTCTATAGCTTACAGCTTCATATTGACATATTACATGCTATTAAGCAATGTTGATAGCCAAAGTTCAAAGAATATTCTGTATTGATCTTTATTTGCTCAAAATGTGGATCATAAGAAATTAAATCTATAAATTTACTTGTGCAAAGGTTAAATGTCCCAAATAATGATACTTGAAATATTTTATACACATTATAAAAGAAATGAAAGGAATCAATAGATCTATTAGTGGGCTCTTATAATTTATATGGTCCTTGAAACGTTTCTATCTAGAATATATGATAATATGAGTTAAGGTTTTGGCATTTAAATCTTGAAAAATTCAATAATTTTTTATATTTAAGTAAACTACTGTTTTTTTCCTATAAAATACATTTGTGTTAATTTTTGTCATTTTGTATAATTTGAAAGACATTTAGAAGCCAGGCTGTTACTCGCCGCATTATTCAATATAACGAAATAGTTTAGGAAAATAAAAAAAATCGTAAAAATATTTTCTGAATATAGATTATAAATAATAAAACAAAAAATAATACTCTTTATATAGATTTTTTTAAAAATACCATAGAAAAAATCAGCCATCATATTTTAAGCTGTAAGGTAGATTTATATCTTAAAAATGTACTATAATTTATATTGAAATTCATATTAACATGCTTTATATGAATTTAGTGATATATATTTGCAAAAAATATTATTAAGGTACTAATTTTTTTTGTTATTACAATATAGAAAAATCATATTAATAAAATACAGGCATGATCAATTGAAATATGTAAAAATAACATTATAAAAATCTTTGAAATGCATATTTCATTAAATTAAGCAGATTTAGATTTTGAAAAATATAAATAAATTGTCACAATTATTACCCCTTCCTTATTCAATAATATTACTCTAAAATATATTAACTTTTTTTTAGATATTGTTAATTTTCATAGTTACTAGAGGTTTGAAACTCATAATAGCATACACTTTTCGCAATTTGTAGTTAATTAGAGGCAATAAAAAATTATTGTATTTGTTTATTTTTATAATATGCCATCCACTTAAGTACATTAAAAGATTAGAGCCATGAATTTTTTTAGTAGTCTTAAAAAAAATATATCCAAATTGGTCCATTTTATTCAGTCTTTATATAAATTTAGGCAATTTTATCTATCCTAAAAATATAAACTTTATTTTATTTTATGCTAAAAATAAGAATATTATTTTAATATTTTAAAGTCAAAAGCTTTAAGTATTTTAAAAACGCGAAAAAGCTACAAATTCTTTATTTGAGTTCTGTTTTTTAATTAATAAAATATGAATTATTTTCTTATGCACAGAATAATAAAGTCGTTGTGGGAAAAAATATTAGCTCTGTGAATAAGCGAATTCCGCACCTAAAAATAATTTAAAAAATCTTAAAAAATTTAGTAAAAAAATAGAATCAGTTCAGATGTTTCAAACAGTATTATAAGATTTTTAATTATAATAAATAGGTGAATATATGAACAAATATACATGAATAGACAAAATTATTTAGACATTAATTAATACGTTAAAATTGTCTTTTTATAAAATCAAACTAATAAAATGGTTGCATCTATTTCTTTATCTATAAATTTTAGAGAATATAGCCCCCAAAAAATGAAATTCACTAAATATTTGAAAAGTAAATTCCGAAAATAAATTTTAGGTAAATGTAAATGGTAAGTTTAAATAAAGTAAATCTCGATCAATCTAATTTAAGAACACCCAGGAAAAATCTTTTATACGAGTACTAGCTATATTCATTGGACTAAACTTGCGGGGTGAAAGCTTTTTTGGGGCAATCAATTATAAAAAGTAAGACAATATTGCAGATAAATCGGTAAATAAAGATAAAAAGATTCAAATAGACAGTAAATTTTGGAGAAACAAAGGATATAAAACAGACTAGAATTCCAAACTAATTAATTATTTTATGATAACTAATAATTACTATTTATTTTGATTAATTGAACAATAGATCCCCCTGATCAATAAAATTTTGCAGGGTTTTAATTTGCTTCTTATTTTCTAGTTTACACTTTTTTGATCACTTAAGAAGCATTATTAGCCCAAAAGTATTCAATATTTTTAAAAATCTTCGTAAATTATTAGCAAAATTTGTTAATATGCATAATTAATTATTAGTAAACTTTAGTATATTATTTTATAAATTATCAGTATGGTGGATTTTTTATTGAAATCTATATCGATTATAGGAATTTTCTCCAAAATTCTAATGTTTTTACTAATTATTTTCAATTTATTTGAAATAAGCAAATAATTCCCCTAGTGGTGATTTTATGTCCAACCCACTAGTTTATGAAAAAAGAAGAAATTCTGTTTGCACAATATAAATTTGGCTTAAAAAACATCAAGTTCTATCAAAATAACCATATTAATTTTTTTTTGGTCTTTAGTTCAATTTTATTAGTTTGGAATACATTATTCTGCTCTAAAGTTGAAATTAAATTTACATATGGCTCAATACAATTTTTGACTTTTTAAATTTTTTTAAGTCAAACTTTAGACTGGTTGATATAACAGATTAATTTAATAATTATTTCAAAAATATCATCTTTACAATTCTGATCAACCTTTAAATTCTTCAAAACCCATTAACTCAAGTGTTTTTATCAATTATATTGCTTGTGCGTATGCTTCAGTTAGTATTTCTAACCCTTTAATATATGACTTATGTTATTTTGTGACGATAAAATTATATGTAATGAAGTATATGCCAAAATTAAGATATTTTATGGTTAATTTTATCGAGTACAATTTTAAAGTTCATAATATATTTACATGCTATGCAAATTATCAAATTTATCCACCAAACGAATAACAAAAATAAAAATGTGCAATTTCGCTGCATAATTAAGCATTATGATTTTTATTGAAACCCATATACATGCATTTTTAAAAATGTTCTTAATTTTTTTATATTCGAATCAACATTATAAATTACAAAGATATACTTGTATAGAAATATATCCCAATTTTTGTAAGTTTATTTCTTCAATATAATTTGCAAAACATATTATTTATATACTTATAAAATATTTTTAAATCGGTATTTTAGGGTTTAAATGTTACGAATTACCATTATAAGAAATGATTATGAATAATAAAAAAACAATGAGTCCTATTATGCATATATGCAGAAAAAAGATTTTTCTGAAAAAAAAGAATAAAAAAATTATTTTAAATTATAAAAAATCTAGTGTATTTTTCTTTTAGGGGTGGTTTCTATATGTAAATTCATAATATGCTATCTAAAAAAACATTTTTAGATCATATACTACTTTAGATAAGTATTTGATCCCGAAAAAATAACATCATAAATTTATTCTCTGATATTTTATGTGGATAATTACAGGGCGAACAACAAAAATTGTTGTTAGTTGTTCATTTTTAATTCATTATTACTGGTGTCTTAAAAAATTTCAAAGAAACATTAATTTTTTTATATGGTTTGAATTCAAATTATGAAAATACCCAATTTTTTTAATATAAAATTATTCAAATATTATCTTCTCAGCTATTATCGAAATTGTTGTCACGATTTTTTGTAAATAACCAAAAAAATTGTTTATAAATTTATAAATAAGTACCTCATTATTTTTTATTGTCTTTTAATATCATAATGCCCCAGAATTTTTTTTTACATTCTTTGAATGCTATAAGGTGTTTTTGTAGTACTAGGAAATTGTCGAAAATTCAAATTTATGCTTATAAAAAAATTACACATGGGAAACGAGTTTTTGATTCTAACTAATTCTCTTTGTAATCAGAATTACAAAATATTATACAAAAAATGATCTATCTTTATTTTACGGGTTTATTTATCCGAATTTATACTTTTGATTCAAAATAAAAATCAGTGAGTATATTTTCTTGTTTTTTTTATAAAAAAAAGTTTATACAAGATTTGTTGAATTCATAGCCTTTTTTTTAATAATGTTTTAAACTAAGAATCAGCTGATAAGTTGAATATGTTTTAACATTAATTTGTGTTATTTTTTGAATAGATACGGAAAAAAATAGTTTAGTGTTATGTTTCATGAGCAATCATCATATTTGATCAAATAAATTTATATAAGCATAAAATACATTTGAAGTTACATATTCTAACCTAAAATACAGTTTATAATGTTTTTTTCAGCAACTGAAACGGGGCATTCATTGAATATAACCTAAAAAACATAAAAATCCCAAGTTTTTACGCTAGATATATATTATATAAACTAAATTCAATTAATACACTAATTACTGCTCACAATTAAATATTTTAAATTTATATGTTAAATTTTTTTTATTAGATCATTTGTGTATTCATACAGAAACATATATTATTCTTTTATTATACATCCTTTAATTTTATTTCCACCACATTCGATCGTACTCAGCATTTAAATCACATTTTCTGTTTCTAGAAACCTTAATTATATCCCATAAAACACTTAGATTGATTTAAATATTATGGTTTTTCCATAAAAAAGGTACTATTAAAGACACCACACCCCTATCCAATATTTTAAATATACCAGAATAAATAAATCTTTAGAATAAAAACACAAAAAAGGTTATGTGCTAGGAAAAAAAGATTGGGAATCAATCACTAAGAAAGATGTGATAGAGAGTGACCATCTACTTTCAAAATAAAATTAATGTTGAAAGAGGCAATGAAAGTATTAAAAAAATGCAGAAGCGGATAAGCGAAGTAGTATACAAATGCATTATCATCACTATAAAATACAGATGTTATGTTACAAGATGTATTTTTATCTCTAAAAAGCCCAGTCTAAGAAAATGTGCTATAAATTTAAAAAATTAACAGAAATATTTAAGATTTCTATCGGAAAAGAAGCTTATCATGAAATCTATTGAAAAATGTTATATTTTTATTTTATACAAAAGAATATCATGTTAGATGATGCACATAAAAGCTTAATAAGATTAATTTTTTTTGACCATAAAATATCGTTCGGGAGAAGGACGTAATTATTCACTATTTTATCAGATAAACCTCTAAAAAATAACACAGAGCTCTAAAATAAAGACAAGCGCTGCATTATAAAGAGAATTATAAGTCGGAACAAAGAAAAAAATTTTAAATCAGAATAAAAAACATTTGAAAAAAAAGATAAAATATATTTAAACGTTTAATATATAAAATTTTTATTTATTTCACGCTCTTTTTTTTCAGCTAATACGTATTTTTATATTTTACAAATACTATTGCATTATTACATCTTTCTAATAGGTATCCATTTCATATATCTTATGCGAGGTTTCAACGTCTCAATACGACTCATCTTAATTTTTCTCTCTAGTTCATGTTTTTCTCTTTCTAAGTTCTTTAACCCATCAATCAAACCCATATAATCCAAATTGTTTCCTTCTTTAGATTCAGTCCCACTTTCTTTAGCCTTTCCCCCTTCTGCCTCATTATTTAAATTCTTATTATTCTCCAATTTCATTGCCCTCTTTTTAAGTTTTCTACGCTCTTTTTTTTCTTGTGCTGCTTCATAATCTTTCCTCGAATAACTTTTAGCTAAACCGGGACGAAATCTTGGATCGATTTCTTTGTTAACACATTCCCATTTCCCAGGACCCATTTTATGCTGCAATATTATAGGAAAATCCATACAATCCTTTTGATTTCTCACATAAACAAGATTCATCAAGTTAGTAATAAAGCCCAATTCTCTAAAATATTTAAACCATCTCGGATTATATTGTGTTTCAAAAAGTTTCTGAACATATGAGAATTCGGGATCTTCGGGTCTGCACCGTGCCAAAGAACAATAAAATTTGCCCTTTCTAAGATAAAATATTGCTGAAATCAATCTATTTAGCCTAAAAACAGTAACCAAAATCTTCAAGTCTTTAAGTGGTATTTTATGTAGCAAATTTTCCTTTGACAAAATACCTTTTTCAATAAGCAAATCATTAAGATCCGCAACAACCTTCAGATTATGAGTAGCACGCTCGATTTTACATGTGTATTCCAACAGTTTAATTAGAGTGCGGAAAAGCGTCAAACACCATTCTTTTCTCAAAAGATCGACGATTTTGTCCCTAAAATATCTAAAAAGCGGGTTTGTGTATTTAAACTTATATTTTATATCTAATTTTGATTTCTCTGATACGTTTACGAAAAATGCCTCTAAATACTCGTTATCCTTGTTTTTTGATTCAAATTCCAAATCGGGATATGATCCACCATCTGCTCTAGAATCATCTATTGTGAAATCCGTTTTAGTAGAAGAGTTTTCATCCGCAGTATTTAAATCATTGATCACAACATTTTCTCTTTTAGGCTCTTTTGTGCTCTCCGATTTTGAAACAACTGCATTTATTTCACCAATTTCTTGAGAATCTGGTATAGAAAGCATAGTTTTTATCCTTTTAAATGCTTTATTGAGAACTTCTGTTACCTTGGGTGTTTTTTGAATTGTTAAATACTTGGTTGAGCCCTTTTTTTGGGAATAATCTTCACTATCACTATCACCCAATTTCAGTAATTTACTACTGTTCGAATTGAGCATATCTTCTGTAAAAGCAAACATTTGTTCAATTTTTTTATTATTTTTTTGACTGGCATTCATTGGTTTTCCATCTCTTTCTTCCACCAGCGTCTTAACTATTTCCAATTGAAGATAAAGCCTTGAACATTCAAGAACAAAATATTCCTTTTTCTTATGAATAAATTTATTGAATCTTCTATTCCCAACAACTAAATCTTCACAGAATTTTAATTTGTGCAATGCCCCGATCATATCACCGAAATAAACATAAAGATTCACAATTTCATTTATATATCCTATAGCATTCAATGACAGCATTTTACTCAGCAAAACATTTATTGATCTATTAAAATGCCGCTTACTCAATTTCGAGGAAAAGAATGGCGCGAATTCTTCTGCCTCTTCAGTGCTTACTGTTTTTTCATAGACGGCAGTGGGTGTAGAATTTGAACCTACAGTATGATACGTGGCTTTAAAATCCCCTTCTTTTATACCATCCCCCTCTTCGTCAGCATATTCAATTTCTTTTAAATCATCAAGATCGTATTCCTCTTGATCGGCACTATATTGTGGCAGTGCAATTTTTTTTTGTATTTTCCTTTTTTTATATAAAGTCCTAAGAAACTCTCTTTCGTAAAACTGATATTGGTTTATTCTATGCGCCAATTCACGATGAAGTACAGTCGTGATATTGTCATACATCTTTTTGCCTTCTAGTCTCCTAATGTGCTTAGGATTATAATTAGTATCGAATAAATAGTACTTGACGAAGGAAGCATATTTCTTCGGTAAATTCTCTAATTTATAATGCATTCGCTAAAAAAACAGAATTTTTTTAAGATTTTAAATGATTTTATGGGTTGGAAATTTCATTTAAATTTAGATTTCTCTTTTGAGCATTAAAATTTTTATCACTGAGATGGAGAAAATTATTTTTATCTAAATTGAAATAACTGTCAAATTAAAGTTACTTATTGGTAAAATAGGTGTTTATAATTTCAATGAATTCACTTAATTGGACGATATTACTAGGATTGAAACTATCTGAAATGAATTTAATTTGGTTCTCATTTTTAATAATGATTACTGTTGTTTTTTAGAAGTTGTATTGTTTCATATATTCGCCTAGATAGTTTAACTTACATAATATTATTTAAATCTATAGTATGATTTAGAAGATGTATTGAGGAAGACTGCAAGGATGATATGTTTGAAAAAAGCATAAAGCAAATCTGTATATAGAGCAATCTAAAGTTGTGCGCGAGCAAACATGAAAAGTTAAAAGAAAAAATATGTCTATAAATAAATAGTATAATTTATATAAAGTCTAAACAAATCAAAAAATTTAATTTATAAATTACAAAAATACCGTATACTTCCATGAGAAATTTATTTCAGTATCATTTTATGTTTTATTATTATAACGAATAAGATAAAATGTAAACTGAATTAAGAGAAATTATCAAGTAAAAATAGGAAAAAACCGGAATATATTATTGACAATATTTTTACAATAAGAAAACGATTATATCCTCCTTCTGAAATAAAATTTTCATAAAAAATATGCAAATGACAAAAATGGAATTTTAGATTATAGTTATATATAATTTTAAGGACAACTAAATATATTAGTACCAGAAATTATTTTAAAAAATAAATTCTTATTGGTTAAGTATGGAATTTTATTCTTGCTTTCAGCTGTATTTAATATTTTATAATCATTTGATATGTAAAAAAAAAACAATTAAAAAAAATAGATATATAAATAATTATTACATCGATTTACCATGTAATTAACGCAAACACGTGTTTTTATTAGAGGGGGATATTATAGTTTTTTCGTAAATTAGTTTTTTCTCGCATTTTTGGAATCTCTGAAGCTTAAAATACAGCATATACACCAGATAATGCATATTTAAGGTAATATAAAATGAAAAAATCGTCAATATAAAGATAAAAATGTTAAAGAAAACGATTTTATTTGCAGATAGACAACATTCACATATTTTTATTATGTTAATTTGGGTATACTCAGCATATATTATTTATACTATTGAAAATTTTTTTATGTTATAACTATGATTGTTCTTTATCGACATATCTATAGTGCTTCTTTGTATTCCATAGTTTGTATTCAATGATTAAAATCAAATACAAATTACGTAATCAATAAGTTTTTCTCATAAAAAAATTATATTTTTTAAATGAGGCCGTTTTATTTACTTTATATATCATAAAAAAAATTTATATATTTGCTTACATTCTATCATTATTTTATCACTAGAAATTTCTTTAAATTTTTTTTCGTATGCGAAAAAACGATAAGGGTTACCTTTTCTTCTCAGCTCTATAATGATTCTCCAAATAAACCCATACCGAATTAAACTGACCATTTTTCCTTTAATTAATACACTTTTCTTAAAAATTCAATAAAAAAATACGAAATCACAAACTAAATGAATTTGAGATTGATATAGAAATCATTATTAAATAAAACATTGGAAACAAGATCCATTTAATCTTTATTTGTAAATAAAACACTAGAAAGAACAAATGAACATAAAAAATGTAACTACCTTATCATAAATTATACATTGTTTCATATAAAATTACAATCTAAATGATCATTCAAGGGATAAATATTAATCGTGAAAATATTTTGAATAAAAAAACATCTTTGGTTTAACCTTTTATTAGATTGTTCATCTGAAAATCATTATACAAGACTGGGATAATAAACCATAGTTGAACAGATGAAAAAAAATATCAATTAAATGCGAAGAATTGTCAGAAGATAAGAAAATTTTCATGCCAAATCTATTTCTTTTATATTTAATATCTTATTGGAATATCCCATTTAGTTTTATAATCTTTTAACATTAAAAAGTCTTTTAATTTTTTTCAAAATAGTAAAAAAACATGTTACTTTTTATGAAAAGTATGTAGCTCATCACCAATATTATATGATCATTTTAATATTGTGAAAAAAGCACATTTTATTTGTTATCATGCACAATAAAATCTAATACAATAATTTATCCATTATCGTACATATAATATTCTAGTTGACCTCACTTCACCTGATCATAAAATTTATTATTTCTAATAATTAATTTAAGAATTAAAAAAAAATTGAGAATTTCTAATCTAATAAAAATATAATAAAATCGCATACAGAAAAATAAAATATTTTTAGATTAAATAGATCATTTTTGGATCAGGGTTTTGATTTCTGAACACATAGTGAATTAAATCAATTAAAGCCTGAAAGATGCGAAATTGAAACATATCTTAATTTTTAAACCGATATATGCATACAAATTTTTATATTGGTAATAAGCAGAGAAAAATGGATTTAATCAGCGACATTTCATTCAAATAGAATAAATATAATTATTTAAAGTAAAAAAGATCATATAGATGGACAAAAAAAATGCATTTAGTGCCAATAATATGTAAGCCTTTAGAAGAACACCAAATTTGGCTTTTTAAAGTTATCTGTAACAATATCTATAGATAGTCTTTCAATCATAATAGGAGAGAAAATATATAGAGATTACGCTTTTTTTTATAAAAAAATGATTTGAGCGAAAATAACCGCAACTGATATTTCAAACTTATATTTTGCGAAATGAAAGATTGGGTTTTCTGACTTAAAACATATTAGATGATATTTAAATGTAATTATAATATATATACACAAAACATTTGTTTGGGCACGATATACGTTAAAAGACAGATAAAAAAAAATAATTAAGACCAATACCAAAAAAATATAATAAAATATTGGTCCTTTAAATCGGTTATCAAGCCTCGGTATATAAATTTATGGTCATTGGGCTTATTTTAATTCATCAAATTATTAATTATAATCACACGAATCCCGTTATTTGAATCTGTGGATAAAATTATAGTACAAAAATCAGGCCATGAGAAAATTAATGAATCAGCTGAAGAAAAAATTCTTAAGATATGAAATTTGATAAGTAGGAATGATAAATTTCTTTTTTTTATAAGATGTATCATCGATATATCTTGAAAGTGTGAAAACCTCTATTAAAATCGGAAATATGTAAAAACCGCATTTTTGATTATTTATGTTATCTTACATAGCATAGAATATGGTTAAGTTTACAAATACTATGTATTTTTTAAAATTTATTAAATCTAAATTATGACAGTATAGTATGGATAAATTGAATCTATTACAGCAAAATATAAATTGATAGAAATGATTGCATGTATTCACTCAAATAGATTCAGGGTAAAACTAAAAATTTTTATCTGATTCATGACATCAAATTCACAAAATTATCATAAAATGGTACTATGTCTAGTATAATGACCCCTCCTTATTCTTTCGAGTAAAATTAAAAAAAGATGTAATATAATTTAGTAATAAAGGTATTATTCCGATAGATTCTTTAAAAAAAATCATTATAAATCACAAACTAATGGAGTATAATACATTATAAATGAGAAACATTTTTTAAATTTGCGGAAATATGAGTTAAAATTCACCATTCACTAATATCATGGTAAAAAACAATTTATTATTGGTTTTATAAAAATAGACAAAACTATAAATAGTACATAGAAATTCAATTATTGAGATTTTCAGATCGCCAAAATGCTTTAAAATTGGGAAAATAAAGCCAAAATAAGAAGTAATTTTGTGTTTTAAGAAGCATAGAAATGTATTTTTTGAGGAAAAGACAAAATATAAACATGTTTAAAGATCCATAATACAGCAAATTAGATAGAGAATAGGCAGCAAAAAACGCTTGACCATAATTACACATGAAGATGTTACGAAGTGGTAACATGTTTAAATTTTACGGTCTCAAGAAATTCGAATTTAAAAACCAAGAAAATCAGATGATATTCAGTTCAAGAAATAATAGAAAACAAATTTGCAATAATAAAATTGGATACTAGAATAATAATAGAAACAAACTTATTGTATGATCTACCAGATATTTTGTTCACATTATTTAAAAAAAATCTATAAGGTCAATATAAATAAAAAAAAACAGTATTGTCTGCCCAAATAATATCGAAAATGAAAATCTGATAAAATATTTTTACTACCAACTGAAAATTTCCAAATTTATAAGCACAAAACACGAATAGTAATAAATGTAAATAATACGGGATAATGTGGTCTCAAAATACCGTAATTAGATTATTAAGATCGTCGAAATTTCAGCCAAAGCAGTATAATAGACTCATCTAATTGAATCGAAGAAAACTTTGAACTTATAAGTGCTGAAAGAAGAGAATACATAAAGGAAGATTGTAATATAATTTTTTTAAGAAGTATTAAAAAAATGTGTTGTCCGGAAAAACCTATAGTTTTGCTTGTACCAGTTTAAATAGCTAAAAATCGGAATAACCTATAAATAAATAAATACATAATCTATCTTTGATAATTCAAAATCAATAATCTATCAAGATAAAATAACCTATTCAAAAAAACCTAATTTACACAGCACAATATGTATTTATGTAGCACATATATGAAGTTAATTATCTTATGTATGCATTTTGCTATCAAAATTAACATAAAGACAAAAAACATCAATATACTGCGAATTAATTTCTTAACTTGGTGAAGTCATGAAGTAAATTTTTATTATTTTTGAATGTTAAAAAGATTTTAATTGATTTTTATTGTGTTATTTGCCTAACTAAATAATTTTAATAATTTTCTTTTAAACACATCAAGTATTGGCAAAAAATCTACAAAAAACAATAAGTTGTTTCATAATTCATACATTTTAAATAGTAAGATTACTTTATTACCACTATATTCAGAAACTCTTGGATTATTTAATACGAAGACATTTTCATTCATTTTTGAACTACATAGTTGTAAGAGCAACATATTTTGATTTAAATGATTAATTAAACCCAGCTACAACTTCAAATTGTCACTAGTCGTAAGTTATAGATAAATTATCATCGAAATACAATTTTTTTAATCATATTTAAAATCCTTACGAATTTAATACAAAATGAATTTTAAATGCATTTCATTGAAATGGCTTTTATTAATTTTCTAATTTAAAAGTTTGGATTAAACTGTCACTATATTTGTTTTTTTGTGAATATGTAGTTCTTAAACGTTCATTATTAATTTATTTATACGTTAGTTTTAGACACCTCAAATTTTGTATTAGCATGCGTTTTATTCTTGGATAAAGAAAGATCTACCCCTTCTTTGGTATATAGCCACCTAGAGAAGTCGTATTTTGAATAGTGTTTGGTAGTTACTTCTCTAATATTTTCTACAATTTTATAGAAACTAGATTCAAATACAATGTTCGTCCCCTTAAGCATATTGATCATATCATTAGTATCAGAAGATAATTTCTTCAATTCTTTGAATCTATTCGCTATATCTGCATTAGAAAAGCATTCTTTATCAGAAGAACATGATAAGGATGTCTCTTTTTGCATATATTGATCGTCTATTTTAGATTTTTCCCCTACAGAAAGATACTGTTTAAATGTTATTTTGAACGCTTTATCAGCGTCCCTAAACATAAAATCAGCTCTATCAATTAATTCCTTCAAATTACTATTTTCTTGATCATCTTTGTATCTGAACATAGTATCGTTTAAAAAATAGAGTAAAATTCTTAATCGATGAATATTAACTAATATTCGCTCCCAATCAAGTTTAAGAACTATAAATTTCTTTTTGCACGTATCTAAATGAATTTTTAAACTCAAATCTGCTTCATCTCTAAATAGCAAAAATTCTTCTAAATCATCATTTTTGATTTCCCGCCTAAACTTCTCCTCGTACAGTAGACACGAAAGGATGTAATAATTATCAGAAGAAATTGTTCGAACAGAGAAATTATTTTCATTTATAAACTTGTTTGATTTTTCCAATAATAGACTTTGCTCATAAGCTATCGAAACAAGAAGATCATTATACATTCCTATGCTATGAATAAAAAAACAACAAGTAGGTTTGTTTTTCATCATATAATCACACAATCCAAACTCTATAGGGTCAACAGGGATACCTATGGAAGTATTTTGATCATTTTCCCTTAAACATACTCCAGGAAGAGCTTCAAATACATCGCAAAATTTTCTAAATTCGCCAAAAATTTCGACATTTATTTTTTTTACTTGCAAAAATAATCTTTCTTGTTCACTTATCAAAAAAAATACATCTGGATTTAAAGCTATCTTATCAAGTTTACACAATTGCTGTTCTTGAGTCGTGTACAAACCTTTAATTGATCCTAAAAGTCCATTAAGGTCAGCTTTAAAAGATATAAATTTTGTATAGCACTCCTCTGTGTGCAGTTTCGTAGGATCTTTTCTCTCTTTTAATTCAATTTTTAGATCCTCTGGATCGGATTTCCTAGTTCGGTTAAATTTTGGTCTATCATATTTAATAAATCCAATATTATCTTTTTGTTCAGAAATAGACAAAAAAGCGCTACTACTGTCTTTCCTTGCAGCAGATAAGCGATTGATGCACAAGTAAAATGAAAAATAGAAAATCTGCATCACGATTTTCAAAAAAAAAATTTATTGATTCAATTTTTAACCTAGTAATATACCAAAAAGGCAGGCAATATATATAATTTAACTTTTCCGGCCCATACATTTGGGGTAAATAATTAATTTGTGAATAAATTTAATTAAGTCAATATACCAAATAGAAATATTAATCTATCAAACGTGCAATTAAAAAAAACCTTATAAAACCTAGAGCTATGCATTTTTATACCCAATATCTATAAATAATAGAATAAAATATTACAAAGTCGTATTAGAAAATAATTTAATCTTAATTATGCTTTAAATGCTTCTAAAAAATCAAATATATTTCTAGAAGAACGTACAGATATCGTTTCACCCTTTGATTTAAGTCAGATAGAGGTGTATTTGAATCAAAAATTATATTTGAGTTTTGATGAGAAAATATATTTACTAGTTCCCATATTGATAATATTTTAAACACTCTATATGTTCCTTATATGCCTCGCAAAAATATTGATATATTTTCATTATTTATATATTGGTGAAAATTCGGACAAATTTCTATGATTTTTCAAATATACACAAAATTTAGCCATAAAAAAGGAAACTATTATTTTTTTCTTATAATATTTAGTCATGGATCTTATATGCTCTAGAAATATTCTTTATTGAGTAAACACACATTCTATCTTTTGTGTCAATAAATATCTTTAGACAACATAGATTTCTCTTAAAAAAGAAGCTTATTATTTCCTAAATGTACTCTCATATACAATTTAGAATCAATTGAAATAAGAGGCACAATTAATCCTTTTTTAAGGGTGATAAAAAGCGAATCAAGGAGTCTTGTTACCACAAAAAATACACATTTGCGGTTAAAATGCGCTATTAAATATAAAAAATTGTGATAATGAAATTTATGGTAAAAAAATACAAATCAGCCTTTAATTGAGTATAATATAAATAAATAGACTTAAATATTTTTATAAAAATAAAATTATCCAGATGATATTATTGCATTTCTATTGCTAGGAAAATCATGTCATATTCGAATTAATTGGTTTTTTTGTTGCTAACTTTTATTAAAATCTCTTTATAGTTAAGAATCATATATATGAACAAATAAAAAACATCTATAATTTTTTTTTAGTTTCAATTTCCCACATATTATAAATAATAGATGAATTACACATATTATGCCATCATGGTTTTAAATCCCCACAACACCCAAATAAATTGAATAGTTTTATAGTCGAAAAATATAAAAGAATTAAGTAAGTAGAAATGTGATGATATAAAATCACAATTTCGATCATAAGATTAAAAAACCAAAACAAAAAATTAAATGGTTAAGAATATAATTAAAATAAAACAAACTAGCGATTCACGGATTTGAAAAAGATAAATATAATTTTTAGTGATATATTACACACATGACCTAAAAATTTCTTCCGGAAATCTGAACTCAAAAATAAATTAAAACAATACAAAATTGTTTGCGTAATTTAAAATATCAACATATTAAATTTATTTCATAAGAAAAAACATCTTCAAACCTAAGATATGTATCCATAAGCATTGAATTCTTTAAAAAAACATCAGATAATTTTCGAATCTGATGTATTTCCACAAACGCATATCAAGGAACCTAAATATTTGAAAAAATATCATAAATAAACTTTATTTTACAGTCAATAGATTAATTTGTACATATAAAGAATAAAAAAACGGATCGAAGAATATAAATCATAAATACGCTATAAAAAATGCAGTCTAGAACAAAAAACCATTTTCAATATGTTTTTATAGTGATGACATAGTATATAAAAAAATTGTGAAATATCAGCATTACAAAATTTTTGGAATTTAAATCATAGAATATGCACATCGTTCTTATATAGCAAAAAATAAATTCATCAAAAAATACTAAAATCATTTTTAGGCCACAAACCTCATCATTATATATATTATCAACCCACAAAAGAAAAATTTATACAGAATAAATGAATTAGTTATTAAATTCAAGGCAATGCATTGGTATCTCTTAAAAAAAGAAAATAACACACATTTATGGGCTTTTGAATTAAGGGTGCTTTTTATTTAATCAAGCATAGATGTTAAATTATGCTTATGCATTAATTTTTCTAATCTGATAATAAATTATTCTATTATTCGTGAAGTTTTGTAATGATAAACTATACAACTTATTCTTTTTCTATGAACTTTTTTTTTAAAAAGGGAGGTATAGATACTTTAACTTATAAATTGCGCATTAAAGCAGAGTAAGACCATTATATTTGTTCAAAAATTATATATTTTTTTGTTATAAAGATCCCAGGAAAAAAATATTCAGTAAACATCTTAAAACGCTATTTTCAATGTGTTTGAATAGTTTTTTTAAATTACAATACAACTATATCGAGTATTAATAGCGACTTTTTTGTATTTTAAACGCATAATTTGATTATTAAAAATTAAAATATTTATCAAATTTTATTTCGGCGATCCCCATAAACCTTTCTTTAAGCACAAATTTATTAAATATTTATATTCTTCTTAGTTCTAAACAAAAAAAAATATGAAAGGTACATACAGCTATTAATCAATTTGAAAGTCTGTAAAGATATTATTTTAATAATATTTTTGCATTGGTTTTTTAGTGTAAGTTCCTGTTTTACTTTTAATATGTGCATAAAAGATACTCAAAATACGATTAAAAAATCAAGTTATACGCATATACAAGAAAATTATAAATTTAGAATTTCAATAAAGTCTATGCTAATTTAAATAAGCAGAACAGACCATGAAAAACTTGATACATGAATAAACATGTGTTTCTCTGTTTTTAAATTTTATGATGTCAACAAATTTCTTTTAATTGCAATTTTTTGAACAATAAACAACAAAAATGCAGGTAGCATAAGAAAATTACCATATTGGCGTAAATCTTATTTTGATATATAGATAAAGCAGACACCTACATTAAAATTACTTTATAGTAATATTTTATGAAAAAATGATTTAAACATAAAATTATACAAAAATATAAAATTATACGTTAAAAAACAAGGAAAATAGTTGTTTATTTATGACATGCAAAGCAATTATTTGGGTTAAAATCATTAAAATTGGACAAAAAGATTATGTATTTAATCTGGTGAAATTAAAATGACAGAGTTCAAATACTAGCGTATAAATATAAAAATTCATTTTAAAATCAGGGAGTGATTTTTTGACAAAAACTACCAAATAAAAATATAGTTCTTGTAAATATGTAATATGACTTTTGTTAATATAAAAGCTAAAATTGTGATTGAGTTTAAAAAAAAAAGTTTTCATACGTATACCGAGCAAAAAAAAAATTATGAGAGTTAGGGTGTATATTTTCATTCTTAACTTGAATTATTTATTTATATGTGTTTAACACAAAATTAAATAGCCAGTTTGAATAATCAGGAAATATAATCACGGATTTTGTGCAGTCATTTATATCGAAATACCACAAAAGTGAACATAAATTAGATATAATGTACAAAATACATACTACAAAAGAAATAATGAAAAATCATGGATGAGTGATATAAAAAGAGAATAGTAAGATCAGTAAAACCAGTACCTAGAACAAAGGAACAAAAGTTGATATAAGGTTTTTTAGAAAATCAAGTTTGTAGCAAATTCTATTTTAAAAAAAATATATCACAAGTTTTGTAG
The DNA here is from genome assembly GCF_057557595.1 of Rhyacophila brunnea. Classification (NCBI taxonomy): domain Eukaryota; kingdom Metazoa; phylum Arthropoda; class Insecta; order Trichoptera; family Rhyacophilidae; genus Rhyacophila; species Rhyacophila brunnea. The sequence goes on along the minus strand of NW_028233069.1, from coordinate 1,723,864 downwards.
AAACAAAAACCTAGATAAAATTCAGAGAATGCGGATTGAAATCAGATTGCAAATATCTAAAAAAAGTAGTTATCTAAATCACATTAAACCTTTCGAGTTAATAAAAATCAGCTTACTTAGCATATATTAGCTAAATTAAAAAAAATTGATAGAAATTTTTTTTTAAATTATGATCTAACTGTGTTACATGCTTGAAAATAATGATTAGATCATACTGTAAGCGATCAAATCAGAAATGCGATGATAATAAAGCGCGGGTTAAAAAGGTTTTACTTATTTATCCGTAGATGATGAAAGATATTTTAAAAAGCTTCTAAATATGTCGAAACATCACCGATGCAAGCCTTGATATCGAATCAAAATGGAATTTATATATTCATGCGGTAAATTTGTTATTTACTGAGAACGTGAAATTAAGAAGTTTTAGACTAATGTTTTTTAATGTAATCATTCATATATTCATATGGTTAGGTATTTACTGAGAAAGAGCAAATAAGACGTTTTAAATCAAAGTTTTTAATGCAATATTTCATAAGGTAAATTGGGTATTTACTGAGAACGAGGGAGTAAGAAGTTTTAAAAGAATGTTTTTTTAACGAAAAATCAAAAATAAACTATCACCCGGCAGAAAAAAATCATAAAAATAATAATTAGTCGAATGAAGGGGAACAAAAATTTATTCGCAGCCTTTTTTTATTTTTTGAACACATAAAGGTACGAAAAACCTTATTAGTTGGTTTTAAAAAATTATTAAAGGCTATTATTACATAATAAAAAGCTATTTTATAAGAACATTATGACCTAAATAGAACAGCGTATATATTCAAATTCATGAATTGGGCCCCTTTTTTTAATGAAATAATAAATAAATTAAATCTAAACAGTGAGGTTTTTAATTAACTATATACTATTTCAATATTTTCTTGACCTTCTAGCTTTTTTATTTTAGTTTTAGCCAAATCCAAATAAATTAATTTCTTGAGATCCTTTATATTAGATATTTTAGCCAATTGCTGATTTTCGCCTAGTATCAAAGTTTCTAAATTTGGAGGTAACTTTGAACAATCAATACTTTCGATTTTATTATTCTGTAGACCGAGAATTTTCAAGCTGGTTAAGTAAGTTAAATCTGGGACAATATCAAATTGATTATTGGCAAGATACAACTCCGATAAACCAGAAAGTTTATCGAGATTTTCAATATTTTTAAGCTTATTGTTAGAGATATCCAATTTAATCAATTTAGTCAAATTCTCTAATCCTTCAATTTTTTCAATATCGTTAGCGAACAAATAAAGTTGCTCGAGATTTTTATTCTGATCTAAATTTTCAATTTTTTTAATTAAATTGAAACTTATATCAAGAATTCTTAATACCTTCAAATTTTCTAAGTTTTCTATTTTCTTGATACGATTGTCACTAATATCTATCTCCTGAATCAAAGATGGAAGTAATGTAATCGATTCTAGTCTATTTCTAAATACTACAAGCTTTTCAATGTCTTCTGGAAGCTCAGGAATCACTGTTAACTGTTCGTGGCGGGAACAGAATTCTTTCATAGTATGGATTAAAAATTGGTATATTTATATTGATTGATATGGAGAGAAAAAAAATTAATTTTTAGGCTATGAGTAATAATTTATATGAAAGTGTTTAGTATCAATAGAAAAATATTCAGATGAGAAAATACATATTCTTAATTCTTTGGTATTTGTTTTATTATAATTATTGAATATTTAATGTAATTTTAGTAAAAATTTAGATGGCATAATTATATTCAGCATAAATAATCAAGAATTTGATTTTATTCAATATAAAAAAAAGCAAAAAAATGATGTAATTTAGGAATAATCTAACCTTTAAACCTTTAAATATCAACATAATTATTTAAACAGGAGTATAAGCGCCTTAAAATATTTTGTAAAATGAATTATAATATAGGTATATAAATCAGCAGATCGGAAAAATCAAAGGTCTATTAAAAGAAAGGCGCAATAAAAATATAAAATTAAAGAGAAAAGTAATTAAGAAAAGATGCTTAGAAAGGGTTATTATGGATTAAATATTTTTCTACAAATGAACTTACTCATAATACTATGAATACACAATTGAGTAAAATATATTAATATTTATTTAATATTAAATTTGATCTGTTTTTATTTTAATTTTGGTTCGTAACTCATATAGCCTCTATTCAATTCGGGTATTCCTCAATATATGATTTCTTTATTTTTAATTCGATTACACAACATTTTACGTGCATATGAAATAAGTTAGAGGTTCTTTAGAAAATTTAAAAATGCTTTTTATTAAAATATTACAAAAAAAATATTCATAAACCTTTAAGGAGGGCAGTCAAAGGATTTAATTTGTGAATATTTCTTTTATTGCCTTATAATATTCGTGTTTTATGAATAATTTGAAATAAATTTACATTTAAAATATTCTAAAATAAATTTTTATAAATTTAAAGCCTTTGATGAAAACCCTTGAATTAATGAGTCTTGAACGGAGGAAAGGTATTTAAGAAGACTTCAGAAAGAATATATTAGCCGAAAGTATAAATACTGTGTGCACACGAGAGATCAAGCAAGTTATGCTTGAGAACAAAAACTAAAATTATAACGAATAATTTAGCCCTAAGATAAATAAATTCAATCAAAAGCAGTATAAATTTTTAAAAGTAAACTTAATATCCACCAAGACTTAAATAGAACAACCGTAAACTATTTTTATACATACCACCAAACTAGTTTTATTGAATAGATTACGGGGTTTGAAATTATAGTATCATTATTAACTGCATGAAGATACCTTTGATCTTTTTTTTCACGATTTATACCTTTTAGAATATGAATAAGGAAGGTTTATCAAATTAAATTTTATATACTTAAATGCCAAGAGAATTAATGGCATATGTACGACTATAATAACGTATTTTCGAGATTAATCTTATAAAAAATATTGAAGAAAAGCGACAGAGAAATTTTAAAATGTATTTCTGGAATAAATTAAAAACTAAGAAAAAGCCCAAGATTCATAATTAGTGTATAAATTTAAATTTAGCACAATGACTAATAAAATATTTTTTGTTCGCTTCTTTAAGGGACAATGTGAAAGATAAAATGTTAAGCGGTTTAAATTAATTTATAAGAGATGCATGAATGCAAAAATCAAGAGAACTCAATTAGAAAACAAATATATTTAGTTAACTAGAATGCCAATGAGCAAATATTGATCAAATATGAGAAAGATAGATTCAATAGTCGGTACAATAACATCAAAAAAATCCAAATGCAATACTCCCTATAATTATAACAAAAAAAAATAGTTGTTAAATAGATTCCCAGAAATACCACAAACGTATTCATAACAAAATTACCATGATTAAAATTTTTAGCGAATGCCAGTAATTAGATTTAATCAAATTTTCGATTGGTCATATGAATTTTACACAATTCGTAAGACGAAAAATTCCACAATTTTATTTTTCTTGATATTATGGAATTCAATAAAACAGTTATTAGTGGTGATAAGTCATTTTATCTTCCCCTAAATCCCATTTGATAAAAATTAAACTATTCTGAAAGCATATTTTTAGTTTATAATGGATACCAGAAAATCGAATATATAGTGCTAGAGTAATTAGAATTAAAAAAATAGATTATATCTAAAGATAAGGAATTATAACCAATACATATAAAATTACATTATAAAAAATCTTTTATTTTTTAATTATGCTTCATAATGTAGATTTTTAAAAATAAAACTATGAAAATTAAAGGGTAAAAGCATTTTAAAATAGATAATTAAAATTTGGAATTAGCTAGGAATCGAAAAATATAATTTTTGATGCTTTTTAAATGATATTGTAAAATACATAATCATCTAATAGAGAAATTCCTGTTCTTTAAATTTTTCAAACAATTATTTATAGTTTTATTATAAAAAAAAGAAAAGTAGCAGAATTTCTACAGCATCAAAAAGCAATAAATTGTATATAAAATATATGAAGTAAAGAGTATCATAGTCATTTTTACAACAAACTAATATTTTATACAATTTACTTACGGCGGAAAAAAATAAAACATTTTATCACTTAACAGCCATTGTTTGACGATAAACAAGTTTACTATAAAAAAGAGAGGAGAAATTTGATTTATCACGATAAGAATATATATATTATCTAGGATTTTGGGATTCCATCCCCATCTTTCGTAGATTAAACTAAGACTTCTTTTCTATATTAAGTATTTATAAATGAAATTTTTATAAAAATGCATGGAAAGGCCTCTTAATTGGATTTAAGTACTAAACAATTTTTCAATTAGATCATTAAACCTATATTTTTAAGCTTCGAAACGCATATATTATTAATAGCCCTTATAATCAGGTCTACCGAAAAAAAACCTTCTTATGATAAAAAAAATAAACATTGAATTTTTTTGCCTATAGTAACAATTTAGAGCTCTAACAGAAAGCCAAACTGTTTTGAATAATTCTTTATGCTCAAAATTGTTAAGCATTGCGTAATTATTTTTATTAATTAATTATATTCTGGGCATAAATATATTTTAGTTTTTTTATATGAGCCATGAATTCACAAAGTCTATAGTTAAACACATACCTACATATATTAGATCTAGATTTGCAATCAAGGGTATATTTATCAAGTGATTTACAATATGACTTAAATTCAAAGATTTTTGTTTTAATTCTTACTAAGAGCTAAAAAATATTATTGTAATCAAAAAATGTAAAAATGAATAAACTGATAAGAGGCTCTCTATCATCGAATTATTATCGGGAAAAAATGCTATTATAATTGAAAAGAACACTAATAAACGATAAAGAGATATCACAAAGACGGACCGCAATTTATTTAATATATGATATTAGTAAGACACATTTGTCACGTATCAATGAATTTGTTATGGTAAAATATAGTCTATAAGAGGTTAGAACCAATCAAGATTAAACAAAAAAAATAGTTAGATTGTGCAAATTTAAAGAAAAATAATTATATCAAAAACTTATTAACGCAAAACCCAACCCATTGATTGCCATAGCCAGAAAAAAATGGTTTAAAATTGGAAACGTAAATCCGAAAGAAGAAACACACACTGCTATATGCAGAATAACAACATATTCTATAGAATTAAAGTAAAAGACAAGCATTGCAGAGAGCCTTTTTAAAGGTAGATAATTTGGCATTAGATGCAAAAAATGTTTTTCTATGAATACACATGAATATCCAACTAAAAATCTGGTGTATTCACATTATGTTTGCTAAAATTTAAAAAGCAAGAAAATAAGGAGACTCTAGGTTAAAAAAATCATAGAAAATGAACTAGCAGTGATAAAATATGATGCTCGGAAACAAAACAGATATAAAATTATCGCTCTTTTGGTCTGGTTTTTTCGCATAGGATAAAAATAAAAATCTGATTAATTTGATAGAAATAGGAATAACGACTATTGATAGACTAAACCTGGTTAAAATGAGAAACTGGACAAATACGATATATTGGCGAATAGAATATCACAAAAATACAAATGAAAAACAAGAATAGTACCATATGTCATAACATGGGATGTTGTTAACATAAAATAGCACAAGTCTTATATTAAAGAGTCGGGTATGCCAACGAAGCATATGCAAAACAATAGTGTGCATATAAAAACTTGAATAAAGGGTCTTGAGCGCAGGGAACTAGTATGGAATACTAAAACGATGATGCTTTGAAAAAAGTATACATCAAACCTGCAATATACAGCAATCTAAAGTTATGCACAAGAAAACATATCAATCAAAAGAAAATTTGCCCTAAATAAATATATAAAATAAAAACGAATATATGTATAATCGATAAAAAATTTTGATCTATGAAGAATGGTATTTTTGGCCTAAAATGATTGAAAAACGATAGATATTGTAAAAGCACACAAAAATTACGTAATCTTTAGATCATTATTATAAAGGAAAATCGTGTGCATTGAATATCTAAAATATAAAATTGTAGCTTTGTCATAATAATTTAAAATTAATACATAAAAAATTTGGCTTTTTTTAGAATATTAGAATGTGATATATGGCATATATCATCAGATAATTTTATTTATTAAATATCTAAAAACTCTAAATTTTATTTATGGAATATTTGATTTTTCACCATTAAAGTTTTTATTGTAAAATATCTGACTGCTGTATAGAGCCGATTAATTCAATAATTCTTTCAATACCATCATCTTATCACCTTTCTATATATATCTTCGCTATTCAAAACATATTAATTAAGTGTTTGTTTCAATCTTATTGCTTGATAAATTTAATTCTGCAGCTATTTAGAATATATAGTAAGAGTTTCTATTTTTCCAAAATAAAATCATACACCTTGATTTTATTTGAATAATATTGCAGAAAGAATCGAAAATAAATACATTTATTCATATAATTTTAAAAAGTAACATTATTTGACGAATTTATTAATGAAAAAAATAATTATATGAAAGACAATTATGCTATTCAAATATAGATACCATGATATAAAAAATAATTGTTAATTATAAAAGCCTTCAAATTTTAAAAAAAATAAAAAATAAAATTTTATGTGAAGCATGAAGTCCATAAGTTCGGATAGTATGCATCATAAAACACGAAAATATTACCATGTATATCAGTATACTTTAAAAAGTAGCTATAAATATTAAAAAAAAATATACGGTGTTAGATCAAGGCAGTTTAGGAACCAGGGAATGTGCATCGTGTTGACTTTTGAATATCCTTATAAAATTATTTCAATTCTCTAAAATAACACCAAAAGATAGAAACAAGTAGATTTATGTCCAAAATTCAAAATAATCGATCAAATAGGATAAACTATATGCACAAAGTCTAAAAAAAATTGCAGAGCAGATTATTTCAGTCATATGAAGAAGTTGCACAAAAAAAAAGAAATAAGGGGCGTGATACTATTTTTTGAAATTTAAAATTAGAAAAAACGAAACTCGAAAAAACTTGCGTTGACCATAATCAAACTACCTAAAGATAAATTTTCTATTTATCAACAATAGAAAAGAAAACATATCATAAAAAAATAACAAAATTTAGAAAAGAAATAGTAAAAACATAATTTCATATGTTAAAATTATCATTTAATTTGATGAAAGCAAATTCGAGAAACGCAAATATAATAAAAGGCATTTTGTACATGGCGTATGGATATTGAAATTAAAAAAGGACTTATAGTGAAAATAATATATATTTTAAGCATACGATAGGAACATATAATATTTTTCGAAAAACCAAATTTATATATCGACTATTCTGCTTCGATTTATACTGATCACTTTGTACTAGGATGTGAAAAACTTAGAGACAAATCCATTTCAAGTCCAAAATGATAGCTTTACCATAAAAAAGTGCAAAAGGCACCTATATTGACAAGATCGAAGGGAAGAAAATAGAAAAAAAGAAAATTCCATCTTAAACTAGAAAAAAGGAGTATGTCGAGTATATGTTTTAAGATAAATTATATTTCAGAATGCGACTTTTAAAACCCCTAAAATTTTTATTCGATTTTTTTTAAAATATTATTTTATTGATCTAATTACTTGAACCTCAAGTTTTTTTTTACGCTTAAGATTTTTTTTATAAGTGAAACGATCAGACCGAAATAGACTTAATTTCCTGTATTAGTAATTTAAAAAAAACAATTGACATCATAATGCAGACCTTACAAAGTTGTTGATAAGAATTTTTGATATATAATTTAGCCATTCTATTTCTTATTTTCGATATTGAAAAACTAACAAAGAAAATTTTCCCTTTTTTACTTCAAAATGATTATAGCAAAAAGATATTTAAAACCCTTTTAAACTATATGACAATTGAATATATACTGCTATGATTATCTTTTATTCAATATTATACTTTTTTGCAGAAATTTTACAAGATATATTTTTTTACATGAAATTCGACTCTTATGAAATTTTTTTAAGAACTAGCACCAATTATTTGTAACATCAAATTTACGGAAAGTCGCATTACGGTATATTTAAGCCTATAATTATTTTAATTTTAAACACGAGAATATTTTTTTAGGTAAAATTTTATTTATTTTTAATTTTATCCTATTACCTTTTGCCCTCTTTCAACCAACCAGAACGTAAGATGACTCTACAGAAAAGTCATATAAGTACTCTTTTTGTTCCAAACTACTTCATAAAATTCTACTTTGCATCACAAAATCGAGATTTTTTCTTTCATTCATCTTTCTCCGCCCTATTGTATCGGTATTTGCCATCGATTTACATAAGATTATCAAAGTATTAATCTAAAACATATGGTATTTCAACATTTATTAATCCTATATCCCTTTGGATTTTTATTGTGATCATTTTTAGTTGTTTTATATCTTTTACGGCTTACCTATGTTCATATTTTTTGCATAGATCATGAGCTATTTTATAGGACGAGCTGTGTTTTCTAAATTATGTAATTTTTTATTATGCATTGAATAAAAATTTGCACAAACATTATTACGCATGAAAATCGAAAATATTAGTATATAACTACTTTCATATACGTAAATATAGAGTAAACTTTTTAAATTATATGCATGAGATATAAATGCAAAAATCTAGAAAAATATACCAAAAAAGGGTTTTCTTTGTAATTATAACATATAATTTATGAAGTAAATCGTCTAGAGGATTTACAGAATATTGTGAATTAGGATGAATTTTTGGAGATAATACAGAACTAAGAAGTTATACAGTATATAAAAGTGATTAAGAAACCATAATGATATATTTAATTCTAAATTCTAATAAAAAAAATATTTTATTGAAATAATATATTGCCATGAATTTAAGATTTGAAGCAGCTGTATCTTTTCAAGAAAATCGAATCATTTTTACCTATAATTTTGAGTAAAGAGCTGTGAATAATCTGTTTTTATGTGTATGAGCCAAATTTAAAATTTGACAGGGAATAAAAAAAAATTATAAAGCATATAAAATTCATCAGGAAGTACATAAACTTATGTAATTGAAAATAAATCAATTAATAAAAAAGGTAATTGCCACTAAAAAATTTATTAGAATTATATTAAAAAAATCTAAACATGATTTTTATACGATGTTTTTTATTCAATAAAAATATAGGAAAATGTTAAATTTTAGCATAGAAGATATGCATGAAAAACCATTACTGCATCATCGGGGAAAATTATGGCTAAATAATTTTGCTATATTCTCAAAAATGGAGACTTATAATTTATTAAACAGAAATATTATATATAATAAATTTTATATTCGTTTAGTTTTAGACATTTATATTATTCATAGTCTATCTGCTATTATTATGGTAAATAAGCTATACATAAAAATTTTAATTATTATTAAAGTAATATTTTCCGTTTTTCGGTTCTATTATAGTTTTTTTTCAATTAATAAATTATTATCGTATCGCAGAGAGAAGATAATATTCCGAAACTGTAGATTAGAATAAAAACCAAGAAAAGAAAATTATCAATAGATAAATACATAACCTCAATAGTGTTGTATTTTATCTTTAATGAGCAGATCATCGGATCTATCGTGAGTTAGGGGTAGTGTTTGCTAAAAAATCGTAAAAGTAGAACAACTCAAACCACTTTTATTTTCGCAGATTTCGTAGTATGAATAAAATTATAAAAATTGAATATAAAGTTTTTTTTTGATTGTAAAAAAGACATTACATGACAGAGTTAATAAGTTTCTTGATCTTTATATATTTTATATGAATCAAAAAGAGCTTTGAACAACTTTTATTTAACAAAAACCACGAAAAAATAGTATAATCTATCAACAGCACGGTATATATAATATTTTTTTTACTTTAATTCATCTTAGTCTATGAAAAAAAGTTTGCGTACAAAAATATACATATTTTTAAACATCAATATTATAAAGGTGAGCAAGCAGATGTAAAAAAATGCTTGGTCATGACTATACAAGAAGACACAACGAGATTGTAAAATGTCTTCACTTTACGTTGGCAAGAAAATACAATTTCCAAAAAAACCAAGAAAATCTGCAGACTCTCTGTACATGAAATAATGGAAAACGAATTCGCGGAGATCAAAGTAGATACAAGAATCTTAAAAGACATCAAGTTTTCGAACGATAGACCCAATATTCTTGTATATGACAAAAAGACGAACTGCATCAATCTGATCGAAATTGGCGTGACAAGTATTGACAATATAAACATAGTTGAAAAGGAAAAATTGAGAAAATATGATATCCTAACATCTGAACTGTCATTAATATACAAATGCAAGATAAAAATTTTCCCATATGTTATAACATGGGATGGTGTGGGACAAGATATCATAGAAAGTGCCTGAAGGAACTAGATGTCACGAACCAGGTTGAGGCATATATTCAAACCTTGATATTGAGAACAGCCCTTGGATTAATAGGTCTCGAAAGAAGGAGGGTTATTGAAGAAGACTTTGGAATTTGGAAGAAAGCTAAAAGTATAAATACGCTGTGCGAACAGAGAATCAAGCAAGCTGTGCCTGAGAACAAAAACTAAAATCACGACATTAAATTTAGCCCATAAATAAAAAATACCTTTAAAACGATGCATGTGGCGTTTTTATATTTAGAAATGCTCGAATAGGTGATCAGAGTTCCAACTGAAGCACACCCCTGATAAATATGTATTTTTCCAAAACGAGAAATATCCGCAAAATTTGCGATCTGTCGAAAATATACAGTAAAACCATAACAAGACTGATAAACCGAGAATAAATCAGAGGGTTGCTGTGTGAGATGCCGAAAAAGCACACTAACATTGAATGAAGCCTGCTACGCCCAGCAAGGATTTGGGTAAGTATAAGCGGTGGGCGTAGGATGATTAACCAGCGAATCCAATCCCCCTCCATATCGACAAACCCCTGGTAAAAAAATCCATATCCACGGAAATAAAACTAGTAGCAAGAGATTTGAATGATTACACGCGGGGAAGCATCAAATAAAAAAAAGTTCCCGACAGCATAAGCTACCTTTCAAAAAACAAGATATGTCCGCGTAAAAATTAAGTAACTTTTTCTCGAATTTCTAAAGGTGAAGAAAGTTATCAATTTATATAAGTTTCTATTTATTTTTTCTACAATTCAAATTAAAATAGAATTCAATAAAGCTTACATTTCGATGCATTTGTAAACGTTTAAAGAATCAAAAAAGTATAGTTTCTAGAAAATATAAAAAAAAGAGTGAAATATTAAATTTAGTGCAATGTAAAAATACATAGAATATATCTTAAAAAAGGCTTTTGTTTTAATCATGCCTCCAATAAAATAGTAAAAGAAAATTAATTAATCTAGAGTTTTAATTCATTGTAAAATCATATTTATCGCATCTTGAATGTAATTTTTTTTAGTTTTTACAGTTTCATAGCACTGAAATTATAATTAGGATATAGCCATGAAATTAATTTTATTTTCTGATTAGAAAAAAAGGGATATAAAAAGATGATAAATATTTGAATTTGACCGCATATCTTAAATCCATTTTTAAAGCTTGCCGATGTAAATAGCAGTGATAATATTATAGATAAGCATTAAGACATCAAAAAAACAAAAATAATTGTCAAATATTATGAATTTACAGGCAAATACCTTTACTTCAGAAAAAAGCCACATAGATATTTTTGCCCCCAAAATAAATAGAATTTGAAATTTTTCCAGGAATTCTATCATTATTTTTAGACATAAATAAGAAAGGTTTAAAAATTAGAAGCAGTGCTTATTATCATCGTGATTATAGTATAATCTGAGATTTTAAAAAGAGGTATGCATAAAAATAATGTAATATTTACTAGATTATCAATAAAATGTCTGCATTAATGTTTTTATACATATTATTAATCCTTATATAGGTTAAGTTTTTTATGTAAAATATAAATAGCCATAACATCAGATACTTTACATATAAAGTCGTTTTAGTTCAATAAAAGTAGTTTCGTAGGGAAATATACATTATAATTTTGTTGAGTTTTTTCAAAAATGGAAAATTACATGCAAAAAACAATTTTTTTCTTATAAAATCATTTTAAAGCTGAAAAGTATATATTTTTTCTTTGTAAGAAAGGGTATCTTTGTTAAGCCATAAAATAATTTATACAATTTTTTTATTTATACGTTAATTTTGGAAGTGTCAATATATATTTCTTTAAGTTTATCAATATTTATTCCCCATAAAAACAATTTATCCATACAGTTGACCATATCCATTTCTTGTATATCTTACTCATTACTTCAACTATTTGCAAGACCTATTAGTTCAAGGTTTCTCTTATTTCCCATAGTTTGAATATATGTCTCGATTTATTTTGTAGCTCCAAATGCTTCCGAAGCGTTTTATGATATTTTGTTAGCGGCATGAAAATTTACGAAATGTGGTAGAATCTTTGTCTACATTTGTAAATTAATGATAATACAGATGTTAATAAATCATATTTTCTTGGTTTCACGTTTTCTATCATGTGGATAATATCTATACTGGTTACATAATTTCCTTCAAGGTGATACTTTATTTTTATTTTTGGCATATAGAGTATCATAGATCTGAAACTAGAAAGTTTAACAAACTTCTTTTTATACTATCTAATTTTATCCCTACATATTAATTTTACATAATCTATTGTATTGAGGTTTTGCGGATTTCTTTTGTTATTTTAAAACCATATTTTATTGCTGCATGAAGTGTAAACATCTTACTATCACGTGTTACTCCTAGCATTTTTTCGCCAGATGATAAACTGTCATTACCGGGAGCGCACAATGTTTTTCCAATAAAATATGTACTTATACAGAATGAGGCAGATTCCGTCTTCTTCTAACGGTTTTATATTTCCATACCGTAGCCATTTTGAGGAACTTATAATATACAGCGCTAAATTATAGTAATTGTTGAAGATTTTTTGATCTGCTATTTTTATTTTAATGGTATTTATTTTTTTAATTTATTTACTTTCATATATCTTCTTTTTAGAAAGTTCGCTTATGACCATTGGGAACTTTTGCTTATCTGATGCTTCATCGCGTGTGATACTTCACATTTATAGTTACCAGTTTGATATCCGTGGATATGTATTTTTTTACGAGAGGTTAGTCGATATGGAGGGGAATTAGATTCTATCTACTTTGCTTCGCTGGTTAATCATCCTACACCCACCGCTCTGCACTTACCCATATCCTTGCTGAGTAGAGCAGGCTTTATTCAATATTAACGTGCTTTTTCGACTTCTTACTCAAGAACCTTCTATTTTATTCTCGGTTTATCAGGCTTTTTATGGTTTTACTTTATAGTTTCGACAGATCGCGACCTTTGCGGGTACTTTTCGCTTTAAATAAATTCATATAAAATCGGGGTGTGTTGCGGTTGGAATTCAGGTCACTTATTCGAGCGTTTCTAAACCAACAGAGCCACCGCACCCATAGCATTTATAAACATTATTTAGAATAAAGGAGTTCCAGGTATATTTTCTGTAGATTTCCATTCTAATAATTACAAATTCGTAACTATAGTTAAAAATTATATAAAATATCAAATTACAATATATTCTACAGTTGTGTATAAATATCAGAAAATCAAGTTAAAAAGTCAATTCAAGGAAAGATAAATAATATGAATGAATATTCCATGCAAGGTTTACAACATAATAGCACGAAATACAACCAACACTATTTTTTATATTTAGAAAAAAAACACATTTTTATCATAGATAAATCAACTTAAAAAATGCCGATTTATGATTTGTTTTGAATTTCTTATATGGATACAGCACTATGATTAAAAATCGCACTTGACTATAAATAGGGAAATGGCAGGATTTAATCTTCACAAAAACTATACATAAATTTGATCGTTGTGATTTACATGCATATTACATACAGAACTCAAATCGATCTGTTATAAGTCAATATGAAAAGAAGACATGGTTGATGAAGAACTCAAATGAATGATTTAACCATTTATAAATCCTTTGAACTCAAAAACAGCATCATATAAGTCAGTGTGAGACAATCTATTTGGCGATTACAGAATTTCATATGAATGTGATAAATAAAATATAGACATTTGGCTCAAATCTAACCGCACTACAAGTCAGAGTAAATTACTTTAATGTGTACAATCATAATATTCTTTTTTTTTTTATAAATGATACACACATGTATAAAAAAATATTAAGCAATTAAATTTAAGAAATGACAGGTTTTCTCTATTTTGAGTGGTAAAGATGTACATGCCACAAAAAAAGCAAATAAAATAGAAAAAAGAGACTTTTAGAGGCAAAATAGTCTATTAAAACATCTTTTAAAAATATAATTCATGTTTAAGATAATTCAAAATATACAAAATAAATTAGATGGTATTTAAAACAAGTTGAAAATCCATATATCAACCCCCATATTTATAAATATAAATTGATAATCAATCGTAATAGGAAAAAATAATATAAAATTATAATTTTTTTTGACAATTTCTGTCAGAATCATTCCCACTTGACTGTTTTTTATTTGACAATAGCATTTTAACACCTTTTAAAAGCTAAGTTAGGGGTTATGCTTTAAAAATAATATGTGCATGAGTGATAAAAAAAAATTTAATTCATATCTGAAATTGATGTTATTATCCGAAATAAAAATAGCATATTAATTCTCGAAAAATGCAGTAGCATAAATTTAGGATTATTAAGTTTATTATTGACTGACTGGGGTATAATAGAATTTCATGCACTTTTTTAGTAAACGACAGACGCCAATTTAGAAAGAAGCAATAAATTGCACTTTTTATATATTAATACAATAATTTTTTAATAGTATTAGTTTGAATTTTTATGTAAATCATCCCGCCCTAAATTCATCACCAATCACATATTATAAAAAATTTTCACATTTTTTATTTTTAATTATACCACATATTTAATTTTTTTGAGCGCGTATGTATGAATTCCTCTAAAATAACATATGTATATTTAGTTAAATGGTCAGTAAGACTTTTTTTTTAAAATATGTATAGAAAAAAGCTAAAACCATTGATACATAGATCAATTACGGATTTAACTGTATGAGAGAAAATGTAAGTTAGAATGATAGTTTAGAAATTTTTCATTAAATTTCAGCATGTAGCTTTTTATTATCCGAAATAGAAATTTGTGCAGATTTTAATTAAAAAGTAAGTATGGATTGAACCTCTTATAATACGAAATCGAAATAAGCTTACCACAAAACTAAATTAAAAAAATGTTTTTTTTATATCTTTTTAAAAATTTGTAATTAGATGATATCATCCTTTTTATGGCTTTGTTAAAGGTAAAGTCGGAAAATTTTTCTTTGTTCTTATCAATGATAAAATATTTTTGAAATGATTGACAGTCTGATCATATTTATAAAAATAATGTTCTTAAAAGAGTTACTTTCTATCATGAAAACAAAAATTTAGTAGATATTACGATATTCCTTTCGTCAAAACTAAATTTGATATTAAATAAGCAATTTTATCATATAAAAACTGAAATTTGATTAAAATAAGGATACTTTCTACCGTAGAAACTTAACAATTAGGTAATAATTGAGTTGATTTCACTGATATAACTCGCACTTGATCAAATTAAAGTTACTTTTTTAGATTTAAATAAAATATAGTAAAACTTAAGTTTCTTCTCTGATATCACTTATACTCGATCAAATCAAAGTTACTTTTTTAGATTCAAATAAAATATAGTAAAACTTAAGTTTCTTCTCTGATATCACTTATACTCGATCAAATCAAAGTTACTTTTTTAGATTTAAACTAAAATATGGCAAAAATTAAGTTACTTATGGGAAATAAACTAAAATTTGAGTTAAACACAATCTAGTTACTGTGATACAAACTAAAATTTGGTATATATGTAAGATTTTGTGCAACTATTCGTCAGTTAAAAGATTTTCGAATGTATTATTGCATGATAAAATATTTTTAACAATTAACATTATTAAGAGATAAATAAGTGTATTTGGGATATTATTATGTGTCTTGTCTGTATATTAGGCATTATTATAATGGGTTAGATGCAATTTCAAACTTATATCCGCTATTCATCATACAGATTAGTAAATTCAATATTATTGAAGAATATGTCGAGATTTGAACTTTATTATTTTCAGAAGCGCAACTAGAATACCTAAAATTAAATGTTTGACTGTGGCTTATTTATGGAAGAAAAATTCCAATCATTATTTATAAGCATACAAATTCATAAATAACAATGACATATGCAATTTTTATTTCTCCAGATTGATTTTCGTTCTAGACTAAAAAATTTTTAAAGAATTTGATTGATCGATCATAATTAAAAATACCATTAAAATAATTTTTTGTTATTTTACGTTTTCAAAATGTATTTTTAATGATAGGAAAGTAAGTTATGCGAAATTTATTAGATATGATTAGTCTTTCTAAAAAATAGTTTCTAGAATTTTTTTCAATTTCAGAAAAAAGATTCTTAATATGTATTTTTTTTGAAGCAGTCAGAAAATAGAAGGGAATCTTGTGTTGGACAGAAATCACGGAAATTTTTATTTCTTTTTAAGTCTTGATTGATCGTTGCTATTATAGAATAAATTAAATTACAATATACTATTAAAAGGAAGGTCGAGTCATTCAATTTATGAATGTTTAGAAATTCGACGAGTTTTTCGAGAGATTTCGATTTTTTTATAAGCATTTGAACAAAACAAGTAGTTTAAATTTAACGATTAGAAGTTTTACATTTACATTTTTTAATTTACTCGCTAGGCGGATATAAATCATCCATTTCGTCATCCTCCAAAACAATATTGCTCATAAAATTTCCATTCCAGTTAATTTTCGTTTCTTCTTTCCTAAAGGATTTGTCATCGCTACAATCATGGAATTTAAACCACTTTTTAGGCCTATAATGTCCATTTTCATAATATTCACCTAGGGAATTCGGATCGGGTTCATAACTAATTTTATTTTGACTCTGGCTGTATGGTAAATACAAGTTATTCGCACTTGGAAGGTAGCCTACATCGTTATATCCAAAATGCAGCGGATATTTTTCATGAAACGGTCTTCCATTTAAAGAATCTTTTCTTATAAACATACTATTATTACCTGCAAAACTTCGTTGTATAACCTGCGGGGTAAGATTTGATGACATATCCAACATATCTTTTTTAAATTTTGCGCGTCTATTTTGAAACCAAACTTGAACAGATCGGAAATTCATTCCAAGTGTCTTTGATATCTCCCGCTTTTCATTGGTAGTGGGTCTTTGCTTCATTTCAAAATACCGCTGCAAATACATCGTCTTTTCCGACGTTAATCTTATTCTCTTTTTTTTGTCTCTTTCTTCTTCAGATATTTTTTCTTCCTTTTTCGACAAATACATTTGATGATGAGGGTCCTCTTGAATGTTTTATAACTAATTTTATCTTTTTGTTTTACTAATTTGCTCTTTTGGTCAAAGACTTTTATCTTCTTTTGAGTTCTTGATGATTGTGAATGAGATCAGATAATTTGTATTTAATATAACGATGGCTATAAATGGCTAATTTTTTATAAAAATGGGCTGGCGAATAAATCAAACGATATTAAAGAATTATTGTTTTATTTTATCTTCAATTGGATAATTATAAAGTGGTAATTTCTTTGTTAGACTGACATAGGATAACGGCTTTTAAAAAAATTATTCGTCATATTGGTATAGTAAGATACTGGTATACTAAATATATTTCTTTTATACTTTTAATTTGTGCTTTTAAAGATTTTGACATATAAAATATTTTATTGTTTTCAATCTTGTGTGCTTGTTCGTGTATTATAAGGAGAAGTAGTTATAGCTCCAATAGGTGAAAATTGAACAGCTCTTTATTAAATTTTAAGATTTCTTCAATATCATTTTAAATTTTTGATCGCATTTTGTGTCAACAACAATTTTTAAATACAATACCAGCACATACTAATGATATCAGAAAATATAAATATTCTTTCCAGCATGTATTTTTTTTATATTATTCATATTTTTGATCAAATTTTATCACAAGAGATGCAATTACGCTTACCTTAACTAAAAAATTACATCTGGGAAACCATATCGTATAAAAACATTTGCTTTCTATCAAATTTGATGATTCTATCAATATTATTTACACTTTTGAATACATTTTATGTGATAAAAAGATTTTCATACAATACTGACACACAACAACGTATTCTGAAAATAAAAATGATCTTATTTGAATAAATTTTTTTTTCAATTGACATTGTAGATACTTTTGATTGAATTTTATAATATCATAAAAAGATTTTAACGCTTATCAACACTAAAATAACTGTAATGAAATCGTTTCCATAAAAATTTATTTAAAAACCAAAGATTACTTTCAAAAAAATGAATTCTTAAAATATAGGGTGGTTTTCAGGTCATTATTTCATAAAAACTAGTTCATAAATACAATCATTAAATCAATCAAAACTTGTAAAAATGGATAATGTGGTTTATTTTGTGCTTTTTTTATGGTGGAATAGGATATAAAAAAGCCACTAATTTTTAAAACAATAAACATAATGAGGCATGCTTCTTTAAGTATCAATTTTCTTTTTATTTGTTATTTTTTGTCAGACTTTAACCATAAAAATAGATGGAAAATATAAATCCCGACTGGTTTTAACTTCTAAGATATATATCTATAGCATATTATTTTTATGATATATTAAGAATTTACTGTAAGGAATCAATCATTTGTGCACTTTAGCATTCAAGAGTCAGATATGATTACAATAAACATTCAAAGTAAATTTTATACATATTACAAGCCAGATTCGCTTGAAAATAAAAATTTTTATCGTTAAGCATCTACAGCAATACTTTTACGCTAAAAAATTGCTTTATTTCACGATAATATATAAAAATTTACAAAATATTTTTTTTAAAAGAAAAGAAGTCACTTTCAGGAAATTTCAAAGAAAATTAAAACCACTATTGTGTATAATTTTTAAATCAAAAAAAAAATTATTCTTATCTATTTTTTATTTTTAATAGGTTCTGGTTTGAAAAAATTTTTGTTTGCTTTTTCAATCATATTACTATACTAGGTCCAAAATCCACAAATTAATATGTTTTAAATTAAACGAATCACAGTTAATCAAAGATAAAAACCCACAAATTAATAAGATAAAAAAACAAACCAATCACAAAATACAAGAGTTTTCAATTTGTTATAGTGTTAAAAATTTTTATAAATCAATGAAAAGAAGAAAAAAACTTTAATGTATTAATTTGGAATGGCTTTATTAGAAAATTAACAAGAGCATATAAATTTATCATAACGGGAAATTTTATGATAATTAATTTATTGGAAATTAATGATCATAATTCGCTAGTTTAATATAATTAATATATACTATTCTTCTTTCATACTGTAGATACGTGGTCTAAATTCAATCTGAAAATCTTTTATATGTTGCAAATAAATTTTTTTGTGTAATTTTAATAATTTTTCGAGCATAAGAAGGCGCAAATAAAGCCTATTTGGTTATATAAGTATATTTATGTTTTCAGAACTGTGTTCAATAATACTTGTAGTTATTTCTGTAAATCTTATCCTTAAATATATGTGAGCTTGGGAAATAGCAAGACAATATTTAAAATTAAAAATAATGATTTGAATAATTAGCAGATTGCCTCAATTTATTATGGTACAAAAAGACAGCATTTTTAAAACTATAATAAACAAATCTTTTGCAAATACGAAAATTGGTCACTTTCGAAAATAACCAGGATCGATATAAATTAAGATTCAATATTCTATTTTAGAATTTATACTTGGACAGTGCTTTGGTTTTTTACTGAACAAATATCAGAGCCATATAAAAATACAGAGTAATCTAATTAAAAATTATGTATGTATGTAACTTACACGATTACAAGAAAATATGATTGTTTAAAGCTTCAAATGCATAAAAACTGTGATGAAAAAAACATTAAGAATTTTTACAATAAAATATTTCAGAATACCTGTATTTTTTTGTCGTCTTGCAACCCACCAGTTAAAAAAAATACTTTAAATAAAAAACAGATAAAAAGGCTAGAATTACGATAAATTAGTATATTTTATCAAAAAAAAACGTCACAATCTGGTGCTTTAGTAAATAAATACATGCTATTATAACGAATATAATTAAAATCCGACTCTTTTTTTATTTCTCCCAGGATAGAATATACTTTTATTTACTGTAAATTTAGAACTTATATGGAATTTTTCAAATATATTAGCGATATTCTAAATATAAATCCAATTAATACTTTAAGGTAGATTTTCACATGTATCCAAGCGATCAACAGATAAGTTCTAGGAGGATTTTGAATGTTTTTGATCATGAAGAGCTATCGATAAACATTTAAAATATAAAGATTTTATCTTTAAAAATTCCGGGGAAAAATTTCCAAATATTTGTACATTAAATTTTAAAAATGCAGCATCACTTTAATTATTTTTTTAATTCATACAAGACACATATTTTTATAGAGGAATGCAACGCTAGTTCATAAGCGAAATCAACATAAGTTTACAGTAAAAAACAGTAATTCTTATTATTAAAGTTTTTTGTACAATATTTATGTATAAAATCATCTAGTACTGCGTATTTTTGCAGATTAACACAAATTAGTAAAAATTTCACTTTTACCCGTATAAAAATAAGATTAAAGTAATTCTTATCAGACCAAACACTTTTAACAATTTTTTTTGGTTATTTATGCAGAAAAATTATATATATGGTACAGCCAGTACGCTTTTTAATCAACAAAAGCCCAATAATTGCTTGTAATAGTTCTGAAAACATAAAATTGTCAGATTAAGTTATAAAATCAATTCATTTAATGAACTTAAATATATAAAGCAATAGGTATAATATGTAAATTTAAAATAGTTATCAAAAAACCAGGGGTAGATAAAAACTGAAACAAGTTAACGTGAATTGATTTTGAATATTCATCTTGACTAAAAATTTACTCGAAGATAGAAAATAGATAAAATATGCAAATAAAGTCAGAATACTTGCAAATAAAGGTCAGACAGCCCCCAATTTTCATGGTTAGATAAAGAAACGCCAACTATTAGCAGATTATGAAACTTATACTAGAAAGAACGAAATTTTTTTTAGAAAAATTAGCAGTTATTAAAATTTTTGAATATTATCTAATTTTCAAAAAAATAAGAGGTGTATGTTAGATTAAAGATATAAAAAAGAATAAGCTATCATTGATGTATCCACAAAAAAGAAATATTTTATAATCCAGAATTAAAAAAATAGAGAAATCATATTAAAAAATTTTCTCGGAACAAGGATTTAATCAAATATTTTTATATCATCAAATAAATACATGTGTATACAGAAAAACATAGCTGTAGTGTATTAAAATGCACTAAATAGGCGTAATTTAACTAATAACTGTGCGAAATTATGTTTTTTTTTGCATAATTTTAAATCACGCAAGAAAATTTTTACAAAAAATTGTTGCATGTTTTCCTATTGGTTTATAAAAACTCAATAAAATATATATTTATTAAACAAAAAAACAATAATCATAGCTGCAATTGGTTAATATCTTACTGCCTTTTTACGAGAAAAATCCATCCATTAATTGCACGAGAATTCCGAAAATCTTAAGGTATGAATAATATTTTGCGATAATATCTATATGTTAGAGATTTTTATCATAACAAAATAATAAGTTTGCAATTATAAGATACAATTACAAAAAACAATATTTTTACACTCATTTATAATTTTACCTACTTTGTTCATGGCAAAAGTGATGAAATAAATTAAATTTAAGGTTTATATTCATAAAAAATAGATTTTAAAATCAATTTTGCAAAAAAATTAGTGCCGAGTCCATATCCAATAAAAATTGGAGAAATATAATTTTCAAATTTTTAAAAAAATACAGTAGAACTTGTATAGGTCTTTATTATGTCTAACTTCTGATATCATTCAGCATAACTGAATAGGAATGGTGCACTACATCGTCATTCAATCTAAAAATTGCCTTTTAAGATCATTTAAAGACTAGTATATATTCTAAATTTATATATAATTAGCTAAAAAGGCAGGATACATTTTACTACCTATTAAATAATATATTAGGAGGATTTAAAAATTTCAATACCATAAAGCAACGCTTTAAAATACAAATAATTTGAAATCGAATTCATATCAGATAGTTTTCTAAGCAATCAAATATTCTTTAATATGTTTAAATAGAATAAACATAAAGTATCCCAAATTTTATGCTTATAAATGGTGTTTGAATAATAAATATAAGAAATTTATAGCAATAAGATATAAAAAAAGCGTAAAAATTCTTGAAAACCTGATGATTAAAAGTCAATCATTGCAGTGATTTATATATAATTTATTATAATCTTTACTATAAGCATGTTTAAAGCTATATGCTGCTAACGTAAAATATTATTCCAATTTTTTTACAATATATGCTTAAGAACTTATGAACCTTTATTCCTTGTTTGTTTTTTATATCGATAATCTATTATAGCTATTGTATTTATATTAATTTTATTATTTAAAAGACCTTTTTGGCAAAATTTCTACCGATATATTTCATAATAAATGATGTGATAGAGCTTTAAAATAAAAAATAAGTAAGGTATCGCATGAATGATACATTTATTTGATTTTGGCAAGTATAAAATGTTCATAAATCTTTTTGATTCGTAAGATACATTTTTTTTGCTTTCTATACTATACATGTCTACAAAACTGTCATATCTAGTTTCTAAATTTGATTTATGATAGTTCATCTATTTTTGAAAAAATGACATCTTGATTGATTTAAGGTATTTTAAAAGACGTACAGTTTATTTAGGAACAATATTGGCAAAAAGATTTCTTTAAATTCAAAGTGCATCTGGAACAATAAAAGAACACAATTATTCCTTATTTTATTTAGTTTTGAATTATTCAATAAAAAATATTTACTAATTCAAAGACACTTTATAATTATGCAATATACAACATCAAATTTTTAAGTCGTATTCATAATTTAATAAGTATAACTTTTTAAAATAAGTTTGGTATTTCATATATTCCTTTTGAAAATAGTAGAAAGAACATCTGAATATAATTGAACTAGTCGCTATGCTAAATTAATACTTCATATTTTTTTGTCAGAGGCTTTTATTTTAGATTTGAATAATGTTATAATAATATTATTTAATACCTTTTTAAAAAACAAGACCAAAAAATGCAATAAAAATACTCTTGAAAGGATTTTTGATATTTAATACGTTATTATCCACCAAACAAAGTAAATTATCAACAGCTTGACATCCAATATCACAAATTTTGCTTTCTAATACAGGAACACATGTTCCATGATTTTAAAAATTAAAAATATCCTTTTTAATATACACAGGTTTGGGATATTGAATTATTCTGTTTGAAAGTTTATATATTCTATGTAAGGATGTTAGTTTTTGAGTCAAATCACCTGTTAAATTTTACTTGCTGGTTTGTAATAATACACTTTACCTACAGTTCTTATTTTGAGTATGATAATCTAACGAAAGCTTTATAATCCAAAAAATATTATTATAATACTCTTTGTGCATAAATTAATTTAAAGTGATGCTTAATATAAAACTGAAGTTTTAAAAATAATAGCGTTTAAAGTTTAGTTGATTTCCAACCAACCCTGTTAAGTCTATTTAATTATTGCCCTTTTTTTAGCTAAATCTATTACACGTAATTGAACATGTTAAATAGAACAGATTTAAGGGGAATAAAGTACAATTTTCAGTTTAAACACATTAAAATTAAAAAAATAGGATCTAAAAAGGGTTTAACAGCGTATTTTTCAGAAAAAGTTCGAAGAAGCAGATTTCTAAGCAATGCACTACACGAATAAATAAGTGGCTAGCCACAAGAAAAAATCTTATATATAAAAAAACAATATATATAATTTAGACATTTTGCACAAACCTGTCTTATCGAGAATAAGACGAAATAATTTTTTGTTGGACAAAATTTTAAGCTGAAACTTATTAAAATTATATAAACATCAGCATAATTTTTTAATTAAAAACAAATAAATACAATAAGTTATTAAAATAACTCTTAGACTAAAAAAATTATAAATTTTTATTTAAATATAAAATGAAAAGCAGCTTTCGATGCTTTAAATTCAGGGTAGAATATAATAAGCTGTCAAAAACAGTCAAGTATGGCGTTGAAAATTCCGAGACTACCATAAGGTTGCAAAAATATAAGTAATGAATTTTTGCATATTTATAAAAACTAGAAGAAAAGTCAAATAAGAATGTGCTGAAATTTATTTTATTTTGAAAAGCACTATTTATAGAAACAAATGATCATATCTAGAAAAAATTTACAATTTTTATGCTATTTGATGATTATGGAAAGAAAGATTTTGATCAATAACTTAGTATAAATAAAAATAAAAGTAACCTAAATGAAATCCAAGTAAATAGAATATGTCAAATAATAGACAATGGGGACTTGTCATAAATTTTTTCTAAAAACCTAAATATCATATAAGTTTATTTCTGAAAAAGATTAAACCCATCAATAAATAAGATTTTTTGATAATAATTATAAAAAAAAATGTTTTTTTAAAGATTCAAATACTTTAACATATAAGTCTTGAATGTATAAGATGTATCGAGAAAGATATTGAGGATATATGTTTGAAAAGAGCATGCATAAAATTCGTAATATAGAACAATATAAAGTTTTGCGCAAGAAAACATGAAAAGTTAGAAGAAAAATAGTTCTTAAATAAAATAAAGGATTCAAAAAAAAATTATTTTCAGGTATTTAGCTCAAAACCTCTACATTCTGAAAAATAGAAGCACTTGTACTTATAACCACAACCGAATCTTTCAGATAAATATAATCTAGAACACCAAAAACAATTATTTTTCGCAGAAAAAACTCAATGTAATCTGTAAATAAGCTATTTAACAGATTTCGATACTTTTGAGGCGAAATATTGCAACTTTTTACACAAGAAAAGAATTTATATTTATTTACCATCTTCATATAGATTATATGTCATTTTTAATTGAAATATTACCCTGATATTCTACAAAGTACTCAAAATAATATGTTCAGCTTAATCTCAAATGATATTTTGATCCTATTTGTCGATGTATAAAACATTGAATTTTTGGCGAATATAGTTTATATTGCTTTATATAAATATATTTAAGTCGTTTGAAAACTCATGAAATGATAGAAAAGATGATTTAGAGTGGATTTTAAAAAAATATTGATTTATTTGATGGTTTATAACCAACTAAACATTATAGTTATATTGGATATATTCAGTTCGATTTTTATATTATTTATTACTTTGAATCAATTTTAATAATAAAAAATAGACACCATTACATGTTATTTTGCTTTTAACATATGGAAAATGATTATTTTTACATCATATAAAAAAATGAAAAACAACTTGTATCTACTGCATATTCATTTAAAAATAATATAGACTAAAATACAGGATAGTCAATTTTTTTCAAATTACACTAGTATTATTATTTATCACGTAATTTGTCGTGCTTTTATAATTATAAAAATTTTTATAGACCAAACAATTTATTTTCAGCTACTTATGCTATGAAAAATTGCCATGTGCATTATTTATTTTGAATCTGCTTTCTATAAATTTTATAAATTTAATAATGATCAATAATAATGTTTTTTCTATGCCTATAAATCAATTTATTTGCTTCAAAATTTATTGGAATATCTTAAAAGATATGAATCTTTAGAATCTAGAGATAACAATAAAAAACAAAGAAACACTTGATAGAATAATTATTAGATAATAAAAATAAAAAAAGAAATTAATGGTTCTAAAGGGCAAAAAAAGATTTCTACCATTTTTGAATATTTACATCGAAAACTGATGTTATCAAAAAAATTAGAAAATACGAATGCTTCTGTATATGATAAAAATGGACACAAAAATATTAAAACCTTCAATAAATACCTATTTGAGTCTGTTTAGCTATGTATAAGATTTTCAAGATCAAATACATGCCCAATTCGTTGGATTACTCTTCATCTTAAAGTTTTTGTCTGTATAAATAAAAACAGAAATATATACGTTTATTTTATTTGTTTTTATATGACCTAAAAACGAAAAGAATTAGTTTTCAATATGATTAAAAGTGGCATTATTAAAGGCTTTGTGCATCAACTTAACTTTTTTCTACTTAAAAAATAATATAAACAATATAATTCATGTATTTTCATAAAAATTTATGGATAAAATTACGAAATTATGATTTTTCTAAGATAGTACCTATATTTCATGTCATTTATTTGTATTTTATGACACTTTTGCTTTTTATTCTAGAATATATCAAATAGGATTCTTCATTTTGAGTTTCAGGCTATTTTTATGGTTATCCGAGGGTAATATAGACAATGCATTCTGTTTATTCGGCAAAAAACAACATCAATTTTATATTGATTTTCGGGTTATGATCAGAAAAATATCTCTTTTAAAGTAAATTTTCTATTAAATTATGTTAAAAAAAGATGGTATAATCAGAATCGAAATTTAGCATTATGTTTTACCAATATAAGAATATTCCGATAATAAAAAACCTATAAAGTTGTGTTTAAATATAATTAAAATTAAATATTATTTATGTATCACGCTTGCCGAGTAATTATCTATAATTTAGGGAGAAAATCAACAATTTACACAATTAAATAGTCAAAGTTTCCATGTGCATATTTTTATTGTCTAAATGTTGAGCATCTATATTTTGACATTTAAAATTCAAAACAACATGATGGGTATTTTTATCTAATTGGTCATGATATCCTTTTGTTTCAGAATTGTACAATAAAAATTTAATTGCTGTCTCAGGTTTTAATAAACAAAATCAACAATTACTTTGAGAAATGATGAAAAAAATGCAGAAAATAAATTACTTCATGTTATTATGCCTTTTACATTACACTTTATGTAGAAATTCGGCTGTTTTCATTAGAAAAGGAGGCAAGTACCATATAGGCTACCCCACCGACGGAACCGTATCAATAGTTCGACCTGCACATGATTTCGATAGAGGTCAAGCTGGATTTGTATTAACAGAAGCCAGCAGTCCAGGTAAATATTTCATTAGATACGAAGACAATCAGGATATAGCATTAGCAAGCGTTTTATCAAAGGAACCAGATAAGAAGTTATCAACACAGAAAATGTTTGCTTTAAGATATGATCCTAGCCTTGAGAATGAGGTATTTACGTTGTCAAAATGCGATGAGTTTTATAAAATTAAGGATTCGAATGAACTATGTGCATCGTGGGATATCAATAAGCATGCAATAATGTTTGTAAAATGCGATGAAAAAGATGATCAGTATTTTATTATCTCTATTGTTGGGAAAAAACGCTGATTTTATTGTTTTAAGTAGCTTTAGAAATTTATTACGAAAACATAAAATCCGCTTAATACAAATAATTGTTGCAAATCTTGATAAATTTTAGAATTCATAATTAAAATACTTAAATATATGTTTAATGAATTCAGAAGCATATAAATAAGTTCAATTTTTATAATTAGTATAACAAGTATCTTTTTTATATTTAATATAATTCGTTTAAATTATAGTTCTTCGATTCAAGTGGTTAAAAACATGAATAATATATCCAAAAAGTAAAATTAAATTTATTTGGCGATTTATTTAAATCATATAAGATTAAAAAAATGCTCGAAGAAATATTAAAATATCTAGATAAGAATAAATTGTTTGTATGAAAATGGTGAATAGAAAATTCCATGTTACAATACTAAATATGTAAAATAATTTAAGCCCAAAATAATATTATAGACTGCTATATTGAATTCCAATTGTCTCAAAAATTTAAATTTCGCTTTTAAATTTATTTTTAAACCGAAAAAATCATACCTAAAAATCACAAAAAAGAGGGAAAAAACAGTTTGTAAATTACTTAAACCGTCGAATAGGATTTTGGCATAACTTCTATAAAGAAGAAGCAAGTCTAAATTTTAGACTTTTATGATAATAAACAAAAATTATAATAAAGTTAAACAAAGAACTAAAAACAAAATAATTGTTTTGAATTCATGTAAATGGTATAATATACATTTATATTTTGTATTAAGTAGAAAAATACGTTATTAAATCTACTTAATTGATTTATAATATTAAACTATCAAGTTAAAATATATAAAAAAAAAGGATTTTATCTAATAACATAAACGCATTCTTATTTTATCGCACAAAATAAATCATTTTTAGAGGCAATATACACAAAAAACACTAATTACGACACATTAACTTTAAAGTAATACAATATTCTGCAACAAAATATTAAAATGATATCGTATAAATACAAATTAGTAAAAGAAATTAAAGATTACATCGCCAGATTTTCTATTTACTAGTCTGAGAATGCCCGTTCATATTGTGTTTTTAGGTGAAAAAAATTGCTCAGGATATAGTGATTTTAGCTATTTTGAATTTATGCGGATATTTTCATCTAGATTTATGTTATAATGGTTAGATCGGATGCTTATTGCACTTTTTATTTATACTGTATCATCCCGCAACAATAAATTATTAAACTTAACTAACAACAGCAAAAATCCATTATTATTTTTAGTAATTAAGATACATAAATACTTATCTGGAATCAAAATTTAGAAATTAAAATCTTTCAAGTTAGAAATTGCGTTTATTTCATTTTAGTGCATATAATTTATATGTAGAGCTATTTAATAGAAATTTTATACATTAAGGATATTTATACAGTTTTTTCATCAACCGTAATATTTTATATTATCAGGACTGAAAATTTATACTAGATTTTGATTCTAAGAAATTTGGGCGATACATATAAAAATGAAAACACATTTTTTATTAATCTTTGTTACAATGAATTATACCTGGCTTTTTTTATGTATATTTAATAATTTTAAGTTCAAAGATATGCACTAAAAATTTGTAAAACTAAATCTAAAGATAGATGGAAAAATTGTAGACTTTTCAAATGAGCATCCAAGGCAATGAATTACCCCAATAAGCATACTAATATTCTATAACAGAAAAAGTCGTTTTATAAATAAAAATAGTTCTTAAAAAGTACAGAATTTGAACAATTTTTTTTTGTGTTCATTAGGTATTTGTATTGGGAAATAACACATATAAATATTTTGAAGATTTATATAACTTCTAAATTCCGGATTTAAATTCATTATCAAGGTTTTTTAGAAATTTAAGCGCTGAAATTCAGATATTATTTTTTTGAATGTAAAAAAGAATGATATGCTACCTATACTCTTTTTGAGTGCCATTTTTTTGATTAAAAACAAAAAAAATTCGGTTTGAAGATATTCATATGGCGAAAAATTACAAAACATAATTTTTCAAACATAAAGTCGGAATTAATGGGCTAAAACCAAAAAGTCTCCAGTTTTAAATACCATTTTTAAAAATGGCTGAATATATGCTGAACTTTTAATATAAATAAAATTTAGAATTAAATGAATGTTAAATGATGGCATTAATAAAAGTTTTTAAAAAAATATTTTGCTAAATTCGGGTCAATTAAATGGTGAATTTGAAGAGTTGTACATTTTTGCCATAATTAGAGGTAGAATTTATGGTTATAAATATATTCCAATTGAATATAAAAAACTCTAGCGATCGAAAATAATAATATACATGATTTTTTATTATAAATTAAACCCCGATATCTATTTAAAAGTAGAATGAAAATAAACTTAATGTGTTTGGGTAGAATAATATCATTTAATTATCCTAAGATTCTTCTAAGAATTTTTTTACTAGAGTTATGGATAGAATAAACCTTATTTGATTTACGCCACTTTTATCCGTGTTTATTTATAAGTAACTATATTTAAAGTAAGTAAGAAAACATATAATATTTGTTTTTGAATTTCTCGATATAAAAATCACTGGGTTCGATTTCTTTTCCTATTGATTGAAAATACTAAAAATAATAAATATATATTATAGTTAAACATTTTTCACCGCCGAATTAAATATTAATGATTATGATTGCAAAATAAATAATTTCAATTTATCAAAAACAACTATTAGATCAAAAAACAGTAATTGTTTAGGCCCTTTTTTTAATTCCGCGTAGAGTAAAAAAACCTTTGTAGAATGTTTTCATACTTTATCCATAGTTTTTAAAATATTATTATTCTTTAAGCTTACTTGATTATTTTCACCGGGACATACCCGATTTATATCTTTGTATCCCAATTTTTCGCTTATATTCTCTTCTTTACCCTTCCTCTTTTCAAAGTTTATTAGTTCAAGAGCTTTCTTCATTCTTTTAGTGCTTCTATCACTATATATTTATTTTTAATAATTAAAATATGAACTCGCAAAAATGATCTATTCGTATTATATATTCCCAAACATAATTTCACAGCATTCGAATAACATTATAATAAATAAACACAGGTATTTTGAGAGTTATATATTTTTTGCAAGCTGCTTTAGATAATTTAAATATTTTTTTGTTTCTTGGAATAGTTAAATTTACAGTTTATGAAAAAATTTATTTATAATTTCATTTTTGCTTCTTTATTAAACAAAATTGCTTCCCTTTTTATGTGGTGTCGCATATATTTTATTGGATTCGAAATTTGATATACGAAAATTTCAAATAAAAAAATAAAGATCAGAAAGAGGACTGTCTAGAGACAACATCCCACCAATTTTTAATTTTAAGTCAAAACATTTATTTACACAAATTAAAGTACCTATAAACAAAAAATTCACAATAGACCCATAATGCTTTTTAGAGACAACATCCCACCAATTTTTAATCTTTAAGTCAAAATATTTATTTACACAAATTAAAGTACCTATAAACAAAAAATTCATAATGGGCCCATAACTCTTTTTAGAGAATCCACCACACCAATTTTTCTATTTTTTAAGTTAAAACATTTAATACACAAATTAAAGTATCTATCAACAAAAAATTCAGATAAAGATCCATAACGCCTTTAAAATGGTTAAAAGAACTACTTTCCATCTACAACAATATCATGTGAATAAAAAGCGTTTATTTTAGAAAAAATAATATATAAATAAAATTGATTGCATCACTTTATTTAACAATTATCTAAGAATGCGACCCTTTCCTCGACTGAGTAGGTGACATTGGTCTAACATAGGGAGGCCAAACAGCATAGTCATAATTTTCATCGAAAACTATTCCATCATCGCCTTTTCCTATCAGAAATAATGTGTAAGGGCTACCAAGTACCTCTTTGATATTATTGAAAGTTCCTTTATCATAAGGATTAGGCGGTCTTGTAAGTTTGAAAAAATAGTAATGTTCCAATTGTTCATGTTCTATATATGTCATATTTTTACAAATGCTATCCATAATCTTTCTAAAAAATATAAATGTTATTATAGAAACAAAAAAAGAAATCAACGCAATTGTTGCCATCAAAACACATATACCGGGGTATTTAGAAATATTGTCAGTTTTCATCATCATTATTAATACACCAAAGAGTGTAAAAGTCAAAGTAGCGGTACTAATACTAGCAAAGAAAAGGAAACGTGTGAAGTGTCCCATATTATCGTTATTTATACATGTTCCAACCCAAAAACAGTGATGGTCCATTTTTTTAATACATCTTTTGCATTTACTACAATGATGCGCCCTTTCTAATTTCAATGATTTACATCTTCTGCAGTATCGTCGAGGATCACCATTCTTGAGCGGTAAATCTATATCTGAACATACTTCTTCAACAATGCCTCTATTTTTTACAGTGAAAAACAAGTAAATATATGTGAGTGCGGATGTAGTATTGAAAAACCACAGGAACGAATATTTGATTCGATTATCATCTATAAATTTATATACAAATATGTTTCCTGAAAAATGAAGCATTAATATTGTCGCTATTGTTGTTGTGAATTTGACTATTGTTTCATTTTCAATAGATTTGAATTTCATTCTATAAAGATTTATTGTGGGGACGAGAAAATCTTATTAAAATATTGATGAAACATTAATAATTGACGAAAATATGTATGTATTATTAAATTAGAAAATTTTGGATCTGAGTTTTGAAAATAAATCGTTTATAGAGCAAAAAATATAAAATTCCTTTGTAGAATAAATGCAATAATTCAAAGGATACAAAAGAAAGATTTTAAAGAACAAAAGAATAAATTGAGGAAATCTAGAAAATCAAGAATGAATAACTTGAATATAAAAAGAAAACATTATTTATGTCGATATTAATATAAGGAAACCATAAAATAATTATAGCATGTAAAAGACAGTTTATATAGTCAAACCGAAAAGATAAAAGAAAACGTTTTGAACTGAAATTATTTTAGATTTAAAAGCCGTATAATACAAATCTAGTCATTTTTTTTTTGTTTTATCGATGATATATAGATGACGTTTGGTGCAAAACCATTTGAACTTTTTTTATCAGACGTAAATTTGTTTTGATCTTTGATATATAAAAAGATCATAAAATTTTAGAAATTAATTATAGATGTCATAGATATTTATTTATGCGTTAATTTTATTTTTATCAATTTTATCTATTTAGACTTGGTCCACCCATTGGTAATATTGCACAACTCCTTGATGCATCTTTTGACACCTTCCCCTGATCTATCTTCATCAACTGCTCTTCTTCTCTCAAATGAGATGAGTTCAGGTGTCTTGCGGAGTGTGAGAGCTTGCATGTATGCTTCTACTTCGTCTCGGGATTTTCAACTCCTTAACATATTAATTATAGATGTTATAGATATTTAAATTTGCTGATAATTATAATTTGTATTTGATAATTTTAAAGGCAGGAGACTGCACTATACATTATAGATTTATACAAGAAAATTATTTAGGTTGGAAATCTCAACGGCATTACAGCCTCAATAGAATTTCTATAAATAATGGTATATGTCTAGTTTTTAAATTCGTAGAAGTATGGTTTTTATAATCCTATATTTATATTTATTTTCGAAGCTTATTGACGATTCAAAATAATTCATAATCAAATTTGTTTAGTTTTTAATTGCTTAGATTAGATCGCATATTTCCTGTGGGTAGCACAGTTTCTGAATATTACCAGACCAACACTATAAATTTCTTCATTACTACTTAACATCATGAATTAATAGTGTTAAGTAGGAAGTGAATTTATTTTATTGCACATTTATAATATTTTAAGCAGCATTAAAAATAAAAAATTAATAAAAAACTGTCTAAATATTCACACCAGAACGAAATAAAGTAGTATTATTCGTATTAATATACCAATATAGTCTAAATATTTTATAATTATTCAAAGATGACTTGTATTTTTGGCATATGATGGAGACATAAGAATAATTCCATCACTTCCCCAACAGATTAATATTATATTCACATATATTATTAATTCCATAGTTGACAATAAAGAATTTTTTTAGAATCATATTTTTGCCATATATCTCGGCTTAGATTGAATGACTAATTTCTTAGGTTTTTACTATAAAAATTAATAATTTACTAACATCGGCAATAGAACAACAAACAATTACAAAAAATGACCATGAAGATATATTAAATCTTTTTTTCTGAATTTTTAACCTCGCACCGTCAATGCTACTGTATTTTTACACATGTTATGGCAAAGATGTATCGGCTTTACGGTTTTAGCCTATAGTGATACACGTCAACAAGACAGCCAAAAATTATGTATAGCCTTCATAATTGAATTAGTTGGTTTTGTTTATAGATAAAGATCATTTTTTAAATCTTAAGATCTGAAAATATACTAAATCCAGGCCAAAATTTACTAATACTATATTTTCAAATAAAATATAAATAAAGTCCCCTTAAGATCCAGAAAAACATAAAAAGTGGGTATTTTGGTGTTTAACACAGACAAAATATGATATGAAAATGATAATAGCCCACATAATTCTGTTATTCGATTTAAATATTCAATCAATTATGCATATGGTTACTTTGAAATAATATAAGACTACAAAGAGGAGAAAAAAACTGTTATTAGAAGCTTAACTCTTGTTAAAGAACTTCAAAATGCTTTTTTTTGTAATAAAGGCAAATATAATCTACTATAGACAAAAACAAACAAACTTTGCGGGAAAATGTATCTTTGAATAGCATAGATTTAAATAATAAAATAAAAAAAAACACAAAATTTTCGATTTTTTCACAATTAAATACCCAGCTTACATCGATTAGCTAATTATAAAGATTTTGATTCCTGTACTCATGTATTTTAGAACAAAGGTTGCTAATATACAAATTTTTGTTTTTTTATAACAATTCAAAGTATAAAAATGTTTTACGTTCATTTTTTTTAGATTGCGCTTAAGTGAGAAGCCTTTTTTTATAGGTTCTGGTTTGTATCGTAAAATCAATATTTGGTCATTTTAGAATTTATTTATGGCCAATTTATTTTCTAGACCTTTAAAAGCGAAGAAGATAATTGTTGAAACCTTTAATTGCTTTATATAACCAATTTGCGGAATAAATTTTTCTGACATTCATCTTTACAATCTTAATCAATTTATCTTCTCCTTTTAAGACTTATTAATTCGAAAGATTTCCCCAATAAAATTGATTATGCGTTTTTCTTTACTTCAGCTTTCCGACATATGAAGATAAATCCTTTTTTAAAAAAGGATTAGGTTATCTCGATAAACTAGGGCTTTTTATGCATAAAAATAATAGGCATTTTGAGAATAATAATGACAAAGCCAAGATTTTGATCTTAAAATAAACGGTGCTAAATAGAGCCGAAATAATAATTTAATTTATAATCATGTTTAAA
The DNA here is from genome assembly GCF_057557595.1 of Rhyacophila brunnea. Lineage (NCBI taxonomy): Eukaryota > Metazoa > Arthropoda > Insecta > Trichoptera > Rhyacophilidae > Rhyacophila > Rhyacophila brunnea. The sequence continues at coordinate 1,688,894 of NW_028233069.1, read as the reverse complement.
ATAAGGTATGACCTATTTACTAGAAACACAAGAATTTTAATAATTTTTTGATCTATACTGCACAAAATGAATTTAATTAATCATATCAGTATCCTTTACCCTTTTTTAATAAAAAGATTTCATCTTTAAATATCACCGATTTTTTAATTTTTATAAAATATAGAAATTCCAAACTACACACACAGTACAAATAATACTGTTTCAATATCATACTGAACCCAAAAAGATATATAAGTGAAAAATTTATCTATTTTTTACATTAAGAGATTTTAAATACGCTTGAAATAATTAGCTGTTTAAACACACACAATAAATTTTTTAAAATATATCTTTACACCATCAAAATAAAAAATCTTTATAATATATTTTTTTGATTGCCTGTCCCTCAAATAGGATTTTGAGTAAACCAATTTGCGCTAAAATATTTCGTTTAGAGAATGATCAAAAACTATATTTTCGCATCTAGAAAACAACTTTCTCCAATCTTTTTACTACGTTATAAAAAATTTAAAGATCTTTGATCTAAGAACGCTTTAAACAACATTTAATGCATCCATATTTCAGAAAAATCGAAATATAACTCTTTATTTAGATTCGATAATCTTTTTTCAAATACCAAAAGAAGACAGAGCTTTAAAATTAATTTTTCTTTTTAAAAATGCATGTTATTGAAATTTTTCAAAAATCCATATCTAATGTATGTACACAACAGAAGAAAAACAACTTTTTATAAAAAAATATTTATATTTGCTGAATTTAAAAATATATGAGAAAAATTAAGGTTTATTATAAGATTTGTTTATTTTTTTAATGTAAAATTTTTTATATTGTTAAATGCATAATAGACTACATTTTATAAATTATTATAGACTAAGAGTCGGAAATTTGATGCCTCAGTTTTGACGTGTATAACTAAGGGCTTGCACATCCATTTTTTTTTAAAGTTAAAAATTATATACCATATACATGCACAATGTTTGTACAATCAATTTTTAGATATAAAAACTAGCTTTCTTTTCATGTATTAAGCACAAACCATTTATTTTAGACGGTTCAACATCTTTAGTTGGCTCGGATTTTCGCAATATGTACACATATTCATACTATAACTTTCTATAGATATAAAAAGCACAAATTAATCATAAAAAAACAATCTTTTATTGGGAACCAATAAAATTTATTTTCCATCCTCTTTAAGTTATATTTCAGTGAACGTTCTAAAAAAATGTTTTATTCTTCAAAAAATGTATATTTTGTAAAAAAAATAGAAAGCACATCATATAAATGGAGTTTTTATTGAATTATTTACGGCGATAACGTGTTACTTAAAATAATAAATATATATGTGTCATCTTCATATAAATTATTGAAAAAAACATAGATCTTTCGATAAAATTAATATATTTTGTATGTTAATCACATAAATAAAATATCAGAAAATACACTTTTTATATGTAAGGCTGCAATATAGCAACCCATTTAGATGGTATATTACATTTGTGTAAACCCACACATTTCATGCTATATAATGACTTGGGATGGAGTGGTGAAAAAATTACATAAAAAATATTTTATTGTGTTAAAAACCCCAGATAAAGTAGAAGCATACATGCAAGCTCCCATACTTCGCAAAAAACTTGAATTCATCTAATTTGAGAGAAGAAGGGGCTGTAGATCAGAAAGATCAGGGAAAGTCCCAAAAGATGTATCAAGGAGTTGTACAATATTCCCAATGGGTAGACTAAGTCTAAATAGATAAAATAGATAAAAATAAAATTAACCCTTAATAAAAATAAAATTTCATGCAATATATATTGATCAATTACTTCAACGAATGCCAATGCTTTTTTCAAAAAATTATCATTTTTAGTTCTTCGAATTTTAAATTCAATAAAAAGCGTCGATTATATATATTCGGCCTATTTTTTCACCATAAATGTATTAGAAAAATTAAATATTTTATCATTTCATATATTAGATTTTATATTTAGAATTTTTTAAAAAAGTATAATTTCTTGTACCTTCAAAGCAAAGAAATAAATATTTATTAGGTTTGTATCCGCCACTAACTGTAAAAAAATAAGATAAATGTAACAATATTTATCTGAGAAATGTTCAATTTTTCTTTTTCAAAACTATAAATCCTCAAAAAATCACAGGTATTATACAAGTTGCGGATTTTGGTGCTAGAAATGCCATACAATTGCGGAAGTCTGTGCAAAAAAAAAGGGTTAGATTGAAGAAAGACGATATGATCTGTGAATGTGTATATAATTGGTTATGACGAGAATTTAGATTTCAAAATATAATTATGGCCTGGTTTATAGGATCATTTGCATTTTCTTCTTTAAAAAGGAGCAAAAGTCGAACGAGTAAAGTTATAAACAAATAAAATCAAGAGTAATGATCACAGAGATAAAAAAACCTTTATAATTAAAAGATGAAACTTTATTAAATACATATTTGCACTCATAGGCACAATGCCGGATTTGGATATAAGTACTTTAATTATACCTTGTTTTCTTGTTTCGATTCAAAAATTATTTCTCAATCGGTTTGTATGTATTTGGGATCATATTTTATATACTTCTTTTTAGATGTTTAAAATTCATTTACTTTCTTTATATACAGCAAAGGAATCACCTCTAATAAAATAAATGATATTCCATACTATATATTTTATCTAAATTTTCTCGGATAGTAATTTAGCGTTTTCCCCAAAAATTTCAAACAAGCTCCAACTGGCGATCACAAGTTAATTTTAATAGAAAGAAGACAAAAGGTTTCTATTCTTCACACATAAATTATCTTATTACGTTTTATAAAAAAATCGAGTGTTCAATAATGTTTATATTTTAAAAAGCAATAAATCAGGCTGATTTCTGAAAAATTCAACGATAAAGAGAGGAGTTATTGATAAAAATTTGGATTTTCTCGAAAGATTCACATTTCGTGCGTGTAATTACATTAATTACAATACGATTTGAATTATTCATAAATTATAAAGAATAAGATTGTATTAGATTCCATTTTAAATCAATTGATATTTTAAATTTATAAATAATGTAAAAGTCGAAATCCCGAAAACAAATAATTTTAAATTCGTATGAATAGATATTTAAAAATTCGCCAAATTTATAAAGAACGATCCCCATAAAACTACATATGAAAATTTTTATTAGCCGACAAATATTCTAAAACACCTATGGTGAAAAAAATAATACAGGCAAAATATGACATCAAAGTTAGATTTAAAAAACAATAATATACATAGAAACAAAAATACGCAAGTTCTATTGTTTTATATTAAGTACATATAATATTTGATTAAAAGGTTATATTTTTCTGATTTTATATCAACAATTCAATTTTTTGCCATACTATATTTGATTCAATTATTTTCATTAATTTTTGGATAAACAAAATGAACAAGCATATTTTTAGCATTTTTGTCTAAATTTTAATTTATCTCCAGCTTTATGTGAATTTATGATTTCTGAAGACGATGATTTTATAGTGATGTTCAAAAACCGTTTGATTGGAATTTTATTATCACAAGATTAAAATCATATGCATAAAATATATTATCTAAAACAAACAATAAATAAATTTTAATAAGAAATTTTTGGGTTATTTATTCAATAAACACAAGTTTCGAGTTTATGATAATTTTTACTTATATCGCTTATATATTTTAGATTTGTGTCTAGTATATCAGAGTTGTGTAACTTGAGTATATTACTTGCGGATTTTATATTTCATAAGTACAATGTAAGCATATTTTCCTTGGGCATAGTGAATGAAATATTGTGCCATGGAATGGAAATTTTTTTGAAAATTGTAAAAGTTGCATTTACATAAATAAGAATGAACAAAGATATTTATGAGTTTATACATTGAAAATCATGCCCTTTAATTCTTAAAGCTTTTTGGGATTCTAGTTTCACATCAAAAGGAATTTTAAATTGTCGAAATCAAATTGTGCCAGATTTATCAATAAATAAAAGGGAATAATTTGCAAGGTAAAATCCACAAATATATTTGATAATTTATAGTGATATAGATGAAATTTTTATATTTTTCAAGAAGATCAAAAACAGGGAGTTAATATATATAAGTTAATCCCAAACAGTTGAAGAATTAGTATATTTTAACAAATTGGAATGCAAGCAAGTTATCAATATAAAAAATTCAGAAGTTACCTATTATGTAATTTCTTATGTCTAAGCACCAAAATCAGAAAATTAAACTACCATAAATGTGATTAAATAAACTAAACGTATTGTTACATCGAATAAACTTGAGATACGGATAGATTTTGAGCGATCAATATTAAGAAGACTTATAACAGAAATATTTTTTTAAATTATATAAAGTTGTAAAAAGGTATAGAAAAGATTGTTTTGACACCAAAAACCCACGTAAAATTGGATTTTGCGTACCGTGATTGTTTTAATAGTTCTTATTTTTTGATTCCATCTCGGAATTTTATGTACAGATAGGAAAAATGGTGTGTATTTTTAAAAATATATAGCTAAAATGAATTATCGACAAAATTTTATCGAGTGACATTGAACTATCGAGTTAAAAATTTAAACCGACTCTTTTTTTATATATAATATTGTGAATTGTTCAACATAAAGCTTTCAGAATTCTTTTAACGGAAAATACCCAATTAATTATGTTATGTTTATTATTCTCTCTTCATATATTAGAAATCAATTTTTATCTTTAAACTGATTGAATCCTTATATTTTTACGCTTATTTATAGAAATTATTGTGTTTAGTTCGATAATGTTTAAACTATAAATCAAAAAATACATAAAAATTTATCGGCTTTTATAAAATCAAACTACTATTGAAATAAAATAATCGCAAAAAGATGAAGTAAGATCAAATTTCAAACTGAAAATATGGGATTTAGGAAATAAAATGTAGTTTTAATAATCTTAATATCCTTAGATTGTGTTTTGTTTTTATAATTTATTTTCAAAAATATTTCCTCCTTTACTTCTCAAAATAGAGATATGATCGGTTTTTGCCTTTAAAAACTATCGTTATTTATTCAATATGAAAATTCCCTCACTTGGGATGTATTATAGTTTCTAAACTAGATCTTTCTTATATTTTTCGAAGATTAAATATTTTCTATAAAAAATAAGCAGCTTAGATTGGATTTTAAATCAGTTAAAAGTTAAACTATGTGCAAGATGGTGATGAAAATTTTGAAGATATTCACTATTAAAATTTCTGGGTAATTTAATTGCTCATGAATGCATCACAAACCAGATGCAAATAATACTTTTCATTGCTCTACAAGACCATTATATCTTCGAATATGCATTTAGATCTTTAAGATGAAAAATCGCGGAATCTCCGAAGAGTGTTATGAGCCTACGCACAGATGCCAAAAAAAAACAAGCTAAGTCTGCTGATGATTTTGCAGGTAATGTAAAAACATTAAAATAAAAAGGGCTCGTTATTGCACCGTATCAGGAGGGAGCAATAAAGTGTGAACCACCATTATATACGACCAAACATATTTGTAAACGAGGAAAAAAGAGCCTCTATTTTTTATTTTTTCTATATTCTTACCTTGGGAACCTTATACCTGTTTTTTCTTGCATTTTTTAGCTTTATGGTAGTCTTAGACATGTTCATAAAAATTATTTCATGTGTTGTATCCTGATATGATCAATTAATTTATTTTGTTTTATTGTTTCAATCATAATTTACAAACTTTTATGGAATATAACTTTTGGGAAAGATGAAAAACGTGATTTTTTTACCTGCAAATTTCACTTTGTCCTTAAAATAGGTACATTTAATAATTTAAAAATTACTCTACGTAGCTTCTGGACACAGTTTTAGTGGGAAGAGGAAAATATAATAATTTTTTTTATCTCGATTTCAATATGGAGCTTATACTCTTTGATGTCATTGAGAAAACTGGGGGACCGAGAAAGAAAAACCCAAATACAAAATTGCGAAGAATAAGGAACAAGGAAAGAACATGATATAAATAGCTCAGTCTAAAAAGATCTTATTTTCTTTAAATAATTCATCAATCAATTCATTCAATAATTTAATAAAGATAAATTAAATTGATAATAAATAAATAAATAATTTATTCAACAATCAATCACAATTAATTCATATTTAGATGCGATTTGGTTTTAATATACGTGTTAAATACAATTTAAATATGAAATGATAAAAATATTTTCTAAGAGTATAATTTTTAAATAGAAAAATAATATTAATAATGTCTATTCAAGCATTTTTAATCTCAAGTACAGTAAAAAAATATCAAATTATTAAATATTTTAATGATATAATGATTGTATAATCCAATAAATTATAATATTAACATGCCATTTTTTATATAAAATAATTAAATGGTCAATATAACATATGAAAAATGCAGAATAACCAATTATCTAAATATTAGACGATAAGGTAAAAAGTTTAAAATTAAATGCTTTTATGCCAGAGTGATATATGGATAAAAACATATTGTGAATAATAAAAAAAAGATAAAGATTAGATAACAAAACATGCACAAATACTTATTAGGTAACCATAAAACTTAATATTTAATATTTTTTATTTAGTAGATCAATTTACTGAATGTTCGACTAATCTGATGATTATTAATTGAGAAGTTAAATAACCTAAAAACGATATAAAAAAATGTGAATGTTAAATGCTTTTTTTATTAACAATCAAAGATAATTTTTATGCTTAAATTTATAGTTATAATTTTCGTTTTTGTTCTCGAGCACAACTTCTTTAATTTCTAGTGCGTAAATCGTATTTATACTTTCAGCTATCTTCTCCTCATGAAATTTTTTTATACTTCACCTCTTTTCGAGATAGATTAATATAAGGGTTTTTCAAAATTCCGAGTTTTGTATAAAGCCTCAGTCGGGTTCGTAATTTCAAGTTCTTTCTGATAACTTTTATGATATTGTGTCACCACCCCGTGCCAAGTTATAATATATGGGATAATTTTTGTTCAGTAAATCTGAACATTAAATAAACATAAAAAGAAGAAGTCATAAAATGCTCACAAAATACCATAATTCGTATATTAAGAATCTAGAAACGCCATCCGAAACAGAAGCGTATGCACAAACAATAGGATGGAGCAATAAACTTGGATTAAAAAGTTGTAAAAAAATATCTATCAAGGAAGAGATATTCATGTCGTGGTAGAAATAATTATTAGCCAAATAAGCTCTAATAAGAACCTAAAGTTTTGCCAGTACAAACTAAAATGCCCCAAAATCACATAAAATCTTAACTTAATTTATAATCTGCTCCGTGCAACAGGTCTTTTTGAATTATTTATGCACATTAAAAGTGTAATATATTTTTTTTTCGCAATAATATACCGAGATTGTTATGGTGAGTACTTGCAAAAAGCGCAAATAAATCAAAATTACTATTTCAAATTAATGTATTTTTTAAAGGTCTCTAATTATTGGGAAAATAGATTTCCATTAATAACAAAAAAGAATAATGTGTTAATATCATATTTTTTATTTATAAGGCCACTTTTATACGGAGAAAAATAATTTTCTGTGATAATACTTCAAGGAATTAAAGTGATTAATTCGAACTGATTCAACGTTAAGGATAGAAACAATAATAATAAAATATATTATGGTTATTTCACAAATTTGAGATAAGATCACCATGTATCTTTATTTTTGTGGTGATATGAACACAAATTGATAGCCTAAACATATTAGGTGTTTTCTGTTTCGATTATTAGTTATGTTTTAAAACGTAAATTAAAATTTGATTTCTTTTTAAGTCTTTGATAATTTAAAAGACTAAAATATTTAAATAATAAGCATGTAGGAAAAAGCCACGTAATTTAGGAATAGTATATAACAAAAATCGATATAATTGCTTTTTGTTTCGATATATTAAATCAAAAATAATAATACAATATCATCAGAAAAATTTTCGTGTTCAATTGACGCGTAAATACACGAAAAGGGATGTTCGCTAAAAAGATAGACTTAATTTGAAAATGGCTCATTCCATTTTAAAAAGTCATAATCGATGGCTTTTATGTCCAAGATCATAAATAACTTCGTGTAATCACGATCTAACTTAAGAAATTTACCACAATGCATAAAATGAAAACAATTTTAATCATGTCAACTGTATACTAACCTTAAAATTACCCAATAAAACTTCTTCAGCAATATAAATCTATAATTAACTTAAAAAAATCAGTGTTCATATGTCACGTACCAAATTCTGAACAAAATCTTAATTTATTACTTTCAATTTTATATGTATTTTTAAAGCAATTGGCGCTCTAAAAATAAAACAATGTTTTCTTCTTATATAGCAAAAAAAACAATTCACGATATGGAAACAGGAAATATCTACAACTTTATATAATTATACATATAAAGGACATTCTTGTATAGCAAGAAAATTTGATTCTTGAAAATTTCAAACAATGTAATTTTGATGATTTTTTTTCTGGTTCAGTTTTGTTTTTTTACTGATATACATATAAACTTGTGATATTACGTGTACAATAATACTATTTTTTTTGTTTATTAAATCTAAAAATGGAGTTAATTTGCTTATAAAACAATAAAAAATCATAAATATAACAAACCAAAAAACCTTCTAAATAATTATATCTAAAAATAGCTTTAAGTTTTTAAAAAAAGGTTATTTTTACGGTTTAAACTTTTGCCAATACTAGTTGTTAAAATCATGTGTTTTTTTATAATAAAAAATAGATAGCGATAAGTAAACTATCTTTTATTTATGGGAAAATTTCGTATTTTAATTTTAATTTTTCATTTAAGCTTAAATTTTATTTTCCTTATGAACGTATTATATCATACTATTGATCAAATTCTCTTCTCTTACATTTTCTTTTCAAGACCTATTAGTTCAAGGGTTTCGCCCAATTCTATAGTTGGAATATATGGTGAGGGTTAAACAATAATAAAAAAAAAATAAAGTAGAAAAAAACCAATTTCAACAAAGGATCCCTGTAAATCGCCTTCTTTATTAATAAAAACAAGTAATTTAGGAATATAAAGACTCGATTATTTTGATTCCAAATAATTCAATTTTAAATAGACATTATTCATTATAATTTAAATTTAAATTTTGGAAACTATAATTAGTGATTTTATATGTAAATCTAAAGGTTCTATTTAGTAGATGCTATTATCAAAAAATCAAAAAAACCTTAAAAAATCGCTTGAAAACAAAGCGAATTCAATGTTCTATATTGGAGAATTTCAGAATTTGATCAATTTCTATTTATATTTTAAACAAAAGATCGATGAATAGTTCTTTCCTCTAAATAATTGAAATTATAAATTTAATAAATCGTTGAATAAAATAACACAAAAGCAAATAACATTTTACCCAATCGGCTCACATTACACTTTGCATACTTAAATAAGTATATCATTGACAATTTTGTTAAATCTTTTGAAGAACAAAAAATCACCTAAAATCTACATGTGAAAAATATCCATATTTTTGAATTAAAGACTACATCAATAACAGGTAATTAAATATTAGCTTGATTATATTTTTTAAAGTAGTAATTGCATTTTTTTGCATAAATTGTTAAGCTAACGATTTTTTGAATAACATTAAGGCAAATACAATTTTTAAAGATATAATATGCTTGAAAGCTAGCCTATAGACCAATTATTGTAATTTATTTTGCATCTTTTTCCGATAAAGAAATTAAAAGCATCATAAATTGATATGCAAGTATTATTTTTAATATTACATAAAAATAGAATTACAATGATTTTTTGTTTATATTGCGTCTTAGTCGAGAAATATAATTTTTTAGAATGCAAAAATTAAATGGAATGGTTATAAAACAGATAAGTTGGAGCAATATTATCACAAAGATACACCAGAATGTTAATTTATCTAAGTAGATATAATTGATACTTTTATTTTAGTTCTTATTGACCGAAATTTTTTTTATAAAATTTCATTGCTATAAATCTCAACAAAATTACATGCAAAAGTATAAAATCATTAAAATTATATTATTTAAGATGAAAATAAACTTGTAGTCTTTATTTTAAAAGAATCAAAAAAAGTTAATCGGTTCAATTAAATTTTTATTTCAAAGAAACCATTTTCAAACTAAAATCATACTCAAAATCACAGAATATAAAAACCTCGTTCATTATAAAAAGACATATACTGAATATATAAATAAGATATATTGCTTTAATTCCTATTTTAAATTTTATTTGCGCTATTTTCGTTCAATTACCACAAAAAATAATATTTAATCTTATTTTTACTAACTTATAAAGGCAGAAATATGGTCCGCTAAAACCATAAGACACCTAGTTTTATGACAATGAAAAATAAAAAAATACATCAGGAGAATTTTTTTTATCGATAATGTGTTTTAAAATTAGAATTTTTAAATAAGTAGTTTCTAATCTTTAGAAAAATTAAATAGGGACAATACAGCGAAAAAAATCCATTAGATGGGGTAATGAATATTTTTTAAATTTTTATTTAAAATAATAATAATATCGTCAATATGGGCTAATTGTATTAATTCTGATCTATAAATAAATTTTTTGAATTTATATTGTGAATACTCTAGAAAATATATCAAAGATAATTTTAACTATGTAGACCACAAGAAAAGTATGAGTTTGGTATTTTTATTATTTTCGATACAATTTTGATTCTATATTTCTATATTTATTGACAACAGAAAATAAATGGTCCGTATGTTTATGTATTATAATTTATATTCTTATTTTCTTTGAATCGAGGGAAATTCTCTTATACAATTCAAATTTTATTTTATATAATTCGACTTCTAAAAAAATAGGGTTGATATACCAATGTTTTTACGATAATATTTTGTAAATGCATAAGGTTTATTTAACTACACATCAATAAAAACTTATTTTTCATAATTTATGAATTATTGAAAATTATATTTTCTTTAAACAAAATTTAGTGCTCGGTAAATTTCAATTCTTATCTATAAATTTTTCTTTTGACCCCATAATTTTATTTCATGATATATAAGTTTTATTTGATAAAATTGGTGTTATAATAATATTTATAGAGAAAACACATGAGTTAAAAATTATCAGATAAAATTTTTTTCGGTTAAACAGGCAGTATGTTGTACTAATTATTAAAAAATATTTGTGTAAAAGATTTATTTAAAGGTCTTATAGATATCCCAAGCCTTCAAAATAACTTTTAAAATCCACAAAAAGAGCAATTTTAATCATCAAATTTTATTTTTTTAAATATTTCACAAAAATACGTACTGATTTAGGCTTTCATAGAAATCTTATTTTTCAATTGGTTTTTGAAGTATATTGCCATCATACACGAATATTTATTGGATATTATAATGTATTGGTGAAATGAGACTAAAAATTCACACAAATTAAATATATATTTTATGTCGAAGATATTATAAAAATTAAATTTTAGAAATGTTTTATAAGACAGTTGAACTCATATCATTAGCCTGAAGAAGAGAAATTGATGAAGATAGAACAGGTTAAGGTGAAAAAATGCATTAAAGAGTTGTGCAATATTTTGAATGTGTTGTATACATCTCTGCGGATAGAATTAATAAAAAGAAGAAACTTAACCCATAAATAAAAATAATATTTCAAATATTTTATATCCACCATATAAACTTAGATTTATTACTATGTAAACATATGGTTTTATACAGAGCTTATATTTAGATTGTGTATTTCGACAAGCAATAGTGCGATTTTATAATTTTCTTTTGTATAAACTATTTTTTTAATAATCTCCCCTTTGACAGATATGAACAACAAGAACCCCTTTTCTGAACAGAAACCGATCACCGACAATCCATTCGATGTTTTTTCAAATAATAGAAAGCAAATAAAGTTAAAAAGAATAGAAGTAAAGCAGCAATCTTCAAAATTAGATCACAATGTATTTTTAAATGTGCTAAAGAAATCAAACAAGGACGAAAATACAGACAATAATGAAAAAACACCGGCAGCAAGAACAAATTACGAAACAGAAATGATATATAGAAATATAAGAATTCTATCAAAAGAAAAGCTCAATATTAAATCGAGAAAATATTACAAATTTCCATTTGAAACTGATATTCTTACATCAACATTTCACAGCAAATTTAAAGACAAATTTTATTTATATTGGATAAACGCAATAAAGTCAGTATACAAAAATTATTCCGCCTTTGGATTTCCATTTAGATTATTATACATAGATAATTTGATAATGTTTGAAGTCAAAAATGAAAAAAGAATTGTTAGGATAAAAAATAACACAATTTGCAATATACTAAATAAAAATGAAATTACTTATGGAAGAAATTCACAAAATGAAATTATTGTAGAAGGAATAGATGTGGCTCTTATTTTCGATATGATTATAAATACTCCGATGAACGAAAAGGGATGTTTTCCTTTTATACTCAGTGAAACAGAGTTTGAAAATGCCATTGTTTTTCATACATCATGTAAAACATTGCCTGTTATTCAAAGTAAAGGAATTTTACACTATTGCTATCTTTTAGAAGGATACTTATTTGGGAAAGATTATGAAGATCTATTCTCTCATAACTTAAATTTTGATGTGTCAGATTTGGTAAATTAGAAAAATAAAATGTTTATATATGAATCAGTCAGCATTTAATTCAATTATTAAATGCACAAATATTTTAAATAAAAATATGGGATGTTTTTTGATTTGTTTAATTGGTACTTTTACAAAGTATTTTAAACCGGTTTAAATCACTTATTTTATGTTAACAATATTGCTATTGATTTTAAATACAATAAATAATAGCCACAATTTTTTATTTAAATTTGCCGTGTAAGATGAACCATGTTGTATTTTTTTGTCTAATTAAAAATAATGACAGTGAAATAAATGAAATACGACCATTTGATTTTTTATTTAATAAAAAAAATGCATCATCCATTTTAATTTAAAATATAATTTTCGCTGCTTTTTAGTAATTGTTAGGGATGCTACACGAAGCCTTTTTTATAATTAAAAATAATAAAATTAAAAATTTACGAGTAATCTATAAAGGTTCATTAGGTAATTTTTATTTATGGGCTATATTTATAGTCGTAATTTTAGTTTTTGTTCTCATTGACAGCTTTCTTGATTCTCTGTACACACTGCGTATTTATACTTTCGGCTATCTTCTCCTCTCCACAGTCTTCTTCAATACCCCTCCTTCTTTCGAGACCTATTAATTCAAGGGTTTTTCTCAATCCCAATGTATAAAGGTTCATATTTATAAATAAAATAAAATACAATAGTAAGTCTGCATGCATTAAATAAAAAAATAATAATTAATCTTCCAGAATCATGACATCAAAAATTAGAAATAATAATAAAAACAAAAAAAGGCTACATATTTCATTTATAACGCCGGAAATTACCTTTAATCTATAAGATTTTTTATTTTCATTTGATATTTCTTAAAACTTAGATAAATTCTTATCTTTTATGCCTTGAAATGAACAAAAAAAAAATTATTCACGAATCTAGACGATTAAATATGTGCGTAATATTATTCACATATATGAATAGTTTAATTAAAAGCATGAACTACTCACTCTTACACACAAAAAAATACATATTTCTGCCTATGCAGTATATCATTAAGAAAATGCTTTTATTAAGTGAAAATTATAACAAAATCAATTTTTATTGTATTTTTTTTTGGCGCGCATTCATGTGCTCATTCGATCTACGTAAATAATTATATTCATTCCGTTATTGTATTATTTTGAAAAGCTTACAAAATATGCTATATGAAATATGCCACCAACTGCATTCACAAAATATAAAAAATGTAGAATTATATAAAATCACAAATCAACTCTTATATGCAAGAACTCTGTAAGCTACAGAATTGATATTTTTTAAAGACCTATGTGATTGTATTTTATTATGAAATAAAACATTTATGTTGCAAAAATTCAATGCATATTTACAATCAATATACTCTTAAAAAATTATACAACTGGCTTTGAGTGTGTTTAAGAATTTATACATATAGAAGAATAAAACATTATATTTTTTTTTGAAATAGCGCAATAAATGCTCAAATTAATGAAAGATTGAGATTCAATACAATCTATTAAAATACTTAAAAAATTCATGATATTTAAATTTCAAGGATAAAAACATTTAACTTGATTTCTTGATTTAAACAAATTTCGGAATCCTTTATGGCTAGAGTGTAAAGAAACATTTTATAATAGAAATATTCGTTAAATTTTTCAAATAATTGCAAAAAAAAATTCTTGAAACAATGAATATAACGAGAAAAAATACGATATAATAAAATTTGTGCATATTTAAGGGTCAATTTTATTTTTTTACTTAAATACATTTGATCAAAACATTAGAATGCTGCATAGAACATACTTGATCAATATAGCTTTCAATATTTTATCGAAATTAATATCTACAGACATTTTATCTACCAAAAAATTATATATTCTGGGTTTTTTTCAGAAATTTGCGCAATGCTTCTGCTTAGACTTCCCATCTTTTTATATAAATTTCTGGTATTTTTGGAGACAAATTTCCATAACTGTAGTAGAACACTATATATTCAGCATTTTTCAATTTATATTTTTTCATCAAATATATCACACTTCAGACACCACATTTTGAAATGTGTTAGGACTACATTACCCATTTTTGTCAGCTCATTAATCAATAATTTTTTTTAATCATAAGAAAAATATAAATCCGCCATGCTTTAATGGCGGTTTTTATTCTATTGTCTATTTTTATCTCTAATAGTCGGCTTTATATGTTTTCTTACCTGTAAGTCTACTGCTCTTTTCGTAATTTTAAAGTTGGAACTATTAGTGGGCATATAACGAATGGATATAGTCAGCTTATAATATCACTTTTTTGTAATTTTTACCAGGTTTTCTTTTACATGTACTTGGTAGGATATCTTACGTTTTATATGCTTCTTCACAGTTTTTTTATTTCGAATTATCCTAAAAAACATATTTATATGATGTATATATGTAAAATAGTCACGTTTATAACCGTTTTGTTTACAATTTCTGTTATATTCACGAACCTGCTATGTTGATCATTGACTTGTTTAAATGCTGTAAAGTTTTGATTTAGCATTTTTATGCATAAATTTAGACATTTTTCTATGCAATATTTTCATAACACATATTTACACACAGCTACTTTTTTTAGGAACATGTGACTTTTTTTATTTCATCGATTTTACTCATAACAGCACCTCTTTGTCTACCATTATTACTGTTATCATTATATTTATCTATTTTAAAAGAATTATATGGTAAATAATTTATTAATGATGTTCGACCTCCAGTTCTTCTCTTATTATGTAAATATTTTTGTTGTTTGATAGCTAGAAATAGATGTATTAATCAATAGAAACTATAACATTTGATATAACCTTTATAAAAGTCTTTGAATTTGGTGTAAAAAGCTCTATATATTAGTCATTGGTTAGTTTGGATTCTAGTTGATTGATTCGTATCAACTTCCCCGTATTGATTTGTTTTGCCAATTTCGAAACATTTTAAAAATAATTTAGTGATGAATTTGCATAAAGTTTCTGAATTTACGTAAATATAGATCATTACCCAATAATAAAAATCCATTTAATTTCCATGATTCTATAAGTGTTGGTAGTTTGCTTTACCAGGTATAATATTTTGCCCAATAAAATTCCCTATAAATGGGCTAATGCAATTGAGAAACCTAATCGCTTCTAAATATTTATTCGGTGTTTTTTAACTCTTTTAATTCAGATTTTAGGCCATTTATAGAAAAGGATGTTCGTTTTATTCACTAATATATCTATAGATATAAATTTTATAAGTAACTTTATAGAATGCCATTTTTTCAAATATCTTAATTTTTATACTCTACAAAGATTCTAAACTTACTTAAATTAAGTCTGTGAATTTTATAATCAATTCAGGAAAATTAACTTTTTATAATTATCACTGATGACATGATCACAGTTTTTCATTGATATGAAAGTTTAATTTTAATATATCCAGTAATCAGTCTATTATATTTTTGCAGAAGTATTACTGTGTTTATTTATGATTATAATTTGGCAGCTTTACCTTACTATTAATATCCAGTCACATTTTTAATGAAAGTGTGTAATTTAAACTTTCAAATATAAGATGTTTGAAATGAATTTAGCCATCTATTTATCAAGATTATTGACGTTCTATAGAATAAAACATGTCTATATTCCCACCCATTTCATTTGAATATAGTACATAGCTTCTTCGCACACTCAATCATTTTGAGTTGCCTAATGGAATATTTATTGAAAATACTTCCTTTAATGAATGTTTTAGTGATATTTTATGTTTAACGAGCTATAAATTCTGTCAGTTATCTGGATTTTTTTTGTTTCTTTTTTAAACAGCTTGGAATTTAAAAAATATATTTTAGTCTTCTCTTTATTGGTTTAATCACATATTTACTTAATAGCCACAGAAATTTAACATTTTCCTTCGTAATTTAGTCTAAATTCCATAATTTTATTCCCAACAGTTTTCAAATAGAAAGTTTTCTTATTCAAAAAAGAAGACTAAAATGACCCTTAAATTAAAATATAAATTATTAGACTATAAATCTTACACCTTTTTAAATATAACACAATCTTGTTTTATTCCTATTTGATATTACTTCCTTAAATATAAAAAGTAAACCAGGTTCTCTATAAAAATTTCACTAAAAAGACAAATTTTTTTTTAAAGCTTTATTTCAATTTAATGATTGATTCTTCAGTGAAAAAAGAAATCCAAATATGCGATTTCACATAATAATATTATCAATAAAATTTGTTCTATTAAATATTATTATTTTTTAAAAACACCTTTCATGTGAGATTCGATGATTTATTTATAATTTTGTGAGATTTTGTAAAATTACGACACGTAAAATGGGATTATTGGCACGGATATTTGTCCCTAAAATTATATTCATATCTTTAAATCTTATTATATTTATTAACTAGATGGTACTCTCTTGATTTTGCAAAACATTTTTGTTGAATTGTTAGCTTATTTCTAATTACTAAAAAAAGATTGAATTTTTAATTTTTTTTTCCTCTAAGTGAGTTTTGTGCTTCGAAGTTAATTTGCTTTTGATTTTTCTTATTTTTGCTTAGAAAAATGAACTATCAAACAGCCTAAGCGAGACTTAATTAGCGATATAATTAGCTATTTTATTTTTATGTTGCACAACAAGTTTTTCTAGCCTTTGATTGTAAAAAGTCACTAGCTGGCACAAAAATACGCGCTCCATAGGTTTTAAATACAGGCGGACTGATATTTTAAAACCTCGTCTGAATTAAAATATACAGAAGTTATCGTCGTAGATTGCTCCTATAATGAGTGTATTATTAGCAGTAGCTATATTTTATATGATACTTTTGTGTGTTTAATTGCATCCTATATTTTTACAGAATCAAGTTAAATTTTTACGAGTTTTAGTTCTTATGTCCCGATTTAACTGTTATATCTTTAGATTCATAGAAGATAAATATGAAGCAAGCAAACAATCAAAACATAAGATAGTTATAAAAAGAGAAAATTCGCAGAATACACAAATTCCTTAAGATTATAAATACAAAAAAAGATAAGATTAGGCTCCATACATATAAGAATGCTAAGATTTATGCGGCATGTCCAAGTAAATAGATACATATCAATTTAAAATTTTGCTCTTAATTTTTGTATAAAATATGAAAAAAAGAATACAAAACATAGTAGCTTGAGCCTATACAAATCTTAAAAACAGTTGATATATTTTAATATGCCAAAAAGAACCTTTTTTTTGCA
Organism: Rhyacophila brunnea; assembly: GCF_057557595.1. NCBI lineage: Eukaryota > Metazoa > Arthropoda > Insecta > Trichoptera > Rhyacophilidae > Rhyacophila > Rhyacophila brunnea. The sequence goes on along the minus strand of NW_028233069.1, from coordinate 1,670,975 downwards.
GTTAAATCCACATTTTAAGGATATAAATATATCTAACGAAACACTAAAACTATTTCTTCTAACAGAAATAATGGAATAGCTATAATTTTCATTTAATTTATATTCTATGTAAGAATTTTTTTAGTAATGACAAGAAACTTCAAGATGATGTCAATTTTTTCTTGGATACGGGGGTAGTAATCAGACGCCATGTACACCTATAAATATTAACCATTTTAGGCTAGAAAGACAACATTATATGAGAAATTTAAAAAAACAAAATTTAAAAAGCGTTTTGTATTTAATCGATCAAGAATATCATATACAAGCAGTTCAAATACCTTAGATATTTGTGGAGGTACCGAGAGAAAAATAGTGATTTTTAATCATCATAATTAGTTCAAAGAGCAGCTATAATATAAAAAAATTTCAATCATATTATTATCTTCTTTAATTCAGATCCAATTTTTAAATGATTAGGTGATTATATGTCATCAACTTTGTAAAGTTCGAGGGCAGAGGTATGAACCGATCAAATAAGTAAGAAAAAAAGCCATTATAATTATGGAAGGGTTTACGTGATTTTTTATTTATACAAGTATCTTTTATATGGATAAAATTTAAATCTGGTTTTTCGAAATGAGGATTGTATGTAATGAGCTGCAGGAAACTTATATATTTTTAGAGATCGAAAGAATTAGCTTTATGTAAATGATTTTTGGTGCAAATAAAAATCACGCAAGAAATTTTGTGTATAATCAAAAAAAATTCTTGTTGTTTTTTATTGCTAGTTTTTTTAAATTAAAATTATGATTAAAACCTTATAACTTATATTAATAGTATAACATATTTTAAATAAGAAATTAACATCAGAACCAGTTTTAAGGTTATATTTTTAAACGCATATATTCCGGTGCACTAAAGAAGAAAGTTCCACTGAATATTTTATATAATATTTTGTTATTCAAAAAAACAAAATTTAAAGTATATAATGCCCCACAGATATTATTTACGTGGTTAATAGAATGGTCAACCCCAAGTCATATCCAAACCAAAGTTATAATTAAATAACGAGACAACTTTTTTATTTTTAAAAGGATGGAAAAAAATCGAAGACAAGGCTAAAATTTATTTTGAAACGATCATTATTATAGTAAATTAGAAATTAGAGTTTTTTAATATAGAAGATACAGATGCATCAAATAACCGCACAAATATGTTTATATGATAAAGAATAATTAAACGCGTTATTTGAATGTCAATTTGTCATTTTTAGCAATTATAGACAAAATAATAGAATCTTAGATTTATTGTAGAGTAATTGCAGTACAACAATTTAAAAAACATGCAAAATAGCCATAATTTCTAAAGAGATATATATTAGATAAATTATACAGTAATATTCATGAAAGATTTGATGATAAAAGACGCCTAAGAATTTAATTTAAAGCCTGTCATATTAATAATGAAAAAGTCACATTTTCATGAGGGTATGGATATATATACGAATTTTTTGCCTTTATTACTTCCCCATTGTTTTCTCGAATTAAGTAAGACCGAAGATCTGATTAATGGCAGATAAAGGTCGCATTTTACCATCAATTCGGGCAATTTTTTGCGCTATATTTCGAGCTGTTACGGTAGAAAATTTTTATTTGATTTTCAAAGATAAAAATATTGACTTATATCATAATACAATATAAAAAAACCAGACCTATTTTTCGTTAGAGACACATTAATTGTTTATTCAGACTTTTCAGCGTTCCTTAACCTATCAAGGAAATTTATCTTCTATTAGCTCAAAAAGGAGGGTGTATTTCTCACACCCGCATTCGATGCACTACAACTTACCATATTTATATGATGTTGTCTTAAAATTCAGCTTTTCAATCATCATGTTTAAGATTCACAGAAAATGGAGAATAAAAATCACCCGTATTGCATTCAAAGACAAGAAATGTGCTTAAACATGTGGATCGTAAAATTCATTTAAAAACAATAGTGTTGAAAAGGAGAGGCTAGTTTTGATATCTTAATTAAGTAAAAGAATATTTTTAAATATAAAAGATAAAGTTGAAAAATATGTATTTTCTATTGGTAGAATTTAATTCAAATTATACTTTATCCATTTTTAAAAAAAAGCTGCCAATTAATAAAGAGTTTATCTTATGAAAAAATTAAAATCATGGAAATAGTTGAAATAACCTCTAAAAGTGACTTATTTTTAATCTAACTTTTTAGGTTTCGAAAGGTTTTTAACATTTGAATAAGTTATTATCACAATTTAAATATACATTTTAAATGGAAAAAACCTATATTTCGAAAATACATACAAGCGCGTAGTATATAATGAAGATCGTGCGCAGTTGATAAAATAAAATATACAATTTTAAAATTGATTCTGCAAAAATTTTTCCTAAAAACAATATTTTCTATTATATTATTTAAATTTATTGAACGCAGCCATATAGATAACAAGAAATCACAAACCCATAACTAAATGTTTTTATGATGTTTCTAGCCGAAAACTCAATAAAATGCAGCAAAAAATGGCCATGACTTAATAACATGTTTTATTGATGATAAGAATATAAATTTGGTTTTGTATTCGCGGTATTGAACATTATCTCTTATGTCAAATGTCGGATTTTATAGTAATTTGAGAGGTTTTTGTAATTTTGAATACATCATAAACGAACATGAGATTTCCTGTTTTGCATGCAAAAAAAATTACAATTTCGTTTATATGCTGTTTTAACAACCCATCAATAGTATAAAATATACGGATCGAGCATTTTATTATATATAATAGGATATTTTAAGAGATATTAGCATGTAATAACATCTGTTTCTTGAAACCTATATAGAATAATGATGTTATAGAATTTTGAAATATCTTAAGTTCCTTAAAGCACAAAATAGTATTTTATACGGTATAAAACACCACGTAAAATATATTACATACGTTAAACATTGAGTAGGGTGAAAAATGCGTGTTGAGGGGATAATAAATGTCTGTAATCTATTTACATGAAATCAAACTATTATATTCCCGCCGTCACGCAATTAACTTTAAATGCTATCTTTTATTTAAATAAACATGTAAAAGAAATATATATGTGCATAAATTGTTAGTTTATCTTTCAAAAAACATCTTTGCTTTAAATTTATACTTTTTGATGCTCACATATTTTTAAATTCAAACACGTTATTATTTCATCTCTTGGATCATATTTTAATGTGAAGTTCAGACGACTTAAACCCACGAACTGATTTTATTGCCAAGATTCATATGCTATATATTTATAATAGTATTTAAGTATTTAATATATTTTCAACAAGCTGAGATTATGATTTTATAAGGAACCAACCCAAATAATCAGCTTTAAATCTCGAATTTAGATATTAAATATTTCTTGTGGCACTAGAAGTTACTTATAAACGGCAGAAATCATTCCAAAGACTGGTTTATCAGAAACACAAGATAATTTAAATGAAGAAAGGGATTCATATTTTATTTCAATATTTTAGACGCCAAAGGTAATTCTAAATTTTAATTCATTAGGTTTAAATTCGTTCAGATAACACTATTAAACTTAATCTTTGAAAATAAAATGTTATTTTTTCTTAATGAACATTTTAATGTGCATTTAACCTTAAATGTAAGATAAAACAGATGTGATATTTGATAACTTTGGCTATTCATTATTTTAATATAACGGGCGAAATAAGTTGTTCTAGAAATTTTTACTCACCTAATCATGCGTCTTGATTTTCCAAAGATGTTATTAAAGTTTTTTTTAAATTTTTTATTGGCTTTCATATATCTTATTACCAGAAAAAAATCTTTTTACAATATTTTTATTCATATAAATATCTTTACCTGGAATTGCAAATTATTTTGATTCCTATATAATTTTAAACAGCTATGTAAGTTTGATAATTAATTCTAAACTTAAATCTACGTTTTTATTGAAGACAAATTAAAAAAAAACTAAAATTTAGCCCGGATAAAAAGAAAAATCATTAATCCTCCACGTAATAAATCATTTATATATTATTTTAATTTTAAAAATATTAAAAATATAAAATAATGCATTACCGGAATTAATTTGATTTTTTTAAGATATGAAAAAGGCGTTGAAACATTTTTGGGTCACTTCAAGAATTTTTAGCTTAGAAATAATTATAAAGAATTAAAATAAGTGTGAATATAAAAAAAGTATATATAATTCAATTCTAGATACAATCTATTTAGCACACATTTTTTTCAATGATATAATAAATTTCAGGTCCTAAAAAAAGGGACTAGCAATTTTTTTTTTACATTTAGATCGTAATTTAAATGCTTGAATTATACAACATAAAATTTGAAATAATAAGAAGTAGTGTCACACAAAAAATAATAAACCATGATCAAACCATACTCATAATTTAAAATATCAAGACAAAAGAGTTTCACTTCCTATAGTCGATGATGACAATAAATGGGATTTTATATTGAATCTTGCGCTCTCATTAAAAAACCTTTCGCTTGGGATTAAAAGACTTATATAAGACAAAAAAAAAAGACCCTGAAAACTCATACGAATTATGTTATTTTCTTAAAACCAACAAAACTACTATTCACGAAATTGCATAGAGAAATTTTAGAATAGTTCATATATATATTTTACATCTTATATGCCAATAAATACAATTTTTACGTGATTCATTAACTTATTTTTATTTATATATTACAATTACCGGTATTTTGAGGAAAATTTCCTTTCTTCCCCTGGATGTGATTTTTTTCTGGTTTATATTTTTTAAAAAATAAATCCATGAAAAACAGAATTTAAAGTTATTTAGATAAATTTATTTAAAGCGTTGCATGTGATATTAAAAATACCATTATCATAGATTAGGAGACGACGTGGGAAACTTAGTAAAAAGCAACAAAAATTCCTTTAAAGATTTAAAATTTATTTATATTAGGTTAAGCAAGTAAAATAGTTCAAGGATAGTTAAAAAACCAAAAAAAGAGAAGTTGATAAGAATATTTACCTAATGTAAATTAAAAGGGTAAATTCGAATAACAATCTTAAAAAACCCAAGAATATTTAAAAGCTTTAGAATTTAAATATAAAATTTTTTTCGTAAAAAAAATCGAAATGTGTTCAGGCGTATTTATATGATATTTATCACAGACTATACAAGTCTTCTTTTCTTATTATTTTAAAAAGATTATGATTAATCGAATTTTTTCAAAATGTAAAAATTTGAATATACAGTGATTTTTATACTTTTTCTTTTTGAGTCAATTGATGTATGTTGTTTTGTTACTTTCGAACCTCTTAGGTTGAATTTATGCTAAAATCATCAGAAATCATGAAACCTTTTAAATGATCGCACAAGTAAATAATTAAGAATTCATTGAGCTCTTTACGCCAATCATTTAACATCAGCATTAAATAAGTGTATGTAAGAAATTATTAAAACTTTGATGTCATCATGGTTTTTTAGAAAGACAACAAACGTGGAAGTAATTCCCACAATTAAAATTTAGCGAACTATATTTGTAGCGGTCTATATCGGGGTAATAATTAAATAAACGTTTAAAAAATATTATCAGTAGGTTTTTTAGAAAAAAAGTCTGATAGCATCATGAATAACAAAATAATAATAGAATTAGAATCAGCTATAACAGTTAACTAACTTTTTAAGAATGAGATATTTTTTTCTGTAGTCCAAGTAAATGAATCTATAATTGGTGTAAATAAATTACCAATATACAAAAAAGATATATATTACTGATACTTGTATCGATTTCAACATGAATATTGGCACAATGAAGAAAAATTCGGTTTATTAATCTTATTTACAGCCATATTAATTGTGGAATCATCTTCTCAAAAATAATTTTAACTAAATATCTGCACCTCACGGAAAAAATATAATTAAGGTTACAAATGAAAGTAAAAAATACCAAACATTGATAATATCGCAGCATGAAGAAAGTTATTATCGCAGAGTACATCCCCCTTAATAAGCAATATATAGCTCCGAACATTTAATAAATTTACAATTTATCAATTAAAAACTAGCATACTTTGTTTTACCCTTTACAGTACATTTTATATTAAAGCTTGCTGCAAGCTTTTTGTTTTTTATTTATTTTTAAATTAACCCATAAATTCTTTGACATAATCCGCTTGATGTCTTTTAGTTGCAAAGGTGATAACTAATGGATTTACAACTTGATTACCATCTAGAATTTAATTTAAATATAAAGTAATTAAAAAAACCAATGAAGTGGAAAACAAAAACAAATTAAAACAATGATTTTAGAATTTTTTGGAATAAAAAATCATAAAATCTTATTTAAAATAAATAAATAAAGTATAAATATAAATACATACCGGTAAAAAAAGTTACAATATATGGATATCAGTAGATAAAAAGTTACAAATATATGAATATCACCATTAAAAAGTCTATGAGAAAGATAAATTTAATGAATAAAATCTCTTCAAATGTTTTTTTACACATTTATATACGCCTATGGCGATAAATGTCTAGTATAAAACCAAAAATATAATGATTATGTTGTTCTATCGTTTTTATTCAACAAACCCAAGTCTTGATTATCATACAAAATGTGGTTTGAACGCGTATTTGTCATGGTAACATTTTAATTGTAGATTTATTATTCGACTTAAATAGAATCTTAAGCTTTGTCAATTCAATTTAAAATAATTATCGTTTTATGATCATTTTTATGAATGACTTGGTATGGGGTGGTTACGAAATTCCATAAAGAATATATTAAGGAATTAAAAATCCCTGATGAAGTAGAAGCATACATGCAAGCTCTCACACTCCGCAAGACACTTGAACTCATCTCATTTGAGAGAAGAAGAGCAGTTGCTGAAGAAAAATTAGAGGAAAGTGTCAAAAGATGCATCAAGGAGTTGTGCAATATTCCCAATATGCTGACCACGTCCAAATAGACAAAAAGAAAATTAATCCAAGAATGAATAAAAATTAAAATCATTATTAAAGTTTATTTTAGAACATGATCAAATATTTCTTAATATAATAATACACATTGTAAATTATACCATATTTCTATTTATGGATATATTCAATTTAATGCCTTTTAAAGTTGACAAGCAAAACTTTAGATTGCTCTATAGTTCAGATTTGGCCGAACTGCTTTCGACTTCGTCATCTTTACAATCTTCCTCTATACATGTTCTTCCATAAAAACTTATTAGTACCAGAGCCTTTCTCAATCACATTGTTTGTGCATATTCTTACACTTAAATGGTAATTCCTAACACCTTAATATACGACTTATTATAATTTGTAACCCCCGCATCACAAGTTATTACTCATGTTAAATATAAATAAACTATACATATTTATAAATAAATTAGGTTTTAATTCGAAAATTTCGCATAATGCACAAATAGCAATTGAATTCGTTCATTAAGCAAATTAATCGGTACAAATTTTCTTTAATAATTAAATGTTGTAATTATCCAGTTTATAGAAATTTTTAGAGTTTTAAAGAAATAAAATTTATAATTATTATAATGAATCACAATAAAATTTTATTACCTTTAAAGTTGATATATTAAATAATTTATATTCAAAAGGCTATAATAAGCCGATAATATATAACATAGAAGAGAGACGGGCCAGTAAAAATACATAAAACATTATGTTCATTCTTTCAGAAAAAATACATGAAATTTAATAAATAATTTGTTTGGTCTCCAAATAAAAATAAAAGAGGTGTTTAACCGTCTTTTTATTGGTAAAGTTTGCGCTTGATTTACTAAATTTATCAGTATAGCAACACTTTAATACATTCGAATAAATCAGATTACAATAACAATGGTGTTTATTCTTACAATTTTTTATATATACAGAACTATCTTCAAATTATTTCATTGTAATGTTAAGCTTTTTTTTATTTTCTCGTTTATATTCAATTAAATAACAAAACATTTTTACAGAATTTAAAATTACAATTTTTTTGAAAGTAGTACAAATAATAGTATAAGATACCTAGGCAAGGTTTTTAATATTTTAGTGTTTGCAGATAGTTTTTACAAAAACATGGTTCTATTATACAGTGGCGAGTGCCATATATTTATAAATTGTAAATATATGAAACTATCGTAAATACTGTATCTTTTTTTTTCTGAAAACTTTAATAAAGAACAGTATACAATTATATTTTCGATATCACATGTTTTTTCATAATTAATTTCTCTTATATATTTCTTATTGATTTTTATCAGATAACAGCTTCAGTATCATGGATCTTTTAGTGCAATAAATTTATTTAATAATATTTTATATTAATTCATACTTGATTATTTCTTAAAAACTAAATAAAAAACGGTCTTTGATTTCTGTTTTACGACTAACACAACTTTTAGATTCCATATATTCACCTTAGGTGAATAATTTATATTTTTTGAATGTTCATAAAAGGGCGTCATTTTTGATTTAATGTTGCTCTGTATGTAAAAAAACACCAGGTACTTTAATTCACATTGATTAAAATAAGCAAACTCTTCGTGAACCATACTAAAACTATCTTTATTACAACCTTTCTAGCTATCCTGTTTGTTAGAATTTATTTACAATATTATTTAGTAAAACTAAAAAATTATTTTTTTCTCTCACAATTCTATAAGGTTTTGTTTTTTATTGGCCCATGAGAATTTATCTTTATGAAAAAAATATTTTTTTTATGGTTTTAAAGTAAGATTAAAGAATTAATTATTTCACCATTACCTTTTAACTTTATCTAGCATGTCTCTAATTTTTTTCTGAAGGTTCGAATTTAGGTTGATTTCGCTTCTATTAATATTGATTTTTTAATATAAAATATGCTATTCTGTTGTGAAGTGGCCTTTTATATTAATTTTATAATCCTTGAGCCTGTAAATCGATGGATATATGGCAAAAAAAATTTAATTGTAATTTTTCCAATAAATGCATATTTTTTAAATCACAGCAAGAATTTATTTCATGGACAATGTTTTTTTTCTAAAATTTAAAAATATCTGCTCTAAAATGTTGCATTTTGCGATAAAGCTTGTGTGTTTAAATTTCTATTGATATTTTTTAATAGCAGAAATTACAATTAAATTTTAGAAAAAAAACATTGTCTATGAAATAAATTCTTGCTGTGATTTAAAAAATATATTGTCACACAAAGTGTGTATACATACATCGAGATTTTCTGGTTAAAAATATCTAAAGAATATCGGATTGATAATAACTACAAATCGATTAATTTGATCCTGAACTGGGTTATAAGATTTCTAACAAAGCATACATAATTATATAACAGAGACATTTGGGCTAAAAAACTTATATAGGTAAAACGGACATGTAAAATGTACAAAAAATAAAGCCAATATAACACGAAAGTATATGGGTATAAATGGCTGGAATTTTTAGAAATTTTGTATGCAAGTAGAAGTACAGGATTAAATACATATTGTACATTTCTGAGAGTATTATGGCCTTCTTTTAATTTTTGAAATATAAATGTTTTTAGGTAATGATGGTCGAATAAATATTGGGAATTAGTTAAGTAGTATATTTAAATATTTAACAAATCATTTATTCCCCGCCATGTATATACATTACGAATAAATTTTGTTTTTTATTTATTTTTATTGATATTTATTTTGAAGAATAGCAATTTTTAAAATTAATCAGAAACATTAAACTTATTATACAGAAGAAAGGCTTGTAAATGTATTTAAATTCGTATAACATTTAATTAATTAAGTTTAGTGAATATAATTCTTTCTTTCTTTATGCATGGATGGATGATATTTAAAATCTTACCATACAATTTTTTTCCTATAATATATGAATTGTAGTTTATAAGATTGAAAAAGTCAAATAATCTATTTGAATAATAATTTTCATTTTATTTTTGTTACATACAAATGAAACATAAAAAACCGAGACTTTTATATGCACTAAGTTTTTAAAATTGTTTCAATTGGTTTATGTTCCGGAAAATAAAATATAAACAAATATAAACAATAGGTTAAATGGAATCAAACAAAATACATACATCTAAATATATCAAAAGATATTTGAAAGAGATTGAAGCCAGGAAAGAGGAATTCGGGGGCCATTCAATTTCAATCCAAAGAAGCCATCCTTTTGACAGTATTAATAAAATTTTCCAAAAGAATGGAAATAATGCTGTCGGGAGAGAAGAAATTAAAAGTAATAACAAAAATGTCGCTAGAAGAGAAAATAAAGCGACATTGAATAAAAAGACAAATTTTAATAGAGTCCTCAATAGCTGGGAAAAAGGCCACAATTTTTTGGCTGAAAAACCAAAAAACAGTATGAAAATTCCAGGGATTCTTCATATTGATCCCGAATTCGAAGAAAAGATGAATTGCATACTAAAAGAATATAAAAAATTTTTGGGATCGCCTGCCGATGAAAATTATATGAAAGCATATTAAATACAAAATAAATAAATTGGAATAATAATACATGGTTTAATATTTTATTGATAAAAATGTAATATATGGCATTTTATGCTTTGAAAAATAATATTATTTTAAATAAATATAAATTAATCATGATTTTGGTGCATGATATAAAATGAATTATGAAACTTTACCGTCTAAATATGCAATTGAATTGTTATTATATAAAAGATAAAGACAATAAGTATTTTTTGTCAACTGTCTAATAAAATTAAGAAAGCTTTGAACAGTTATTTGTCAAATTTGTATTCTTTCGTATATAAAAAAACATTCATTAACATAATTATGTTACAGAAATTCTACAATGACTTATTAATAATTTAATATCTGTTTATATAGCATATTCTAATTAAAATGAAAAAGTTTCTTAAAAATTAAAAATTAAATTCATGATATTTTTAAAAACACACATTTTAGCATTGTAACATTTATGTTTTTTTTTGATCTGACAGTCATACTATGTATATGGAACCACATATTTTACAAATATTTATTCTCAATTGTCTGATATCTAAAAGCTATAAATGGTTATATTTGTGTTTTTTTACGGTTTTCTAAACAAATGATTTTATGCCCTATAAAATGAATGTCTACCTATAAATATATTTATCTCACTATATTTAATCTAGGTTCTGATTAATAGATCCTTTTAGGCATCATTTCTATGTAGTTAGTTTAACAGAATTCTTGTGTATCATGTTTGTATGGCAAACAAATTTTTTGCAGGGTTGCATATATTTATAATAAAAAGCTATAATAACAAAATCTAATGATACGCTGACAACTTCCGATGATAAGATAACAAAAACATAACATTCAAATATAATGCCTTTTAGTTTTTATTTCTTCATATTACAGTATAAAATATTATCCTACAAAAATTAAATAATTACTATTATTATACCACATAAAAATACACAAAAAATTGAATTAATATTTCAAGAATTATTGAAAAATTTTATTTAAATTACAATTATCGTGTAATTATGGAGATGCTAATTTTATGCCTAAACAAATATTTACATTCCCAGCCGTTTTATATTTAATTTTTTGATAAATCTAGTGCTCAAAAGAAATTTTTTGGATTCCTTTTCAACTGCTTGCATATAAGAAAACGAAATATTTTCCCAAAATCGATATAGTTTTAATTGTATGTAAAATACAGCTACGAGGAAATACTCTATCATTTTTTGCTATAAAATTTAACCTGTCTTTATAATAATACCATGAATGAATATGAAGATTCATATCTCATACGTCATGTAGCCCTTGATTATTTTCTTATTTAAATTCGAAATGTTTATTTCGAATCAATGGACCGGTAAGCAATTCTTATTGCTAGATTCATTTTGCTTACGCTATACTTTGTTTTATACTTGACGCTATATTAAATTTCTATATGATTATTTTATAAATTTTAATATTATCAATTTTTATCTTGCGCATTATGTTAAGATAAGATACTATAAAAAAAATTTCAAAACATTCTTTAGAAATTTTTATTTATTAAAATTATTATGATTTAGTTTTTATAAGCTTAACAGCTTGTATTTTTAAATTATACATGAAAATTCATTATCATTGATGCGGAATAGAATTTTTCTTTTATAGAAATAAAATTAATTATTATAAACACAATCGGATTTTAAGTATACCATACTAATTTTTACAATTGAAATATCCAAATATTTAAAAAAAGTCAACAAAACTGATTTACTATTGCAATAAATTCGATATAATGAATTTTAAATATTTAAAAAATATAATTTTTTTATTAATGGGTTCTGTTTATTTTTATCGATTTCATCTATTGAGACGTACTCAGCCCATTAGAAATATTGCAAAACTCCTTGATACATCTTTTAACACCCCCCCGATCTATCTTCATCAATTGCTCTTCTTCCCCCAAATGAGATGAGATCAAGTGTCTTGCGGAGTATGAGAGCTTGTATATATGCTTCTACTTCGGCTAGCATTTTTAACTCCTTAACATATTTTTTGTGGAATTTTGTAACAACCCCATACCATGTCATCTCAGATGGTATTATTCTTGTTTTACATTTGTAAATTAGGCCAAGTTCAATCACCAAGATGTCATACTTCTATATTTTTCATTCTCAACTTCAGTTAGTTATCAAGGCTAATTATACCTATTTCAATCAACATAATCATATTTTCTTTTTTATCGTATAGAAAAATATCAGGTCTATTTTGTTTGATTAATATATCTGTTTTTATTCTGTATCAACTATTATTTTGGCATTTTCGTTTTCGCAGATCTCTTGTAATGAGTGAGTTCTGATTTTTTTTGTTTTCTTGAAGTTGTATCGTCTTGATAGGAGGAAATGAAGAAATCTTACGATTTCATTGCGCCTTCGTGTGTAATCATGCCCTAAAATTTTCTTGTATCTCGCTGCAAGGTGATCAATTGTTCTCATGGCTTTATTACTGTGTGAGAATTTTATTTCCTCACCGAAAAACTGATTTCTGTCTTATATAAAACAGAGTTTTCCTTCTTCACTTGGTTTAATGTTGCGGTCCTACTTCTATCCTGATGATCCAATAATATCAACCATATCATTATTCTTGGCTTCAAAGGGTTTTTCTTTTATTTTAAACAATAGACTTTCTTGCTGCTTTTTCTCCAGTGTCTCGGAATCGTTGATATTGACATGATATCTATTTTTAAGATATTCTTAAATTCCATGTATAAATTTATTAACATATTTATTTCATTTGGTAGTATAATTTTTTTAATTAATTATATTCTTAGTCATTATTTTCGTTGAGATTATATTCAAAGCCCTATCCCATGAAGAAAATAAAACCTCTGATCATAATTAGAGGGCAAAAAAGCCTTTGAAATAAAAATATTGCATGATTAAAGATTAAAATTGGTAGATGGTTCATATAATAAGTTTCTTTGCAGATTTATTTTATACTGTTTTTCTATGTTCAGGTTTCGTATTTTAAATATGTCTAAATGATTCGTAAATAAAAAGTATTCGACTCGGTCTATGATAGTAATAACAAAAAAATTCAGAAAGTATAATGTAATCTGCAGTGCCTAGATTCCAATCACATCATATAAATAAAGGATTTACAAGGTTTTCGTATACTTACCATTTCGATTTGCAATTAATTGTAAGCCAAAAGTGTGCGTTTTCGTTTATTTGTCTGATGTCTAGTTTCTCTTATTTAAACACATCATTTGATTTTTTCCCGATTACTCAAAGCGCCAGTAATATTTAAAAATTTAAGAGTAAAAAAATCCTTTATATCTCAATAAAAACATAGAAAAACCAAAAAATTCAAAGAATACATTCTCTACAATAACAAGGTATTTTTATTCATAAATTTATTTATTTGACCGAAAATAATGGGCATAAAAACATGTATCGCAAATTTTTCTTTAGAATAATCGAAGATACTTTTTTATTTAAAATTTAAATATATATTAACGGATTCTATTATTACAAAAAAATCAATGATGCAAATATAATGGTTTCAATTATATAATAAATAATTTGGTTATAATTTTTTTTTGTCATAATAATGATTTAATTTCTTTTAAAATTTCCAGAATTTTACCTTCATCGAGTAAAGAAATTTCCGACTGATATGTCTTTGTTTTTTTGAATGCATTTTGATTTATGCTTCTTGATCTTTTATTTATACTCTCAAATTCATTCATACATGTTTTGTGATCGGATTCAATAAATTTTTTAATGATTTCCAAAGGATTATAATTATCTTTATCAATCCAAAGAATATTTTTGCTTTTTGCCCAAGTTTCTTGCTTTCTAATATAATTTCGAGTTCTTCGTTGAAAAACCCTTACAAAATTAATAAAACTTTCGTAATCAATAGTCTCTGAAGCCCCTAAAATAGACAATAAATTAAATGCATCTCTGTAACCTATTGCTCTTCCAGGGATAGTATCAATTCCAACCCCTTTATTCCTCAGCGAAATGACTTCACGAAAAAAACCATTGATAATCATTTCCTCGCATCTCTTATCTGTCTTTCTATAAAGCTTGATTCTATCCTGAGTTATAAAGAAGCTGAACGATTTATATTCACAAACTATATTTTCCATATAAAAACCTGTTCCACCAACAATTACTGGAATTTTATCTTTAAGCGCGCAATATTTAAGTTCTTCCTCAACATATTTCAAAAATTTTATCACGTCAAAAGGATCTTCGACAGATGCGATATCCAAAAGAGCGTGTGATTTTATGTCGTCTGGTTTATTTGTGGCTAAATTAAGTTCTTTATAAACTTGAACAGAATCGCATGAAATAAGATGTACATCGTAGACTTCTTTTAACTTTAATGCTATGTCTGTTTTTCCTGTACCCGTACATCCACTAATTTTGATAATTATCATGGGCGATGAAAATACATATAATTATTTGAAAATTAGATACCAATTGTATATTAAGTATTTGTAATGCCTGCTGAACAGAATCATACGCACAAACAATAGGATTGCTGATAAACATTGAATCTATAAGGCTTGAAAGAAGAAAGTACAATAAGAAAGACTATAAGATAATGAAGATGAAAGAAGTATTACAGCAGCGTGTACTATAGAGAAATATAAAGTTTTGCTTGAAATTATTAAAATAATAAATTTCAAATCGAGCCTTAAAAATAATACTATCGCTTTTTATGATGAATTTATCACTTTTATTGCGTTACACATTGCGGGTTGAATTAGTGCCGCCTTTAAATGCTTTACATGGCCATATCAACATGGTAAATCATTGTATTTTGTCTATGTTTTTTTTAGTGCTTCAAATTTAAGAGAATTGATTTGGCTTGGATTCATAGAATCGGCAAGTAAGATTAGTAATGAAATCATTTCATATATATCTTTTATATATGATAATAAATCAATAGTCTTCATTAGGAACATATAGTGCGTAAATAGTATCGTGAAAGAGATACATTACAAGTTGCTTCTAATTTTTATACGAAACAATAAAAAAGCGTAAGAAATATAAATGTTTGTGTGGAACATTCTGCAAAAATATTAATGAAAAAAAACAAATAAATGCATCTATATTTTTCTAGCCTTAATTTCAGTCTAGAATAGTATATTCAAATTTTAAAACAATATGAGTATAATTTCAAATATATGTGTGTGTTTTAAATTGCTTTCTGGCTGCATTTTATTTAAAAAGGAAAAAGAGCATAGAACTATTTTGTTCATTGTTAAAAAATTACAATATAATATGGCTTTAGGCATTAAAAATGTTTCATTAAGCCCAAACGTGATTTAAAAAAACTCAATAGTTTTCTAAATTTTTTATGTTTACGTGAATTATGAATAAAGGAATTTACAGCATTAGATTTATAAAAAAATATAACTTTTCACAAAATTGTTGGTAGATTTAGTATAGATAAAATATAAACTTTATCTTACCGTAATATTGCTGAAATGATTGTATATAGCAGATTTTAATATCAAACTCACCAGTACTTATACTTATTTGTGTTGAATCTAACTTTTTTTTAGAACAAATATCAAAGTAATTACAGAGATGATTTTTTTGTAAAGATAAAAATTCTCACGGTTTTTTGAAGTTTATCAGGCTAAAGCACCACAAATGATGTTTGGTTGTTTTTTAATCACATTTTATTTAAAGAATATAAATTTATTTCATTTTTAACATAGGAATCATTATTTTCTATTTATTTTCAGAGGGAAAATTTTTTTAGGATTTTTTCAGACATAATTAGAATTTTAGATATGATTTTGAACATTGATTACCCTTCATGAATTCGAATAAAACACAAGGAAGCATGTAAATACTAAAATAATTTGTTTTTTTATATATAAAAAATAAAATGAAGCATAAAATGTAAATTTAAAAATTCCAGATGTAGATTTTAATATGATCAATATAAATTTTTCACTATCGCTTTGGTTTTTATGATTCAACAAAATTCAAAATCGTTTTCAAAATCCTTGGGATAAAATGCGACCTAGATGATAGTTTTTCAATGTATTCACAATGATTTTAAAGCAGAAATACAATATTTTTATTCAAATCAAATGATTAGTCGTTGTTCATTTATGAATATCTAGAATAAAGTGCAAGATCAAAATTTCTACTTATATTTTTTTACTTCTTTTTATTGCAGTTAAAAACAAGCCAAGATCTTGTTTTGTGAATCGTTAATACATACTTTATTACACAATATAATTAATTTTCAGATCTTTTAAGTATTTCGTTATATTTTTAAAAAGACATATTTTATAACATAGTACAGCCTATTTTCAGATTATTTAAACAATTAAAACAATCATTATACTATTTTGCGTTTAAAAATAGTCAGTCTATTTTTTCCGATTTTAATGTATAAGGCAAGTTTAGGTGTACATATAACCACATGAATAGCAAAAAATTTGCTCATTATACCATTTTTTAAAAATTTATTTATATCAATATTTCATTTATAATAAAAAATAATTTAATAAAGCATTTATTGCACTTTACACAAGCAAGAAAGTGTTGGGGTTTATATTAGAACACATATAGGATCTCGTATGTTTGTAAAAATATTTTTATTGGAAAAATTTATCTAAAATCTATAAAAGCACGAAATATCAAAACAATTAAATCACGTGAAAAAGTATATAAATATTCTTTCTTACATTTTATGGATCGAAATTATAAATGTAACTACATTTTATGCAAAAAAATATGCTTTAGAATATGAAAAAAATGTTCTACCATCAATAATTTCGGTAAGAAAATTACCTTATTATTTTTCATAGGGATTGAAACTTTATGGATTTTAATGACTTAATGTTTAAGTATAAATTGAGCACGTATAATCTAAAAATACAAGTGCTTTCTCAAAATCTATATCATTGGCTTAACTACGTTTTACCAATTTCTTTTGTAATCCGATAATTTTAAGAAAATATGTAATTTCTTAGCATCTAAAACAGCTAAATTTATACTATTATATAATTAAAAACCTTCTTAAGAATTTATTTATCCAAAAATTTTAAAATAGAGAGGTTTATTTATATATTCTAAAAAATAATACTATATATTAAACCATAAAGACCGTTTCCAACATAAAAACAGATATATGAATTTGATTCTAGACACATAATCTGCTATATACAATTTAATAAGCTTGACACACAAATGTTACTGGTCCTTTTCTGGTTTGATTAAACCTATCTTTTATATTTAATTTACGCTATTTTCCATTATTATAGATAGTATAACATATAACATTTGCTGATACCTTCGACTTTCTTTAAAGACTTTTATTTTATGAATAAAATATGTCTTCGATGTGTTCGTATACAATATTTAAGTTCATTTTTTGATAAAATTATGGGAGTTTAGTCATATCCATTACTTTTATTGACATATTTCAAATATAACACAAAATTTGATTTTGATTTTTCAATTCTATATGAGATTCAAATCTTTGCATATGAGAGAAAAATATAATGGTAATACTTATGAACTTAAGAACTATGCGATATATGATATACGAGTACTATAAATTTGTGCTTTAAGCATTAAATTAAGAATAAATGTTAAAATGGCTTATAAACATGGTTATATTTGGCAGTTATTTACCATAACTCATGGCTTAAAAATTACAAGGATTTTACTTATTGTTATCTATATAAACTTCAAGGCTTTGTTTCACGCAAGAATAATTTCAATGGAAAAGCAAAAAAAAGAATAATTCTTTAAATGAAACTATTTTAATCAAAATGAATAAAATTTAAACTAAATTTAATCTAAGTTTATTACAGCATTAAATTATCAGCGAAATATCTTAATTGGAGATAGACATCATATTTTGCACAATACGAAGGTTTAAGAAACAGAAACCTCTTCTTAACTATTTAAAAGAATTATTATAAAATCATTTAATGAAACATAGTAAATCAAGATTTTAAGAAAATTGATTCACATTTATATGAAGTGTATAATTATCTCAATTATTTCAACCGAAGTTAGTATTACATAGTAATGTACATTTATCTAAAAAATCAGGAATAGTGAGTTTTATATTGGCGTTTTCTGCATTTAAAATAATGTTTATTCTTATATTTAATACATGAAACAAAATAAATGTTTTTTTTTAATTCTCACAACGACAAAAATATGTAGTACCATCTTTTATCACATCTAAAATTTATAATAAAATTGATTGCAATTGCCATTCCACATAAGTGCATGATAAACGATCTTTTTATAAATAAAATCAAATAAAAAGAAAACTGTAATTTATTTATAGATTACTTCGTTCAATCATAGGCTAGGAAAAGTATGTTTATATTACATCGGGAATTATTACAATTGTATATAACAAACTTTGGCCATATAATTATCACAGATAAATCAGTTTATTTACAAAAAAACAAATAATAAGTTATCATTATGTCTCTAGTGGATTCAAAACAGTAAATAATATTTCTTATTAGACATTAAAATTTTATTTTTATATAACACCCTGCATTTTATCGACATCATTGAATCCCAAATATACAGATTAAAACTAGAATGGCTTTATACTTTAAAACTGGAAAATTATTAAAAAATAACGATTATAAAAATTACCATTTAGTAATTAATCCTAAAAATATATAAATCCTATAATAAAACATTTAAAATGGTTGATTTCAATCTGTACAAATTCATATTTGTAAGATAATTTAAAAACAGAGATAGTTTATAGAAAACTTAAATGTTAAACATATATAAAGTGTTTTCAGATAAAAAATTAGATTGGATATTGTGTCTTTCTTTTTTTTTAATTGTCTAAATAATTTAATTGTTGTTGAATAATTTTGTATTTATAAATTCAAGTAATTTGAACGATTTATACGCGATATTATAAAAATGAGTGATTAATGAATTGGTTTCTATCTATAATATAATATCGATTGTAAAGAATGTGATATTATAAGTTTGTTAAAAATCCTTATAAAAATTTACTGATTCGAAATGATCCTTTTATTTTATACTACGGTATTTTAACGATTAATACGATAAGTGCTCTTTTAATATGTCCCTTGGATTTTTACATCCTTATTTTCATTGAAAAACCCATTGTTTCTTTTAGAAAGATACGAGTGAACCTCTAGGTCAATATTATATGCGTCAATAAAATATAATAATGCATAGACATATTGCATTCAAAATTTTTAATAGAAAACCATGGGCATGACATATGCTAAAATAGTTGAAATCTTACCATTCAATAACCAAACGTATCTATTAAATTTATTATCATAACAAGAAAATCATGTTTTACTTCAAACTAATATATCTAAATTCCAGACGTACACCATACTAATATATGCAGAAGTTGATTTTTTAAATTTAATATTACATAATAATGTGACTAATATATTTAAAAATTATATTATTTATTGTTTCATTATTTTCCCAACTAAAATTTTGAGCCGTAAAATATTTCTTAACACATAATGAAATTTCGAAATAATATTGTACCATATCATTTCCAGGATAAGTATTAAAATATACAGCCATCAAGATTTCATGATTATGTGCATGTTTCTTTATATTCCAAAGGAAAAAAGTTACCATCATTTAACTTTATTTATTTAGTATTTTGAATTATATTTCTAGTTACTAAAAATCAATGATTTTCAAAATATTTGTATTTTTTTATAGATATTAATCAGATAAAAGTATGTAATTGCATAAAATTATTGTATATTTTTATTAATTTTATGTCACATATAACATAAAGCGTTAAGCATTAAAAAATAATATTTTGTAGATTAAAGATGAAATTTATGCATTAGATCGTGCAATATGAAATTGTATGCTGCTTTTATATATATATCCCAATTATAGTTCAATTTTTGCATTAATTTCTGTTTACCACTCAAAATAAAATATTATTTGCAAAGATGAATTTTGCCAATTAAAATATAATCCGGCTTAAATGTAGAAAAAAACCATTTGTAGTTTCTTGAACAACCTTCTATACTGTCAATATGATCGCTTTATTTAATATTTACAATCTTAACGATATATCACAGTTGATTATATTAGAATCAGACAAAGAAATAAATTTCTGATAGCATTATTTCTAATTTGTGATAAAAAGGTATTTTCATTTAGTGCAGATCTTAAAAAACATTGCTTTTAATATGATAAAAAAGAATAAAATAAAATACAAATGAATGTCTATTATCTAAGATTTTATAAATTAACGAAACATGTTTTATTTGAAAATATTAAAATTAATTAACCGGGCTATTATTACCTGTTTATTATAACAGTATTGTATATTTTTATCACAGCTTACTAAATCATATACGGTAAAAAATTTAGTTTCGTGCCTACATCTAAATGATATACTTTATCTGATTTTTTTTGTGAAAAATTTGATCCGAATGACTTGATCAATCTAATTTTAGTCTTATATACAAGATATAAAACATAAATTATTTTTGTTCTTATATAAAATCAATATTGCACCCGTAAATCGTATATTTATGATAAAAACATAATCGAAAATTTAATTATATGGACAATATAGATTACAGATATCTTCATCTTTACCTTAAAAATGGGGCAGATTTATTTTTTATATTCACCTTAATGCAGAAAATATCTAAATCATATTAGAATTCGAAATACTATATGAATTATAATGAAAAAAATTATTTATAACAAGTTACAATTTAAATACAAACAAATGTTTGCATAAACAAGAAGCAAATGAGCAATAGAAGCAATATATTAAAAGATTTGAATTGCATCTTAAATGCAAAATAAACGATTTAACATGGTTTCAAAAGTAACTATCAGAAAATCACAAGATTTTGATCGAATTCGCAATCTTTTTGGTGACATAAGATGCCAGAGTAATAATAAAGTTTCAAGAAAATCAGATAGTGAAAAGGATTTCTGTGATATAACAGAAGCAAGCACAGTAGAAGACAACAGATTAAAACAAAAGCGCTATTTTATTTTTAAACTTGATTACTAACATCTATGAAGATGGAACTGAAGGTTTAAAAATTTGTAAAATTTTACACTATAAAATAAATTTCTATTTAGAAGGGATCAAGGCTTTTCTTGAAATCTCTTATAATTTGCGAGATTCTAAAAACAACAAAATTTGGGTATGGTATAAATAAAAATCATTTTAAATATTTTTACAAGTTCTAAGTTTTTTTCGAATAAGACAAATAATATTAATTTCTATAATCTAAATATTAATTTTGCTTATTGACTGAAAGATTGGTAGATTTCATGATGAAAAGATGATTTTGTGAAAGATTTATAGGAAATACTGAATCGATATGTGTTTAAATATGCCTTAATAAAATGAGACTATATATTTAATATTTTTATGCCGATAATAATCTTGAGAATATTTAAATTAAACTTTCAGTAAATATTACAAAATGAATAAAAGGTTTATCATAAAATGATAAAAGAAATAAGTAAAGGATGGCAATTGTAGCTATAATTAAAAAATTATAAAACATTAAAAAAAAAGATTTATTATACCAATATCTTATCTATAATTTGAAATTGTAACTTAAAAAGCCTTATTATTTGTTTTAGTCTAATGTATTAAAAAAATATAAATACAAATTTTGTAAGCCTAAATTAGTTAATTTTATATTACTATGTAATAAAATCAAGTTAATATTGATGTAATAACATACTATTGCATTACATATTCGATCCATAATTTTTTTTTCTCTTCTCAATAATTAAATGGTAAATCATTTATAAAATAGATAATAAAGTTTTAAACCGTAAAATAATTCTAATTATATGTAAATAAATGGTTGATAACATAATTTGTTTATTAAGGAGTAGATGATACGAAATTAAGCACGTGCACAAACAATGTAATTAAGGAAAACACTTGAAATATAAAATTTTAAAAAGAGAAGATGTATTTTTGAATCGTAAGATCATGTATCTAAAAAAGGTATAAATTCAATCTGTTAAAAAAACAATCTTAAATTTATATTGAACAAATTTAAATATCTATAAATCAAATTCAACCATGAATAAATTTGAGCTCTATTAAGTGTAGTCTAATAATAAAATAGCTATTGCATAAAAAATTACAATTGGAGAAGAGGTAGAGATAAATCGTTAACAACTATGTTTTAATACTGTAAATATGATGAACCCGTAAAAATTTGAAAGTAAGATATAAAAGTTATATATTATACTATAATACCATGATAGAACATGCATTTAAAGATTACTACCATCAAAAGGTTTGGGATTGAAAATGTGAACAAAATATCTTTATATGCTGTCATAATTTTCGAAATTAGTACTCAAATACCGTCAAAAAATTTTAAAATTATTTTAGATAAACTTTTATCTTTAGATTAAACGAAAGGATCCAAACTAAAATTTTTGTATAATGGATGGATCGACACAATATAGCCAGTGTAACATTATAATTCTTAAAATTGAAGTATTTTTTATTTAAGGGCTATATTTATAGTCGTAATTTTAGTTTTCGTTCTCAGGCACAGCTTGCTTGATTCTCTGTACACACAGCATATTTATACTTTCGGCTATCTTCTCCTCTCCATAGTCTTCTTCAATACCCCTCCTTCTTTCGAGACCTATTAATTCAAGGGTTTTTCTCAATCCCAAGGTTTGAATATATGCCTCAATCTGGTTCGTGACATCTAGTTCCTTCAGGTACCTTCTATGATATCGTGTCACCACACCGTCCCATGTTATAAAATATGGAATAATCTTTGTCTTGCATTTGTATATTAATGATATTTCAGATGCTAGTAGGTCATATTTTCTCAATTTTTCGTTTTCAACTATGTTTATGTTGTCAATACTTGTCACGCCAATTTCGATCAGAGTGATGCAGTTCTTCTTTTTGTCATATACAAAAATATCAGGTCTGTCATTCGATAACTTGATGTCTGTTTTAATTCTTGTATCTACTTATAATTCTTAAAATATAAATAAATTAAAATATTAATTATTTGAATGAGATGATAAAATTTATAAATGAACAAATATTTAAAGGTTGAAAAATACATGGATTTGAATATAATCTTATTTTAAAGAAAACTTAAAAGCTAATAGAAGAGTTGATAAATCATTTAAGAAACAATCAAAGATTCTTACAACATTAACACTGAGAATAGCTAGAAGTTTTTGGAAAAAACGTTTGAAATATTTTTTTTTTTGATTTTAATTCAGTAAAAAACTTTATATTGCCGTAAATAAAAAATAATATTAGAAATTTTTAGTCAAATTTATTTTATGTTATTTATCAACTATTCTTCTCATTTACTAGCTATTAATTCTAATATTTCTTTATTATATGGTTTTTGTGCATACATCATTTTCTTTCATTATTACATAGTTCTTAATATACGACTTAGGGTATTTTTTAAACCCATATGAGATCATTGAATTTCATGAAGTATTTTACCATGTTTTTTTTCTATTTATAATTAGGGATCTAATTTTAAATAAATATATATCCTCTGTTTCTAACATGCCACATTAGCTAAATATACTGACGCGTTTGCATATTTCAGTATGTGAGATTATGTTTTTCTTATATGGATCAAAAATATTTAATCTATGACATGCTAAATATAATTTCAGTTTCCTTTCTGGTGTTTACATTTAATATAATATAATATTTTTATTATTTATTATTTTTTAAAGTGGTTGTGTTTTTATCTTCCTAAATATTCCAAATCACATCTTACAGATGTGCCCATACTACCAATTAGTCTTTCTTACACTTTATAAAATTTTTAAATCTTCATTTAAATCCAATTTAAAAGGAATCTAGTATCTTTCGTATGATTTTACAGTTTTTTTTATGTATTCCTAACAAAATATTTCTATCGTACATAAAAGAAACCTTTTCATTATTTAAATACGCTCTATCCTTTTATAAATATCTTACTTTTTGGCTATTTTAATCATTGAATTTCTGTATACTCTATAAGGTATGTATCGGTTGTTAATATATTCTTATAATTTTGATCATTGAGTTTTATTTATATATATTATTTAAAGCATAACTTTTTTGAATATTATCTGAGTCATGAGCTATAGATGTGTTTTGATTTAATTTTTACTTACTTATAGTGTGGATCTTCTTTTTGATATTTATTTGCATGTGAATTGTATCTAATTCTATTAAAAAGCATTTTTAATTAATAATTATTCATTATTAAATGTTATTTTTTAAACTTCTTTATTGTATGTAATTTTTATTTTTTGAAAGTTATAAATGTATAATTTATTTCAGCAGAACTTTTCTTATACAATGATCTGGTCTTTAAAATTTGTAAATAAACTTAGAAAAGCAAAAAAATAGAAGGTATTAATGTTGGTTTTATCTGGATTATAAATTCTTCAAATTATTTTATTACAAATTTTCTCGAATTTTTCATCTTATAAAATATCTTAGATCACCAATGAATCAAAGAATATTTTTTTCATCTAGAAGATTCATTCAAGAGAATATTTATAAAACGAATATTCGTTTGTGCATTTGTCTAATGTGTACACAAACACAAAAATGGAAGTGATATCACTCTAACTTTAGCCTTTACCTTGTTCATTGTAAATTATACATTTTCTTTTTTGCATGATTACTCAAAATGTTACATTTACTTGTTATTACACATATAAAATTGTATAAATAAACTGCGTGATAAGGTTTTATAATCATATCAAATAAAAATCATGTTCATTTGAATCTTAGTTGCTATAAATATGTTCACACAGAGCTTAATTAGTTGTTGAAATCCACATATATTTTTGTGTTTATTAGCGCTTGTTTTTTTGATCCATTTATTCGAAATACAGTTCCGATTATGATTTATATATAAAGTTTTGTATTTCTTATTATAATTGTAGTTTTTTTCACAATTAAACGAACATTTATAGATAGTGATCATTCAATTCTCTATTTGGTTAGTTTCAACTTTTGCTAATGGGGTTATCTTTATATTTAGGTATTTATAAAAAACCAGTAATTTTTTTTTAAAGACAAATTTCACCAAAAAATTCATAAATAAATTAATGTAATTAAGAGTTTCTTTATTTAAGACGTTTCACTGGATCTGACCTGTCAATTTTTCAGGTAGGCAAATAATTGATTGATATATCGAATTCATGGGATGATGAAATAATTGCTGATTAATCTCCTAGATAAGATTGAAAATAGGGTATTAATGAATTCTTATATTTGCATTTCCTTCAAAACCCTACATTTTGATATATATCACTTATTATTCCCAATTTTTCTGTTTTTCATAAAACATATATATTTATTCTAAGAACACAAAAGATATTAGCTCAGAACTTATTTTTTTGTCTTTTATAGATTACAAGATACGTTTTAAATTTTAGTTAATAATTTAAGTACACCCATTTTTCTATCTATATTTTATTGTGATGTGTCACTATTTTTCGTCTTTTATAGAACTTTTCTTGCATGTACTTGCTTGCTAAAAAAATTGAGGTCTAATTTGTATTTTTTGTAAATTTTTGTGATTTGAAATCAAAATATAGGATATATTTTTGATCCAGATTCTCTGTTTTTGATAAAATCTAAATTATAAAATTCTTTTTTTATCACGGAAATTCTGTATATTTTTAAGAGGTGACTGTTAATGATATTTGGTTAAACAAAATTCTATGATCTTCTGGAATTTCTGTATTTATTCTGATCCTTTAAGCCCTTTGATTCCAGTATTTGAACTTCCTTGTTATTTTATAACGAATACATAATAATTTTATTAGTTTGTAAACTAAATTTAAGCTAGATTCAAAATTTTAATCGGGTTTCATTATTATCTTTTTATAGTTTCACAATAAAATTTTCGAACAAGCCTTTGTCATCATTTGTATATGCTAGAATTAAATTTATTTCCTTCCTTTTTTGTTCCAAAGATAAGTTATAAACGACCCAGGAATTGGTGTTAGAGCCGTTTTTTTCCAGATAACAAGACGCAGTATGCGTTTTGCGCGTAATTAGATTGTTTAAAAATATTCTTCGCTCGAATAAAAAAATATTCTTATATATTAATTTTATAAGATTGCCTTTTATTTATCGAGTTAACGGTGTTTAAACATTTTCCAATAGATATTTCTTTGAGTATATTGAATCTTATGTGTTTTATAATCTATCAGGATGCTATTACTTTTGAGTTTATTCGTGCAGCTTTTACATAATATTTATTTCTTTACGAGTATTAAAGCAGTTTTAATAAATTAAAATTATAATTAAATTACTTGAGTTAAAATTTTTTCCAAGGGAATTAAAAAAAATACAACTCATTCATTTGTAAAAAATTACCTTACTGTTAATTCCGATCCACTGAGTCAGATATAATACAAATTATAACAATTTTCTAATATACTAAAACTATATTTCTGGTAGATCATATAAACAAAAAAATTGAATTACAAATAAATTCTTCATCATTTATATTTTGTAATTTTTTTTTGCATGCAACTTTATACAATGGTTCTATTCTATAATATCAAAGGAAATATTTCATTTATATTGATATCTAAGCTAATCTAAAATAATCATGCAATTTTTTTTCATTATGAACGAATATCAGTAAATATACTATAAAATAATTCTTTTCCCTATATTACCAATTTAGTAAGAATATTTGTTCCAATTAAATTATATCTTCAAATATACACTAACCCTCAATTCATTGCGTATATACATGAAAGATCTAGGGTGAATTAAATGCGCATGTTTTTGTAAAACATTATAATTATCAAGAATTAACTTATCTCTTGAATTTTTAATTTTAATGTATAATTTTAAAATAGATATAAGAAATTTAGTTATATCAGTGAAATAATCTGATATAATATTTTAAAATGGGGAAAATACAATGGTGTTTATATTGATTTTGATATTATTAAAAATAAGAAAGCATTTATTCAAATAATACCATATAAAAATAGCTTGAAAAAAAATTTGTAATCAACCACGCATGACATTTTATGAAAAAGAATAAAACTATTATGTCAATTCAGCATCTTATAAAAGCCCCGCAATATATTTTAGTTGTATTTCCTAATTTTATACCTATATTTGAAACCAAAATAAAAAAAAAACGTTTTTTATGCTACTAGAAACATTTAATGTATAAATTCATCCTTTTATGAATTTTTCAATAATATAGAGCAAAAAAATACGATATCAATCTGCATGCTTGTTATTTCTATAAGAGCTTTAGGTATTTGTTGGCATATACATAAAATTCTCTAGAAGTTTTGTGTTTTAAATAAATATTTTATTTTGCCGATTCGGCTCTCATATAAAATACATATCAAATAAGAAAGAAAAGATTCAAAACTATTCTAATGATGATTTAAGTTTGCAATTTCTATTTGTCTAATTATGGCTTAAAAACCTTTTTTTATCAAATATAATATTGTTTATTCTCTATCTATGACAAACATCTTTTAGGGCTGTTTTATACACTAGATTGTATGAAAATTCAAAGTTTTGTGCAATAAACCCCTAATTCTATGACTAAAACATTAAATAATTTATATGAAATTCAAGCCGGTGTGATTGGCATAAATAATATCTTTGATTACAAATTTTATTATTCTTTATAGAATATAATATATAATTACGATTTTTTTTAATTTCGAATATCTATAGAATAAAAACCAAAAACTTAAAACTATCATACATAAAATAATCAAACCTGATTATCTAGATATATTCTTGATTGCTTTGCATTTTTAGTGATGTCTTTTATTACTGGTGATCCCTTGTAGATGTAGCAAGATCTTAATTTTGCAATATATTTGCGCAAGAAAAGTAAATATGAACAGCTGATGTAATTTGAAATTCATTAAATACATAAAATGCTACAAAAAAATTATTTTAACGATTTCATTTTTAGAATATCTGAATAATATTACTTTATTTAAATCTAATTATTATGACCAATCAATATATATAAAAATTGTTTTAATTTTATATGAAAACGAATCGTGCAACAAGATATTATTATACACAAATTTTTTTTATTATTTTCAGTTGTTGAGAATGCAGTTTTTTCTCTAGAAAGCCTTAATATTTGCGTTAAAAATTCAGAAAAAATTCGAGTGTATACTAATAAATGTTAAAGGTTTTTAATCTTTTTTTCTTTACTGTTATACTGCCAACGTATTAAAATAAATATTTTATGAAATTCGGGCAGCAAATATAAAAAATTTACATAAGATGCATCATAAAATGTGAATGAATAGAAAATAAGAAATCAAATTTCACAATATTTCTATTCTTAGACATAAAAAGACGAAATTTTATGGCCTAATGCGTACGAATTTACTCGTTTTATATATGATAAGCCCAAATAAATGTTATTATTTTCGAAACTTTTTATTTGTGCTTTCTAATGCATTTACAAAAATAAAATTGATATTATTCACATAGTTTTTATATTTTAAAACATATGTTTACATCAAAAAAATAAGTTAAGCGTCAAGAGTATTTTTTTGTAGAGTATATTACTTTTTGTTAGACATAAAAACTCTTGGCTTTATCGACAAATATGAGACTTTTTTTTACAAAAAATTATGATCATATTTATAAATACTTATTTTCTTATAAATGACAATCACCTGCTAATTTTTTTCGAACTATAAATAAGATGTTATAATAGTTATTGCCTTTTTTATAATTTTTTTTAAATGATTTATCCGCTGTATTTAGAATACCACCTAGTTATATTGGTAATATTTGTTTTTATTATAGAAGAAATCATAATTTTTGTCATATAAATAAGCGATCTATCACAAAGGTGTTAAAATTAAATATAATATATACAAAAAATAGTAAATAATATTTCTAAGTATATTATATATTTTTATGCAATGATTTTTACGAAAACCTAAATGTAGCACAATAAACAAAATATTAGCAGACAATTAGCTTTTTTTAGCCCGAAATATACTTTATAAAAACATGGTTAAGTCAACAAAAATATTTTTTTTGCCATATTCCAAAAACAAAATTAATCGTAAGATGAATATAAAATCACAGAAACGTTGGAAAAGTTGAGTGTGTATAAATATAAGATATTTTCTTAAAAATAATTTTTATTTTAGACGTATAAATATTAAAATAAATAGATAAAAAGGCTGTCTATAGTACACATTAAAAAAGAAATAATCATTTGTATTAAATATAATTTTTCAAAATACATATGCGGAACGAAAATTACAAGAATTTTTATAGCTAGTATACATATAAATACAATTTATTGCAAATACAATCAAGTTTTTGAAGTATAGATAATACAAAAATCAATAAACATAAACAATAAATAATATTTTTCTAAAAATTGATGAATGAAACAATTTAACATAGAAATATTAATAAAACTACAAATTTATGTGCTTAAATAGTTTAATATATAGCCTTAAATATAAAAAATTTTTGCGATATCTATTCTGCAGAGAATAGTAAAATTTTGAGTTAGCAGTATAGAATGATTTTAAGAAAAAATTTATCAATAAACGCCTAGAAACGTTAATCATATAAGTTTAATTGCTAAATGAAATTAATTTAGTGAAAAGGACATGCCAAAATTCACACCTTTTGAATCATATAAATGAAAAAAACCCGTGCCAGCTATATGATTAATAAATTATTTTAAAAAGAATTTATGCCAAAATATATAGTATTCTTGATCAATTATCGTATATTTTCGATATAAATTTTATTAACGAGATTTTAAAGATAATTGCGATCAGTAAATATGAAAGAAGAAATGGTTAAGTTTTAAAATATCAATTTTTTATATAATAATTGAGTTTAGAACCACGTAATAAAATATCTAGAAGATTAAAAGTATCAAAAATCAGGTGATAAAACATTTATTTTTGATACTTTAATTCTTTGATGTACTTTTTAATAGAACAATGTGATTCCCGAAATCCTCTCGTAAGCTTCAAATCAGATAATCCTAGTTATCTTTTTCGCAAAAAAAAAGCTTCACACCTAAATTTTTGTCACAAACATGTTTTATCGAAAAATTTAGAGTTTTTTATTGCAAACGATCATTATCCCTTACCTTAGAATCAGATAAAAACCCTTTAAATTTCGTTTCTCTTGTATTCTTTGATATGACACGAATTATCTTCATAAAAAAATATTGACATAAAACTTAAGGCACTGATGATTTTGCAATTTTTCAATTACATCTTAAAAATATTCTTTAAATTTATCTTTTATTTTTACCATTATTTTATATTTTAGGGGATAATTTCAATATTATTATATCTTACAAAGTCTTCTATTATATTCTTGAAATTCACATATTATATTTTCTCCCTTTTCGAATATGGGATTGCTTTTTCTAATTTAAAATAAATGGATAAACATTCTTTGCTTTTTTTTTAAAATGTCCTTAATTGTAAGATTCTACACAGTATAAATACACCTGGAGATTCTTAAGATAATGTTTTCGGTGATTTTAGGAAAGCCAGGGAAGTATTTTATTGGTAATATATATTGGTTCTATTTTCATAAACTGATACACAAGAAACGGGGTGGTCTTTTCAGCATGAAAGCTCTTTTAATTTCCGATAAATCATGAGACTGACCATAATTTTCTTTTTGCTAGAAATGATCTTCTCCATCGTAGGATCTAAAAATTTTGAAAATTGTGAATAGCTCATCATCTTAATTTTAAAATCCTTTAGAACAGTTATTATTTAATAAGTTGTCTTATATCCTGAGAAGTCAACAAATTATGCAGTCATTTGATTTATAAGCAAATTTTTAGATCCACATTTATCATTTTTATATATTAATATTTTTTCTGTTTTGATTGAATTTCTTTTATATCAATTAATGTTGAATTATTATACCTTTCTCTTGTGGTGCAGGTTGTGATTTTATATATGAAAAATAAGAAGATTTATACTTGCTTATTCAAGTCCAACATTTTCTTGTAATTATGTGTGGCTTGTATATCGTTGCAAATTTTATCCATGAATTCAAATATAAATTATTAGACGCGCCTGGATGTACTTTAGGATCCCCTAATCGAATACATTATAAAATATGGAATTATAATGAACAAAATTTGTTGTTTATTTTTAAAAAAATTAATAAGAATCGAGTGTAAATAACATCATAAATAAAAAAAATTGTTTTTCATGTTTATTAATTTGTATGTCTTATATTCAGAAAATTTTATTCTAGCCTAAAAAAATCAGTTAAAGTTCACTTATAATTCCGCATTGAAACGGCAAAAGCCAGTTTAAATTAAACTATAATAGTAAAAAATATTTTCTAGTTTGTATTTATTCGGAAATTTCTAGCCTCCTTTATTTTTATGTATTCTTTTCGGCTTTTAACCCTCAAATTAATGAAATTTCATAATACGGTTATGTATATGAAAAGGAATGAAAAAACTGTAGAGCCTAAAACGAATTTAATTGCAAAAAAATGAAAATTTTTTGATTTATGATCGAGATTACTATAGTAAGATTAGGGCTAGGTTCTATAAAATAATTATGATTTAGAATATTTTTAAAGAATTGTAAAAAAAATTTAAATGCTAAAATTAAAACTAAAAAACTATTTTTATTTTCTTATACTAAAGACAACGATAATTTTTAAGGTTCTTAGAATAAAATATAACGGATAAACAGCCTTATAAAATAATAAAATGACTGGGTTAATAGTATAACATAAGGTTATCAATATACGCTTTACAAGATAAAATATAATAGGGATCCCAGAGTCGAGATGGTGAGGTTTACTGGAGGAATAAATAGAGCTGCCAGAATAAAACCCCTTTTCTTGTAATTTTGCTAAGAGCAATACTAGTAGTATAAAAAAATTAGAAAAAATTGCAATGCATTCATCATTTTTTCGGATGAATAGAAATCGTATAAAAGGATTCGTAGTGACCTTAAACTTGACATTAAATTTGTAAATTATAGAAAAAACTTTAAAGATGCCAAACAGGGTGGAAGGGAAAATAATATAATTAAATTGGGAATACCTCTAAGAAATTGAACAAAAAAGGATATTCAAAACTAAATATATTGTCTGATTTTGAGAGAAAAACCCTTTTCTTATGTCAGGTGTTTTTTTACGGAGGTTTTTGTGGCTATCATATATAAAAAATAAAATATTTTTTCAAAAAGCTCTGCTAGATGATTTCCGTTCATAATTTTTTAAAAAATTTATTTCTAAACATATATTTACAGCATATTATGATCTTTTAAAACTTCTTTTTTTATCGTCAACATGGTACAGCATATCCCACGCTATCTCAATAAAATTATGAAATTCTAATGAACCAGAAAAGAATCGATTATCTACTCTTCTTATAACTATAAACCAAGAAAAGAGGGAATATTACAAGTTTTTCGCAACGAAAGTGTCGGTGCTACCTATCTTGCAGAATTCCATCAAATTAAAGGCCGAAAAAATTATAAAAGATATGTCTTACGAAAATTAATGATAGTCTTAGAGGCATTTTATACGAAATTAGGGCTTGGTCAAGTCAAATTCAAGCCAGAATTTACTCCACACACAGAACCAAGCATTTAAAATTTGCATATCATGGGGGATTACAAAAATAGTCAGTTCTGGTATATTTCGACCAGAAATACTGGTTCTTAATGATTTTAAGAAAGTATTGCTGTGTTTGAAGAGGGTCTAAGCCTTGAAATATTAAAATAATAGAATGTGGAATAAAAAATATTTTGGAACTGTGGTCCATAAGCTCTGCAATGATTATATTAAGATAGCAGATTACATAGTTATTAAATAAATGTTACGCATAAAATTCTTTTCATAAAACTTACCTTTTTGTTTTTTTAAGGTAAATCCTTGTTTATGTGCGCTCCTCTTAAACCCTAGATTTTGATAGTTGTTTTATTTAGTTCTAGACCAAGACAAAATTTTATTAAGCCAGAATCTATAAATAGCTTTTGGAGTGATATTAGATCGTGGCTTTAAATAATTATTTTATTAGCGCGAGACCTATAGAAAATTTTGTTGCTTAAAGGTTTAATTTTGGTATTTTTTGAAATAAAAACATTTTATTTCTGCTCATAAGGCTCTCCGTTGTATTCATACATTTTCTTATCATGTAAAACCTGATTTCGAACAGAAATCTTAATAGTAAAAACATATACTTTCATTCAATCTTAATATGGCTGATGATGAAAGCATTTAATACGGTAAAAAATTATAATATTTGCTTTGTATTTTTATGGATGTTTTAATTGCACTTATAATAGACAAATTCTTCGCGTGGATCAAATTACATTTCCTGCAAGAATTGACTCGATCTATTAACATTTCGAATAATAATAGTGATATATTAAATAGATAGAAAACACATGATTCAGCATACATATTTGTAGATTTATAATATTTTTAATATATCTAGAACTTATTTATATTTTGAATTCAAATAAAGCACAAGCATACATATTAAATTGTTTAATAATATTAAAATCTAAAATATGCCAAAATTTACACCCTTTTTGGTTATTGATGTAAATAAATATTGAAGTAAAATTCCTTTCCCCGTAGAAAAATAAATTTAAATTCATATGTTACAGAATATCATACAAATTACACTAAAACATGCAATTTACTAAAAATCAGGCATATAATTGGATAAAACCACCACAAAAGTTTTAAGTTGTTATAGAATGAATAAAAATCCATATTATTTGTCAAAAATATACCAGCGTCAAAAAATACATAGAAACATCTTTTTTTTGAAACATAACCAAAGTTTATAAAAAAAATGCACAAAAGAACATATGCAAGCCAATGATCATTACGAAACCATATATATTAAAAACACGCTCGGAATGAGATTCATGAATAGGTTCATTGTTCTGAAAAAATTAGGCAGTGGTGCATTCGGAAGTGTGAAGCTTGCTTATGATGCGCAGGAAATGTCATTTGTTGCGCTGAAAATTATTAATAAATTAGATGACATGTGTAAATCAAAAGGGAAGGTATTTTTAAGACGAATAAAAAATGAAATAAAAGTGATGAAAAAAACCAATCATCCCTCAATATGCAAAATTTTAGATGTTGTTGAAGATGAAGATGTTTTCGTTCTTGTACTCGAGTATATCAAAGGGGTAAACTTATCTGAACATCTAAAGGAAAATCAAAACATGAAACCTGTTGAAATTGCACTTATTTTAAGGAAAATATCGAAAGCTGTCGCTTATCTACATTTAAACAAAATTGTCCATCGAGATTTAAAACCAGAGAACATCATGATAACGGTGATAAATAGAGCTAAATGCATAAAATTAATCGATTTTGGATTATCTGGCTTTTATTCTATAAACACATCATGTAGCGATTTTTCCGGAACTTTCGCTTACTCGTCACCTGAAATTGTCTTTAATTTACAATATACGGGGCCTGAGATCGATATATGGAGCCTTGGTATCATTTTTTATCAATTGATATACAAAAGAGTTCCGTTTAAAATAATGATGGGTGCTGAGTCGTATGTGAATTTGGTTGGGAATTATGCAGTCAAAGATAAAAACATAAGTTATATGATGAAAGATCTGATGGCTAAAATGTTGCACTGCGACACTTTTAGAAGAATTAAGATCGATAAAGTTTTACTTCATCCTCTGTTTGAAAAATTTCCCGAACCACATGAGGCAATATACCTCAAACGAAACCATTGTAAAAGCAAAAAACTTAATTTTCAAAAATATAGAAATGTTTTAGTGTCCTCCGCGAAACACTATTCTCAAAGATGCGATAATAAATATAAATTGCTTGAATAAGATTAAAAATGCCATAAAAAACTTCCATATTATTAATTTTTTTAGTCTATTTTTTGTTTTCAATCTATAAAGCGCTCCAGTTCGGTGCGAATAGAACATTTACTCATATTAAGAATCCACAAAATTACAACTCGTTTGTTTGTCTTTAGCAAGATTTTTTATACTAAGATACATAAACCTGCATTCGTCAAAAAAAAATATTTAGTTTATATTCGAATCTTGTTTTATTATTTTAATCTGATCTAAACATATAAAAACACGAATTTAATATAAAATTTCAAGCTCATACAATTCATCTAAGAATAGAAATATCATGCACATACAATTCATCTAAGAATAGAAATATCATGCACATGCAATTCATCTAAAAATAGAAATATCATGCACATGCAATTCATCTAAAAATAGAAATATCATGCACATACAATTCATCTAAGAATAGAAATATCATGCACATGCAATTCATCTAAAAATAGAAATATCATGCACATGCAATTCATCTAAAAATAGAAATACCGTACATATGCATTTCATCTAAGAATAGAAATTCTTTCTGGTTTAAATATATATGTTGGAAGAATTTCTTTGGTCAATTTTATAAAAACCAAACAAAAAACCCATTAAAATCCTTAAACCGCTTGTATTAGATAATTAACAAATATCAAAATTTCTTTAGAAGCATATTGCCTGAATAAGTAATGGAGAAATTTTTAAATTAAAATTTTCAAACTTTAATATATTTGTGATCCACATTATTATGCATAGCAAAATATGTGGGTACATATTACTGCTAAAGATTTGTCTAATTTTTTCCATGTATACAATCCATTTGATCCTATTCTAACGTCCCAAATATTCACAAACAAAAAGCCAATATTTGAATTAAAAATATAAGACAACGATACGCATTTATAACATGGTGTTAAATATAATTTAGGGACTTTAAATTTAAAAAATTTAGATAGATCCATGCAAATCCTTTATAAAAATAGTTATTTTATAGTGACATAAATAAATATTTCAAGCGCATTTTTTCAAATTAATAATATAAAAGCTGTAAATTTGCAATATAATGTATTTTACAAAATATATTTTATTCACTAATAATTAAAAAACTCACCTAAAAAGAATATTTTACAATTTTCCAATAATAATGTATTTTGAAAATATTTATATTCCACTATTTCAATATTATTTTTATGAACAACTCTTTTAAAGCATATTTATACTATACTGACTATATAATTATCACATATCTTTCCTTTATATTTTTGTGTTTAACAAGGTAAAAATTATTTTTAAATTTTTTTTTCATATATATTTAGACTTATATTAGTCTGTATAGTTTTTGTTCTTTATGTTATATTTTTATTTGTAAAATACTACAATAAAATTCTTATATTTTTGTGTAATATCAAATTACCAATACGAAAATCATTAGATTATATTCTTGAAAACGGTTTATATATAAAGAAGATTTTGCATTTAATTTATCTTTTATTTAGGCAACATCATTTTTAAGTACATTTACAAAATCTTTAAACTAATTTATTTATATGCTTTTTATCCAGTCGAAATATATTAAGATAAAAATCTATTTATAAATAATATTATTCCGCCCATTCTTGAAAATTGAGTAATGCCTACAAAATTATGACAAAAATGGATCTTAATTTTTCTGTCTTTTTCACTTCCGAATCTAGATTATAATATTCTTTTTATGTTGACTTTGCCCAGAAAAAAGTAGTTATCGATAAAAATTAACGGTATAAATATTAAAAAAAGAAATAAAATAGCTGCAGAATATTTGTAAATCAAGATCATCGATATAAAATTTATTGTAATGATAAGCCTACAATAGAAGAAACATATTTTAATCGTAAATACCTTTTATTTACGGATTTATTTAGATTTAAAATTTAAGAAATATACTTTAAGCAAAACATGAATTCGTGCCGGTGAGAAGATATTATTTACATATTTTACTATATTCTCTTTCTAGTTCTTTCTCAATAACTTACCTTTTCGAAGACCATTTGGTGCAAAAGTATATAAAATCTAATATTTCGATACAATAGTAAATATATTAAGTATATAATTATTGGATTTATTGCAAAAATTCATTCCAGAATTTCTAAGTTTCTTAAAAAGATCCATAAAACAGCTAATAATATCGTTTGCTGAAACGAAATTTTTTTAATTTATAAAGGAATTTATATTTTGGATACAATTATAAGGATTATAATAAAAGAAATTAAATGTCAAAAATTAAGGAGATTTATAAAATGCCTTTCCTTCGAAATAATACCGGGTAGAGTCATTAATTTTGTTAAATATTGTAACACGGTATAAATAAGCATTATATTCTAATAGAACATGTTTTATTCGTTTTAGTTTATATATTTATGTCTCTGTGTGTATCTTTTTTGCTAATTTTAATTTTTCCTGGCTATTTTAAACTATGTTTGTAAGATTTTGCTATAATTAAAAAGACGATATAAACATTCTTTTGTATTTTTTGCGGGAACCTTTCATTTTTTCGAAACAAAAGTGTATCTTTTTAGGATTTTTTTTACTTTAGAGAAACTAATAATAAGCAAATTTCAGATTTTTTTTAATATTGAAAATACCTATTAAACAACATCAACCGTAAAAAAATTTATGTATAATATTTAGGATCGTGACCGAAAATAGCATCAATATGAAAGTTTTACTGATAATTATTTCGGGATCGCTATCCTTTAAAAATATTATCACAAAAAAATTTAAACATCGATCATGCAGATAAAAAACAATCGCTTGACCGTCCATATCTTGGGTCATGATAAAAAGAAAAACTTGATCTCACAAATGGAAATAAGAATAATGTGTATAAATAACGAGAATAAGTTCAAATGAGAAACCAACAAAATATGATTTACCAAAAATTAATTTAATAAAATTGACGAAAACAGAGCGTAAATAGTATCATAAATTATATCATGGTTTTTTGGTTTCAAAAAACTATAAGTAGCATATTAAGAGCTAGGAATACCAACCGAAACACATACACAAACAATAGGATGTATAAGAACAATTGAATAAATAAGCCATGAAGGGATTATTTCATTTTGCAAAATTGCAAAGATGGTGAGGCAGATAAAAGTACCGGGTAAATCTGTTTTATATACAATTTTTAGTTTTTTAAAAAAAATTTAAATAAATTAAGGGTAAATATACCTTATTTAAAATATGTGTTCAAAATATCAAGTACAGCCCACACACAAATAATAGAATTATTGACAACACTTGAATGTAAAAATATTGACAGTGGAAGATGCATTGAGACAAATCATAAAAATGATGAAACAGAAAGATCTATATTAGATATATTTTCTGGTGCAAACTAACATAAAAAAAAATTAAAAATTAAAATATTTATTCGAAATAGGTTCTATAAAAATTGCCATATCAAGAGGAGATCTTTCTTGATAAAAATTTAAACCTTGATTGATGATATTTAAAATACGAAGAACTTATTATAATGTCAAGTCTCTTTTATTCGATAAAGCAGATGTATTATATCTTTAGCATTTTTAAATTAGAAAAATAATTTTAAGGATTTACGAACTATTGCACAGTGTTTTCATAAAAATTAATTTAATTTACAGGTTAGTTTTTACTAGTTTTCAACACAGCAGAACGTGATAAATCTATAGAGTAAACCATTTTTAACTTCTTAAATATTTTCTCTTCGAAAACTTATCTTATATATTTATCTTTCTAAGCTATATTATTTAAAGTTTCTTCCTCAACCCAATTGTTTATGGGTATACCTTCCCTAAATCAGGACTTCCTAACTGCTTAATAAAGAGTTGGGGCGTTTTCTGATCGTTACCCTCTACTTGTTTAATTAGGGTTTAAAATTTAATAAAATTTTGTAAAAACAGTGATAGTGTTTTATGAAATATGCCCTTGTTTGTTTGTGCCTCAAATGTTTCAATAGATAGACGATTAAGTAAAATATATGAGAAATTGTTAGTGTAATTTAACAATTTTCAATTAGGGCCATATCCATGTGAAATTACCGGAGCCGTCAGATCTCCGAAGTCAAGAATATGAGAGCTGTGTGATTATCAAGCGAGCGATCACTCGGGAAAGTCGTCGCTGTACTTTTTCTGGCCATAACTTTGTACAAATTGTACTATAATTTTTATAAAAAATATAGTACAATTTATAAAGAGTTATATACATTTTCTTCACCTTAATTGTGATTCTTTTTTTGTTTTTATCTTTTAAAACTTACCATGGCGTAGCATAGCAGTTACCTTGTTGTATAAGAAAATAAAAACATCTGCATATATTGACTAGATAGATGTTAATCTATTTGATATCTAGTTGTTTTTTTAATTTAAAACGAACACTGTTGACCATGTAATATATGGCAATAGAAGCTAGAAATTACCAATATTATTTTTGTAACTTTTTATGTATAAGTAGCTAGGTCTGTTAGTGCCAAACCAAGTCTTATAAATCCTTGAAAGAATTATAATGAATTTCATATTACAGTCTTTTTATTAAAGGTATACTTTAGATTTCACACAATTCGGCAAGAAAATATAATCATGTGAATAACCCCACAAAATGCCTTATTAAAAAAAATTAGTAGCTTACTTCACATTCACCACATAAATAAAATTTTTTTTTATAGAAATCAATTTATGAACATTTAAATATATATTTGCACAATAGTTTCTATTAAACAAAAAAGATTTAAACATAGTTTTTCATTATAAAATAGTAGAATCATTTTTTTATACGCTAACTCAAAACTCTACATCATGTTTTTTTATATAAAAAAATAAATCAAACCAAGTATAAAATCCAAAATATAATCCGGTAATTAAAATTTCACAAATTTTTTCTTTCACGGAATATTTCCTCAAAAAAAAACTTATAAAGTAATCTTATAAAATACATGCATTGTGATAAATATAAACTTTAAAATTTTTTGTATTGTATTATGGATAAAGGCATTGTGTATTTGTTTTAATCAGTCATTCTTTAGTTATTTTGCTATATTTTTCAATGTCACACTTCTCACAATCATTGCTGTTTTTATGTGCTATTCATATTTCTCTAGTTTCTAAATATAAATAAATTAGATACTTGCACAGCTCAATGTTTTTTTTATCAAGGACGTTTTGTCATAGGGTGGCGATACTTTATTAGTGTAGGTTTTCGGCTTATATTATTCTATTTCTAGAAATCAAGGTTCGAATTCATGCTCCATATGATAATTGATAAGTTAACAAAACTAGTAATTAATGTTGCCAACCTGGGTATACTTCAAACACTATTAAAATCCCCTTACTGTAAAAGAAACCTGTACTTTAAAAAGGAAATTGATGGGCGCAGAGACAAATTAAATGTATTTCTGAACAATATTGCAATTAATATAAATTACTATGGACATGTTGGGGATGTTTACTCCCAGCGGTGAATCGTTGGCCTGTTGAAAAACGTAAATCATTTCCGACTTGTCATATAGATTCCATCTCTCCCCAAAAAAACTTTAATTGCGGTTTTTAACGAATATCCAAATGTTAATCTTACATAAAAAAATAATATATTAACAGGTCTATTTACGGGGCGAAAAAAAACAAGTATATGGAGGAGTTGGATTTAGCAAAGGCTTCTAGCAGATATAATTTGTAAATGTAGCTGGTTTAATAATATTACAGGTAAATATTTGAAAATAGAAAAATAAAACCATCTGTAATTGTTCGTAGTGATGTAGAGATGCTACAATGTAAAAAGGATTGAAATAAAAAAAAAAGTATTTTATAGATGATTTAGCAATTCATTGTGAGATATAAACGATTTGAGTGTGACACAAAGATGATATATACAATTAAAATGGACTTTTGAATCTTTATCATGGAAAAAATATGGCAAAGGTTTTTTATATTTGGGATAAGTTTTATATATGCGAAGAAAATTAGCAATATTTTATTTAAAAAAAAAATTGAAAATTTATTCTATTATGTATAAAGGAATAGTTTTAAAATGTGAAAAATTGTGATTTATACAAAGATATAATATTTTTATTGACAAAAATATGCTTACTCTATACAATGATCTATTTTTCTATATATTTAAAAAAATTGTTAAGCAAGAAATAATTCATCTTGATGATGATATTTGAATCAGAACGCGTTTTTTATACCAAAGTAATATTTTACATTATTTAGTTGTCAAATATGAAGATATAATATAACCCGTGTGTTACAGTAATAAGAAAAGATTTAGAGGTCTTTTGATAATCGATTAAAAGGAGGTGGTAAAATTCTTATAAAACAATATAACATGCGATAATTAAATTTTAGCTACAAATTCTAAATGATATATTAAAAACTATGGTGGTAGATTTTGAATAATCATGAATATGATTGTACAAAATGATATATTTTTAAAGTTTCATGTAAAAGGTGCAATATGAAATAATTATTTACTTCACAAAATTATCAAAAATTTAGAATATAAGACATCAAAAAGTTATATACTTTTTCGCTACAGAACAGAAAGTAGTAATATTAGAAACAGGACCATGTTTTAAAGGAAAAGTTTATCTGTTCAATACTGTATTAATGCAGATTATGACCTAATATGATAGTTTTATGGTGATCAAAGTATGAAGGTGCTAATTATTGATATGATGTGCTAGTGTTGCAAAAATTAGACTAATATATCATAAAATTCAATGGGTTTATAACATTTAGTTTGAATAAGATATGATCTAAAAAAATGTAAATTCGATCATAATACTAAGAAGATTAAAATTTTTTACTCAAAAATAAATATGAAAGTAATTTAATTATTGATAAAAATGAAAGCGGTATAAATTTTAAGAGCATGGTAAGACTATAAACCCATGATTCTATGAAGTAAAAAAAATAGCAAACGAAATTTTTGAAAGAGTTAGGGGAACAAATCTTTAATAAAATAGTTGTTGGTAAAAATAGACGACGATTGTTTAAAGGAATAACAATGGGAAAATAAATATCTCGGTGTAAAATAAATAAAACTGGATTGTTAGTTAAAAATATTGATCACAGGAAAGAACAAATCGCATGGAAAGATACCATAGAAATAGTTTTTATAGTGGTTATATTTCTTTTTTATTTTTTTTTCTAGGTTAAAGCTCGTTATGAGTCTCTTACACCATTTTTTTTATTTTTATAATATTAAACATTGTAGTAAAATCCTAGAAAAATAAAACAAGTGTAATGTGGAAAATTATAAATAATATAATAATTGATGTTGTGTTTTTTTTATTTACTTATCACCATAAAACATAAGATAGAGAGCGATATTAATCTTCGTTCTATTACACTCATATATTAGCTGCACTTCATGGGCCCAGTAAATAATGTTAATATGATTACCCACATTCAAATTAAAGCCGCATTTTGAGTCATCACTTGTACATCTTTCAACTAAAATTTTAATCAATATAATTGTATTTTTAATAATCCTAGAATCGATTACTTGTCAATATTAGAAATAAAGATATAATTTAGTGTGCTTTTATTCTTATCCTCAACTACTAATGCAACAAGCTTTTACCTATGAAGTTTCTCTCCATACATCTTAAAACCAATAAAATCTTTACCTTGTGTTCACGATTGTATTTTCCTAGAAAACTTCTGATTCTCGCTACCATTATTATTTCTTTCCGAATAAATATTTAAAACTATTATAATAAATATAATTTATAGCTCCAACAAAATTTCAGCACCTTTCTTATTTTTTCGTGTCTATCTCAGTTAAATATGTTATAATCTTTGTTTTAAAACCTTCAAACATAGCTCGTACATATGAAAATTTCCAAGGTCGTCAAAACCGTATTATATAAAGATGTGTTGATCAGGGTGTTTTCAAATTTCTAGATTGAAACCAAGTCAATTGCTTAGTTTATATCATATCCTTCTTGATTTTACACTTTTCAGATCAATAACCCCCCTCTATATTTTATGTTTGATAGCCGATCAAAAAAAATTGTTGATCTTTCTCTTATTGCATTTGCTTATATTCGTGCTTTAAAGGGAAGAAATTATAAAAAATTCAACAAACCAAAAATGGAATAAACATCAAATCTACAAAAATACTTTAGGATAAAAATAATATGGCTTACAAATTAGCGAAAAAACGTAAGTTTTATATGAAAAGACTTCATATTGATACATTATTGCACGCCATTTTTAAATTTATAGCACCAGGGATGGTTTAATAGAAGATTATCTATAAATTAAAGCAGTTTAAGCGATAAATAAGGGAAAAAACTGATAACAAATGAATATATTGGAATTAACAGAATAAGACTATATTAGAAAAAGGATAATATTGTTTTTATAATTTTTAAATATGAAAATTTCTTTCTTTTTAATAGTAAAGTATAATGTTTATTTTGTAAATGGTTGAACATAAAATCTGACGTTTTAAAGCATAGTTTAAATATTTGAATTGATATCTTTAAAATTAATTACAGGTGAAACGCATAAAGGCTGTGAG
This sequence comes from Rhyacophila brunnea, assembly GCF_057557595.1. NCBI lineage: Eukaryota > Metazoa > Arthropoda > Insecta > Trichoptera > Rhyacophilidae > Rhyacophila > Rhyacophila brunnea. The sequence continues at coordinate 1,627,042 of NW_028233069.1, read as the reverse complement.
ATGCGTCAGACTATCAATCACAAGAATAGAAAACCTTTTATTTGTGACACATAAACATAAGAATGACATCATATTTAGTTATCTTATTATAAAATGATAAGACTATAAAAAATATGAATCGGTCATGATTTTTTTATATATGGGTAAAATTTCTTCTTTTTATGAATCCCATCTACTGAGATATATAAAACCCATTAGGAATATTGCAAAACTCTTTAGCGAATCTTTATGCACCATTCCCTGATCTATCTTCGTCAACTTATCTTCTTATGTCAAATGATATTAGCCCAAGTGTCTTGCGAAGTGTAAGAGCTTGCATGTATACTTTTACTTCATCTAGAATTTTCAACACCTTGAAATATTTTTTGTGGAATTTTGTAACCTCCTCATCTCAAGTCATTAAATATGGCATTTTTTTACATTTGTATACTAAACCAAGTTCATTCGCCAAGATAGCATCCTTCTATATTTCACATTTCCAACTTCAAATAAGTTTTTAAATCTAGTTATAACTATTTTGATCAACGTAATAATATTTTCTTTTTTTTCGTATAAGAAAATACCTGGTCTATTTTGTTTGATTGGTTAGAAATCTTAGGGATATAAAAAATTAGAATGATTTATTTATTAATGATTGTGATTAATTTTTTTCTACACTTTATCTTATTTTTCTTCGTTAAGAAGGACATCTTCAGCCTTTTCACTAAAAATTACAATCAATTGGATTTTACGGATGGCATGTACAAAACTCAAACATAATTGAAAAACGAAGAAATACAGCAAAAAATCCAAAAAGGGTTTATTGGGAAATAGTAGCCAGATCCAAAAAATAAATGATAAGAAATTATTTTTAATGAATAATTTGGAGCCTTGTGCCTAGCAGTATATATTATAAGGGACAGCTGAAATTTATCTCTGTTAAAGAGTAATGGCTGACCATAAACAAGTATATTTGTACCATACAACGAAAAAAAAAGAGTAGAAATGAATAGGAACTTTTGAAAAGACTTATTTATTTATAATATAAATCATGACAAAGCAATTGAAAGACGTTATTAAAATTTAAAACCACGAATGACAGTAAATTAGTCTAAAAAAACGAATTGAAAATAAAATTATGGATAATAAAAAAAATTTATTTGTGAAATATGGGAATTTCAAAATAAATATAACAAAAACAATGTAAAAGTATTTTAATATATGACTAAAGTGATCAGTAAAACTAGAAATAATTTACATTTAACCGAGTACAAATGAAGCACTAATTAATCTACAAGAAAAATAGACTGATTACGTGTGGGGAAAACATCACAAAACATGTTAATTAATAAGTCTAAAATAAATAAAAATTCCAATCGAATTTGCTTTATTTATTTATGTTTTACTTCTATTACTTTTTAGGAAGTTCGCTTTTTATTAACAGAAACTATTGCTTAACTGCTGCATCTCTCTGGGGACTTCCCTGCACTTCTTGTCACCCGTAATCACCGTGGATTTGGCCCTTTCTCATGGGCGGCAGTCATTATGTGGAGGGAATGTGATTCTGTCTACTGTTCATCGCCAAGGTATACAAGCTACAACAACACTATACACTTACCTATATCCTTGCTGAACGGTGTGGGATCTTTTTCCATGCTGAAGGCACAGTTCAACGGCTTACACAGCAACCACCTATTTCTCATGGCTTATCAATGCTTTATGGTTTATCTTTTATTGTTCACTGGCTGCCCCCTTGGGTATTTTTCTTTAGAGTAAATACGTTTCGGAAATTAGTGGGGTGGGTGGAAGTGGAAACCGCGACCCCTCACACTGGAGTCTGACTTGTAAACCACTCAACCATACCACCCCCTAAAATAAAAAAAATCGTAATTTATAATTAATCATTTAAACACTAATGAACTTGTGGTATAGTAGAAATAAGCTTTTTTTGACCCGAAATATGTATTGTAATCTTTAATATACAACATTTAACATCATTCGACCAACAGAAACCTTATTCTTTTTTTTATATATAAAACCCATTTTCTTAAAACACGATCAGAAAATTATTGGTATAATTCAAAGAATGTTTTACAAGATAATTTTATTATGAATTTAAAAAGTCAAAATACAATGGCTTTTGCTAAAAAGACATTATAATACTTTTACTTTGTATTATAATGCTTCTAAAAGTCTTAATTATTTTTTTATTGTGATAAGTACTAAAAGCATAAGTAATCTGAGATATATCCTCATTTATTACATGTTTAACCCGCTTAATTACTTTCTGTTTTCACATAAACATCCCAAACCATAAATTTCATTTCCAAAATAAGTCATAGTCGAATTCCTAGTCTAAAAAAAACATTATTTAATTGAATTGCAAATATTGAGTGTTTTTTATCAGTGTGATATTTAGAATTTATAAATTCAAAAACTTATAATCTTTTCTATCAAAAAATATGCAGAATTAAAATTTCTAATGCTTGAAGTTTCCTTTTTATCTCGGTAAATGTAGTCAAAAAGTTCTTTTTGTAAACATTTGTGCATAAAACTTGTATGTGATGCAAATAGGGGTTAATTTTCAGAAATTTATATTAATTTATCTTTTTTCTGTTATAAGATTGAAAAAGATGCACGTCGAATAATATCTGAAAAAACTGGTAATAAAGAAAGACAAAGTCGCAGTAAATTTGATTTCTTATATTTGATGCATCAGTTTGTGTCGAATATATTTCTAAGCAATATAATTTGATATCTTGATGGTATTTAGCATATGAATTCATCTATTTAACTTAAGATTTTTATAAGTCAACGCCGTAAACGTGCCACTAGATGAATCTTATAATAGAATGAACCACCTTATATGTATTAGAGATCTAGGCCTGTCTCAAAGATCAAGAAAACCTTTAATACGATACTAAAAGAAACAATATTTTTCTTATACTGCAAGGAATATAATCGAGTGAATCAAATTTATAACAAATGGTAGCGTATCAAATTTTTTTATCTATGAGTTAAGTTTCTTTTTATCAATTTTATCAATTTAGTCGTGGTCAGCCTATTGGGAATATTGCACAATTACTTATTGCATCTTTCAACTCCTTCCCCTGATCTATGTATATCAACTACACTTCTTCTCTCAAATGAGATGAATTCAAGTTTTTTTGCGAAGTGTGAGAGCTTACATCTATGCTTTTACTTCTTCCAAGATTTTTAACTCATTAACATATTTTTTATTGAATTTTGTAGCCACTCCATCCCAAGACATATCATAACAAATAATAGCATATATAGTACAATTATAGTAAAAAAATATCAAAAATTATATCTCTTGAGATCTTAGTTTATAGTAAATCCGAAATAAGGAAAAAAAACTTACGAATCAACTTGTGATGAAAATAGTATAAGAATTAGCAATCCGGTCAAAAAAATAATAGCGGTAAAACATTTTTAAATCATCATCGGCAGGGTTTTAAGCCAAATATTTACATTTTAGGTGTTTTATCACGATCACTGAAAGGACTATTAAAATAAATGATCATATAAGGTAAACTTTAGAAAATAATCTGTTTATTTACATCCAGAAAATGCAAAAGAATATATATTAAAGGATAATATACAGAAGAGAACTATTTTACTTTTGGTTATTTTCAGAAAGAGCTTATTTGGATAACTAACATATTTTAACAGAAAAAGTCCGATCTCAAAGATGTGCTGCATATATAAAAAAAGAGAGAACATAAGAGACTTTTTATTAATAGATGATAATATCCTGAATATATATAACTTAATCAACATATGCATCAAATATATTTAGAATAAACAAAGTGAAAGTTTATTGTAATGATAAAAGATAAGAAATAGCATAGAAAACATTTCAGCATTGATAGAAACACAATTATTGACATAACCGGATCAACATAATAGTTCAAATATAAAATAAAGTAAGATCACGCTTCATACAGGATATACATTTTTTTGAGAGAATTGAAGTGCCTCACTGTGACGTAGCATGAAATAGCAGACCACTAAAAATATGTACATAATATTTTGATGCATATTTATACAAAAAGATATAATCAAGCGGTAGTATGTATACAATTCCTACCCACAAGGAAATTCAACTAAAAGTATCAAAAAAATCAGAAGACACGAGGTATCAAAAATAATAGAACACAAACACGCAGATACAATGTAGAAACTAGAATTTTATCATATATATAATTAAAACATGCATGACTTGATTTTTCATGATAAAAATGAAAATTTATCCACATTAATAGGGATAAGATAGACTGGTATTAATAAACCCACTCATATTTAAAATGTGAAACTTTGAAATATAATTATAAGTTAATGAAATCAACCCATTATATAATTCAAAATACGGATATTAAATCAGTGAAACATGGGGAAATGTTCTAACTGTTTATAAGATGTCGTGTATTATAGAGTTAGAATGCCAAGATAGACAAAATATTGCGCTCAAATTTTGATAAAAAGGATTACAGCTGAAGTAAAAAATTATAAAAAGAAATATATTAGGAAATATTGTAATGATTATTTGTTAAAGAGGTCATAATGTAACTGTTGTAATTTAAATTCTAAATTTTGGTCCGAAATAATTAAAGTTGATGCATCAAGAAGTAACCATTAAATATTTCAACCCATTATTTTAATTTCAAGCAATCGTGCATAAATAATTATAAATGAGCTATACCAAAAAGATGTTCTGTATTCGGATGAACTATATGAAACTACAGAAAAATAAACGCAAATTTGAGAAAATTATAATCAATTAGTATGATAGTTTTTGAACAGATCAATAGAATGTAATATATTTTAACAGAAGAAGGTAAAAACTATAGCATAAATGGATTCCCAGAGTAAATAATATATAATTTGATCCCAAAAGAAGGATTGAAAATCGGAAGCATTAACCTCCATAAAATTGTTTTAGGTTATGCCTTAAAAAATGGATGATTTTATCAAGACAAAATATAGTTTTAAGAAAGAAAGAAGACGCATTAGAAGATATCAAATTCAAACTTTCCAATATAATAATAAAGACATAAGCACGACAGAATTAAAATCTTTACAACAAATGTAGATTATTCGTAAAATAAAAAGAATATCGTATGTTGTGAGAAAAGGCAAAATCTATCAGACAAAAAGGAGTTAATATACCAAAGATCTAACTTCTGATATGATTTTAATGATTCTCATTAAAATATCAAATTTAAGCCAATAATTTTGAAACTCAAGGAAGGCTTCCATAACAAGTAAATTTAAATCCACTGATGAAAATTATAGAAGAGGTGTTTTTATTTTACTTGGTTGTTTCAGAAATGAGAACAGATAAATATGTCGAATCTTCTTTCTGATATCTAAAGCTTTATTTCAGCCTCAAGACCAACTTTTGAGAGATGCACATGACACATTTTAATGTCGATAATAATGTTCAAATTGATGCAGATGATAAATATGTGCAGGATTACTTTAAGTGTGCATGAAAAAGGTGGGTTATGTTCTTATGTATATCTTAATGCCCGGAACCTAGCTGAAGCAAAGAAGGGAATCTTATGAACACACACTACGTGCATAATCACACATTATAGGTTAAATTTCACTTAAATTCCGAAATTTAAACGGCCGAAAATGAGTTGAAAATTGGATCACTTCCGTAAAATTTTGTATTGTTTGTATTTTTTCCGTCCTTTCTTGCCGTCAAATTTTAAATGTTTTGTATTGTATTTTCTTAACCCCTAAATTAATGAAATTTCATAATTAGGCTATGCATTTGTCAAAGAAAAAGGTACAATAAAAAATTCCAAAACAAAAAGCATAATCCCATTGCAAAAAATCATTTAGAATATCTAAGATTAATGTAGTTCACATCTCATATAGGTGTTATAATAATAAATGTAGATTTAGAATGGGCTTAATAAACGATAAAAAAATTCAATACTAAAAATAAAATTACCGAACTATCAACTTTTTTTTATTTCTTTCTATTGAAGACACCGATAATATGGATAATTGAAGCTGCTATTGTTTTAAAATTATGACAACAAAGGGTGCAGAATTCTTAAAAGAACATTTATCCAATAAATAGCCCTAGAAAATAATAAAATAAGGGGCGAGGTTTAATTGAAAAATTTTATGTGGGGAAACACGGTGAGAGAAAATACAATAGAATTCACAGAGCCTAAGGGGTATTGTGGGAATAAAAATAACGGCATAAAAAACCATTTTTCTTGTAATGTAGCTATGAGCAATCTTAGTACCATGAAAAAAACCAAAAAGGATCCATAATCTATTAGGATAGATGTAAAGCCATTTAATGCTTGTAGTGACCCTAAACTCGAACATAAAATTGTAAATTATAGCAAAACTGTAAGGATTCTAAACTGAGTTCATAAAACACGGTGGAAGGATAGAAATAGTATTAAATTAGGAACACCAATAGAAAAATAGGACAAAAAGGATGTATTCATTGTTAGTTTGAAAGAAAAAAGGTTTTGTTGAAGTCTAGAGTTTTTTCATCAGGTTTTTATGTGATTATTTTAAATGATAAAAGAAATGATTACAAAAATTTTCTTTTTGCGCAAAGCTTTGCTAGACGTGGTCCGGAAATAATTTTATGTAATATATGTATAATAAATTTTTTTATAGCATATTATGGCCTTTTTAAGCTTTATTTTTATGGTAAGTATATTTCAGCATATCCAAATAATAGCTACTTAAGATTATTATTTACATAAAATTATTAAATAAGAGTAAAAAATAATATCATACAGAGGATATCTGTTTCGTGAATTGTATTAATTTCATAAAATAAACTATATTAAATTATTTATATAATTTTGGTGTAATTATTTTATATCATTACATCTTGATTGTTTTTAAAGAAATTTCCATGACGAAGATCAAGTGTTGGAATATTACCTTAAACCTTAGATTAGAAATTATTATCTATCCTGGTTCTATGCATATTATCTTAACAATTTAGCAAAAAGATATCACCCAAAAGAACCGAATTTATTACAGCTGCATAGTTAAACTAAAATCAACGAAAACTTTACAGCACAGTTTTTATGCATAAATTTTTTATAATAGAATTCAGTATTTTATTTTAAGCCGTAAAATCTATTATTGAAATATTTGTTTTATATATAATATTGATCATACCAAAAAAAGGTTTTATAGTATATAAATAAAGTTTGTATTTTAGATTTTATGAATATTGCAAGTATATGAACTAAAATATATGTATATAAATTACATCTATAAAATTATATACATTTTATTAAAAAAAATTTATTGCGATTCATATCATTGTTTTTTGTTACAACTAAAATTAAATTTCCTGTATCGCTTCATAAAATATAAAAATCAAGTTTTCGACTGATTTGTCTATAAAAAATGATATTTAGAAAATATATATAGCATCTTTCTATACCTTTTTTTTGTATTTTGGATGTTTAAAAAAATAAAAACAATTAATTTGTGCTTTAGAATCTTCTATAAGTTTTAAGTGTATATAAATCAGCTATTTTGTTGTTTTCATAATGATTTATCTAAGAAAGATTGCCAATATACATATCCTAGATACTATATCAAGGCCCATCTATATAGAAAACTCGGAATGTAATTTCATTCGTTGATTTAAAAATATTTGGATTTCATGTGTATAAATAAGCTTATTTTGCATTTATTTAAAGGATTCGAAGTATACTTGTGTAGTTGTGAGTTAAAAATCATTGTTTTATTTGAATATATAATATTTTGATTTTTTCGAATCATATTCTAAAGCCTTGTTACATGTTATCATGATGATTATATATGAAAAATCACAGCATTTTGTAAAGCAGGTATATTATAGAAAATATTTTAAATAGAAAATATACAAGGTATATTTATAGTTTAAAATAAAAAATTGGGTATTAAATAGAAACATACAGAAAGCTATTGATTTAGTTCTGCATTTAGAAGTATTTTTTTTACAGTTATTTGTTGTAATATTTTTCAAGTTCAGTTGCCTTTCTGTCATACATAATTTGAAAGAAAAAAAAATATTTTTATCTTTAAAGTTTTATAATATGGATTCCTGGTTTTCATCGTCAAAAGCCTTATGTCTATCTCTTAATTTATCTTTTCTACTATTATCTTGTATAATTTAAAATAATTTTCAGAAATTAACTTTGTATAAAAACGAGTTGGATCACAAACCTTATTTAGTTTTTTTTTAAAATCTGTTTAAAAAACTCTTCAAAGTTAATATAAACCTGTAATAACAAAAAATAATTTTATTGCATCAAAAGCCAGGAATATATATAACATATTTAATTTAAATTTAAATAATATTCTCCCATTATTATAGAGATAATTAATTTTTAAATGATTGTTGCATTTTTATGGTTTCAAAAGTTTCATTTGAATAAATATTAATTAAAAAACCATATATTCCATTTGTAAACAAAGATTTTCACCTATGTGCACAAATAAAATAAAAAAATTTGAAATGAGAGTGATTTCTATTTTAAACGGTAATTTATCCGCACTAAAAACCACATATTATAATTTTGATTTTTATATTTTTTTGTGATGATTCTATTTGGTTTTATTTGCTTAAAAACAAAAAAAAATGGACTCTGAATTTTAGATTTTATTTTTCTATAGCTTTTTTCTACTTTCCATATATGTATATTCAGTTAATGTGTGATAAATAAGAAAAATTCACATTTAATGTGTATAAGTTTTTTAAATCTAAAAATAAGGCAAATTAATAGATAATCACCTTTTTTACACCATAAACTCAAATTTTATTTGTCTAGATGCACACAATTTGCTATAGTATAAAGCGTCTGGTCATTATAAAATTTGCTCTTTTACCAGGAAAAATAAAATATCGTAAAAATACAAACAGCCATTACTGAAGGTTGTGAAAGCCTAAAATTGTTATCTTAGGCATAAAAAACTACACGTTTTGACCTAATGAATAAGAATACATTGTTTTTACGCAGAAATTAAATCTAGAAATTCTAAAAATATGACCCACAAAAAAACAATGATATATCTAGGATAATCTAATTTTCCAAAAAAATACTTTCTTTTCTTTTTTTAGAGCTTTACTCATCTTTAATTTTAGTCAAGCTTATTTTTTTTCGATAAGTATAAAAAACAATGAATCTAAAGATAACTTAACTTTATAGTTACAGTAAATCCTTTATACTTCTAATAAATTCTGTAATCCTATATTAAAAGAAATCGTGCAAACAAAAAAGCCAAAGGTGGATATTTACGTTTGTTTCGTTGTGATTTTTATATTTTTCATGCACCCTTAATGCAAGAATTATCATTTCTGTTTTATCATAAAGACTGTAAGAAAAAAAAAATTTAATGATCTGAAATTTATTTTACTTATTTTTCTGTTCAATTTAAGTTCCTATTATGATGATTATAAATATTAATTATATTTTTATATTTACTTATTTGTATTTTAATTTCTTAGTTTTCTATATAAATCAGGATACGGTTACAGTATAAAAAAGGGGTTATTACAGCGTATGGAGAATTTATATAAAAATATAAACATAATTCAAGTGTTTTTATAAAAAATATACATTTTTAGTCAAAATACAAAGATATTTATATTAATGCCGCATATAATTTTATTTCCTTATTTTAGAAAGATTTTAATGTTTGGATGATTGTATTACAATGTTAAAAAATTATATATACAAAAGTTAAGATTTCTACAACAATAGCCTTTTTTACTATTTTTTATTAGACACATTTGATTTAAACAGAAATAAACTAGAATTTTGTCTTATGAATCATCTTACTTTAACTCTTTAATTATTCAAATTAATGTTATTATCTTGTAACCTCATATAATATAAAATTTTATGGATGCCATAGTATATATAAATTTAAATATTTGTTTATGTCCATGTTTCAATAACACAGTAAGATAGAACTAGGATTTATACCGGCCGTAACTATTTTTATATGTTTATGAAAACAAAAGAAGGATGTAAAGACCTTTTTAAATATATTATAATTCACAAGAACAACTTTTTTTATTTATTCATATGCAACTTGTGATAGCTCTATGTATCAGATTTTCTAACGCTTTAAGTCAGCATTATCATCTTTTGAACCTTGATTGATGCATCATTTCTTTATATTCTTCTTTGTTTAAGTATTATCATTAATGTATTTGTATGTTGGTATGTTCGGTTTCAGTAGAAATTCTTCACTCTATAACATAAGATTTATTGTATTTTTTTCTGGCAATTTTCATGTTCTTCGATGATAAATTATTGGGTGTTTATTTGTACTTATATCTACATTTTTTCGGATTTTTATTGTTATCAAGATCTCGTCAAATATACTCGTTATTTCCAATTATACACTGTTTTTTGTTTTTCTTTCTATCAGACACAAAAATATCTGATAGTTCATGCAATAACTTAATGTCGGTTTTTATTCAAGTGTCTACTTTTATTTCAGTATATTTGTTTTCTGTGATCTCTTAATGATATTTCCTGTAATTTCCATGATCTTTTTAGGTTTATTTTTCTTGATAGCATAAGTTTATGCATCTTAGAACCAAGATATCCAACCGTGCCAAGACATAGTCAAGTATTCTTTTATATTTACTTTCTAATTCATTACTGTTTAAAAAAACAACACCACAGTGCTTTCATTGATATTTTATACTGAAAAATATATCTCTTTTTTGTTTGGAACAATTTTTTCTTCTGTTGGGTTCTATATTTCCTATTTTCACCCATCAGGTAATATAAATTTTCTAACCATATATTTCTGTAAATGCGATAAGGGCCTTTATTTTTGTTTCTGTTTATTTAATTCGCCATATGGATTGCATGAGCATCCCTATGTCATATGATAGACTAATAAAAACGAATATTTTATTCCAAAAGGATTTGATATTACATAATCCTATTATGTTGTTACTTTTGATTTTCTTGCCTTTCTTTTTTTGATGACAAAATTTATATAGATTCTCTACTATAATTTATCGCACAAGATCATCTATGTACTATTATTTTAGTTTGTAAAAGTTTATGGATACCTATATTCTAGTTTAATGGTGAAATTATCTGATCGGATCATTGCTGTCAAAAAAATATTATTGTGCGTTATACGAAAACACACACAAGCTAACTTACAGATTATCCAAAGATTTCATTATATTTCTTCTATTCAATTGATCTTGTAAAAAACGATAAGATAATAAGATCTTCAAGCTTAAAAAGATAAAAGTACCATTTTGATTTCAATATGTCTATATTCCTACAAAGAATTCAAAAAAAATCATCATATTCGCTTTTCTGCATTCACAACAGTCTCTAAATATTTATTGAGAATTGAGCATCAAATATAATTTATAAATTTGCAATAATGTGTCTCTGATAATCAATTTCGAGACATTTGCTTTGCGAAAACCCTTAATTAATTTTATTGAAATCGATCTTATTATAGAGAAGCGTGGTATCGTTAAGTAATTTGAATTAATCTTATTCAATTATATTATCTTAGTTTTATGGCTAGAATGTGTTTTTTAAACACAATAATTATTATTTTGAATGTATGGAATTATATACTGACTATTAAGCAAGACTCTAGAAATTTCGCTGTATATCAGGCAATTTATATCATTTATTTTGTTTTCAAAAACAATAAAATATATGTAAATGGCAAAAAAGATATATAATATATTATAAATTTTGAATTTTATATCCTTTCAAAGATATTTTTAACTTAAAAAATTCACGATATTCATGTATAATTCCTGTTCTTATTAAATTTTTATATATCTTATTTAAGTTTTTAATTTTTGCAATTAGAACTGCAACTTTACTTGCGGTTTTCAAAAACATATATAATTTCATGGTTGTACATGTGACTAAAATGAAATCTAAATATTCCTTAACATTATTTTTTCTGTATCAGAGTTACAATAGAAACGAAAATTGATTTATATAAATGCTTACTTTGTGTATAATACATATTAGTTGGGTGGAATCTAAATAACATAAAAACATGCCAAGATATTTCCAGAAACCAGAAATTATATTTTACTCCCAAAATAAAATCAATTATATCTTAATTTTGTACATTTCTAATATTAAACCTTATGAAAATCATGAAATTTTCACACTCAGTATTGTTGCTGAAAAAATTAAAACATTTTATAATTTAAGATATCTTCAATTAACAAAAAAATATAAAAGCATTATAATCTTAAACATAAGATTGATCTTACACTTTCCAAATATAAATATACAATCTAATGCGAATATTAAAACAATAATTGGATTTTTATAGCGAATTCAGTAAAAAATAAATTAAACGAAAATCACTTATAATATATCAATTCAATAATTTAGGTACAAATGTGTAATAAGATAAAAGTTTATGATATATTTGTTCCTTGTTATATATATTATAAATTTTTTTTGAAAAAATAGGCTGCTCATCGGTAATTTATAAAAAATGTTAACTATGCGAGTTACTACAACATTTAAAATTCATCTAATCATAAGTTTTCGGTATTGTATTTATATATGACTCACATTGTATATCAACTACTAAACTTATTTTCTGTAAAAAGACTTTTTTCATAAAGAAATTTTGTATTATAATATAAGTCAATGTTTAGCAAACATTTGTTAAATTTGTATTATATTATCCAGCATAAAAAATAATATCATTCCAAATAAAGTGTTCATAAATAAACGATATTTTTTATTATTGGTAAATATGAATGAATGAAACACAGTATATATTATCGTTGAATATGTTTTTTAAATAAATAAATAAATATTGTAACTCGGGAAAAAACAAATTAGAAGACAGTTTTATTTTCTTTGGTAATTTCAAATCATTTTATCATTTTTTTAAAAAGCAAATTGATTAAAATAATAATTTCCTCTGGTTTTCTGTTCTTATAATTTATACAGCCTTGATTATAGAGGTATTTTTTTTAAAATAAAAATAGGAATTTTCTTTTATTCCAGTTTATTGAAATTTTTTTAATTTTAATTAAATTTGAAAGTTGTTATAACTTTTAGTATCGCAATTTTATATGAAAAAAACTAAATTGTACCCCCACTCCTAGGTATCTTTAAACTGTCGTGCGTCGATGGATATATATATTCAAACATTGGTACCTCCCGTAGACTTTTATACCAAACGGTATACCAGAGGTATGCATGGGATCCACTAATTGGGGACCAAAGCCGAGAGTATATCCAAATGTTTGAATCAGGGATATCTTATCGAACTTTAATCACTTACTGCTAGCCGAAATAGCAGTAGCTGAACACGGATATTCTGCTTGTATAGTGTTTTGGGTGGCGTACATATGTGACTCATACATGCAAATTACTTTAAATTATGTAATCACGATTCTTAAATATTTATTTCTTAGAGGAATATCGTTCTATTTAAAGATTATATGCATGAGACTAATAGATTATCTTTGTAGGTTATTTCCTTATCGGCATTAATTATAAGAGCATGCTAGGATTATATATAGTAGATTTATAAATAAGGAGGTAAAAAAACAAATATAATTATTAAACTAAAAAGGCCGAGTAAGAAGATATTTTTTTTAATTGTATTTCAGAGTAATCAAAGTAATTTCTTAATTTTTTTAAATAATAAATAAATATAGCTCTCAACAAACGATACAAAGCCAATAATAAAGTATAAGTTACAAATCTATAACCATTAATTTTTTATTGGTGATACGAAAATCTTTAATTGAATGGATAAATTTATTGTTATTGCATGTTTTATGTATATATGTCTGAACAATATAAACTTCTAGTTTGTATACAATATATGTATGTATATAGTTTAAAAAAAGACCACTGGCTAACAGTAATCCTAATCATATGTCAATATTCATGCATTATATTTTATGGGTAGAATAGCAAGCGATTTATTGTACGGGTAACCAGAATAGAAATATCGTGAAAACGACTAAAAGAGACCAAAATAAACTGAGAATAATTTATAGTGATAATCCGTAAATATTTAATCCGTCTAAATAGAGAATATTTTTATTTATTTGTGGTTTAAAAAATTTTTTAGATAATTAAAAAGATATATAGAAACTTAAATGTTAAGGAGTTAAAAATCCCAGGCGAAGTAGAAGCATACATGCAAGCTTTCACACTCCGCAAGACACTTGAACTCATCACATTTGAGAGAAGAAGAGCAGTTGATGAAGATGGGTCAGGGAAACGCGTCAAAAGATGCATCAAGGAGTTTTGCAATATTGCCAATGGGCTGACCACGTCTAAATAGATAAAATCGAAAAAAAGAAAATTAACCCAAAAATAAATAAAAATTTCTGCTGTGAAGTGGCCTTTTTAAGATTAATATCATCCCAGATAAGCTTGTCAAGAGATGGATGTATGAAATAAAATTTTAATTTTAGTATTCTAATAAATGCATATTTTTTAAAGCACAGCAAGGTCTTATTTCATAGACAATGTTTTTTTTTCTAAAATTTGATAATATCTGCTCAGAAATGTTGCATCTCCCGATAAAGCTTGTGTGTTTGAAATTCTTATGATATTTTTTAATAGCAGAAATTGTGATATATTGAAGTCAAAGCATTAAAATGATTTACCTTGATTTCAAAACAAAAATATATTGTCACATAAAGTGTGTATACATACATCGAGATTTTCTGGTTAAAAATATCTAAAGAATATCGGATTGATAATAACTATAAATCGATTAATTTGATCCTGAACTGGGTTATAAGATTTCTAACAAAGCATACATAATTATATAACAGAGACATTTGGTCTAAAAAACTTATATAGGTAAAACGGACATGTAAAATGTACAAAAAATAAAGCCAATATAACACGAAAGTAGATGGGTATAAATGGCCGGAATTTTTAGAAATTTTGTATGCAAGTAGAAGTACAGGATTAAATACACATTGTACATTTCTGAGAGTATTATGGCCTTTTTAATTTTTGAAATATAAATGTTTTTAGGTAATGATAGTCGAATAAATATTGGGAATTAGTTAAGTAGTATATTTAAATATTTAAGAAATCATTTATTCCCCGCCATGTATATACATTACGAATAAATTTTGTTTTTTATTTATTTTTATTGATATTTATTTTGAAGAATAGCAATTTTTAAAATTAATCCGAAACATTAAACTTATTATACAGAAGAAAGGCTTGTAAATGTATTTAAATTCGTATAACATTTAATTAATTAAATTTAGTGAATATAATTCTTTCTTTCTTTCTTTATGCATGGATGGATGATATTTAAAATCTTACCATACAATTTTTTTCCTATAATATATGAATTGTAGTTTATAAGATTGAAAAAGTCAAAATAATCTATTTAAATAATAATTTTCATTTTATTTTTGTTACATACAAATGAAACATAAAAAACCGAGACTTTTATATGCCCTAAGTTTTTAAAATTGTTTCAATTGGTTTATGTTTCGGAAAATAAAATATAAACAAATATAAACAATAGGTTAAATGGAATCAAACAAAATACATACATCTAAATATATCAAAAGATATTTGAAAGAGATTGAAGCCAGGAAAGAGGAATTCGGGGGCTATCCGATTTCAATCCAAAGAAGCCATCCTTTTGACAGTATTAATAAAATTTTCCAAAAGGATGGAAATAATGCTGTCGGGAGAGAAGAAATTAAAAGTAATAACAAAAATGTCGCTAGAAGAGAAAATAAAGCGACATTGAATTCAATTACAAAATTCAATAGAGTCCTCAATAGCTGGGAAAACGGCCACAATTTCAAAACAGAAAAACCAAAAAACAGTATGAAAATTCCAGGGGTTCTTCATATTGATCCCGAATTCGAAGAAAAGATGAATTGCATACTAAAAGAATACAAAAAATATCTGGCTGTAAATCCTATTCATAGGTGTGATCTGACGGCTCAACTATGGAAATTTTTAGGATCGCCTAATGATGAAAATTATATGGAAGTATGCTAAATACAAAATAAATAAATTGGAATAATAATACATGGTTTAATATTTTATTGATAAAAATGTAGTATATGATATTTTATGCTTTGAAAAATTATATTATTTTAAACAAATAAAAATTAATCATGATTTTGATGCATGATATAAAATTAATTATGAAACTTTACCATCTAAATATGCAATTGAATTCTTAGTATATAAAAGATTTAGTTCAATAGGTATTTTTTGTCAATTGTTTAATGAAATTAAGAAAGCTTTGAACAGTTATTTTTTAAATTTGTATTCTTTCGTATTTAAAAAAAAACATTCATTAACATAATTATGTTACAGAAATTATATAATGACTTATTAATAATTTAATATCAGTTTATAGAACATATTCCAATTAAAAGTAAAAAATTTCTTAAAAATCAAACATTAAATTCAGACATTTTAAAAACACACAGTTTACGATTCTAATATTTATCCTTTTCTTTTTTATCTGATAGTCCTACTATATAGTATGGATTCACATATTTTAAAATATTTATTTTCAATTGTCTGATATCTAAAGGCTATAAATGGTCATATTTATGTTTCTTAGCGGGTGTCTATACATTATTATATTTGTGTTTATTTGCGGATATTTTTTAAATGATTTTATGCTCTAGAAGAGAGATAAAATGAATGGCTACCTTTGAATTTATTCATCTCACTATATTTAACTAAAGTTCTGATTAACAGTGCTTTTTACGCATCATTTCTATGTTTTTAGTCTAACAGAATTCCTGTGCATTATATTTGTATGGCAAACATAATTTTTGCTGGGTTATATATATTTATAATAAAAAACTTAAATAACAAAATCCAATGATAAGATATCAAAAACATAGCATTTAAATATAAATAACTTTTAGTTTGTATTTTTCATTTTATAGCAGCAAAGATATTCTAGTAAAAATAAAATAATTTCATATGATTATACTGCATCGAAATTCATAAAATATTTAATTAATATTTCAAGAATCTTTGGAAAATCTCTATAATTTTTTATTATAAAATTTAACTTGTCTTTAAAATAAAATAATACAATGAATGAATACGAAGATTCTAATTTCATATGTCATGTATCTCTCTATTTTTTTTATTATTATAAATTCGAAATGCAAATTTCGAATCAATGGCCCAATAAGCAATTAATTTTGCTAAGAAGTTTTTTTCTTTCGCTATATGTGGTTTTTGCTTAATGTAGTATTAGTTCTCTATATGATATATTTTCAAAATTTAAATTAAACGATTTTTAGTTGAGCATTATCTGAAGATACCATGAAAAACCTTTCAAAATATTCCTTTTAACTTGATTTATTCAACAAAATTATTGTGAATTGGTTTTTATAAGCTTCCCCAGCTTGTATTTTTAAATTATACATGAAACTTCTTTTACATTTGATGCGGAATATAATTTCTCTTTTATAGAAATAAAATAAAATATTTGAAGACAATCGGATTTTAAGTAGAACTTACTGATTTTTACAATTGAATATCCAGATATTTAAAAAAAGTCACCATAGTTGGATTTACTATTGCAATAAATTCGATGAAAGAAATTTTCAATATTTATAAAATATATTTTTTTAGATATAGTTAACTTATTTTTATAAATTCCATCTATTGAGACGTAGTCGCCAATTGTAAATATTGCAAAACTCCTTAATACATTTTTGACACCTTTCTCTGATCTATCTTCATCCGCTGCTCCTCTTCTCTCAAATGAGATGACTTCAGTGTCTTGTCTATATTTAAATAACTTATCTTATTAATTTAATGGTAACTAGAATATTTCCATAGGTGATAACTTGGGATGGTGTGGTTAAAAATGGCTATAAGTCGTATATAAAGCTGTTGGGAAAACCAACTGAAGTAGAAGCTACGCACTAAAAAGAGAATTTAAAAAAGAAACTTTGACTCATAAGTATTGTGGGAAAAAGATGAATCGAGTAAGATTGTAAAGATATTGTGGCGGGAAGAAATATCAACCAAATCTGTTTCTATAGAGCAATCTAAAGTTTTTTTGAACAAACATGAAAAGCTAAAAATCAAATTAATACACAAATAAAGATATAATATTTTATAGTATATTGTCTTATTATGTACTTCAAAGGGTAAAAACGATAATATAAAGCAACTAGGGCAATAAAATTGTCTAGAAATATAATTTTCAAGAAGAAATTAGCTACAGGGTAAGAAAGATCTATTATATGATAATCAATCATAAAAAAGAAAATTTTCAAGCTATAATAGGATAAAATGAATGAATTTTTTTTTATATTTAACTGATTATAGTGAGCTTCAAAGCATAAAACACCCATAAATTTATCAAACTTGATGTGATAGCATATAGGGTTGGCAATTTACTTTCTTTAAAAAAACCAAATAAGGATTCAGAACATATAAACTTTTTTAAACCAAAGAAATGTGTAAAATTGAATTATAATTAAACAAAAATATTTAATGCATTTTTATAGTGTAGGAATATAAATGTGCATTCGAATGTATGAATATAAAAAATCAAACTTCAGGGGTGATTGTAATTTGAATATTAAAATTTGGTTGATACTTTGTGTTAATTATACCGCAAATAAAATTCCAAATAAATGTAAGTATACGCCTGGTGTTGATTGTGATATTTTTCATTGATTTAAAATTCATAATTACACAAAAATCTATAATACTTCATGATAAAAGGTTAATATATATAGCATATAATGTTTTTTTTACCACCGAAAGAAAATATTTCATCGTAGTTGCTTTTTGATCAATAGAAAACCAAAGTAACCATAAGTTTGATTGCCTTGAGCCCTAAAATATGGTTATTTGCTATACATGTATTTATGTTGCTGTATGGAATAGAATTACTTTTAAATGGTGTGTTTCAAAAATTTAAAAATTTATGTACAACGTATAACCATTTTTAATTTGGCTCTGTTTTTTTTATTTTCAAGTTAAAAATGTTTTAATTTATGGAAAATTATACCTAAATTAACTGAATTCGAAGGTTTTTTAAAAATATCGTTTGTTTTCTTTCCGAAGATTTTAATATTTTGCCCACTTTTATCTAACTAAATTCCTTAAATCCCAAACATTGTAAAATTTCATTCGAATTCACATTGTTTAATGTTTAATGTATTTATTCTTTTAATAAATATGTTTTTATGATAATTGTGTTCCTACTACATTTTAAAGGCTGTTGGAATATTTATGATTCAATATGCAATTCTTTATAGTGTTATGCATCATAATATTTTAAGCTAGTGACATTATATTTACGCTAATTAAAGATTAGCTGTGCTACAAAATTTATGGACAGAATTTGAACACAAATTCCTACACTAAGCTTAAATTTTAAGAATTAAAAAATTTTATGTTTTTTTTAACAATAAACTGAATTTTGTGAAATCTAACAAACAAAAAATAGCTTAAATACATAAGAAAAGTATAAAACTTGTATTTTTTATAGTAAAAATTAGAAGATGTATGTTTTTCTTACTTTAAGATTCCATTATAAATTTATAAGCTAAAATTGATGCAAGTAAAAAAAACAAACTATGCTAGGTCTTTTAAACTAAGAAGTAATTTACTAAAGATCTCTATATTGTACAATAGTGGTAAATGTCTGGGTTACGCATCAACTAAAACATAAAAAATACTCCTTTACAGCATATTAATGCCCAATAATGATACAATTACATTATATACAGCTTAAATGATAATATATTCTCTTTTATTTTTCTATTTTTGAATTATAATATTACCATGTCGATTATTTTTAATTCTAAGTAATGAAGTTAGGTTTAAATATTATTTAAAGGAAGTCGTGAAAGCTTCTTCTGCGGATCATTAAAATATAAAAAGCTACAATTTAATCTACATTTCAAATGTGCTTTCTTTTGAAAACTTTGGTTAATCCTTCGATTTCAGCCGATATTATCACTGATATAATATTAAAAACTCCATTTTAAAATAAAAAATAGTTTTATTATAAATTAGAACGTGACTTTTTGTGAAATTTTCTGTAAAAACTTTATCTGCATTCTACTTTTATGCTAAATAAGAATAGTAGCACCATTAGAAAATAAAAAAAGTACGAGCATAAAAAAACACAGTTAAATATATCAGCGTAATACTATGCGCATCATTATGAATTTGCTATTTATTTTTATATGTTGCGTACGCATTTATTAAACTATCAAATTTATCAATGTCATAATGATATTTTTTATCATTTTATATTTTAGATGTAAATTTTGTTATTACTCCAGTTATACAAAATCACAAAAATTACATCATTTATAAACAGACTTTTTGGGTTGTAAAAGGCATTTTTATTTTTATAAAAAAACGATTTAACGCGAAAATGAAATTTATCATTTTATTAAAAATTTAATGCATAAAATCAAACTAAAAGAATTTTAACAAAATATAAATGTTAACAGTTTTAATTTTAGCAAATCAATCGTATAACCGCTACATCAAACATACCCATCATATCAATAATAGCTTCTACTAGTTACACTTGTGTTTAGGAAAAGATTTAATTTGAGTCAGAATACAATAAAGTGGGCTTTAGTAGCTGATCTGTTAGGTTTTCTGTGTGTAAGTTTATTGTGCTTGTAGTATTCTTTGTGGCTCTGCGCCTTAAATGCCTATTTAATTAGTCGATTTAATTTTTTACTTAAGTTGAGCAAAATTCGAATCTTTAATATTTATAATCTAATATTTTAGTTCGAATATCTGCGCCTTCAATTATTGCCACTTACTAAAATTATATTTTTGTTTCTTTATTGTGTATAAAGACAATGAACCTTATATTAATAAATTCGAAGCCTATTATATTTTTATATATATCTATATCTCGCTTTAATGTTTTAATTTATGTCTTATACCTAATTTTTTAAATGTTCTTAATTTCCATGGACCTCATTTTCTGGAGATTAAGATTAACTAGGCCGTTCTATACTCCAGTGTAAGTGTGAAACTATTTTATTTCCTACGAAATTTATGTGAATCATTGTTTTAAACCCTCTCTACTGTGTTGGTATCGAAACCCAATAGAAAGGCACATGTGTTCTTTTATTATAATGGCTTAAATTTCTTTATAAAATGGCAATATAATATATTTTGGTATTGTGTATATCGTTTTTAAATATAAAGAAATGAACACGGCAATTAATTTCTTTTAGCTTTTATAAAAATATCACGAATTCATTGTTTTTTTGTCACCTATCTTATTCATAGACTCTTTCTTAGTTTTGTATTTTATTGTATTGGTCAGAAACATGCAAATCTATTTATTTATATTTTTTTAATAATATTTTTTTGCAATTATATAAAATCTAAATAAATGAATTCACAAAATATAAGAATTCAAACTTCATTTAAATGTTTTTATGAAATTTATTGATCTTTTTTTTGCAATTAATGTATTTAATTGATTTGGTGAGAAGTAAATCAGTAAACTCAGGCCATATTGAACGAGATCTTAAATCAAAGAATCTTTTTGAATTAGAAAATGATTTTAAGGGTTTTTGATATTTAAATAAAATACAGGAAAAATTTCATAATGATGTTTAAAATTCGATCTACGTTCAGTTTTTTTCTAAATGTATTCTGTTTTTATTTTTACAAAGAAATAGTTAAGGAGGTTATATATTTTTTTTAATTTTTAATGGACTTAATCCCGTTTGCAAGACATATTTTTTTCTATTATAGCTTCAAATAAACGCTTAATACAATCCTTTATATGAAAACCCACAAAAATATCTTATATTGATTTTAATTTTTTTTATTATACCCAGGGTTTTATTAAAATGTAATTTACCTTGTTAAATCTATAGAATTTACCAATCTTTTTATCCAAGTGCTTTTAATGATCTAAACGATTTAGTAATTTTATATATAGACATTCAGTCCTTATACTAATTTAGCGAATATTTTTAAAATGCATTGTAATTTACAGAATCGAGATCTGGAAGTCTTTTTGAAAAAAATATGTGATTTTGACTCTTTCATGGTCTATAAGAGCCAAAGTCATCAAATAGACATCATGAATTGCGTCACAACGACCTATATTTTTTTTTAATGATTATTTTTTGCAAATATATATACAGGGAAATATTTACTAGGCATATAAACAAATAAAAAATAAAAATCCAAGCTATTCTGAATTATAAAAATAAAAGAATTAATATATTAAATCAACAAAAAAAAAAAATAATATGAAAATTTCAATAACGCATTTATACACAAAAAAAATTCGACTTGAGGTTACCAGTCGATTATTTTTTTAGGACTTGATTTGTTGTATAAAAACTTAAAGGCTTGAATATTTTAGTTAATATTATTATTAAAAATGCATAGTTGTTTACACAAAATTACAGTTAAATATATGTTAATTTTATAATTTTATTTTTTATGTTTATGCATGTATCACATCTTCGATAACAAAATTTTTTAATGCCGCAAAAGAATGATAAAAAAAGAACGCATCATTTCATATTCAGTATAGAAACACGGGGTAAAGTATGGAACCTTTCCATTTATTACAGTTCGAACCTGTCAACTTTAATATGATATAGAGTGCCATCTTCGATTTTTGCTATATAAAGTTTCTTAAAAGATAACAAATAATGCGTTATTCAGTTAACAATTGTATAATTTACAACTTTGAGAGTGTTTTATTGCTAGTTTTTGTGAAAAATAAATTAAGGCATTTTTTTAAAATAGCAACGATACAAATTGGTATTTAAAAATCAGATAAATAGCATTCTTATTTGCTTACGAAAACATTAAATATCAGATAATTTATACATGGGGAATAGTAAAACATAATTTTCAAAACCTTTTTTGTATCTTTTTTTCATTCTACACGTTTCTAATAGTTACTTTAAAGATTGGATCGATGCCGTCTCTGGGCCAAAGGCATGTAGAGTCCCTTTGTCCAGCAAAATTTGAATTTCATAAGTTACTAAAATACCGACTAAAATTCAAAAAAAAATATTAAAATCATTGATTTTTTAATTTTCTAAATTTATTTTAATTGTTCTTTCTTATATCGATTTTATTTCTCCTGTTTTAAGAAAACAAAGTATTTTAATGTCCAAAAAATCGATCTCAGAATTTTTTGTTGCTTTAATAATAATTTTTTTTATTTTAATTGTGTATGTGTATACTTAAGATTTTTTTCTAAAATGAAATTTGAAATGGTTTCTTTTAAAATATTTTGCAGTCAGAACACAGATTCGAAAATATTATTATTTGAAAAACTCTTTGGCCAAGAATAGTCATAATTGGTGCTAAATAAGCTTTTTTAGCCCATTTTAGATTTGGATGATTGAAAGCTTGAGTTGAATTTTTTCATACCTTTTGTAGCAATAACATTTTTAAGAAATTTGTATCATAATCTATAAAACTATTTTTCATTAATTTGAAAAATCATTATTTTATAACTCATGCTTTTTGGAAAATTTAAACCAGTTATTTATATATACATGTGAAATGAATAAGACATAGTATTCTGAATTGTTTTTAATAAGTATTTTTTTGATACAGTTCATCAGACTCAAAATATTTACAAAAGGTTTAATAAATGTGAAGTCAAATCTCAAATTTATGAGAAAATAAATTTATACACTTTTTTAAAATCGTTATACTAGCAAAAATGCCACATTTTTTATGTTTTCATAAATTATTCGTAAAAATCATGATTAAATGTGCTTTACTTTGGCCACAGCATAATATCAAGCAGTTGTCTTTTGAATAATCTAGACCGTATCTTTGATATAAGTATATTCTATAGATGCCTTTCATGTCCATAATTCGAATATAACAGGGTTTAAAAATTATATTGTAAAATTTTGAAATTTTTAGAGCTTAAAGTAGCAAAAAACGACTAATAGTTTCATCCGCATAAAAAATTATTTTATTCAATGTTTTCATTTTGATATTTCTGAGAATTTTAGCATTCATAAAAAAACAGAAGGAATAAATAATTCAAAGAAATTATAAATATTGTTAGCATGGAGTAATTTTTTTTATTTTTTCTGCCATAAAGGACAGAGGAAATTTACTTCTAGTATATTGATACTTTTTTTATACAGGTTGAACTAATTTAAGAAACATAAATTTTTATAGACATTAAAAATAAAAAGAACTGCGAAGTGTACTTGTAAGAAAAATTGTCTATTCATGTTAGTCAACAGAAAATTTACCGTCAGCACTCGATTTTTTTTTGAATGATTCATAAAAAAAATTACTTTTGAAGCTTATATCAAATTAAAAATTTATTTGGCAATTATATTTAATGCATCAGTTATATTTAAGCTAACCAAGTTTTTAAAAATCCATTGAAAATCGAGTTTCTCGAGGATTTAGAAACAGCATATTCTGTTCAAAAATATAAATACAAAAAAATGAATAAGCCTATTCTGTTATATTATAGAGCATTTTATTTGTTTTTTTATTCATAGTAATATTTTAATCTCATAAATGTATAAGTCTTAGGCTTATAAGATAAATTAAGAAGACTGTAAGAATGATACACACGAAAATAGTATACATCAAATCTATAATATAGAGCAATATTGTAGTTTTGCACGAAAAAAAATGATAATTTGAAACAAAAATATAGACATAAAATAAATATGTGAATTTTAATTCCATTTATTAACATCGTATGATAAAATTTAATATATAAATTGGCTAAAATTTAAAATTTATGCCATTTAATATTTGAAAAGTGAAGGTTGGAATATATCGTTATATAAAGAGTTCCTGATTTATAATTGACAAAAAAAATATTAGATCGCGATAAAAAAATTATGAATTATACATTTTAGTCAATAGTAGGTAAAAGGTTGCTATTTAGATGCCCAAGTGGAAAAAACGGGGGTAGTATTGATTTACATTACAGTTAAAATATGGTGAAATCAATCACAAAAAAAAACTGGAATATACGAAATACCATGAAATATTATTTTCAAAAAAAAAATTTATTGAATCGGAAATATACTTGAACATATGAAACTATGCTATTTTATACACAATCGATAGCCAAGTCTTCTTCCTTCAAAAAAGTACAACTTTGATTTATAAAATTGGCTTGTAATTACAAAAATATTCAGTCTTTGAATACATAATTTACTTATTCACATCAAATGAGAAGGATAAAAATGAAATATTTTTATACTTTCTGAACCATGTATTGGCAATATTAAGAAGTCTGATAAAATACAGATCTAAAAATTAAAATGAATCAGTAAAATATAAGAACTAAATTAATACATTAGTTTTTTTGATTTATTTCTAATAGACATTTATTAAAACTGTTATTAAAAAATATAAATAAAAGAAATAGAACGCCCTTTACGGCTTTTTTTACGTGTTTTTAACATTATTGACCAGTAAAATATATATTTACCAAAATAAATATTTCCAACGATTTTAAATTATTTAATTTTTTTTTATAATTTAATGGCGGAGTTGTAAATTTTTTTCATTCAACCATGATTTTAAAATCCATATATAATTCTGTGTGTTTAAAAATTAATATCCTTATATTGTTTATATAAAACCTTGATACATTGAAAACCACTATTCTGGGAAGACGGTTTTAAATAACACACGCTTGAAAAAATTGCAATAAATGTAAAAAAAATATTCAAAAATGCTTTTTTACTAAATAAAAATGGTTTAGACTCAACATTTTTACCCTTAAATTTACATTGAATAAATTCACTCTGTGTAATAGGCATTCAAAATCTTCTTGGAATATATATTTAAAAACCAATGTAAAAATATATTCTATATGCTCATATTATAGTATAAAATATATAAATTCAACTATAATTTTGTGCCTAAAACCAGAAAAACTATAAATTTAGAACAGAGATTAACCAAACAGCAATAATTAACACCGCTAAAATCAATTGACTCGAAATTCTAATGAATAAATTGCTTTAAATCTACACTGCGAAAATTAATCTTGCAGATATATTCATTAAAACTATAATATCTAAGATCCAGACCTGACGCGCAACGCAGTCCATTTAAAGTAGATTAAATTTAGAAGTTTTTATTTGTGATATTAATGAAAAAAAGCGGTATCGATAACTAGGTAGAAAGTTTTTAATATATTTAAGTACTTGAATCATCGGCGTAACGAATTAATATTAAAATAGAAAATTATATATGCCTATCATCTTATTATAAAAAAACAGTTGTCTTTTTTATTATTAAATTGATATAAATTTTTTTTTTGTTATAATTGGGATTTATCACAAAACTCAATTTGATAATTTTACAGCGTAATAGAATTTATTTTAGCGAATTTTCGGTTATTTTATTCAATATTTTTATTGAATAGTCTGTGTGCTTTTATATAATTGAAATTTTTGATAATATGCTTTATAATTATTAGCTTGTTGGATAAGCTTGGGCACACTTTATGGTTTCATTGTATTTTTTATAGATCATTTATACTTTTTACATTATTTTTGTAAAATATAATAGCATAAATTTTTTATCCCATCCCTTTACATAATTTTTTGAATTTTTTTATGCTATACAATTATTTGTATATTTTGTCATTTATAGATAGAAAATACTAGACTAAAAAGGTTTTTTTACTAGATTCATATCCATAATGTGATATATCATATCTTTTAATAACAAAATTAAATGCAAAAGGTTTTTCGTATTTTCGGTGAATATTTTATATCTTTATTTGGACTAAATTTTCAACTAATTTATACTTTCATTATTATTGCTCATTAGAAAATATAATTTATAAAATACAGGCGCCATCTATTACACTATAAGAATATATTAGTTAAATACACTGTAAATTATTTTATTTAACTATTTTCAAAAAACATTATATCTAGTATTATGATGAATAAATACGAAATATCATCATTGATGTAGTCACCAATTTTTTGAATTATAAATTAAAAAATATCTTTTCTAGGCTGTATAAATTATTTCGAAGTCATTGATTTAAAATTTAATTTGTATTAAATATGTCATTGTGATTCCCCTTTTTATAAGACATCCCAATATTTTTAAGAAGCATTTTTTGGATATTATTTCTGGGGCTGCTAATACGAAAATAGGCATGTATTTCATTTTTAAAGTTCACAATAAAAACAATTTAAATATGATATTTTGAAAATGGCAGAAAACCATAACCACTTCTGGTCATGTGGCCTTCAAAAAAAGCAACCTTATGTGTTTTTATTTTATTTACATACGTGATATCAGAATAAAAATAACGGCTTTGGATTTAAATATATATTATATAGATATATCATCTAAATATGATTATAATTTAAATTATATTTACCACTTTTTTTATTAAAGGTAAGTTTTATCTACTTGTTATGATTTGAAACCCAAAAATATTTTCATTTTTACGTTAAAAAATCAATAAAACCCTATTTCTATTCATTGGTTATGTTGATTTTTAGCTTTTTATAGTTGTTCAAGCAAAACTTCGGATTTATCTATAGAATAATTTTGCCCAATACTTCTTTCGACTTCGTCATCTTTAATTTCCTCTTCGATACATCTTATTTTCCTAAGAATTATTAGTTAATAATAAAAAAATAAATATTATTCTTCTCTCGTGTAAATATTATATCTTAAGTAAGAAGAAAAAAATAAATAAATGTATCTAAACCATAGCATTTGGGATTCGTGTATTTTCATAGTGCTAAATGCTTCGAAATAGCTTTTTATTTTCAGCTTGTATTCATTCGTATTCATTGTAAAGTTAATTTTTTCGTGCGTTACATATTTCTGCACTATATTGACGGATTTGAGGTAATATGCGATCATATGACTTTTTTTGGTCACCATAAATCTTCTTACACCATTATAGCAAGCTATATGATTTTTGTGCCCAGAAACACCGTAACCATCAAAAGTTACGATAGTTGAGTATTTATACAAATATTTCATGAATTCAAGTATATTACATATATCATCAATATCCCATTCATCGTTATCTTTAAATCTGTGTGTAAGTTCTACATTAATATTGTATTTCTTACAAACATTTTTCATCTCATTGAACCTCGTATCATTACAATTTGATAGACATAGAATTGTAAGATTTTTCTTCGAATAATTTTGTAAGAGCGGACTGAAGAACATTGATTCGTCATCTGGATGAGCAATTAATAGAAGTATATTATCATTCAATTCAAGATCATTTAAACCATTGACGCATTTTCTCTTCTTTATAATTAAACATGCCAGTATAGATATAATTGAAACGAATGTGACTTTGTGATTAGTTTGATTGGGCATTTTTATTTTTCAGTTAGATGGCCTATTGATGAAATATTATGTTTATTTGATAAAAGAAGAATTAATGTTGTGATAATTACTGTATAACAAATAAAATACATTGGAAGCTTAAAACCCTAGATATATAGAAAGAATATATTTCGATTTCAGAATACATAAAAATTGACACCAATCAAATTGTGGTTTAGATCAAGTAGAAGCCCTCGTCAATGTATAAATTAGGGTAAATTTTTTATAATAATATAAAAAGAATGGCATCTTTGTGAGCATAAATCAAAACTTAGAATATTAAAATTTTTATTTATGCTTTTTATAATATATTTCAGGCATTATTTACATAAAAAAGCATTTGATAACTAAGACCCATGATAAAAATATATTTTAAAATTCATAATCCACATCAGTCTAACAATATAAATATAAAAAATTACTTATTAAACATTTTATCATCTTCATATTGAGATTCAGCACATATTATTGATTTTAGTTGTGATTATTTGTGCTTATTCCTGGAAAGTGCTTCTTTTAAATCTAGAATTATAATGAAGATCGGTATAAATTTTTCGTATTAGTTTTAACTCCAATATTCAAAAATTATTAAAAAATAATTTCCCTAATTTTTTCTTTAGCCTTAGATCTGTCTACAGCAAAGAAGTAAGTAAAAGATATCTATGTATTATTTTTTCAATATCAGAACATTTCATATAATTAGAATGCTTTTAATGGGTTTAATGCAACAAAATATGTATTTCACATATTTATCGCTCATAGAGAAGAATAAAAATAGATTATAAAAATATTTGAGACAAGAAAGAATCCCATTAAGGAATTTAAGGTTGAAGGGAAAATATAACCTTTTAAAATTATATATGTTACGCCTCCATCACTTAAATTCTAAAGAAGTAAATAAATTAAGTTTATCCCTATTTTTATTAATCATTAAAATAATAATTTTTTACAGTAGCTGTTTTTGTTTCCATATTTAATTAAACTATGGATGATTAAAAATGTATTAATTATCTGAGGATCGAAATTCTAAAAATCATTAAAACAAGATTAAAACGGTTCTAAGCCTTTTCCATAGAATTTCATACACAGATTAAACATGCATCTACAATGTAAAGAAAATAAACAAAACCATATATATTATATGACAAGAAAAACGTCATCCTACATGAAATGTAAAAAGAGGTGATGAAAATTATCTTTAAAAGATGGCAATATAAACAATTGAACAAAAAAATAAGGTTGATATTTGATATCGAAGAATATTAGGAATATGAAAAAAAGGGGTTCTAGTATATTTCGAATTTTCAAACAGTTGATATTCTGAATATTCTATATAGAATTATACACTTCAATTAATGTTTATGTGTGTAGAATAGATCCAATACAATATTAAAATATTTCAATCTTTACTTAAAAATAAAAAAAGAATGAAAATGCCACGAATAAAAATTTACGAAATTATATCCGGTAAAAAATTTACAAGAATAATGTATTTAGGTGCTAAGGTCAAGATTTATGAACCACTTGTTAATAAATTACTGAATTTTATGCATAGATTATGTATTTTATATGTGTAATTTTAGTTTGAAGCGTGATTACAAATATAGAAAATTCTTTTTAAGCCCTTTTCAGCTGCAGTATGATTTTTGATGCTTCAAGAAAATTTATGTATTTATTTCCCCAGAAAAATATCTGTTTTCGATCTTCAATCATTATTTTGACCATACACCTTTTAAAAACACAAATTCGTATAATTTAAATGTTCAATCTTTGGTTTTTTGAATAAATTTTACGAAACAAACCAAACGTATACGCTGTGTGAAATAAGCTTTGCAGATAAACAAAATATTAATTTCGATTTTAAAATTTATTAATTAGGTTTTAAATACCGTAATAAATTACACAATCCATGTGTTTCGGCAATGTTTTTATAATTGCCCGATTTATTTGTCTTGTAGCGGATTAAATTTTTCAATTTTTTTTTAAATATTTAATAGATTAAAATGTAATTTAACCTTTAAATAAATTGCCTTCTGTAGGATATCGAAATAGCATATTATAGATTGCACAATAAACTGCAAAGTCTATAGTTTTAGTAAAGAACCATGAAGCTATATCCGATGATTTATGATAAAAAAAATATGTAAAAATAATTTAATTGCACAAATGCTGAAGATTAATCGAGTATAAAATAAGAAAATATTAAATTCTATTATTTTTTGAATATAATTTGTAATACACGTTTCCAACAGTATTTCATTCTTATGCGATTTAATTTAGCCCACAAAATCCACCAAAACACTAAGAAGTCGCTCGTATATAAATTAAATTCAAACGATATTAGTATTTGAATAGTTTCAATACATATGCCGCTGTAACTACTATACATTTGTTAATAAATAGAAAATTATCTAAAGCAAAAAAACCTTAATTATTAAAAAAATATGAAGAAGACCGAGGCTCTGTATCAAGAGCTACAAGCCAGATATAAATTCTAAGTCTATCTACTAAACTACAAATTTATAAAAAAAAATAATGAAAGAGTTTTAAAAATCACCTTGAGAAGGATCAGATACTATAATATAACACAAAAAATCATTAAACTGATATTAATGAGATAATGGTCGGCATTTTGACAACGTTTCTAAAGCTCTTAGGCCAAATACGTGAAACTAAGAAGTAAAAATGTCTGAAAATCTAATACAAACAATTTAATTAGACCCATGAACTTCTACTTTTATAAAAAATTAGTCCCGATACAGGAAATCGTAAGAACACTTTCGCCAAAAAGTCCGAATTTCGTGATGGATTTCTTGATTTTTATGATGATAAATTGATTTTTTTTGATGGAATCCTTATCAAACATCTCTAAGAGACAAAAATATGGCAGGATTCTCGTTAATACTACTCTTATGGCAGTAAATTAGATGTAAAATTACTAGTTTTAGAGGGATATGCGCAAAAGAAAAATTATAAGATACAAAAATTCGGATATAACCAAATAAATTGAAAGTGTTTGTTGAAAGAATACTAATGTATTGTAGTCAGATGGCATGTATTTAATTAAAATAATATACTCAATGCTTGCATATGTAAATATACAGATTAAAATTCCCAATCAATAATATAGTCACAAATTTTTTTCCATCTGTATATTCCACTATCAACTTGATCAAAGAAGTACTATTCGAGTATAAGAATTTAATATAATATCGTAATCTAACACAAGAGATGTGCCTCTGATAAAAGTAAGGTATAAAATGAATTATATTTCACAATCTGTCGGCTGTAATTTTTAATCTTGCAAAAGAGTACGCTATTATAGAATTGAAACTGTGAAGTTTAAAATAAAATCGATTTGTAAGAAAATTCCTTACTTAAATAATGTGATTATACTTTATTTTTAACATCAAATTTTTTATTTTTTAAATTAAGTTGAAAAAGAATTTAATATAGTGCAAAAGAATAATATTAAGTTACAAAAATCATTATATAAGCCTTAAAAAGATTCATTTAAGCAAAAATCATTTTTCTGTATTACTTTTTGCTCAACAATTATCTAAACCCCATTAGTTTTTTTTAAATAAAAAAATACATTTAATCTTTTTATTAAAATAAGCTTTGGAGTTAGCAAAAATAGTTTAAAATATAATAATAATAGAAAAATTTCATTTAATTAGTCTATTACAATTTTAAAAGCTGTTTATAGTCGAAGAAAAAATTCGTGCTTTTTTGCTTTATTTTTCGCTCTATTTGGTTTTTTTCTAATTGAATTTGTTTAAGAATGCTTTCATTGCAGCATCGAAAATATTTGATAAATTCTAGTTAAAATACCGATATTTCAAAAAATCCCACCATTTTTATCTTCTTTCTTATAAAAATTGGTATTTTGAGCATTTAGATTCATCACTTTCTATCCGTATATTTTGCTTCAATCGGTATTTTCATCTCTTTAATTACGAATTATTGTATTTTTCATCACAATATTTTATGATTTTTGATGGTACCAATGCTATACTGTATTTGGAAGAGTAAATGTGTCTATAAATCATATTTTTTTTTCGTATATAAAAAAATCCGATCAATAATATTATTCTGTACTATTTCTATTAGTTTTATTATTTTCTTCTTTTTTACAAATACAAAAACATATAATCAGATCAGTCATGCGATAACCGATGTTTTTTTACCCTTGTGCATAGTTTTATAACCACTAGTCTGTTTTATGTTAGTTCTTAATAGTGTATTCTGATTCTAGTCAGATTTTTAAAGTTATTTTGTCTTTGTATATAGTCATGATCAATAATTCATTTAAATCCGCTATCTATTTAATGGACTATTTTATATCGCTCTAAACGGTGTTTATAATTACTTTTGTTTGATAAATGTATTTCTATTCTTCATGAAAATACTGCTATTTCTTTATTTTATGATCTCCTTTTAAAAATATACTGACTATCTAATTATGTTAATCCATGAGTTATGTGAATTATAAAAAGGAATTGTTATGTTTTTTTATCTTTTATTTTGCTTATTAAACATTCATCTTTATTTTTGCCTTTTCATTCGATTCATGCTCTTGCGTGCTATACTTGGTAATTGTGTATGCTTCTAAAAGAAAATTTTTTCGTTTGATCTTGTTTATGCATAGCCTTTTTTTGAGACGCTCTTATATCAGCGAACAGCATTAAATTAAGCGGCGTAACCCTGTTCTTATATAATTTTTTTTATTGAATTGTTATTTTAAGGTTCTCATGCTCCCAATACAATCTTATTTGTCTAATAGCTGTACTCGTAAAATTTATTGCTCTATAGATTTCTTTATGTAATAATATATTCTAGCGACGTCTTTCGGGGTTTTGAATGAGTTCACCTATAAGGTATTTTACAAGAAGTTTGCAATGGTTTAATATGGTTTCAGCAGTTAAAATAAGTTTAAGCTAGAATCGAAATTATTTAAACGGTTTTATTCAACAATTTGTTATAGGTATTTGGATTTTTTGCTGATATACCTATATTACAAGCTTGTGAAGTATTTTATTCCATCTTTCCATAAAATAGTTGCTTTAAATATCACAAATTATATGATTTGATGCTGATTTAAAAAAAAACAAATGTCTCAATCGAGAACAATTAAAAAAATTATTTTTTTCGCCGGTCATTTTTATGGTTTACGGATCTTCTTATGCAGCTTCAAAATATATGAATAGAAAGAGGTCAGTAATTAAAAATTCATCGAATGTTTATATAATTATGAGTCTTTTGTTTAAAAATTCCGTTCGATATATCTATGCATTAAACAAATAGAAGTGATTTTAAGCCACCCCTATATATTATAATTTTTTAAAGCGATCATTTTAATTATTTAAATTTTATTTCTTAGAGCGTCCATTCTGTTTTTTTCACCTATATACACTCATTTATACGTCTTAGGACATTAGTTTTATATTTCACCGCCATTCGATGGTATTTATTTTTTAAATTGTAAGCTTTACTTATGCAAAATTAAGATTACAATTTTTATTATAATTATTATCGATGAAAGTTTTTTTTTCGCTTTCTTTTCGGTTTATTGTGCCCGATGTGCAATTTTAAGTTGATTTTCTGATTCTTAGGTTGCATTTTCGACTCACAATCGTAGTTTTTATCTCACACATTTGATAAAAATTATCAATAAAGACTAGAGATACACAATTCCAAAATAATTACCTTCTTATTTAGAATGAGGCATGTAGACGCACGTAAAACCCATAAATCACACATATTCTCTTAGAATATATCATGGATAAATTCTTTAGTAAATTAGTGTTACAAGAAAGTTTTTTTATAATTGCGTTAAATATTATATCATTCCTGAGAGTTATACCAGTAAGGCAAATATTTGATTACTATAAATTCATAAAATAATAATTAATAATTTCGAGTTTATTCCATTCCAAAAAACTCGTAAATATATGGTTCATGGAAATTATTTTACACGTCTTTTCCCATATTTTCATTCGAAATCCTACCATTTAATTTTCATCTGTTTTTATTTGGAATTTTCCCGTATTTGTTAAGTAGGGAAAATTGTATTCTTTCATATTCATCTGTATATTTTTCACATTTTCAATTAAATCTTTAAAACAATATTCGATTTGTATTTTGAACTATTAACATCATATAATAATTAAGCATATCGGAATTACTGTCTATAGTTATATCAGGCAGATTTTATAGATAAAAATTTTTTAATACATGTCAAATAATATATAAAACATTAGAATAACAAGAATTATTAATATAAAAGCACATTTAATTTATTAAAGCTTATCAAAAAAAAATTTACGTTGATTGCCTATTTAAAATAAATTGGTTTATTGTATAGGCTTAAAAGTTAATTTGCGCTGAAAATTTATTTATGGATTTCTTCGTAGCTCTTAGTAAATATACCAGGTTAAAACTGAAAAGTTAAAAAATTGGTTTTTTATATAAAAAATTTACAACGTAATTTTTTTTGGTATTCTATAGGCTATATGCATAGAAATAAATTTTAGGATTATAGAAAATGCATTTCATGGATCCACATGGCTTCTATAAACAGCTTTTCATATATCCGGCGTGAAATCACATCATCGAATAGATTTAATTATTACATATTTCGCAGGATCGTTAACTTGAAACATGAAAAAAATTCTGTATATGATTAAAGCTGCGTTTTTTAGAGTCCTGATCGTTGTGTGATAAAAAAATTATATTTAAAATCTTCAGTTTTTTATCATAAATGGTTAGAATCTTTTACACCTGCAGTAATTTTATTTTATCAAACAAATAATTAATACCACCAAAATATAAAAATTCAAAATTTTTCAAGGGTCAAATTCTATAAAAATAAGCCCTAGGATTTTGTAATACACCAGATTGTGAGGTTTAAATCACCTGAATTGGTTCCCGGATGCAAGTGCAAGTAATTAAAGCCATTATTGAACAGATGTGGATGTTTCCTCACAACAAAGATCGCGATTAATTATATTAAATACAAATGGTTAATATATTTTTCTATCAATTGTATATATTCCAAAATCAATTAGTTGTTAGATTTTTATAATTTAAGTTGTCGATATATTCAATTATTTTACTTTATTATATGTATTTTATCAATTGACAGAATTGATTTTATGTTATTTATAATTCAAGCAGAACTAAAAATTGCTCTATTGAAACGATTTTCTAATACTACTCCCATCCTCATGTGTTTATAATGTCTTCTCATAAGTCTTATGAATCGGGTGCGGAATCAATTCTATTTTTTGTGCGTATTCTTCTGCTTAAATCGACACACCTAACTCCTTATATATAACTTACAGTATTTTTTAACCATCCATCCCAGGTTTTGATGTAAGATAAATCATTAGAAATCGTTTTATTATAAGGTAAATTTTGGTATTGTACTTTTAGATTTCCTCTTAAGGCATAACTTGATTTATTTTTAATGAATAAATCATATCACTTTTGGCATTATACTCTTCTCTTATATCTTCTATAATATATATCCTGTTACACTAGTTCAATTGTTTTCATCCATCTTGTAGTTATCAAAATAGTTGGAAAATTTTTTTAGTTAAAATAAAGATTGTGAAATTTAGAATTATAAATTAGTATGGTAACAACATGCTATATTGCGAAATATAATTAGTGACTTATGGATTATATAAACACATTGATATCGTCCAATACAACAATATTTATCTTTTATTCGATTTTATACGTAAAATATATCGGATCATATTTTCCATACTATTTTTTAAATATGGAAAAATATTTATTCTTTTTTAGCTTGTATTTTTAGAAATTTTAGCGTTTATATTAAGCAACTTTTCACAATAATATTTTAAAAAATTACTCATAGATCTCATATAAACGTAAAAGGTATGATCATTGGCCATTATAAAAAATTTAAAAGTTCGTACATGCATATTATACACATAGATTTCATATTATCAATATAATTATTGTAGTCATATACTTGTTAAGGTGTAATAAATCCCAGACGAAGTAGAAGCATACATGCAAGCTCTTACACACCGAAAGACACTTGAACTCATCTCATTTAAGAAAAGAAGTGCAGTTGTTGAAGATAGATCAGGGGAAGGTGTCAAAAGATACATCAAGGAGTTATGCAATATTCCTATATGCTGACCACGTCTAAACAGATAAAAAGAAAATTAACCCATAAATAAATAAAACTATTTGTACACTAGAAAAGAATTTATATCGAAAAGATTCAAATTTGTTTTAATTAAATATTATTTACTTCTTTATAGTATTTAATATCAGCAAATTCGAAAGTGTTATGAAATATATGATAGCCTATAAGACTAAGTTGTTGAAAATTCATTATAAAAAACTGTACAGCAAATATAAACAAATTATATTCTTTTGTCAGAAGATATCTATAGGTTACCACAATCCAAAATACTTTTAAAGGAATAGTTTGCCAAAATACTACAGACTCATAATTCTTATAAAACAAAAAATAAGATGTCAAAGATAAAAATCCAGGTATGATCATAATTGAACCCAAAATCTTAATAATTCTAGGTACGT
The DNA here is from genome assembly GCF_057557595.1 of Rhyacophila brunnea. Classification (NCBI taxonomy): domain Eukaryota; kingdom Metazoa; phylum Arthropoda; class Insecta; order Trichoptera; family Rhyacophilidae; genus Rhyacophila; species Rhyacophila brunnea. The sequence continues at coordinate 1,590,074 of NW_028233069.1, read as the reverse complement.
TTGTTAGCTCTGCTGACTTTAACAAAGTCATACTGAAAATATATGATAACAAAAACGCGACAATAAACATGAATTGTGTTAATACTGATCGAAATGCAATCATCTCAGTAGCATTATCCATAAAATAACTTGGATCATATCTAATAAACATGTCTTTTGCTATATTGTATCCGAACCAAATGTAAAAAACAACGATACAAGCCAAATACAATACCAAATTGAAGAATTCTTCTATTCTTTTGATTTTTACGTATCTTATTAGCATCAAATACGGAACCGTAAAAAGAATCAATGCTATTACTACACTAACCGATTTTACCGTAAAACTTGATATCTCGGAAATATATACTAAAGGTATATCACCAATTTTACTTTCAAGGAATTTGCTTGTAAAACGGAAAGCTGGTATAACAAATTCAGAGCCTATGGTACAGAATATTGTGTATGTCAAGGATATTAGCAGACTCATAGCCAATACATTGGCCCTATCAAACCCTATTGTTCTCAATAAAAAGTTGAACATTTCAAGAATTCTTTAAGGTTAATTTTATCAAAAATATAATTTTTAAAAATAATTATAACGAAAGACTTTAATTAATATACAAAAGAAGAAATATTAAACGAATATGTAAAAGAGTAGAAATATATTTAGATGATTCTAAAAATGGATAAAATATATATTCATAAAATTTGCGGATCGATATATTCAAATTTTTAAATTAAGCATGACATTTTTATTTAAAGCAAATAGATAAAAGTTATATATTGAATTTTTTGTATAACATAATAGAAAAAACATGAAGCGAATTTCTGGCACCAAACCATCCAGTTTAAATTGGTTTCTTATTTATCCAGAGAAAATAATATAAATAAAATAATATGTATATTTCTTGCTATTACCTTCATACTTTTTTTGTAATTATAAGTTCAAAATCTGTGTTTTTTTCTCTGACCTATAAGGATAAAATTTATTAGAAACTCTATAATAGTTGATTTTTATTTTTCGAATTTTAGAGGATATAAATTACTACTCTTTTAAACTTTGCTTTTGAATATTAATAACTTTTGCTTATCTAATAATCTCGCATGTCCTCCTTCACATTTACTGTAACCGTTTGATTTCCATAGATTAGACCCGTTTTATCAAGCGATAGTTGATATAAAGGAAAGTGGTTTTTTCTACTTTCTGTCGCTGGTTATTTATGCTATCCCCACTCTGCACTTACCCATATCCTTGCTGAAAGTAGCAGGTTTGATTTAATTTTGGGATCTTTATGAGTCAGTAAAAGCAACCACCTAAAAAATTACCTGCTTGTCTGTATTGGTATGGTTTTAATTACCGTCGAGACAGACTTCTACTTTCCGGAAATTTCTTATTTTTAAGTAAATTCATATGAATCGGGGGGGTGTGTTGCCGTTAGAACCAGGCAATTTATTAAAGCTCCCCAAACTAACTATGCTATCGCTCACTAAATACCTCATAAATAAATAATATGTCATAATATTTATCATTATTCTACAAATGTTTCCAATTTACATTTAATTATGTGAATATTTTACATATTTTACAAAAAAAAATTGTGATAATATGTATGAAAATACGGTAAAAGACACTTTTACTAAAAATTTAAACAATAAATCATCTGAGATTTACATATTATTAAATTTATGGTTGTTCTTAGGCAAATATTGTATTTTTAGAACAAAGTTATTCTAATTTAATTTCGTCAGAATAAGTAACTCTAGGATTTTTTATTTGTATTCATTTCTAAAAAAAAATCACGATTTATTTTATATTCATTCTCCATTAAATTAAAAAAGTAAAGTATTGTGACAACTTAAAAATACCAATAAAAAAAAATTGGAATAAAGACATAAATAAAAATGCATTTATAATCTTAAAATATAAGACAATAACCATCAAAATGACATGGGCATTGTTTGAAATGATATAAATCATCACATAAGATTTTTTTTTGATTTTAAAATAAATATATGCTTAAACCATTTATCATTATAGCAACTTTATTTAATATATTATACTATTAATCAGAGGTATATAAATATTAAAGAAAGTGTAATATAACCAATAAATATTGAAATGTATTTTAAATAATGTTAGTGATCACTAAAATTCACCAGGAATTGTCAAATAAGATGCATTGCACAAATATATTTTAAGATTTCTCCAAGTAAATTAAATGGTAATGTAAAATAAAATTTCGGTATAAATATACAAATTATAATAATAACTAAATATTCATGCATAGAATAATCAACACAAGAAAACACAAAATGTATTTTAATACTATATGTCTATAAATTAAGGCCATTTTATAAGGTTTTTTTTACTATTTATCGGGAAGTATTTACTTAAAATTGCTTAATGAATATGAAATACCGATCATATAACCAATTTACGAATATAAACATTTTATGGTCAAATATCCTAATAATAAGATATGTATATTGTTAATAATTTTTTTCTATAAAATAGATTATATCGATTTAAAAGATTGCACATCGTTTGTTTTATTTAGGTGATAATCTAACATTTTAAAAAATATTTTTACCCTTAATGGCTAGACTAAGTTTCTCCAAAAATTAAGAAGCTTTTCTGCCCTCTAGCATAATTAAATAATTCACATCTATGGTAATGTGGGAATTTTCGACGTCAATTTATTATAGCTTCGAGGAAAAATGTAGATTTGAAAAGGAAATATTTTATCATGTCTTTAGATTCAAATAGGCTGCAATAATAAAAGATAAAATCGTGGTAAAAATTCCGTTTCACAAATAAATTGATTTTATACACTTTTTGTTCACAATATCTTTCTTAAATTTGTATTTACAACAGTGTGTGCAGTCTTTTCAATTGATGCGAATATTTTAAAGCTATGTTTATGGTCTTGCTTTTTTTGTGTTGTCTATTAGCTGCTTAAACACATATAAAATGGTTTTCTCTGTATCTTTTGCATTCTCTTATTTTTAAAAAATTATTTGTTTTTTTATGGCTAGGCTCGATTTTCTTATGGTGTAAGGTGATATTTTGCTGTGTTTATTAATGCCTTTAAAAATATTCGAATCCTTGGGATCAAAATTCTTTGTCTTTATCGAACATGTTAAATCTTTTTTCAGTGAAAAGGTATTTTCTATTAGCATAGAGAACATAAAATCATATTATTCTCAATAATTTTTTACATCTTTTTCAAATTTTAGAATAATTAAAGTTTTGGGTAGGTATTTTTTATACGTACCGCTTGGACAATTTTTCAATCTGATCTAAAATTAAAGATTAAATTAAAAATAGTTGGCGCATTGAAGTTTAGCTTTGGAATTCCAAAATCTTTATGACTTATATTCTTAATTTGTTTGAATACCAATAATTAACTGCCACGAAATACAATAAATTTCACATAAAAATTTTATGGTGAAAAATAATTTATGCCATGCAGAAAATATATTAATACTCGAAATAATTGTATATACTCATAAAAAAGAGAATACTAATTTAATGTACATATTTATTCTTTTTTATACTCGGTTTTTTTTTGTAATTCTTCAATTTTATCAATCTTTTGCTGTAATTCTTCGATTTTATTGTTAATTTGATAAAAGGTTCTTCTCATTTCAATCTTTATGTCACAAATGGACTGAAAGGAATTGCAGCTGCAATCGTTCACATCTTTGAAATCCGTATAGATTGTATACCCATTAGATTCTGTTATATATTTAAAGAGCGAATTTCTATTAGTCTCGCAAATAATGCTAATAAAACCATTAGTTAAATTATATTCATGGACATTTTCGCCTATCATCAATAAAGTTCTTTTATTGACAAATTCGATATGATTATATTCAAAAGGTATATCTTGCTTATGTTTACTTTTCAAAATATTTTTACAATCAACATCAATAGAAAAGACACCATTTTCTGTAGCAACGGTAATTAAAGAAAAAAACTGTGAAGTGCAAATATCAATAGCTTTGCCCAAAGATTTGAATCCTGGTAATAATTTTCTATCTATCAAACAATATATTTGAATATTATCTTCTCCATCGAGAAAAACGACTCTTTCTGATAATATACAAGCCTTTTGAATGCTGAACCCAAACTCCTTGGTATAGAATTTCCCTTTATATTGGACCATAATACTTTTATCTCTATAAACCAAATAATTCTTACGATTTATGACAAGTACTTTGTAATCTGAATATTCAAGAATTAATAACTCTTTTTGGTCTAATATAGCATCATTTGCTTCCCGACATAAAAGCTTAAAATTTCCTTTTTTCTCACTTGAATCTTTTTCATTTATAATTCCTGTCTGTGTGCTTCCAACCCAAAAAAAGAGACAGCCATATTCAGTATCAATCACTTTATAGTCAAATATATTTTGGGCAAGTTCAATATATTCATGTCTAAGCGCATATATTTTATTTCCTATAATTGGATATAGTTTGTTGGTTCTGTCTATATAGAAATCATCTATTTCTGTTTTGAGTAAAAAACGGCCCTTGAGTGTATATTGTTGGCAATGATTTACTTCATAGGTATATATTTCTCTTCTATCTACAAGCTCTGCAAGAAGTGCCATAATTTATGGGTATAATTTTAATTGATTTTTATATTGGTTAAATTTTATTATTTAAGGATTTGTGCTTTTCACCCAAAATTGCTTGGTTTTGTCAAAATTCTTATACATATGTTTTATAAAATTGCAAGAATTGTGTTTTGTAGGTCAAATGTGTTTCCAAAATGTTTCACCGTTTTTTTATAAAATCCTACTGATATAGAATTTATAAATGATTATTACAGATAAAAGCGAAATTTATTCTAAAATACTCAAAGAAGAAAATAGAAAAAGGCATTTAGAACATCAAATTATATATTCTAAGTTTAGAAAGACTACAAAGTGCCTTGCATGTGCAATAAAACCTAGAGATTCTGAGTGTAAACTCTTATGTAAAGAATGTTTCGTCAAAACACACAAGCCCACATACGCGCAAAACCATCCTTTTATAGAAGCACACGATGCTTTTAAGAAGTGTATGAAAGTTGAAGACTGTTTAAATTTGATCAAGGATCTTAAAGGCCATGAAGACGATACGTTAATGGTGAATATCATAATGGCACTAAAACTAAGGATAAAAAAGATTCTATATGATAAATATATCAATGCTAGACGAGCCACACTTGATTTGCAATACAAAGAATTGGAAAAACAATATTATAATGCCCTTATTGAAAACGATTTTGATCTTATAACCATGCTTAAATATAATATGGACGATAATATAGAAGAATTTTTGATTTGGTGTCGTTATCAGGCAAGAAATCCCCTATAATTAAAGTCAAATTCTTTGTATATTTCTTTTCTAGAAATCCAAAACTTATTCGCTGATTTTTACAAATTTATTTCTTATATAATTTATTATTATATATTCTTGAAATTTTTAAGCACTAAGTTCTTTGATTTTTTTATTCGGTAGCTAATTTAGACATATTTTTCTAGCTTAGTAAATTAAGACCGTCCTGTTTTACATAAAAATTAATACAAAATCTAATCACAGGAAACCAGCCTGAGGCTATCTACTATGCGGAATTGAATTATTACAATTCATTTAAACATTAAAAAAAAAATTTCAAAAATTTTAAAATTAATTATATAGCTAGAATTATATGTCTATTCATAGCATTTAACCAATATTTTTAAATAAGAAAATCTTTTTTTATATAATATTGATGTATAGAATTTATATTAATTCATATATCTACATAAAGGCCTTTAAATTAAAAAAAAATCGAATGGGGCTCGCAATATTTTTTAAACTATAATATAATATGATATATTTCTCATGATTCTTGTCACTAATGCGATCGAAATTTACATTTGTTTATAGAATAAAAATAGCCATTTTTTTAAAATAATTTCATCCATCGAAAGCAAATAAAATCTATAAAAGCTATCGTTATTACAAAATATTGGTTTATGTGGCACAAAGTAATACTCTCGCCATTTATATTTATGAATATTATGATAATTAGAAGTGCCTTAAAGGAATCAACATAAATAACAACATAATATGTGATTAGTCTTGTTACGCAGATCTTTTTTTATTATAAGCGTTCAATAATTTCCAATACGTAAGTATATCTTTGTGCAAAATGCACTAATATTTTATAAATAACAATTTCAGCAAATTTGTTTTTTACCCTATAAAACAACATGCAATACTTATTGTGCTAGAATATAAGGATAGATAATATATTCGTTTATTACAGAAGAAAAGAAATAATGTGTCTATAAGATGTTACAATGAATGTTTTAAGAGAAAATGGTGTGATTTATTAGAAAAATTGCAAAAGACGAAAAGATAGGGCAAGAAAAAAATTTATTCAAGAGCATATGATTTTCAAAACTTACATTAGATTGCATGCTCAGCATCTGATTTTTTAAATTTTTTATTCATGCGTGATATATCATTCATTTAATTATCAGTACTGGCATTCCGAAAATCACATCAGAAATTTTTGACAAAAAAACTATTGCATTATATATAAAAAAAGAACGAAAATTATATTTTTTTGTGAAGATCTTCGGTCTTATGTTTTGATAGTAATTGATTAGAAGAATTTCAATAGATAGCAATTAAAAGCGGGTGTCTTCTAGTGGATTTTTGGGTTATTGGAATACAGTATATCAAAAACCGGTAAATGGTGCAGCTATGAGCTAGATTAAAATTGCTGAAATTGTGGCTTAATAAAATAATACATGAATATTCAATAATTTAATCGGATTGTTGATGAGAATTTAATTTTAGTAACCATTAATTTGCGAACCATATACGGTATATAACGTTATTTTATACACACCTTTTAATAGGCGTGTATAAAAATACGATTGATGGCAAATGGGTTGAATATAACAAGGGATGCTAGCTCAAAAAGGCAAAGGTGAATAATTGGCTATTTAAATTAATATATATAAACGAACCATGCTAATTTTAAATTATTAAATTTAATCATAATATTTGTTTTTTTACTTTTTGTTTACATAAGATAATAAGAAGTAAAAAATATAAATTTCCATGATAAAGTACAGAAAACATCAAAGAAATTTTTAAGAGTATTCGATGGTCTATAAATAAACTACTTGTTTTTCTGGTATTTTACGTATTTTTTTGTATTTAGAATCTAAATTATCTAAAGAAAAGAGGCCTGATAAATATAAATGATAAACACCCCTATACCTTCCATCTGAAATTTTTGCTATTTAATATCTTATGTGTAAAAGTATAATATAATTGAAAATAAAACACATAACCGAATTTAATTCTTATAGCGCAGAAAAGTATAGTTATTACGAAATAATGCTATCCATTAAAACATCTTTTTAATCATTTAAAGTTTTAAAAAGAAAGAAGAAGTTTTGATGGGTTATTGGGGGTGTTTTATTCAATATTATAGAACCCCGTGTAATGATAACAATTATGGCAACAGATATTGTGATTGTAAGTGCGCGCATTTGAAAAATATATTAACATTGGTGTTTGGAAAGAATATAACCATTTATTTTATTTATAAAAAGCCTAGAAATTACTATTAGACTCTATGTGAATATATGGTTAAAATAAATATGAGGGGTTAAGTTTTAATGGCCTTGGTGAACAGTTCCAGTAATTATTTCGAGTTAATTTCATTTTAGACAACAAATTTATTTATAGTTCTACTGAAACTATAATAATTGCATCCATAAAATGTGTTTAAGCTGCTCGAATAGTAAACATTAATGGGTAGAAACCATACAGAAAATTATGACAAAAACTTAATCTTGAACAATATCTAAAATTAAAAAAAGGTTTTAAAAAATATCCTTGCACATTTTTATATACGAACTAGGTTCAAAGTTATAAAATAAAGGCAAAAATAAGTGTTTCTATAAAAACTAAACCGAAAAAAATATTGATAGATTCCACATTTTTTTGTTTGAAACATCCACAAGAAGTGACATTTGGCATTTTCATATTTTAAAATATATATTATTAACATATAATGTTTTTTTAAAATCTTTGACCCTAAAAATTATCGTTTTTGGTTAAGATCTAAAACAAAAGATCACAATTTTCATTAATGTATAATAAACGAAAATTTTAGGCTTGGCGATAGTTGTGGGGTTTAAATATTAGACCTAAAATCTTCAATTAATCGATTGAAGGTTCGAATTCTCTACACAAAAGGGTATTGATAAATTTACAAACTAGTAATTAATACTGCCTAGCTGAAAGGAATACAGCAAACACTGTTGGGTCAAACTTCAGTAAAAGAAAGCCCTCGTATTTAAACACACACTTTATTGATGAACTAATATACGCAAATCGATTATAGAACACAATTGCAAGTAACTAAAGTCATATTGGTATGATGGGGAAGTTTATCGTAGCTGTTACTCTATTAGCGTCATCAATACCGTCAAATCTTTTCATCATAATTTTTTATTATAAGATTTAGGCAATAATTTAGTCATCTTCATTTCCTTTTTAAAAAGAAATAAAAAATAAATTGGTAAAAAATTCTTTGTTCTAAATTCGTGGTTATTTAAAAACCGGTGTTGAGTTTTAACTTGCTTCTAACACAATAATTATAATATGGTAAAATTATAAATCATACTTAGCATTTTTCAATGCCCGGATTTTATCAATCGATGCACTAAATTATTTTACTATGGCATTAGTCATTATAATAAGAATATTAATTGGTATTTTTTATTTATTTACTAAATATATAGTTATAATTTTGGTTTTTTTTTCCCGAGAAACTTGCTTGATTCTTTGCGCGCACAGCGTATTTATAGTTTCGGTTATTTTCTCCTCTCCAGAGTCTTTTTCAATACTCCTCCTTCTTTCGAGACCTATTAATTCAAGGGCTTTTCACAATCCCAAGGTTTTTTAATATGCTTCGATCTGGTTTATGACATCTAGTTCCTACAAGTACCTTTTATGATATCGTGTGGCCGCACCGTCTTGTATTTTAATTATGAATAAATATTTTTAAGAAAGGGTTATAAGATTAATTCTCATGTATTATGTACGTTTATAAGAGTAATCAAGATAAATTTTATTTCTTGGTTTAACACAACATATATAAATTGTAATTTATGGTCCTAATATATGGACAGTATACATTTAAACACCCCATAATTTTTTTAATTACTTGGAATCCAAATTTATTCTAATATATATATCTAGAAAGTTTATCTAAGTTTTCAGTGTAATTAATCCCTTTTTATTTAAATTTATTTATAGATTAAACCGTTTTACTGAATATAATGAGCACGATAGTTCTGAAAAAATACAATTGCCATTAATTTTTTTTTGCCTAAATTTAAGTTCCTATATCAAATAAAAATATTTAGAAACTGCAACCAGTTTTTCAATTCTTTTTGGTTCTTTTTTTTTATATTAGTTGGCATGAATATTTTATTTATCTGCATCTTTTAGACAATTTTTTAATCGATGATGCATACAATTCTTGAAATATTTAAATGATAATATACCAACATTTCATATTATTATAGCTTTATAAAGCCTTTATTATTTTCTTTGCAATTATTTTTTGAATATGAAGTTTTCTGCTGTTTTTTTGTTTTTCATTTCAATAAATAATATATTTAACATAAAAATTTCTTTAAGAACGTATAATAAAGTGATTAGGTATATATTTTCAATGAAAAATCAACCTTCAAATGATGATAAAATATTATTTCATTGCATGTATTATTACAAATCCGATAGAACTTTAATTAAGACATTCTTTAATAAATTGCATTTCATAGGCCATGGTATACTTTCAAAAAAATTGTAAGTATGGGACATAAAAATGATTCAAATATTATAGGCAATAAAAAATTCGTTTCCATAAGTCTCTGATGGCATTATATAGGAATAATTATTCAAAATACGCTAAATACCATATGTTACCAATGATTTGTTGCTAGAATAATTTATTACTTAATTATTGATCTGTAATTTAAGAATTTTGGGGATGTAAATATTTTAAAAGCTCTTTTTTACATAAATCTAAAGGCGATTTGTTTTCTATTTTTTATATATTAGGTTTTGAAATTTTCATCTTTATTTATGTTACATTTTGCATGCACTAATGTTGTATAATCTTTTTTGTACGATTACTTTGTCAAAAATATGTGAAAGTAATTATTTATTTATTAAAATAATTTACCATAAAGGTTGTGTCATTCTTTTTTTAATGTATATAAACATAATAAAAACATGTATTTATGTATATAAAATGATCTTTGAAACAAAATAAAAAATTATTGTTCGTGTTTGAATATTAAAAAAAATACAATTTAAATAGAATGTAATGTAATTTTACAGTTAATTGATAGATTTTTTAAATTTTAATGTATAAAAGATGCGAATAACAAAATATTTATTGGCTTTATAGGAAACTTTACAATGTGCTGATTAAAGGTTAGATAATATCTCTTATGGGTCCCAACATTTATTTAAACGTATTTAAATTTTACAAGGCGTATAAATTTACTTGAACACAACTGGAGAAAACTTAAAATTATTGTACAAGAATTTTTTTACATAAAGAACTCAGATTAAACAAAAATTAACTAGAACAAAATCTGTAATATATACATAATGATTTCATTATTTTTATGTCATAAAAATAATACACAAGATAAATTATAAAAAAACATTTCATTGATAATCTTTGAATGAAATTAATTCTCGAATATTTTTTTTTGTAAATTGGCGTATTGCACAATATTATTTTTATAATTAATATTCGATGCTCATATTTAGTCCAAATATATTGTTTTGGTATCGAGTATTATTTTGAATGTATTTATTCAAAGCTTTATTTGTTAATAAATCCAGGGATACGAGAAAAAGTAAATGATAGACATATAGTGAACTAAAATAGCCCTTAAGTAAAAAATATGACTAAGAAAAGGCATATATTAGAATGAAATCAATATTAAAGTATCAATGTCAAAAGAATCTACTTTTTTGGATCCACTGCAATTTCTGGTTTATAATAAATTAGATTTTCAAATAAAAAACAAAATTACATTATAAACTTTGATATTTTAAATCAACTAATTGTTCAGTTTAGGATTATTATCATCCTTTTGTAATTTTTATTGGACAATTAATTGTCATTTTTTATAAAAATCTATTGGCTAGATATTTAATTTTATATTTTTAACACACTGTTCAAAAAGTCTCTTCGAAAAATTGACGGAATTGGTTTTTTTAACAAATAAAATGTTTTTTTTTAAATTAACTCTATAAATGACCTCTATTTTTGATGGATTGCCCCAAGAAACGTTGAATTAGAATGAAGGTATATACCTTCAGTTAGAAATCAAAAAATGTATTATATTAGTGGATATTCTTTAAATTATCACACAATAATTTGGTTCGAAGATCATTAAAACATCCACTAATGAATTTATTAGAAATAAAAAAAGGCTTTTGTTCTTAGGATTAAAAATTAAGGGTTTTATGTTTTTATAAAATATATGTTAAATTTTTATTTATTGAGAATAATTGGGTTTTTGGCATTTTATTTTTGTTTACTCTTTATAAACAGCTTTATACATCTATTATATTTTTTAAAAAACATCTTAGTCCTGCTTTTAAGTTATAAAATACTTCATTTACCCTTTCATAAAATAAGGCAGTAGCTGGAAGAGCTTCCCAATCTTTCCTGTTTTATAAAATAACAACAACGCATGTATAAGTAAATTATTAATAGGAAAATAATAACTTATGCATTTATATGTTCAAAGCCATATTATGAATTTTTAATTAGTTAATCCACATCACTATTCTTTATATTTTAATCCGTAAAAATCGAAAATTAAAAAGACTATTTCTATTGAAAATATGTTCTGATGATATCATATGATATGGTCGAACATAAGATCTATTCATTTTTAGTGTAACGATTGATCTATTTATTTTACATAAAAACGTTAGTATTTTTTTTATATTTGTTTAGAGCATATATGTACTATTTTATAGCTTCACTTATTCAAATACATGATAAAAAACGAACGCTGCTACAATAATGCATTGATCAATATATTCAATTTTTTTTTCCTGATATTTGATTTTTATTCTTTTTATTTTTCTTGGTTTTGACCATTCTAGCATTCATTTATTTCCCATATTATAATATGATCCTATCTTTTTAAAATTAATACTTAATAAGCAATTAAAAATCATACTAGTCACGAAAGTTAAGCCAGAAATTATTCAAATATTTGTTTTATGATTATGAGACCTTGCACTTTTATGCATTTTACTCATTCCATTTTTTTTTTAATTTTGTTTGAATTTTATAGTTAATTAGAATGAAATTTATGTGAGCTATATTTAACAAAATATGACCAGTCCCCTGATAAAAAATGTGTTAAAATAAAGCCTTCGGCTAGTTCATTATATTTTTCTTTGTTTTACAGTTATTGATAGTCTCAATGCTTTCAAACAAACCCATAATCCTTGGGTAATATATTGGGTCATATTATAAAAATAGCATCACAAAGATGTTATTTTTTTTCATATGTTTATCCACAAAAAAACACTTAAACCCATATTTAATTTAAAATATCGTTTCTTAAGCAATTTGTAACTAATATTTCTCTTGATACCAAAAGAATTAACTATTTAAAAGCATCAAAGTGGTTTTTTTTAAAGATTTTTAGCCATAGATACAATTTAATAATTATAAAAAGTAGCAACCGTGAAAATTGCACAGGCTTTGGGCTTTATATAATGCATTTCTTGCGCATAAAAAAATGATACAGACATGAATTATGTTTTTTACAAGCCATTTATTGTATAAAAAAATATTTATGGACTAAAATGCGCAAAAAAAATTAGTCTCAAAATTGAACATAATTCAAAGAATAAAATGAATGCACAAACAGGCTAAGGAAAAATATACGTACATTTAGGTTTCATTTTAACTAAAGGAACTCAGATACACTAATATTATAGTACTTTTTTTCAAATAAACTATATAATGATTTTTTTAATAGAAATTAAATTACAAAATATTTACAAGCTTTAAAAAAAAATATCTAAAAAATGAAAGCCTCTAGAAATTTTTTAATAATGATGCAATCAAAATTCTTTGTGAAATTACCCCTTATTTTTATTTTATGTGCAAAATGATGAGGTTATTTTATTTAAAACATAATATTTTGTGCTAAAGAATGTGAAAAGACACTAGCTATAGAGTTTTCATTTATTTATTTTCTTTGAATATCTATGTATTATTGATTTTGAACAACAAATTTTCATATAAAAATTTGCCCTAAACCTCTAAAACCACAAATACGCATAATATTTAAACTTTTTATCCAATTTTTTTATATAGTGACAAATAATTTCTAATATTTTAATATTCAATTAAATTGAAATATAAAAGAGATGATAGTTGGAATAACCATTCTAATTAAATCCCTAAAAATTTTTATTTAATGTTTCTCACGTATTTTAATTTGTAGATAATCTTTTAAACATGTATAAAGTCATATATACAAGGCTAAAAGATAGTTATAAATTAATACATCTCTATGTTTAAGAAACTTTTCCGTTTAACTCAAAATACTTCTATTTATGAATAAAAAATATCGGAGAATTAGGTTGCTCTTAGATAAAAAAAAATAGTTGAAAAACTAAATTATCATTTCAAAAACATTTACTATCGATTGAAAAAGATTTGTATTTTTTTATATTAAGTATTTAAAAAGATAAAAATTATCCTCTTGTTCATTTTTAAGTCGTAATTAGCACACAAAAAAAATCAGAAATCAATCCAGTCTTTTCCTTCCATTTAAGAATCATAAAATTCTATTGAATGTTTTTGCTCATATTACCGCCCAATATGTAGTATTTTGTAATTTTTCAACTATTAATTATTTTGGGAAATCTGATATGCGTTATTTATTATTTATCTTTTAATTTAGATATATATGCATCTTGTATGGCAACAGCGAAAATTTAAGTACATTTTTACACATTTTTGAAGCCTTTTGCGACCATTTTTAGAATATTTTTCATATTTATCTTGAAACCTATTACAATTGATTTTTAATAATATTCGTATCGTACACCCTATACTTTCATCTTTTTTCGCAATTTATTATGTTATTTCTTATTTATAGTTTCTTTTCATCGCCTCTCTCTAATAAATCTGGTGCTACTATATATTCTATACTATTATTTATTTAAAAAAATATTTTCTTCGTGTAAATATGCATTTTTACATAGCGGATCACTTTGCAACATCCACACCTTCGACAATATCTAAAAATATATTCTTTCCCATATTTAGGCAGCAACTAATCTCAATATTGTTTTTGTTGACTTTTAAACCTTATATAACGCCAAAATAATATAATATGCTCATAAATTTCTTGGATTGTGCCTATGCCCAAATAGCTCTTTTCTACGTTAAGCGAATAAATGATGTGTGTTTTTTGCATTTTTTATGTATAAATATTGCTTTTCATAAACAGATAAATTTTAATACACTAGCTTTGTTGTAGGAACTATGTCTAATTATACAGACTTCATAATATGAAGGTGTATTTATCAAGATGGCATTTGTAAATTTATAATAAAAGAATTCATAGAAAATATAACGACATATTTTTTATTTTATACTCTAGTTGTCAAATTACAACTGTTTTCAGCGGATTTAAGTATCCACTGTAAAGAAAACCTTTATCAAAATCTACTGCTCAAAATAAAAAATTCTAGATTACATAAAAATGCATTATAAATTATCATATAAATAACTCGAATCCTAAGAAATGAATTATAAACTGGTTAATAGATACAGAATTATCTAATGCCAACCCACGTTGTAGATTTGAGTTTTCTTATCATTGAAACTTTACCTTAAAAAAGTATTCTATCTTAGGTTAAGAAAAATATATTAAGCAGAAAATTGCTAAAATATTGCTACTCTGACGGTTTTTTGCTGTTTTATTTGTTTGATGGTGTTAGAAAACTATTCTATTTGGTATTTTTAATGACCCAATCTGGAAATTTATGCACATATTCTTCACGTTAAAATTTTTTGTGACTTATTAATGATTAAAAATATATTTACAATAGTTTTTTCATCAAATTTATTGTTTCTCATAGTAACAGACCCCATTTTCATCTTTTAAATTTAATAATGGGTATTCTAATCACATTTACAGCATTTTGTCACTCGAATGTAAATCTATATTCGAAAGGCACCTTTATATTAACGGAATAGCACTGATAATATTATTTTGTATAATAGAACACATAAAAATACACATTTTATTTCTTTTCGATCTTTTTTGTAAAAGTTTTAGCACAAACATTCTAATCTAAGATACCAAGTAATTTTATGGAGGTCATTAATAAACGATTGAATCTATTTTTGTTCTTGATATTAATAAATTGCCCAGCCAAAAATTTTATACCTGCAAGAGATGCCGCACGGTATATCTACCAATTTACTGTAGAATGGATGAAGAAACCTAGGGCATACCTATATGCCCCTCAAACATTATATATTTTTTTAAAAAAACCAAAGCAAAGAACACTGAAATTCAGATTATTTTTAGCGCACAAAAAATCCACAATTATTTTATGATCCAAAAATATAATTTTCAACTTTGAAATATCAAAAACTCATTAAATATCTATTTTCTATGAGAACCCAAAAAAATAGAAAAAAGACAGTAGTTTAGGTATAGCCACCAAAATAAATCATAAAAAAAAAGTAAAATTTATTTTCATAAAGAAGACTTTAGGTATAAAATCGAAAAAATGATTTTATTTTTGAATTTATAATGGAATTAGAAATTTTTAGATTTACACATTTTTTTGTGTAGCCATCAATATATTTATCAAAGGTTCTATTGTTATTTTTTATTCATCGATTTGCTTTTTTGTTATTTAAATTTATTTATGGAAAATTTTATCTTTCTCTATATAAAATTCGTGCTATACCTTTTTAACCTTTACATATTTAAAATCACTTTGATGTAAATTCATCTTTTAAGGCTTAAAATTGAAAGTTTTCGCTCAAATTTTATTTTTTGTGCGTTTGATTTTTTTTAGTTGGCGTGTCTAGCTTCTTAATATACGACTTATGGCCTATTTTTATAACATAATAATTCGTTGATAATTTTATACATTTGGAATATATAAAATATTCTTATTGTTGTCTTTTTAGGAAATAACAGAATAGATTTACAATTAAATTAAAAAAGGTAAGTATAAATAAATCAGACACATTCGAAATAATATATTGGCATAATCGGCCAAAAACATTATCAGTAATATCTAAGGAGAGCAAATCAAAAGTACATACCAAAACTAGCCTATAAATAAAAAAATATTAATACCATTTAAAAGGAGAATATCAAAAATTACATTGCCAAAACCAATCTACAAATATAAATATATTGGAGGTAATTAAATAATAAAAATATTTATTTAAAAAAATAAAAAAAAAATCATTTTTTTATTCATTTACAGCACAAAAAATACATTTTTACTTATGCAGTTTATAACCATATAAAAATTTCATACAATCATCAATTAATATCCTAAGAATTTTTGCAACCCCAAGATATAATATATGAATGCCAGAGAGATGATCAAAGATGTTGAAAAAATGAAAATTACATTATTTGAAGCCATAGAAAAATCAGTCGATAGAATAGAATTTATAAATTTATACATTAAAAGAAATCCAAAAACCGATACATCGATATTTCTACCATATTACGACACACTCAATGATGATTCAAAATTAATTCTATTTAAATACAATAAAAAAATGTTAAACAATGCATATTTTCAGCGGAATTTAATTGATGAGTATATGAGCGAGATTACAGATTTTTCAGAATCTATAATAAAGGAGACATCAGAAAGAATGTATCTTTTAGAAATACTTTCATTTTACTTTAACAATTATGAAAACCATTGCAATGATTTCGATGAATATAACTGTAAAAATATTTTAAGTTATTACAAAAATCATAGTGTTAATGAAGATGAATATAAATTATTTGTGGCTGGCATAAACAAGAGATTAAATGAGATAGACAGTAATTATGTTAAAAGAGGCGTAGGGGTTTCTAAAATATTTATTTCGAATACTAATACTACAAAATTCAATTCGCAAGATGAACTTTCACAAAAAAAAGTGACACAAAAACTCGTTAACAACAGCATAAATTTAAAAGATTTGACAAGTTTAGATAAAAATCAACTCGATCCATCATTCAATGAAGAAATAAATGTTAGAAAGGTGTATAATCTATTCACATTTCAAGAATGCATAGATTCTATAGAAAAAAACAATAATAAGACCAAGGTAAAGTTATCATTTGAAAAGATACCAATTTTGCTTCCGAAATCTACAATTAGAATGATTCTTCGTGATTCCCCTAGACTTTTAAAAGTTGTAGTATCATATTGGGATAAAAAAATTGAAAATCTAAACGAAATGAAAATTAAAATAATAGAATGCCTTTTCGAATATAATTTTGATTATACGAGCAGTAAACTAATTCTAGATTTATTTACTTTTGAGAATTCCATAGAAAACAAGTTGCTTATTTTGGAGTCAATGAAAAAGGTTATTGCAAAATTAAGTTTTGTCGAGACAATGAAGATGTTTGATATGTTTGTATATGCCTTTAATTCTAGCAATGGGTCTTTTAATCACAAGTTATTGAGATTTCTAGCAAGCCAATTTATAATTCAGATCATGGAAAGACTAGAGCAATCAGATAGGATAAAGGATGAGGGCTCAAATATCTTAAAGTGTTTGGAACTTATTTAATGAATCAGCCTTGCATTATTTTGTTTTCAGATTATATTTTTTTTTGTTCTTTGGTAAATTTACAGTTCGTTCAAATCAAATCTAGAAAAACTTACTGAATTATTTTATAAAAAAATATTATTATTTGAGCTTCAAAGCAGTGTTTGGATCTCTGGCTCTCCCATTTTGTCCCAGTCCAAAATATTTTGCTGCATCCTTTCTTTTCTCTGTCATCAAGTATGAATAAGAGCTACGAGCATAATCCAATAAAAATTAATATGTATATATTTTAGTTTTAGAATAAAATAGTGGTATAGTTTTATTACCCGTTACTGAAAACAATTGATAGACCAGATAGAACCCAATATTATTCCATTTTCGAAATATTTTTAGCATCAGTGATTACAGAAAAAATTAATTACATTTAATAGTGTGAGTGTGCATCCAGCATCACATTTCAAACCTAGAACGTTAGTAAATTTATTATGGATGAAATCATATTCACCCAAATTATTAAAACATCTTATTATATCCATCTAAAATTTATTATATTTTCTTTTTTAAATTGGAATTTTCTCTTTGCCGTTTTTATACATGCAAAAAACCTTTTATATATTTCACCGTTTCTGAAATGCACAAATTTTCAACTTGGAACCACAATTATATCTTCAGAGGCTTAAATTTATTCCATTAGTTTCAAAATTTTTTTTTTTTACTTGTTATATTATTTTTAATATATTTTTTCTTATTTGACTCCTGATATTTGCCTTTAATCGATCAGAAAGGCTTGTTTAAACCCCTGGTTCTTTGATTCATTTTCTATTTTCCGATAACTTGCTGTGAAATAAATTTTATATTTGATAAGTATTAAATTATGATATGATTAATGCCTCGTTTTAAAAAATTGGTTATTTTTTTCGAAATTTATTCCACCCGTATTGGAATTTTTGCATACGAAATTGTATTTACATATTTTCAAGACTAATACTCAATAAAGTTTCTAAATTTTTTAAGATATGCCGATATTTCTTGTTTTTGTATTTATTAATGGTTGCTGCGTTCTCATTATATTTTAATCAATGAAATCGAGAAAAATCAGTAAGCAAAAAGGCGAATCATCTGGTTAATAGTGACCTAAAAATTTCAATTATAAAATTAATGATATATACGTTAAATATAATAAAGTTGTTGAATTACTATGAATTTTAAATTAGAAATGTTGCTAAAATACATACTTTGGTTCTTAAGCAGATTCTAATTTATTTTATCTTAACAATAATTCGAATTTCCCAATAAAATTACTACGTAATTCTATTTATTTTTACTTGAAATTTGATACTCGCATTTTTTTTGTATTTTTTTACATGATAATTTCCCCGTGCATATTAATATTAGATGAGCCAAACTTTTATATATTATATGTCTTTTAAAAAATAAACTGTGATTTGACACTAGAACGAAAATATATTACATTCCATTATGCTTTTTTAAATAAATATACATACATTATTACTGTACACGTTTTAAATATTATAAAACCTTAAAAAAATAGTATATTCCATGAAACAACAGAATTTACAATAATTTCAGACAAAAAATAAATTTAATGAACTTTTAAAGGTTTTCATACCTTTTTTGTGTTTTCAAATATTAGAACCCGTCTAAAAAGCAATAAAAACATTGGGAAGTGTTTTGTTGTATGTAATGGCTAAAATTTTTAGATTTAAGATTTTCCATTCATGATGGACGCCTAAAACCTTAAAAATGGTACTGCGAAGTCGGATTTGTTAATTGAATAAATTTTTGACTTCATTTTTTTTTTCATTGTAGATTCCATATATTCACATATTCTTGTACTTATGTGATGAAAAAAATTGGAGAATTTATTTATCTTTCAAATATAAGAAAAAAATATAATTTCTTTTGTTCATAATGATTTTTTTTGGCTAGGAAAATTTTTGTGGTATTACATTGGGTTATGGTATAATTTCATGTGTTTTTGACTTCCATTAAACTAATAAAGATGTTTTCTGACATCTCAAATAATTTAACGGCACGGTAGTTTGATCTAAGGATGCTTAATTTGTGTTAATTTAATAAAATCGAAAATATTATCTTTAAACTCTTAAAATATAAAAAAAATAAGATAATATTTTTGCAAAAAAGGACAAAAAAATACATCTTAAATGTTTATATATTTGACACGATGTAAATGTAAAGTTAATCATATCTATAGGCAACTTATATGATGATAGCGAGGTATCGAAACCCATGGCACAATAGTTTATAAATATTTTGATATGAAAACCTGATTACAAATTATAATTGAATTTAATCTAACTTTTGTTTTCTTTTAATAAATAGAAGAATTCAAATTCGTGAGAAAAAAATCCATGCTAAAAATATAATTTATGCAATTTGTATAATTAAGACTTTTTTTTATTTGAGTGTATATTTGATAATTTATATTGAATTAAAATCTTAATTTTTATTATTTATTTATGTATAATCTAATTTTTTCTTATATTATTCCTGATTATTGGCTTGGCTGTAAATCGAATACTATATTATATGCTTTTATATTAAAACGAAAACCCGTCGCATCCATTTATATATAACGAGGTTAAGACAGTACCATAGACAAATGTTCCTGAAACTCAAAATGCAGAATTCTAAAATAAGTAGCATTTATAATAAATATGACCATAAAAAAATTTAAAATAAAAGTATAGAGAGTAATATTGAACAACTAGCTTCTGCCCGTTCATTAATTCATTTATTATATGTCCAAAATATCTAGATTATAAAAAAATGTAAGGATTACTTATGATCAATAGTTTGATTTTTTGCATCAATTAACAATATCACATGTTTAAAGAATTTAAGCGATATCATGGCTTTTTGTTTTAAATTCTTTCTTTTTTTTTGCAATTACATAAACCCACTAATAGCAAAGAAATTTCTGTAATATCTTAAATTATAGATCTGATATCAAAATAAACCTTTTTATAAACGCGAGAGGCCTAGTTAATTTGTATTAGAACAGCCTAAGTATTTTAATTAAAGGTAAATAATATTATTGATTGCATTGTCAAAAGATACCATAAATAGTATTGATGAAGACACTTGAGCTAATAAGTTTTGAGAGAAGAAGACGCATTAAATAAGATACATAAAATGATGAGGTGAAAAAGAGTAAAAAATAAATCTTATATATAGAGCAATCTTAAATTTTGCACTTACATCTATAAAAAGCTAAAATCAAATTAAACCATAAATAAAAATTTATCAACGGTTTTTAGGAATGTCAACTGAAGCGAAAGCATACACACAAACAATATGATTGAAGAAGACACTTGAACCATTGGTCTTAAGAGAAGAAGATTCATCGAGAAAGATTGTAAAGATAATGGGATGAGAGAAATAGCAGCCAAATATATTATATAGAGTAATCTAAAGTTTTGCTTTTACAAATATAAAAAGCTAAAAATAAATTTAAACTACAAATAAAAATTTACCAAGAGTTAATTGCATTGATATTCTTTACATTCGGATGTGTGATGGTAAAAAAACAGGTACATCATTTATATATGAATTAACTTGAAATGCCGGATCTTACTTTTTAGTTTTTAAGATAAGGCTGAGTCTTTCTGAACCAAGCGTATTCAAATAAAAAGCGAAAATTGCTATGAGTTATTGATTAATTAATTTATTGGTCAAGTTTCTTTTTATAAATTTTATCTATTTAGACGTGATCAGCCTATTGGGAGATTATAAAACTCCTTGATGCATCTTTTTGCACCTTCCATGATCTATCTTCATCAACTGCCCTTCTTCACTCAAATGAGATGAGTTCAAGTGTCTTGCGAGTTATTATTAAATTTAATATTTATTTTAAATTATTATACAACAGAAGTATTTTAAAATCTCTAATGTTATATGGGTTCAAATAAAATCGAAAATTAATTAAAAGCAAAAAAAGGATTAAATTACAGAGAAACAAATATAAAAGAAGAAAATTTCACATATTAATATTTTTCCTTAATGCCAGAATCCGGAATTTTCAAGATCTGACAAAGAAGATTATCGATATATGCTATATTACATTATATTGATTTTATTGACAAAATTTAGAAATAAAAGGCTGGCATAAATTTTATTTTCCATTACCTGCACATTTTTGTAATTTATACATCTTTATTCAGTGGATTTTATTTTAAAGAATTAAAATAACAGGGAAATCAGATTGTTCCACAAAATACTTGATTTAAGAACGTTATACCATTATGAAGCATAAAAGAGGGAGAAATAATACAATTTTTATTTATGGATTAATTTTGGTATTGTAATTTAGGATTCTTTCTTGAAGCTTGACTTGATTTATTTACCATGCACATATTCTATTATTACTCTTGCCTATGTCTTTTTTAACATCTTCTTTAATGCTTCACCTCTTTTCAAGACCTATTAGTTCAAGGGTTTCCCTCAATCCTATAGTTTGAAAATATACTTCGATTTGGTTTTCGACAACACCGAAGTAGGAAGAAATAATATTTAATTTAAAATAACTAATATTAAAAATTTATACACTATATTTTCTGCTGGTAAATTTTAAACTGTGTTATGACACTAATATAAACTTCAATACATTTAAGTATAAACAAACATCATGTATACTGTGTTTTTAATTTAGCTTCTACAGTTGAAAAAATAATATAATCTATAAAATTTAAAACTATTTAACCGTATCTGTGAGTTCAATAAGTTTTTCCGTGATTTAACTTTAAATTTTCTGCTGTTTTTAGTAAAACTAGTTCAAATGATAGTTATAGGCAGTTTTACGTATCTACATTTAAAAAATATTTGCAAAACGCGATTAGACAAGATTTTTTCGACGTGTATATCTTTTTCGCAGAAACCATATGATTCACGAAAAAATTATTCTCAATCAATCACTTATTATACTGAGAACGCATTTGATTTAAAAAATGGCAATTTGGGAATTCAAATGCCAAATAACTTGAAATTAAATTCCTTTTTGATAAAGTAGTAATTATAAAATTCATTTAACATCTATAAGTAAAAAAGAAACATAAATAATATGCGATTTATTATAGTTATTTTGATTTTTTTAACTGATATAATTCAAAATTCGAATTTAGAATCTATGGTATTATGCACTCAATGCCAACCCCCTACACTTTTCCCCACCAATCAGCCACCGTACAAACAAACATATGAAGCTTCATTTTGCCAGCCACTTCCAAATTCATATTTTCTGATATCCGGGAACCATTACAATCAAGATCACCAATTATACTATCAAGAAAATTTTAATGATGGGCACCATTATAACCAGCCAGATTTTTATAATTGGAATATGCGGGGCTATAACTTCGGATGGCCGCCATTATCGAATTATATCAACCATCATCACCCAAATGAAATACCGGCTAATAATCAGCTTTCATTTAATCCACTAGTTCATAGAGAAATTGACGGACAAATGAATGGTTATATAGGAAATGTACATTTTGAAAACGTAAAAAGAAAATTTGATGAATCAGAAAAAAAAAATTATGTATTATGTATTATAAAAAAATGCATTTGTGATATTTCAGATGAAAGTTTTAAAGAAGAAGATTTTTCTAAAAGATACATAGACTTTACAAAAGAGTATACATTGCTTTATAAAAATATAATAGAATGTGAGCATAAACATCTAAAAAAGTATGCTGATGTTATTTCAGCTACTAAATACAACAAATGGCGTGATGAAGATTGGAAAGAAATCAATGGGACATATTGCGTAAATCATCCTGAATTTTTGGATGCTGAAATTTTTTATCCAAAAAAATTCAATCTATGGTTACCCCGTTTTATTTTTTATCGTAATAAATATACAAAAGATGTGTTGGCAGTACACCATCTTGCCAAAGTTGGCAAGAAATTTCAATGGGAGAATGGAGTCATAATTTTTCGAGATTGTAGAATAGGATCTAATGTAAAAATAGGAGCTGAGACAATTATAATGCAAAATTGTGAAATTAAGGATGATTCTGTAATTGGAAGGAATTGCATCATAAATGGAGGAACAAAAATATCATATTCAGTGGAAATCGGAAATAGAAATTTGATGATGTATGGATGTGAAATCGGACATGAACGGTTTAAATGTGATGATTATAATGCATTTTTTGAATCTCTGGAGAAAAAGGTCATGATAAATGAAAGCTATGTGAATTTGTATAAATCTCTGACTAAATTATTATCAGAGAGAAAAAAATCCATAGTAATAGGTAACGGAAATGTGTTTTCCACGCGTTCAAGTATATACAATTTTTGTGTGATTCAAGACTACGTCTATTTTTGCAAATCTACATTAATCATGGGATTCATGCACCTCAAATCAGGGACTGTCATCAACCCTTTTCAAGTTATAAGGCCACCAATGATTGTTGGCTTGGGGAAAAAAACAGAAGATTCAGTGGAAAAAAATCACTTGAAGAAAATTAAGAATTATGATTTACAATCCAATTAAAATCTTTTACTATAAGATAATATATTTATAACACTAATACGTATTTTATATATGAATTAAATCTTTTAAAGGTTTTTGTAAATTTTATAAAATCTTGTTTATATTTAGCTATTTTTTAAACATATCCTGATCAGAGTAAACAATTTTGAAATTTAATGATTTTATAATACTGTGCCTTTTTTTATTACGTATCGAAGGATGTGAAATATAATTAAACGATGGAAATTTATGAAGTTTTACCGAACCATTAGGTCATTTTTGTCCGATACATTCCAGGGTTAAGCATTAAATTCATGCTCTAGATTTAAGCACGTCTTCAAATGGTGAAATTCAATTATTTTTATGTCTTTTTATAATTTTTCTTCATTATTTTAAAGGGATAATATGATTTAAAAACCGAATAAAAAATTGTTACGATGAAAAACGTTGCCATATATTTTGAAAAGAACGATCCGTTGTCATATTGCTTCCAAAATGAAGTTATATTTACAAATAATACAATCAAGGTGTGGTGATGGATGCCCCAGTTATATACAAAAAAATGTATACGGCCATAAGATTAATCAGAACTTTAACCTTCAAAATTTTAAATATTATGGTGGAAATTAAGTTTTTTGATTCCTTGATATCTCTATAGGAAAATTAGAAAAATATTCAGTTTTAATTTGACCACGTCAATCGGCTTGCCGCCACAGGATCAAATGCCAATCATACCATTTATGGCTTTGATTACTTGCACTCGCGTTCATAATCGAGCAAAGTTGTTTCATCGCCATAATCAAGTATATGTTTAAAGCCGAAAGCTTTCTTTTACTGTGGTGGGACTAACAGTCTTTGCTGTGTTTTTTGATTATTCAGATTAGTTAAAACCTTTCCAATTCATCAATGCTATTGCTTGAGGTGTATTCGCACCTTTACTGTGGTTGCGACTAACAGTGTTTGATGTATTTTCTGATTATTTTGATTAATTAAAACTTTTCTAATTTATCAATGCTATTGCTTGAGGTGTATTCGCACCTTTAAATTTTAAATGTGTAATATACGTCAAATATTTACATCCACAACCATCGCCAATACTAAAAGCAAATTGAAACTAAAGTAAATTCTGTTTCAAGAAGTTAATATGTAAACTTGATTATATGTAATAGAACACAAAAAAATTATGTTCAACAATAAAATCTGACCTTTGAAAAAAAAACAATTGTAATTTTTAAGATCGAGCTCACTGCTAAGTTAAAGAGTTAAAGTTGTTTATAGTAATTATGTATTTTGGATAAATATATTAAACTGTAAACATAATAGTAGATTAAGAAATAAAGGTTAATACCATAATAAAAATAGATATGTTAATCAATCAAAATTGACCTGATATTTTTAGATACGATGAACAAAAAAATATTATTGCGTTGATTTAAATGGATATAACTAGCCTTGATAACTTAACTAAATCTTGAGAAGGAAAAATATAGGAAGTATGAGATCTTGGCGAATGAACTTGGTTTAATTTACAAGTGTAAAACAAGAATAGTACCATATGTGATGACATCTTGGCGAATGAACTTGGTTTAATTTACAAATGTAAAACAAGAATAGTACCATATGTGATGACTTGGGATGGGGTGGCCATAAAATATCATAAAAAATATGTTAAGGAGTTAAAAATCCCCGACGACGTAGAAGCATACATGCAACCTCTCAGACTTCGCAAGACACTTGAACCCGTCTCTTTTGAGAGAAGAAGAGCAGTTGATGAAGATAGATCAGGGGAAGGTGTCAAAAGATGCATCAAGGTGCTGTGCAATATTCCCAATGGGTTGACTATTTCTTAATAGATATAATTGATAAAAAGAAACTTAACCCATAAATAAAAAAATAATTTGTAATAGTAGATTAAGATTAGATACAGTGAAAAATTAATAAGTTATATGTGTTTATTAAAATTCTATTTTACGTGTTGAACTATATCTTTTTGTCCTTGGGCTACTTTTAATCGTATTTAGAGCAGTTGGACTCATAAAACATATTTTTCTTTTCGGAGTACTGCATATTATCCTTTGACCTTCTGGTGTCCTGTTTATAAATTGATCCTCAGAACTGGATTTACAAATATTCTCACTCTTTATTCGCATATATTTATCATCATGGTTGCTAATAGATAATTCTTTTAATGGCGATCTTCTCTTCTTTAATATACGTATGGGCTCTATAGACTTTCTCTTTATCGTAATATCTGCTGATTTTATTTTCTTTGCATATTTTTTTAGAGACCAATGTGTTTCAACCATCAAAAATATGGTGTACATTTTCTTTTTATTGTGTGTGGAGGTAAAACTCCCGCTCTTGGAGGGAAAATTGGAGGTAAAGTGGGTTCTGATAAAAATTTAATTATTAACTTTTAAATATACAAAATAATAAACACGTAATTTAATTATATAAATGTAAATGAAATAGATCCTAAAATGTTTTAAATAAATAACTCTAATATCTGGAGCATTTCAACGTCGGAAAATCTTTCTTCCATCTCTTGAATTATAAGTTGAAGACATAATAAACTTGTTGGTTTTAAATCCAAAAGCTGGATTATTTCAAACTCAAATAAATTTCGCTTGTTCAGCTCATCCATTATATTAACAGACCTTTCAGCCAATAGAGAATCACAGCAATATTCCTGAATTGTGTATTTCAGTGTCTCATGTTCTTCGTTTTCCGTATTTTCTTGATTATTCAATATATCGAATACGTCTCGTTTTGTCATAAATTCAATTTTCTTACGCAGAATCTTCATGTGAAAGGATTGGCCGCAAATGAAAATTAATATATATCAAACAAATTTCCAGCAATTTTAAGTATTTTAGTAAGCTTCCGTAATTATAGAATTTCTATTCCAAAATTTTTGTAAAGACAAGCATAGAGAACGAAACGAAATATAAAAAATCATTATATTTTATCTTTCATCCTATAAAATGCAATCATAGGAAAGAAAATATATTATTTTCTGTCTTTTATCCTTTTATTTTATACAGAATCAAAAATAATAAGAACAAATGATAAATTTTATGGTAGATACTTGAATTTGAGGCAATTACTATATGATTTCACCTATTGGCCCTTGTTTTTTCGAAGAGGCAATTATGCCATTTCTTAAATGTTTAAAATGACAAAGTTGAAATTTGAATTTAATTATATCATAAATGTTGATTTTTTTTGTGTAAATGGCGATTAAAATATTTGTGATTTATCATTATAACGAGGGCTTAAAGGTGTTATTGAAACGAAATTGTGGATAAATGAATGTCTAAATATGAAAAGGGGTATTGCTGGGGATTTAAGACCCAATAAATCGACATTCTAAGGTCTTTTCATTGATTTCGGGAATATAAGTGTTCCATATTGTGCATACTGTGAAATTATAAAAAGGCGATTAAGTTAACATTTCGATATTTCCACAAAAAACACTATATTCTATATATATATAAGAATTCAGTTGAAAAAATTCATTGAAACTTGCTAATACTAAGGCTTAACGATAATTATATTGATTCTTTGGATTTTGAAATATCGGTCTGCTATAAATTTAGGTCAAATCTGAAAACTTATTGATGTATAAAGTGTCTAAATATTTTGAACAACGCTAAAAAGTAGCTCGCTTTTTTTATTGACAAAAGAGAAGTCTTAGCATATTTAAATACTAAATAATTTCAAAATTTTAGGATATATAATTAAAATAAACAAATAGTTTGATCAGAACACTGCAATGGGGTTTTGTATAAGTTATTACGGATGAGTCTAATATAGCTGGATATCAAATAATTTAAGTAATTTTACAAAATAGTACAAAGTTTATGCGTATTTAAAACCCAATGACTTCAAAAAGCAGAAAATCAAATGACCCCCTCATGAGACAAACAGATCATGAGCACATAATATTTTCTATGAAGGAAAATTTAATCATATGACAGGTTCAATGCTGTGAATAATGAAAAAATGTGTACAAATAAATATAAAAAATCAATCTATAAATATGCATGAAAGTTAACAGCGATAAATTGCACTAAAATTAAAAGATAGATGTTAATTAAGAAAAGTTTATTTTTTATAGACATTAGTATATGTTTTAAACATGTTTTAATAGTATTTTTCAATTATTTGATTCGAAAACCTGACTACTCAATAAATAAAATCTATTTTATCAGTAAAATAAAATCCTAAAAAGCAATCAATCATCTCATTGAAAGAATAACACAAACAAACTTTGCTAAAAATCAATTGAGAAAGCAACGATCAATGATTAAAGTCGATGAAACAATGATCAATTATAAATTACAATTGCATCAAGGTCGATCACCTAAAAATAGGAGCGATTCATATGTACTGCAAAAACTAGGGCCTATTTCTGGGTGTTTTAAGTCATGATTTGCAACAAAAAAGCTTCCGACATGGGCCCAATTATATCTAACAAGCTTTCTAGGTAGTATAATATATATTAGCATGATGTCTAACGCAACTTAGGTAGCTTTAATCTCAATCACGGTGCTATATACCACAAATAGATATTTTTAATGGCCATACTTCAATTAATGCGCAGGATATTCAATTTTTAAAAAAAAGCTCAATATCAAAAGAAGAAAGGTGTAAGAACTGATAATAAAATAAAATATTTAAGAGTTTTTTTTTTATTTTAATTTTTTAATAACCACTTGCCCGCCATAATAAATTATATTAAATTCTAAACTTTTTTATCTTTAAAGTATTTCGTTTGTCATTTTTTAGTATAGTATAGAAATGTTTAATTACTTTTGGGAAAATATACATAGAACGTCTCCAGGCAGCACGTAAATCGAAAAAAATTCAAATGACTTATGGGGGTATTTGACCCCTTTAAACATAAAAAAATGAAGTTATTGTATAATGAGTATGTTTTACATTTAAAAAATTTGCGATATATTTACGAAAAAAAAAGAATAAAATAAATCATATATTTTTGTAGCTTTTAAATTTCTAAATGTTTACTTTTAAATCGTTAAGAAAAAATATTATACCAATGATAGATACGTAATTTGCAATAGAGCAAATGAAATACACAAAGTAAAATAAATTATATCTTTATTATATGATCCAAATATTTAAATTCACCTTTTAAAATTGTATTCCAACATGCTTTATGACTAAATTGACTTAATCTAATATA
The DNA here is from genome assembly GCF_057557595.1 of Rhyacophila brunnea. Classification (NCBI taxonomy): domain Eukaryota; kingdom Metazoa; phylum Arthropoda; class Insecta; order Trichoptera; family Rhyacophilidae; genus Rhyacophila; species Rhyacophila brunnea. The sequence goes on along the minus strand of NW_028233069.1, from coordinate 1,560,470 downwards.
CTGTTCAAATGCACAATTCAGCGAATAAATATGCTATGAAACTTTTATTCTAAAAAACATGGTTTTAACCTGAAGGAAATCTATTTGTGACCTGGAAAGTTATTATACCCGATTGCATTTTATAGATAAGATTATCCGAAAGAATTTAAAAAAAAATATTTCACATTTTAGACATATAATTTGATATAAAAATAAATGCAAACCCTTGTTTGAGGCTGTTGATAGCCTTTTTTATCCTTATGGGACATAATAGAATAGGTCCATCTACAATGAGCATTTAAAGCGATAAATAGTGGGTTGAAACATATAAAATATTTGAAATACATGTTGGAAAATTTAAGGTTGCGTTTGAGAAATCGAATGTATAACGTAATATAATTTTTAAAATTTTTTATACATACACACTACGCCACAAAAAGAATATTGATACCATCTTATCGTAAAAAAATTATCTATTTTAATATTTTATGTGTTGGATTTATATATAAAGTGCTCCTTGATCGGCAGCAAAAGCTTAAGAATCCATTTTATTATACTTTATCGATTGTTCCAAAAGAGCTTGAAAAAGTTGAATAAATATAAAAAACTTAACTTTATGTTGGATTCATTCACAAAAAAAAATTATAGGTGTTTATTTTATAATGTAAATATTACTATTTTTTTCACTGAAATGAATCTTTGTCAAAAAAATATATGTATCCTAAATTTAGATAAAATGTTTATGGGTGGTTTGAGGCTAAAAAATTAACGCTTATTATTTTTATTCATATAACTCGCCAAGAAAAATAAAGTCAAGATCGTAAATGTTCAGAAAAAAATAATATTAACCAACAATCACTCGAAATTTTTTTAAAATCTATGCTTTAAATCAAATTTGCGCGAAATGTTACCATTTAAACAGCATAAAAAATAATCTGAAATTTTAGCTAAATTTTTTGATGAATTAAATGTACATAATTACGGGGAAAATATTATACATTATAAATTTAAGAATGCAGATCAGTAATAGAATTTAATTATTTGGTTATTTGGTTATTTGGTTATTTTGTTATTTTGTTATTTTATCTATCATATCAGTTTAAGATATGATATAATATAACAATAATTCAACACACATTATGATAGTATATCTTTTTCACCGTTGCTAAATATTTTGATTTTTAATAATATTTTTTAGGGTAAATCTTTTTAGTTTGTTTTTAGAGCATTTTGTGGATTTTATATATATGTCACCCTTTTAATAACCTTTCACAACGCAACATCTAACTCAAGACTTTTTAGTTGAGATGTGGTCTCAACATTATTATTATTGTTTATGTTTTCGATTATATGCATTCTTAATTCCTTAGAATCAAACAAACTTTAAGTATTTTGTGACCACATCATTCCATGAAATGTGTAAGGCTCCATCCCATATAAATATAAATTATCAAACGTTAAAATCATCACACAACAACCCATTATTATTTAACACCCCTTAAAATTCTTGATAAATTCACGTATTTTTTATTTATTCACTCGTATATATCATTCTTTTTAAGAAGTGTGCCTACTACTTTTGCTTATCCAATGCACCCATGCGTGAATTCTTCATATTTTTTGTACCCAGTTTGATGGCCATGAATTAGACCAGTTTTCCTGACAGTAGTCGACATGGAGGAGGGGTTAAATTTTATCCACCTTTTCGCTGTTTAATTACACTACCACCACTCTACACTTACCCATATCTTTTCTGAAAGAAACAAGCTTCATATAATGTTTGATGAAGTTTTTGGAATCTTACACGGCAACCACCTAATTTATTACTGGCTTGTCAGTCTTGTTATGGTTTTTATATATAATTTCGACAGACTACACCTTGAAAGTATTTTTAATTTCATCGTAATTTGTTGAATCGTGGGTGCATTCTGTTGGAACACCGATCAATTATTAATGATCGTCTAAACCCACTGTGCCTAGCTCCCCGACCCCTCTATGTGTGCATTTAATATAAATTATTTATTCATATAAATATTTACAATTGTTTATTAAATCATTTATTATTTAATTATTTTTTGGTCGCATTACTCAATATAAAATGTACTTTTTTGACTTTTTATATTGGAACATTCAAAGCCGAAGTAAATAAACACGAAGCGTTTTGGTTATTGCCATATTAAATCATTTTATTTTAATTACCCGATTTATATGTACTTTTTAAGATATATATGCAATATTTATATGTTAAACTACAGAAGAATTAAATTATTTATGTTAATGATTTTTTTAAGGGTATACAAAAAAACAAATCACAAACTAAATATTGACATATATCTAAGTTATAGAATGTATAAAAACCCATTGATAAGTAGAACTTGAAAAAGGGAGTGTATTGAAGAAGATCTAAGGGAAGGTGGTATACCCATGAGTATAGATATGATGTGCCCATACGAAATAAATCACGTTATGCTTGAATGTAAAAACTTTAATCTCAATATTAACCCAAAATTTATAAGATAAATAAGAAAGTAACATTTATTTTAGTGTAATGACATATAAAACTGCAATTACAAATGTGTTTTAAATTGATCAGCAGACTATAGTATTTATTTTAGGCATATACCAGAAAAAACGCAAATAAACACACAAATTTATGACGCCTTTTCATATCTTAAATAAAAATTTTATATACCAAACAAACTTTGATTTTTTCTTAGATATTCAGGTCAATGCCGTGAAAAAAAATATTGCAATTAAAAAATTAATAAAAATAAGGATGTATTATAATCAGAGGACTAAGATACACATATGAAATGCCAGATAAAAATTCTTTCTGTTATAATTTTTTGTATGTGCTATTATCATAAGATAGATGTTGCAGTTTGATATTGTAGGGATTACACCAAAAATTATTACGATACTAATGGCTTGACAGACAAAATTTTAATAGAAAAGTTAATAATACATTTAATAAAATATCACTTTATTACAGTTGCACATAATTTATATTTTTAAAGTTGTTTTTATATCGTATGTTGTAATTTTTCAAAAAGAAGTATTTGATTAAATTTATTGGATTTTTATCCGGTTTTTATATGTTAATACTTGAGTTTAATATAAAAAGGTTTATTTTATAGATAGTTGGTCTTCATTGAATATTGCTTACACGAAGAAACGTATTAAAATTATATCTTTTAGTTTTGAGCAAATAGCAAACGCATATAAACTATCTTTTTTTTCGTTTAGTTACATCATCTTTTTTTCCCTAAAATTGGTCAAATTGTGTTTCAAATTCATGTTTGCCACTATATAGTTTATTATTTAAAATATTTGACAGGTATTAATTCCAAAATTACTTCAGAAAAAATTGAAAGAAAATTGCCCTTTTTGCAATTCGAATTGGCATACAAAATAATTTCTGTCAAATTTATCGAAAATAACAGGAAAAAAATGCAGCTTTTATAAATTTTTTATGGTTTTGCAAGACTTTAGTAGCATTATTATTATTATATCTATATATTCATGTGAAAAAAAGTAAACTACGAAGAACTGTATCAGACACAAAGTACCATTAAAAATCTTACAAGAAAGATCGATAATCAAAATAAATACCTATAAATAGGCTAATATCTATTTTTCGCTGTTTTAACTTTATGATCTACCAATATAAGTACTAAATTCTCATCCCGACTTCAATACATCTTTTGGAATGAAAGGGTTTAAAATGGAATAACTAGTCTTACATTTTTTTTTATTGATGAAAGTCTGCATCTTATGCAGATGAATATAGTAATGGAATAAATTTAATAGGAAAGCCGAACAATTTCAACAGAATATTATCAGCTCGTTTTAAAACTACTTGTTACTCATCTCATTTTAATTTTTAATCATATTCATCACCCATGACCAGCTCAAATGGGCTTTTTCACAATTGTGTAATCTGATTCTGAATTTGAATACAGGAATCAATGCATTAAGATTAGATGATCATATGTAAGGTTCTTATAATTACTCTATATTTCGCAACTCTCTTTTCTAAAATGAATTTAGTGATTCGAAAGAGCTGATTGGTAAAATTGAAAGTTTATCTAAAGGTATTAGGTTTAATTTTAGCAGTCTAGCCACATTTTTTTGAATTTTGTGATCAAAACAATTTCGCACAGCAAACTCTGTTGATCAAGTTGTTTAATATAATTTCTAGCAAAGAATAATATGAAAAGAATCTTTAAAATCAATATACGAAAGAAAGAAAATTAGGCATGTCCAAAAAGGTGCTGTAACTATAATTAAAATCTACAGCGAGTCTTTTTTTTTCAAAAGGTGATCCGTATTTTCAAGGCAGAGTTTCCTTTCAAAAGCTTTGGAAAACGGATATCATAATTGAAATATTTTATATGAAATCGCATTTTGTATTCAATAAAATGTATTTTATTTTTTTTAATAATTTAAACCTTGAGGGATGTTATGAATTTGTGAATATCCTTAAATCCAAAGTCAGAAAGTAAAAAAATCCCCCCTGCGAATCGGATAAAATTAAAATTTGTTATAAAGATTATAAAAAATATTGGTTCTATATTTATAGAAATAAGGATACTATAAATAAATTGGTAATGTCAGAATATGAAAAAAAAAATATAAGATAATCGATCGGTAGTATTTCTGACGAGTTTATACAAACAATGTAAACATTGATTATGAAATATGAGTCTTCAATGATTTATGTATTCACGAATATTATAGCATGAAAAAGGTTCAACTAATATGAATCAGGCAAAAATACACGATACAATTATTGTTATAATAAATTTTATAAACAATAATAATTCTTTCATGCATTAGAAATTGCTATCTTGAAGATCTTTTGGCTTTAGGCGTCGGTAAACAAATAAATCGTCAATATTTTCTTCAAGAAAATGCAAGATATTTATCCACAGAGATTTTAACACTCGGATTGGATGTATGTGCAGAAAATTGTGTCGTAGTGCCTAATAATTACAATATTCATTCTTTTCAAACCCAACAAAATTTGGATTTGAAGCAGAAAATTTAAATTTATTCGCACTTTGAAAATATTTTAGCTTTTTGAATTATATTTGATGCTTTTTTTATCTCAAAACTTGCTGCAAGCTTTTCAGCTAAAAATACAAAAAAAGCTATGTATTATCAAGATTTACTGCAAAATAAGATCTTCTGGCACTAAAAGATGATTATCATGAAAATGAATGCAGAAATAAATTAGTGATATAACGATTTTAGTCAGAAAAAGTTTCTTATCTTTATGTTTTTTATATTTAATTTTTATGAAATATCTGTTGTGTTAGTTCCTATCTACTTTGCGGGTTTTATTTGACCTTCAGATACAGAAAAAATGTACGATATTCTTAGAAATTAAAATAAAAAGAAATTGAATCATTTCATGATCTCTAATATATATTTTCATATGTAGAAAAAAAATATGTATGGTTTAAATAAATTTTTTATAAGCAATTTTTTTTTCTGTCTGTAGATAAGTCAACACGCAGAAAATGTCATTTAATATTGGCTTTTTTCAGTTTTGATTTACTTTTGATGATTCATTTGTGTTTTCCTATAACTATATTATCGTGATACTTGGGCATGAATATGTAACAAAGAAAGACTAAAAATAAATATAATATTTCAAGTTTCCAAGACTGCTATTACTCTTAAGTCTGCTATTTTATAACTATGGATGATTTTAAAATAAAATACAAAAAAACGCGGAATAAAATTAATTTAGGTACTCTAAACAGAAGTTTCAAAATATAATTTGACAATACAGGTTTAAACACAATTTGCACAAATAAAAATTGTAATAATTTGATGTCAGACTTACATTTAGCTTGCTTTTTTTTGATTAAAAATTCATAAAAATTTTCATAATAAGAATTTCTAATGTTTCGTGAACACTCCTGTAATTATAATTGTACATATAAAAAAAATAAACTATGATATAATGAGATACTGATTCGGCTTATAATAACATAGTAACGAAAAAGAAAATTTGCTATAATCAATGGGACAAAACTAGGAAAAAGATAGCATAAATATGGTCACAGAATTAAACTTTAAAGTGCGTATTTAGAATTGATTGAAGCATAACAAGAAACATATGCATTAGATGCTAAAAACAGTTGCCATAATCATCAAATATATTTTATTTGGTTAAATAGTATATCCTGAAAAGAAATTTTTTTAAATAATATGAACAACTTTGTTGTAAACACAAAACTATAAAATATTTGGATTTTATATGTCACATAACTATGTTTATCATACAAACTGGATGTCTCAAAAACATAATTAAATATTCAGTTCCTGCACTAAACCAAAATAAATAGAATATTCGAGAATTTACAATTTTTTTGAAAGAGGAACAACACAAGCAAGTTTCCATGATTTGTATGTGGTATAGGCTCCAAAATTTGACTAAACAGAAAGGTTTATATAAAGGGTTTTTCATAAATGTAATTTTGCGATAACTTGCTAAAACAATGAGTCGATAAAATTTTCTAAAGGATATAATTTCATTTTGTTTATTATTCGATGTTTAAATTTAGCTACTATCTTTTACGAAGTTTATATTCAATATTCATATAATCGGTTGATAATTTAGAACCTTTTTACAATAAAAAACGGATTACATTTAGATCTTGCTTGGGTGGTTAGATTTTACTAAAGTGTTTTAAATTTTGATTCTTTGTTAAATACAAAAAATTTTATGGATACATATATTCAAATTTCATATCGTCGATTATAGAGCAATTTTGCATAGAAAATTTTTATACGCTCCCCGCATATTTATAAAATTTTACGACAAAATTCACAGTAAAAATTGAACAATGTAATTTTGGAATAAAATTCATTAGAAATCTCCTGCTATACAGTATGATCTAAGTTTATTTTGATAAGACTATTCCCTTATTTATAAATAAAATTTCTTAATACACTTCAACAAATATGTTGGTTACAAATTCTTTCAATTAAAACTTTCCTTTACTTCTTGAGATGTAGTCCATATTACCTATGATTTAAATAAGAGCAAGCATGAATTCTGATATTTGCTTGAATTCTATAAAATATTTGCATTGTAATTTGTCCCTCTAATATTCACAAACCGTTGCCGAATTTTTTTTTCATACTAACCTTAACAATACAATTTATGCCAATTTAGTATGTTAAATTGGAATCGGAAATTTTTTTGTGTACACATATCAGAGAAAGGGCTAATATACACATTAGAGGTAAGAGTTTGTTTCTCTTAAGGTTTTTTGGAATCCGAATGCTAATACATATGAATTTTTATCAAATTTTCATAAATTTCTAAATATTAACAAATTTTTTTATCAAAAATAACAAAAAACAATGTCAAAATATAGTAATCTATTTATATTTTTTATTCAATTTCCAACGGATTTGGGACCTTCCATATCGATATGGATTCTACTGTTCTTCTTTTGTATATTTATTAAGCTCTTATAGAAAAATAAATATTTTACTTTTATCGCACTATTCTAAAATTATTAACAATATTGACCACGCCAAATGGGCCACCACTGCGGGAAACATCAGATACTATTAATATGTCTTTGATTGGTTGAAATTCCCAGTGATAATCGAGCTAAGTTATTAGAATCCACAATCAAAAGTATGTTTAAAGTTAAAGGTTTTCTTTTACTATGGGTCGACTAACCGTGTTTGCTGTATCTCTTGCAATTCTGCGACCTCAATTAGTTTGATAATGCATCAATGACCTTGCTTTAGAAAGTTTGATGCTTCATTCACGAAAATTGAAGTTTCTAGGTATAATATTTACACCCTTGAACCATATCCACTATCATTATTTTCAATGATAATTAGGTTATCTCCAGCTTGCTTAAAATTTTCCTATACTAAATATTGAATATTTTACTTATTAGGTTTTGCTCAATAATGATAATGGATATATTTGCTGTTTAATCTATTGATGAAAAAACAAAAGAGCACCATATGTATAACATGGAATGGTGTTGTTACAAAATACCATAAGTCGTATATTAAGGAATATGGATGGATTCCAGCAGAAGCTTAAGCATATGAACAAAAAATAGTAACCAAAAATACCAGAATGGATGTTTCTTTTGCATAGAAGATGTATTGAAAGAACTGTAAGTATGATGTGATTGAATAGAGTATCCGTAAAGAATTAATAAAGAGCAATTCTTAGTTTTACGCAAGTAAACTAAAAAAAATTAGAGAAAATCATCCTTATATAAATATTAATTGAAATTTTTATATCTAATCATCTAGAATTCACTATGTCTGATAAAAAATAATTTATGGAAGGGGTAAAAGTTATGTCAGTTTCTCAGATCAGCACCTGAAATACCAAGTATATTTTATAATTTTTTGTTCACATATGGGTTTTATTTAAGTATTACAGTACATCGAATATCCATTATTTAATCCTATCATAAGAGGCTAATTAAGATTGTTTTTCTTTAATAGAAGCTAAACAACAAATGAAAAAAATGAACTATCATTGATTTCTGAATCTGTATTGAAAAAAGTAAATATATTCTAGATGCTTTTTAGTTTGTGTTTGAATTTTTTGTAAGTAGTATACTGGTAATGGAAGCCCACATTTAAAATTATTTTAGAATTACTTCTCGGCTCTAAATAATAATTATCTATTTTATATTTATCAAAGAAGTGCTATTTCAAAGAGGATCTATATAGGTAGTTCATGCTTCTAGTCAGGCTAACTAATATAGTTTTTGGATTAACAGCTTTAAAAGAAGACACTTGCGCTTCGAACCAAATGCGGCTATAAAAGGCAGGATCAAATAATATAATAAAGCTAGAAAACCTTTTTTTTTGCCTTAAAGGGGAAAGAACCAATCAAATATTTTTATAAGGAAGATATCTTGACTAAAATATAGAAACAGGGAAAGTTGATATTTGTTACTTATATATAATAAAAATAGGTTAAATTGTTTCAAATGCTTTCATATTCTCGTTCGATTGGACAATATTTCTCTATGAGATAAGAAGGAAATATATAAAATAATATCACTAAAATCCGGTTTTTAACACGTTAAAACGATAAAGAGTTCTTAAAGTGATGATTAAAAACTTATATCATCAAAAAAATAATAAAATTTTAAGAAAACAAATAAAACTATTTTTATGGGGTTGTACACTCAATCAAAAGTTAAAAAGATTATTATTTAGGTTTTTATGTCAAATATCGTTAATCTTATTAAATATCGTCATAAAAAATAGAAGTAAACTCAAAGAATTAAAGCTTATATAGATCGAATAAATCTGTACATTTATTAACAAATAAATACCTTCAAAGGGAATTAAAATTGATATCTTAAATTTTATTTTCTGTATAATCTTAAATTTTTTATGTAAATTCTAAGTTTAACGTAGAAAATGCATTCGAAACCATGTTATCATCACCAAACACATAAATAAAGACTCAACAGGTGGATTTATTCTTTTCTATATAGCATTAATACTTTTGCAGATATTATTTCGATTTAAGTATGAAGAGAAACCTATTAAAAATACAAAAACCATTTATAAGCCATTATTTTTGGTAGAATTTCGGCATTGTCACTTTTGAGATGTATATTGTTTTTTATCTCTATATAAATTAACCAGTCCTGACTATTATATAACCAGACAATAATTTATTTAAAAAGAATCAATCAACGAAGAAAGGGCTCGAAAAATTCTTTTATAATTCTATTTTTTGTAAAATTTAGTAAGTGTTTTTTTGTACCTGTAGTTATAATTTTAATGCATAGTTCAATTAATTTTATATACAAGTATAATTTTCTGTGCAAGCATACACATTTTTATCTATGGAATACACTCTCATTCGTAAATATGTATATATTCTGTAAAAGGTTTCTAATTAACTAAATAGAGACGCATCTATTATTTTGATGCTAGTAAAAAAATATTGGGTTTCATTATATCTAAATAATCTATATTTTAAGCCAAATTCTAATTATTACAAGTTTCATTGCCCATATTTTTATTCATAAATAACAATTTTGAGGAATAGATTTTAGTTAAATTTTTCTGTTTTGTAAGAAATGAACTAGATTGCTATATTTCACCAACAAAAGTTAATAATGTATGGTTTTTTGATTGTATTTGATGGTTTTTAATATAAAAATATATATTTTTTTTAGTCCTAATAATAAATAAAATTATGATAGATAAATAAAAACAACCAAAAAAAATCATATTAGGAAAGTATACGTCTAAAAAAGATCACTACAGAATTGATCTATTTTCATGATATTTTGATTATATGCTGATAAAATTTACAATTTTATGTATTTTAGTTTTATAGCCATATGGTTTTATGTATAATCCATTTTATTTTTTCACTTTCTTTTTGTATTAATGGTTTAATTTTTCATCTTTTATTGTTACATAGATATTTAAAATTCTTCATTGTTTTTCGATATTGAACAGTACTTCCTTTTCTAAATATTGTGAACTGTATGATATCAAAAAATTTGCATTATTTTACTTCTTTTTATTTATAAATTTAGTTCATATACAAAATAAAGTGTTATTCTGATATATTTAACCGATTTTGTCTTTAAATGGCTCGTGATTTCAAAATCGTTGAAATAATTTCGAAGGCTATAAAATATATTCATATTGACCTAGATGGCAATTTTTATGGTATTTTTGCTAAAGCTCGCTCATTGTAGATACACTGTTTACCCTAAATATTGGAATATTTGATGTGCATTCAGACACTGGCGCCGAATTAAATTATGTTGTTGGGGAAAACTTTCACTTGCGTATGTTTATATGTATTTTTGAATGAAATATTGAATTATTTTGTATAATAGCAGGATATACACCAATAAAATTTATATTTATATAATTATTTTAAAACCCTGCAGATCGCCTTTTCGTAAACTGATACGGGGTGAGAACTTTGGAGATTTATATATTATTTTTTTCTACGATAAAAAGCTTGAAAAACAACTAAAAACTCTTTATATTTGTTATATATAGATAAATTACAAAGATCATAATTTAGCAGCAATTTAAATTTGAAATATATTTAAAAAAAGTACTTCTAATGTATAATACTGCAAAAACAAATATGGTTAATGCATATCTATAAATATGAAACCATTTTTTTCTGGGGGATTTATTTAACTATTCACCATTTATATTTCTTTTACCAAGAAGCTTGAATATAATGGATTTAATCATATCAAAGACAAGTTAATAGAAATTCTTCTTTAGTATTAAACAAAAATCCTTATGCGATAATGTACCCGCTTTAAATATGCTTTAGTAAACCGAAAAGCCTGATAAACTATTCTCCTCTTCAAAAGTACAAAGATAGTACCATTAATTAAAAATTATTTCATGGAAAAAGTGTGATAATTCACTATAAGTGCATCTATTCATATCCTAATCTAAATTAATTTACTTGATTTTGAATCTTTTAATATTAAGTTTTTCATTGTTTATCATTATTTTTTTTAGATAATCAGAGCTATTTATTGTTTTAAATATGTTTGATTAGTTTTAAATACCTTCCTTGCTATTTAATGATTATTTTTTGGGTTAATTCGTATTCCATATTATATCAAGTAATGCTACTTTTCGGATTTTTAAATTGAGGATTTCGGTCAAAACTTCTTTGAAAATTTTTATGAAAACATTTTATAAATGAAATATGTATTTGTATCGTTGTATTGAGAGATCTATTTTTTAAAAAGTCTTATTTTTTTATTTAACAAGCTCATATATTTTTTGGTTTTTTTTATTATTTAATCATAATCTAGAGGCATTTTTGGGGTAATGGACTTCATTTTTATACCTTTAAACGTTTTTTTATATATAAAAACAATGGAAATAATAATACAATATATTTTTGTCAAAATAGCTCTGTGCTATGAAATCCCATATTAAAAAGAATGTTGTTTTTTTTATTTTTTAAAAATTTTCTTATATAAATTCTAAGCAATGTAATAGGTGTAAATATTTTCGCTTTATGTCTGGAAATGCGTGAACTGGAAAAGGTACTAACATCTAAAATTTATGTAATGTAACTTAATTATTTATGCGAATACAGCGATAAAGTCGCATGGCTCAATTTAATTACTTATATGTGATCGATCACATACAGAAAGAAATTCTTTATAGTAACATGCAGGCTGTCAAATAAAAAAATATAGACAACATAAAATCCAAAAACCATTTAAATATAATCTAAATATCTTATAAATTATTGGTTTGTGTTTTCGCGAAAAATTTTACTAATCATATTTTGCATATAATTTTTTAAGATTTTAGGCATATATTGAAAGAGCACAAGCTATATAATAAGTCTAAATTGCAAATATATAGATGCGATGAAATTATTGTATAACAGATCGATTTCAGATCAATGAATTTGATTTAAAAGGCCTTACTGGAAATTTAAAAACTTTAATTAACAAAATTTATAATAAATTATTTATGAAGTACCATATCTTTTTAGTTATTCAGTCTCTAATTGTTTTTAACTGCAATGTTTTAATTGTTTTAAAATACATTCATACAGTTTAAAAACATTTTTTTTTCAACTATACTCTGGTTTACAATTTTAGAGCGGTCATATAAAAAAACACCCCGCAAAACCCTAATCGATAAGAATTAATTTTATTCGGTATCACAAGATCCACTAAAAATAAATTTAATAACATGAAAATATATTTTATCGTATTTATAATAATGATTGTACCCTTTAGCGAAACAAAGACCGATCTAATAAGCAGCATATAAACGGCAATTTGTTTTTAAAACGTTTCTTAGACTTTCAAAAATGGACCCTTATTTGTTTTCTCATATATTATATGACTTTTTTATAGCCCTTAAAGGTTTTTTTTGCATTCAGTCGAATTAAATAAGTACGAAGTTCTTTTATGCGATTAGTGGATTTTTTTTTGTATGCTTTCTTTTGAAATGCGTTTAAATCAAATTTAGTTGGAAATAATTATCCTGTGAATTAAAAAAATTTATCTATAGACCATTCTTTATTCCAATAAAGTATTATTTGTAAGAATCACAATAATTTTGTAAAATAAATATGATTTTATGCATTAAATACTGAAATTCATAGTTATAAATTACATCAGTATAAAATATTTTTGGTGGAAATTTAAATCAATTTTATTTTCTTATATAAGAAAATTATTCATGGCTAAATTTATAGTTATAATCTTACTTTATCTTCTCTAGCATAGCTTCCTCGATTTCCCGTGCGCACAGCTTATTTATATTTTTGGTTATCTTATTCTCACCAAATTCAACTTAATAGTTCTCGCTCTTTTGAGGCCTAGTAATTCAAAGTTTTTTCTCAATCCCAAGGTTTCTTATTATGCTTCGATCTGATTCGTGAGTTTTAGTTCCATAGGTACCTTTATGATACAGTGTCACAACTCGTCGCGAGTTATGAATATGAATAATTTATTTCTTCAACTTGTATATTAATGACTGTTCAGATGCTAAGTGATCATACCTTCTTAGCTTATTGTTCTGAACTATGCAGATACCGTCGATAATGGACACGCCAATTGCGATCAAGGTGATACGGTTCTTATTTTTATCATAGAAAAAAATATCTGGTCTCTTATTCTATAATTGATGTCTGTTTCTATTTTATTATGCATAAATATATTTTAATAATTACATGGGATGGGTGAAACAGAAAAATCAAAAGCAGAGCACTACAAAGATAAATCATGCGAAACTGCGGCTGTAACCGAGAAAAAAGATGTATTGGCAACGGAAAATGCACAAACCTCCTTAAAAATATCAACAAGACGCCTGACGCTAGAATCGATCTTTACTTCAACAGAATCTTCGTCGGATGAATGGATTCAAGATGCCTATGCGGCAATCCTAATACGCTTCAATCGTATGCCACGCTTCGGATAAGATAAACTTAAAAAATATTACAACGGAAAATTCCAATGTAATTTGTCCCAACAGGAACTAAAAAGACGAGCGATGAGAATATTAATAGACGAAAATGGAAAGAAGTCGGTTGTCAAACGATTTGATGCCTCAAACGTCAAAACTCCAGAAGAAAAAGATTAAGTGAATCATCTTATTTGGAATTAAAGAGTATGGATGAGTCGAATTATGTACAAGGGAATTTAATGAAATATACGAAAGCTTATAAAAGGCAAGCAACAATGAATTTATAAAGACAAGAAATATTCAATTCTACAAAGTTGACACTAATATTCTCCAAACTATTATTATGATTATAGGGATGATATCTACCTTCCCTGAATCCCAATAATATGTCTCATGTTGCAGTCTTGCTCCAAACCGCACAACAGATTTACAAAGCCTCACAACGCACTCGGAAAAAGACAACAAATATATTTTAGAAAAAATTGAGCTTTTAGAAAGAATAAGAGATGAACTAGAATTATATAAAAATAAACGCAGTAAATTAAAAGAAGAGGAAGTAAAAAAATTAAGAAAAATAATGCGGTCAAGAAACATGATCCTAGACATATATGATCATCTTAAAACAGTGTTTAATATTTATACAGAAAATATTAGAATATTGCAGAAAAAAATAGATCAGTACAAAAAAAGATGTGACTTTACCAGAGAAAATAACTGCTTTGAGCTTAATAGAAGACTTTTTTTATAGAGGATTGACACAAAACAAAAATTATGCAATCGAAGCTTCAGATGAACAAATAAAAAAAAATTGGATGAAAATGTGGGAAAAAGGTACGGAAAATCAGAACAAAAATAATTATAACGATTACCTATGCTCATTTCTACCTGTCCAAAAACAGGAAAAAATTTGCTTCATAACAGAGATTGAATTTGATAATATAATAAAATCACTGCCAAACTGGAAAGCTGCTGGACCAGATGGAATCTTTAATTTCTTCATTAAAAAAATGACGAGTCTTCATAAATATATATCAGATCATATCAGATGAATGTTTAGAAAATCAAAACCAGGAAGAATGGTTTTACGTAGGCTCTACATACCTTATACCAAAAGAAGATGTCAAGATAGGAAATGAATTTAGATCCATAACATGTATGTCTAATTTATATAAATAAACGACAAAAGCGGTCTCAAAAATAATTCAGTATATAGTAGAGACAAGAGAATTAATTGCAGAAAATCAGTTAGGGACAATAAGGCGCGTTCAAGGAGCAAAAGAACAAGCTCTTATCAATATTGCGATAAATAAAGAGCATGAAAATAATTTATATACAACGTGAATTGATGTAAAAAAGGCGTTTGACTCATTAGAACATAACTACCTACATGCATGTATTGAAAATTTGAATCTATCAGCATGGATAACATCTTTCATAAGAAAGATTACAAGTAAATGGAGTATATCGTTAAGGTTAAATGAAGAAGAAATCATGAATAAAAGAATAAATAAAGGAATACTACAGGGAGATAGTCTGTCACCCTTTTTATTCGTTCTATGTATTGACCCCTTTAGCAGAAAATTAAATGAACGCTTTCCAGGGGTGAGTGTACTGAACGATGAAAACTCATATACAACAAATCACTTACTCTTTATAGATGACCTCAAATTAATATCAAAAACTCCAGAAACACTTCAACTCATGACGGACGAAACATCAACCTTCTTTAATGCAGTAGTCCTTGAAATAAACAAAATCAAATCAGCCACCAACCATGAAATATGTGCAGATGTAGCAACATTTATAGAAGGCCCGGCAGCCCTCAAATATCTTGGGGTAATTGAAAATAGCAAATCAGAGCTAAAGCAACAAATTATAGGTATAGTTGCAGAACAAATATTAAATCGAATAAGAAATTTATGTAAGACTAAACTTAATGCCGGGAATTTATTTAAAGCCATTAAGGAACATGCAACTTCACATATAAATTACCACATAGGCGTATTAAAATTAGAACCAGAAGAATACATCAAACTTGATGATAAGATAAGAGATATTTTAAACGAATTTTCCATTCACCTCCAGCCTAGTAATAAACAAAGATTACATAAAAGAGAAATGAACTATGACGTGGGCTATGTAATATCGAATTTAAAGCAGAGAAAATGATCTACCAGCTAAAAAAATCTGCTTGAAAACAGTAAAAACAGCTCACCGAGGAGGGCCGCAATTCTAAAAGTAGAAAAAGATAACAAGACACATCTCTCACTAATTGAAGAATACCTTAAAAATAAATATCATGCTAATATCACCGACTCCGAAACACGAGAGAAAAAGCAGCAAGAAAGTTTATTGCGTAAAATAAAAGAAAAACCATTACACCAAAAACCTTTTGAAGCTAAGAATAATGATATGGTTGATATTGTTGGATCATCAAGATGGATAAAAGATGGCAACATTAAACCAAGTGAAGAAGGGGAATTCTGTTTTTTTCAAGACAGAAATGTGTTTTTCGGTGAGAGGATAAAATGCCCACACTGTAATGAAGCTATGAAAACAATTGATCACCGTGCAAAAAGATGCAAGAAAATTGTAGGGCATGATTAAACGCGAATACATAATGAAATTGTAAGATGTCTTCATTTCCTCGTATCAAGACGATACAACTTCAAGAAAACCAAAAAGATCAGAACTGACTCAGCACAAGAGATCTGCGAAAACGAAAACTCTGAAATTAAAATTGATACCCGAATTAAAACAGATATTTATATCAAACAAAATAGACCTGATATTTTTCTATACGATAAAAAAGAGAATTGATTACGCTGATCGAAAAAGGTATAACGAGCCTTGATAACTTGACTGAAGTTGAGAATGAAAAATATAGAAAATATGACATCTTGGCAAATGAACTTGGTTTAATTTACAAATGTAAAACACGAATAATACCATATGTGATGACTTGGGATGGGGTGGTCACAAAATATCATAAAAAATATGTTAAGGAGTTAAAAATACCGGACGAAGTAGAAGCATCCATGCAAGCTCTCACACTCCGCAAGACACTTGAACTCATCTCATTTGAGAGAAGAAGAGCAGTTGATGAAGATAGATCAGGGGAAGGTGTCAAAAGATGCATCAAGGAGTTAATCAATATTCCCAACACGCTGAACACGTCTAAATAGATAAAATCAAAAAAAGAAAATTAATCCATAAATAAATAAGAAGAGAATAATCATATGCATTTACTATTTTTAAAAAAAATTTCTCTGGTCAAGTAATAACTCGGGATTTTAAATAATTTTAGAAGTTATCTTAAAATTTTAACAGATGATGTTAAAAAACGGCAGAAATAATTTTAGGATATTATTTTAAAAATTATTAGAATATTACTATGTTTCATAACTTGACTCAATGTGATTTCAAAATTACATAAGCCGTATATTTAAAGTTAAAATCCCAACTAAAGCAGAAAAATACACACAAAGAATACGCATGTTTAAAATTGATTTGGCACGTTTTTAAAGAAAAATATGCCTTAATAATGTGTTAAATATATGTAGCTTAAATAATTAACTGAAAATTATTAATTATAGAAATAAAAATAATGCCTAAACAATTTAAAGGGCTAAACATAAATAATCATCATAAAAATATTTAAAAGATATTGTAAATATTTTGTGTTTTTATTTTCACCTTTTCAAAATTATATAAAATAATTCAATTCGAAATTATATCAGTTTCAAAGAAAAAGTAACGATTTTATACAAAATAATCATTTGAACAGCTGAATATTTATATTATACAATAGATAAATTAAAAAATAGGACTATTTTTCGTTTTAAATATGCAATCATGGATACACAAAAATATTTTATATACTGAGGTTTATATGTCAAGATAAACTAAACTACTAAAAAAAAATAATTAATCATAATAGAAAAATAAAAATGTAATATTATTGATCAAAATCCATAATTCTAGATGTGAGATGGTCTAAATTCTAGATTTCGATCAAAACAAGCCATATTAACAGCATATGTGCTTTAAATATATCACCCTTTGTTCAAAAAATGGTATTTTAATTACTTTATACGCCAAAAGATATTAATATAGTATTTCATCGATGATAAACTTGAAGGAAAGATATGATTAAACACTGATTTTAATTTAAATTTAAGAAGACTATTTTTGAAGGCAATTATATCTTTTTGTGTTTTTATTTTGAATATTGTTAGTAATTGAGTGTTTATGGATTGTTTGAAAAAAACAAGATACATGTTTTGACATTTTTAATGACTGTGTATTTTATGGCTAAATTTATTTTTGCTCGCTTAAATATTTTTATTTATAAGTTAATTTTATTTTAGATATTTTATCTTATCAAGCAAAACTACAGTGTTATCTTTATTACAAAGTTGACTGATACTGTATTCTATCTTGTTACATTTATAATCTCTCTTAAAGAATCTTATTCCTTAGATACATACTAGCTTAAGTTTATCCCTATATTTTTTTTTGTGCGTACTCATCAGCTTCAGTTAACATTCCTAACACTTTAATGCATGGCTTTTGTTATTTTAAATATACCATTCTAAGTTGTGACGTATGTTAATATTTAATTTCCGAAATTGTAGATAATGATAGTTCATTTGCTAGTAGTTTATATTTTCTTTGCCTCTCGCTTTCAATATTGTTATGGGTTCTATACTTTTTAGTCCTATTTCTATAAATGTGACCAAATTTTTGTTTTTATTGCAGAAAAAGATATCTACTCGAACACGTGATAATTTATGTCAATTTTTAATTATAGAATCCACTTTTTCACTGCAAGTTCGTTCTTTGTAGTTTTTTAAATAAATATATTTCAATGTATTTTCTATTTCTTAAAATAATTTTTTATTTTTGGGTTGAGCTTCTTTTTATTAATTCCGACTATTGAAGCGTATTTAGCCGATTGGGAATATTGCACAACCCCTTAATGCATCTTTTGACCTCTTCTCTGATCTACCTTCATCAACTCTAATTCTTTATAAGAATAAATTACATAAAAATAAAAATCTATGATTGGTTTGGCATTTATGATATCAATTTATATACACGCCATTTTGTTTGAAAATTGAATGGCCCAAAGTTTGTAGAATTTGTGTGATATTTACTTTGTATCAAAACTTACACCATATAGATTGAATATTCTAATATTAGCCTAGTAATTTCATCCGTGTTGTATGTAAAGATTAACAACTATTTCTTATCAATATTATATTTTCAATAGAATTGTAAAGGAATATGTATTTTTGAAAAACATATCAAAAAATATTTTAGTGCTCTACTAATATTTGGAAATTGTGAGTACACCTAAATATTTGAAAATACTCAAATCCAAAAAAAATATGTGTCTATTTTTGAAATTATAAGGCTATCGCAATAATACCAAGCGTGTCAAATTAATAATATATTGCATTTTTGTCCATAGGCCCTTAATCTAAATATTTTTAATCCCTTAGAAGTTATGATTTTTATTTTTGTTTTGATGGTTAAATCAACTAACACGAATGCAAAAATTTTCGTAAAATATAATGACCAGAATCAAAGCGCACTAAATAATAGTTATTCATTCCAAAATTCAAATGAAAGCTTCGCGTGCCCAGCTGCGTATTATTCAGAGCCAATATATCAATTTCCGGTCCATTACGTGCCCTGTTTTCCCCTAGAAACACAACAACCCATTATTTGGGCATCAATGTTTTATGGAAATCATGCAAGTGACATATTTCAAAATTTTGGTGTTGATCAAAGGCTCTCCAATCCAAATGTAGTGCAAAGGGTGAATTCTAATCATAATTTACATGATATAAATATGAGTGAAGGTCCATCGACTATTGAAAATAATCCCCCGCAACATACCCATTCCAATTTTTTATTACAACAATTTACAGGCATTTTCAGCATCCCTGGAACATCTTATCAATTCAGTGGTCAAATTCCATGTTTATGTTCTTCCATTCAATCCAATCAAACACATGTAAGAACTTTCTGCGATTCATCTAATAATTCTTCATTTATAAACTTGACAGAAAGCAATTTACAATTTTTATCTAATAGTAAACCCAATCCCAGTGACCCATATCTTATATTAGATGAAATAACTCTGGGTGAAAAATACTTTAAATGTAGTGATGAAAACCCATTTTTAATGTCATCGGTTTGTATTTACTTTTTTGATCAAATAAATATGGTTGGTGAATCTTATTATATGATCATAAGTCAAGAAAAATATGAAGAAGATCTTCTTGATCTAATGAACAGGACAAATAGCATGAAGGGTATTTTACAAAGAGAAAAATGCCTTCAATTACTGTTTTCAATATTCCGAAAGTCGTATTTTCCTTATGGTGGCCAATATCTGAAGGGGAAAATTTCTATGCGAGATCTTTTAGAAAACAGAAGCAATAACAAATTAATGCGATATGATATTTTCCGCTTAGCACCTTCTATGTCATTTATCTATTTTCTGTATAATCCAATAAATACTTGGATGGATTTAAGTTCATGGATTATTCTGAATCCAAAATCAAAAATTATAGAAAATCATCAATTAAAATCGGAAAATATTGAGATTCATGTTCCTGTTTTGGAAAATCATTCTTTCTATATTTACAGAGATAAAAAAACCTTAAAAAAGGTGGCGATACACAAAACCACTCTAATAGAAAAAAATTTTACGTGGGGAAATAACGTAATAATTTTTAAGAAATGTCAAATACAAAATGATGTTCAAATAGGGGATGAAACAATCGTTATGGATAATTGTTTTATTTCAGAAAATTGCAGAATAGGAAGAAACAGCATTATAAAATTTAATACTACCATCTCAAATTGGGTATATATGATGGATAGGAATATAATTCAAGAATATTCTATAATCGGAGACAATTTATCGGGTGTATTGGAGGAATATTTGAACAGTAATTTAGTTATGCAAAAATTATCGAACGAAGATATTGATATTTTAAAGAATTTTCAGTGTAAAATATTTATTAACAGTCGTGTTCGCGTTTATGTTCGAACAAAATTGCCAAATTTTTCTGTAATCGGGGACAAAAAAACATAAAATAAAATCTAAAATTATAAAACCTTGTTGTAAAAATTTTTTCTAAATTTTAACGATTCATATAAGTAATATGATTTGCATACTTTTTACTGAAAAATGAAATATTTTAGGGCATCTTAATTTTTTGTCGAATAAAAAAAAAGACATGGTGATATTTATTTTGCGGAGATTATATGCAAAAAAAATTTATTGATATATAAAAATCTGAAAAGTGTTATTTTTAAATCCTTAAACAAAACACTATATTTTTTACATATTTTTTTAATCTATCAAGCAGAATTCCTTTTTTAATTTTTTCTAAAAATATCAAAGTAATAAAAAAAGGTTGTTTATTGCAAAAACCTTCTTTTTATCAAATCTATAATTTTTTTACTGTTCAAGATAAAGTTAGCATCTTTATAGGAATTTGCTTGAAAAATTTCTATCTTACATTATGATTGAAAACGAAATAGTTTTTTATTGTAGATATATCTTAAAATAAAAAATAAAATAAGTTGTCATTTCATGGATATTATATCTAAACGTGGCACTCACACCTGTGCGAAAAAATTACAAAGAAAAATAAAAAAAAGTGCATATAAATATTTTCCATTAATTAAAAACATTATTTTGTATTGTGAAATTGATAATTAAAAATTCTTAGATTTATGTAAAATCATTTCGAATAACTCTGCTCTAAAGCACCGGCTAATTATATTGTTGAAACTAGTTTAAACTTAGTAATCTGATAAATAGATTTTTATATTGAATGAAAAAGAGATATTGAATTTTTTTCGATAGTAGCACAGGTTTTGAAGGTTTAATATTTATTTGCGAATTTATATATTTTTTAAGATGAATGTGAAAAATTTAAAGCAATGAAATGACTGATAATTTATTAAATATTATAGAAATTACCGATAAAACAATCCTAAAAATGTATTATACATTATAGCGTATCTATGAAACATTTTACTTGATCAAGGAAAATTAGAAACATGAATTTGTTTGAAGGATATATAACTTTGTGTGTTTCTAGAAAATATTAAATTTAAAAATACGATCTATGTAATAAAATCACGATAATATGATCAAAACCTTTTTGGCGTAAAAAAAGATAAATTTATTCGAAGCTGGCGCATTAAAAATTTATTTAGGTAATTTAAATCACCAAAAGAATATTCGTCTAAAAATAAAATACTTTAAATAAAAACCATTTTTTTAAATTGGAATATTGGACGTTTATTTTTTTAGAAAATGAACGAAAGTAAGGATCTAACACTAAATAATGACAAAAACGATAATAGAAAAATACTATTACACCTGTAATACAGAAGGCGGCGATAAAACAGAAAATATCTCGATTAGAAAGAAGATGGCACTTCCAACTAACTAATAAGCATAGATTTATGCATGCACTTAATATCTAGATTGATACTTTATAAAACGTATAATTCATGACTTATACGCGTAAAGTGATTGCAAACACCTGATTGTGATAAAATTATGACTTCTTAAAGTGACAGATTCTGTAAAAACTCGTCTTTACAGCAAAGAAAATAGAAGGGAAATAAATTACAAGCACAAAAGATAGTAAAAAGACTTTTAAATTCTTTTTATATAGCTTCGAAAAATAATAAGCGGTGAAATTCGAATCTCATCAAAAAAATAATATGATTAAAGGTTTATAAACAGAAGATAAACGATTTTGAAGGACAAAAAAGTATCAAATTACAAAGAAAAAGGAAAGCACTTGATTTTTAAACAACGTTGTAAAGACAAATAACAAAACTAAATACTTTAAATATGACTGGTATAACCAAATATTATGTAATATTCAATTGATTATAGATAACTCCACACAAAGGAGAATCGTGATTAATCTTATTTAAGTTTAAGAATAAAGATGCTAGAAATCAACACGGGTTACGATCTCTACTGCAAATTAAGAAGCAAGTGTCAAGAATAAAAAACTAAATAGCCAGAAACATGAATCTGGACAATAAAAATTAATAACCAAAGACAGTTTTTGTAAGATGAAGGAATTCTAATATAAAAAGCAAATATAATAAGATTATACAAAATAAGATATAATGTAATATAAAAACTATAATTTTATAGAAAAATTTTCTTCGTATTATCTAATACAGGAAAATTTGAAATGAAAACTTATGCAAATCAAATTGAAATAAAGTAGTCAAAAATGTAGGTAAACTCAAATGAAAGCACTATTCTTAAAAATTAACTTAATGTTTTTATGTATTTTTTGTCCCTACAAGGGTTTTAAAATTATTCTAAAATTATCAGTCTAACTGAAAAGCTGTCGTTAGATTGAATATATAAAATCACATAATAAAATCTCTTGTTTGCGTAATTTTACTGTCGAATCTTTCTCCTGAGTATTCTTATTAAAAAAATTTGGAAATCAATCGGTTTTACGAGAGGGACTACATATTTTATTTCAGAATATGATTTAGCAATGCAACTAAGTGTCGTTTATAACACGATTTAAAGTTATTTATATATTTATTTCTTAAGTTAATGCTACAATATCGAAATTAAAAGCAGAAAATCGCAACATTTTAAATTAAAATCTTCATGATAGTATTAGACTGTAAAAAGTATCAATTAACAAGGCTTATCAAAATTGGTAATAAATTTGACATAAAGAAAAATCAAGAGCAGCACTATTTGATTTGGGGTAAGTGTATGACTTAATATATAATGATAGTCTGATGGAATTGCCAGAATAATTATTAGTTAGGTTTATAAGTTTATAAACTTAAACTAGCATATATTTTATTTAGGCACAGTATAATGCTCAAAAAAATCAAGTTTTTATATGAGAATAAGGTAGGGCAGCCCGTTAATTCATCACCACTTCTTTTTGTTTTGTGTATGGATATATTTGAAAGAATATAAAACGAAAAATTATCCACAGTAAATGTGCCTCTAGGACAATATTCTTAGTGGAAAATAACTTTATATAGATTGAAGTCGTAAATTAGACTCTAGAGACATTAATATCTTGAATATAACTATATAAAATTAATTAGTCTCATAGTGAATAAATAGATGAAAAAAATAATGCCCTATTTGGCGAATATTCGTTTCCTATAGATTTAAAGGAGGATATAATATCCTTTATTCTAGAAGATAGATCTGTAATAAAGTCTGAAACATTGCTAAATTTTTTGATGAAATAATTTTAAGAATTTTTAATATTGCTAAAACAAGTACATGGGCTGCAAATCAGTTTAAAGCATTTTAAGATCATTAGATCGCACATTTTAAGAATTATATAGGTGTTATAATAGAAAACCGATTGAATTTTCTAAAAAATATGACTCATATGTAAAATTTCAGTGATATAATCTATCTATTTAAAACCAAAAAGAAGAATTATTATATTATAAAAGATGGAATAATGTGGTATGCCATATAATAATAAATTTCTGATAAATATGATATTTACCATTTCATCAAAGAATATAAAAAGAAGGGCAGCAATGCATTTAATGGAAATTAAGAGCAAAACATATATTTACCTCGAAAATTTCTACCTTGCATCATTTTAATGACAATATATGCAACGAGTAGTGTAGGATCAAACGACGTGAAAAGTTAATTTTCAATAATTAAAACAGTTAAATCAAGAAATGTTTAACATTCACAGCAAATTGATCATTGATATGACTGGTATTATACAATAGTATATACTTAGAAATAATAAGTTAAGATCAGAAACAATAATCAGGTTCATGTAAGATATGTTTTTCAGTGAAAATATAACTATCATCAATGTGGAAGACATACAAAGATGTAGATTTCATGAAAATTGGATTTCAAAAATATGAGGTCATGCTTACACATTTATAAAAAAACGAATTAGTGAGTCACATACACTTTTTCTCACGAGAAAACGATGTTATAAAATACCCAAGAAAATCTGAAGACTTTTGGTTTAAAAAACAATAAAAAAAAATTTAAAGATTGAAGTTGACTGAAAAACAGTTGATATTATATTCCACTTTGACGATAACTTTTTGTTTATCATCGAAATAAAAACTTTATATCGTTGATGGAAATTAAATTACCAGTCTTTAATACCCAACTAATATTATAAGCATAGTCAGCTATAAATGAACATAAGAAATTGCATTTCTTTTTTGATTTAGGCTAAGATGATTATTTGTTCATAGCATGGGATTTTATTGTCATGAAATAGGATATATCGTATACTAAGGGGTTACCGATACCAGCTAAATCTTAAACTATGAATAGTAAATAGTATTGAGAAATACACTGAAATCGCTCTTTCGTATAGAAAAAGATGCTTAAGCAAAAAAAAGTATCGAAAAGATTTTATCTATATAGCAATCTTAAAATTTTCATAAAAAATTTAGAAAATTAAAATCAAATTATTCCATAAACTAATCGTAGTTTTTAATTCACAGAGATTAAAAATGACTATAAATTAGGATGATAAAAAACAATTAAAATAAATTTTTGCGATAAAATTTATATGTAGGATTCTAAAATTATTTATTCTAAGATTCTAAAAAATCAGGTAAAAGATATGTATTCCGAAAATACAAGAGAGGTCAAATATTATATAAATATTATACAAATCAGACATATTAGAACATTAATTCGCATAAATAAATTCTGTTTGGGATGAATATATACCTATGTACCTTATTTTCATGTTATTACAGTTCGACCCGTTTTTTTACTATAAACCACGCCCTTATCTGCCTCTACAATCAATTATTTTTAGTAGATAAACGATAAAGCAGCCTTTTAAAATCCGATTATGCAATTAATATCAGCTGATTTATGAAAATAAATAAATTCTTAAATTTTATTTATATATTCCATATAGCTTTTTTATTGAATAACTCAATCATTCTAAAATGTACAGAAGATTTGCAGCAATTCTGTTTTTCTTATTTAGAACTCTACTGTAATAGTGTAGCCTAATATGATTTAATGCGTAAAAATTTATTATTCTAGTCTAAAATATGGATGAACAAAGAGTATTGTGTTTGATGTAAACCGAAAACTATTCAATTTTGCCTCATTCATAAACTTTATTTCAAATTGCGCAATGTTATTCAAAATTATGCCTCTTGTAACTATTCTATTGTAATTTAATATTTTTTGACAAATATTTTTAAATAAATTTAGGTTTCGAGGTATTTTTACGTATATAAATATTATATGTCTGAATCAAAGTAATTTAGGGTCCGATTAATCATTTGAAGAACTTTTATCGAGAGAATTTAACCCGAATCGCCTCCAAATTAAATATAAAAAAACCAAAATATAACGTTTAGAATAACACAGTTCCAACTCTCTTAGTTATATAAACCAAGGTATTGGTTGGCTATTTATAAAGGATGTAATGTTCAGCATATGATTACAAGTAATCTAACCCCAAGTAATAATATAACGTTGATTTAATGCTTTATCTGGTAATAATTTTATTCCGTAACCACTATTATAGAGAGGATATTTTACAGAAATATAAACTCTTCTAATATATTACTTATAAAAGAAGGTTTATAATTTTTCTTAATAGATGGTAATTTGCTGTATATCTAAAAAAAAATATTTATTTCGGAAGTTTTCGCTCAAAAATATATATTCCAATATTTTATAATTTTTTTCCATAAAATGATGTTAACGTGGCATCTGATATAAAAAATGAACATAAAATATGAATACAAATGTGTTTATTACAAGATATCAATATTTTGAAAGAATATAACTTTTCATTTTTAAAATAATTAAAGAATAAACAATACTCTATATGGTATTCCTTTTGCCTTTTATGAAGGTATAACCTGTAAATATTAATGTGGTTTTACATGCACTAAGAAACAATAAAATTATTTAAAAAAAATACAACTTGACTTTGTGTAAAACAAACGTATCGCTCATTATTTTTTATAACAAATCAAAATAGAAAAGCTGTTAATTCGAGTTTGAGGTATTATATAATGCCTCAAAATTATTGTATATAAGATTTTATTTATTCTTTAGAAATCTTATGTTTTATATTGAAAATATACAAGTCATCTAGTGAAAGTGTTTTATTTACAGATCAACCAGTCATATTTGTATCTTTTAAAACAAATTTTATCATTCTTGGGTAAGAATAGATTTCTTAATTTCCAAAGATTATTATTTCACGAGCATACTGCATAGCTTTAAATGTTAAATCAGATTGAAAGGATCTTAAGACCCATAATTTAGTAAAGCCACTTCCCTGGTGAATTAAAGTTGAAAATTAGAACTGTAAATAGCAATATAAAGAGTTAAATCTCATATATTTTAATTGCGAAAGGTTGATCTTTTTTAAGATTTTTCCACGTATCTAAACTATAAATCTGCTTTTAATTTGATTTTCGAATATTCTATTTAATTTATTAATTTGTTTAAAAATTTTATTTTCAATATAGAGTCTGATAATTGGCACAAAATATTCAACTATATTCAAATAATTAGATTTAAGCAGTGAAAAATAAATCACGAACTTGTAAAATGATTTTATTATATTATATTATTGTAAAAAAATTTAATAATTGATCTTTGTTTATAAGTATATTGATTCAATATTTTTTATTTATATCTTGAATAAGGTAATTATACGCATTAGAAATCTTTTATTTCGATATATAAAATATTTATTCCAAAAAATAAAAGGTTGTGTTATAGCTTTCAAATAAAACCCTACTAATTTTTGAAAAAATCTGGGCCTAAAAATACATTTTCTTAATTTAAATTACATATATTGGATTTTTTTATAAACCACTTCATATAGTAACATATTTTGTAGTCTCATGTTATTTATATTAAAAAGAATCTTGAATTTTTGATAATGCAAACATATTCTAAAATAATTTAAAATATGATTTGGATGAAGCATGTTTAAAAAATCATATATTTACATCTAATTAGTAAATTATAACAAATAAAATAATTGATTTTTATACAAGAAAATGCAGTAAAACGAAAAACAAATAATTTCTGTTATTTATGCCTTATTTATAATAATATTTACGATATTTAGCTCTAAAAACACATAAACAGGTGAAATAAATTCTTTCGTATTTTAACATAATATCACAGGAACAAAAAAACATTATTTGTTTCTATTTTTTATCTAAATCGCTTTTTAGGTGTTAAACTACTTTATTAAATCTGAAAATTATAAAATCATTTGGATTAAAGTTTACACAATTTTCATTAAGATGAGTGAATATAGCAAATATTATATATATGATATGTCCGGAAATAATCACGTTATTCTTGAAAGAAAATTTAAAATTAATATGTGGAATTAATCCATAAATAAAATATATAGCACAATTTTCATAAATATATAATTTTAGAGCTAATTTTCTAGCGAGCATTTCTATTATATTTATCTTAACTTATAGTATTTTCTTAACAAATTATAAAAAAAGAATAAAAATATATAATTATTTATAAGGTTCTAGTTTATTACATGATTAAGTCCCCTAAAATTGCGCCTGTATTCAATTATTAAAATATAATATAAAAACTCAAATTTTCTGAATATCAACAAGAATGTAATTTTTTATCCTGTGATATTTTTCTGTTACAACGCGCCTTCCATGATATATCAAAGTTGTGCTGTAAAGGTGGCGTAAATACCTTATTATTATAAGTTTTATGTAAATCTGATCTTAAATCCTCCATATGCCAGATTATTTAATAATAATATAGATAAAGTAATAACTATATTAATTTATCATTAAAGCATTCATTTATGCTTGTAAGATACAAGATAATAAAAATATTGACTTATGTATAAAACGATCTTGAATTGGTATTTCGAAATCATACTACTTTTTTTCAATCACAATAATGACGATTTCTATCATCTAAAGGTGGATTTTGGCTATCCAACTACCATGCAGAAAATATGACCATAAAGCAATTCACTATACTCTAAAATTGATCCACTCACATTAAAAAGTATGCAGCAAGATTAATTAGTATCGATCTTATTGAAATCTTTGAAGTTTTTTTCTGTATATATAATCACTCGAAATCACAAATAAAACATTTGGAAGGGTATTTCTGGCCTAAAATGCAGATAATCGATGGTTTTTTTCAAAGAGATAAAAAGTAAATAAAATAAAAAAGAATATGGAGAATCATAAAATATAACACCATCTAAAATATTGTGTGAATTATGTCTCGAAGTTATTTTGTCGGCGTTTTGATTTCAATAAACTAAATTTTTATAGAATAATAAGTTTAATGTGCTATTGTAAGGTTTTTTAATTCTCATTCATTTTTTTATAGATTGCAGGGAATCGTAATTTAATTGCGATACTTTAACAATATTATATTTTGGTATTCAAGTATTATATTATAATTAACTTTTAATTATTTTGTTTCATTGTATTGATACCATTTTTAGCTAGTCTTTATAGCTGAATTTTTAATTATGGTGTGTACCCGAATAAAGATAGATATCAACCTTCGCATGATGTGCTGGTATTTTTATACATGATAATAATAAAAATCTGGATACGTGTATTGAAATTGGAATTACGAGTATCGCTAATTTACTCTCATTGAAAACAAGAAATAGAGAAAATGTGATTGACTTGCACAAAAATTCTCGCTAATTTACGCTCGTTGAAAACAAGAAATAGAGAAAATATGATTTACTTGCACAAAAACTCTCGCTAATTTGCAAGAGTATAACAAGAATAATACCATAGATAAATATTTGATATTTTGTAGTCCCAAATTAACATAAATCATAAATTCTGACTTTAGTAATTCAAACGGAAGTAGATTTATATGGATAATCAATAATGTTATAGCCATTAATTAAATTTATAAGTTTACAGAAGAAGATGTATGAATGATCGAATTTAGAGAAGTACATAAATAACCTTCTTTATTGAGCTAAGTAAATTTTAGCTTGATTGAAAAGAATAAAAAATAAACTATAGATAAATTTGAAATCATTTATAAATGAGACTTAAATGGTATGGCAATGAATATTTAAATTCCAATGACTGAATATTATGATTCAATCATGTTAAATAACCTGTAAAAAATCGAATACGAACTATTTGTATATATAACTCCAAATATTCAGCTTTATTTATGCTTGAGATCAGTGAGCCGAATTTAAACTGAAATTAATTCCTGAAAATAATTTAAAATTGCTGTAAGTGTGCAGAAAATTAACAGTTAAGCAATTTAATGATGAATTTTCACTATTACGCATTTATTCCCAATCAAACAATTTTTAACAGAAATATCTAAATATCTTCTATGTTTATTTCTTCACATTCATTTACATCTTGAAATAAATCCATCAAAAAGGAAAATTGATAGTTTCTGACTATCGCCTCTTTGATATCACTAATAAAAAGCGTTTTACGTTTATTTTCTTTACATATATCGAGACTTTTTTTGATTAAAGAATTTAGCATTCTCATCATTCCTTCCTGTACTGCTTTCGTTGAATCATCCGTAATTTTCGCTAATTTTTCATTCATTTTCAATATTTTCTTTATTCTCATCAATGGTATCTCTATGATATCCTTTTTATATGATATTTCTACCTTTTTGCATCTTTTAATTTCTTCTTCATTTGATTGTGCCATTTGTTCTTCTTGTGTCATTTAATTAAACAGCTATACGAAATAATTCAATATTTAAAATTTGATAGAATAAATGAAGAAATTTATAAGTTTTACTTTTTAAGCAACCCAAAAATGGAATCAGAAAAACTCCCACAGAATTCATTATATGCTACCAAGAATATTGATTACGGTGATTCTACACGCTATTTAGCTATAATAGATTTAGACTGGGCATTGATAACGTCGAAACACATATATAAATGCATTCAACCAATGTTAAATATTCGAACCGATTTAGAAAGTGTTAAAATTTATGTCACAAAGAAAGGAAAAGAAGAAATTGAGAATGAAGAAAAAAATGGACCGAAAATGAAAATACAAAATAGAAATAGTAATGATGCCATTAGAGAATATCTAATTTCTAAGAGAAAATATTACATTGCAATAGTAGAATTTAAAAATGTTGAAGAAGCAGAAAATATTTATGTGAATATGGATGGCTTAGAAATCGAAGGCACTGAAAATTACTTAGATTTGAGATTTGTGACACCAGAATATATTGAAAAAAATATGCATTCTATTAATTGTCAAACTAATTCACTAAGTGATGATGTTGATGTTAAAATAAAACCTACGAGAAACGGAAACTTACTTGACTCTGATTTGGAATGTGATTGGGAAAATGGGAAAAAGAGAGAAGCTTTTATTGATGAACTTTTTGAAAGAGAAGACTTTGATAGCGATTTAGTTAATGATTTGATAGATTTGAGTGAAAGTGATGATAAAGTAGTCAATAAGAGAACTAAAGAAGTTAAGAAAAAAAATAGAGAAATTATATATAAAACTGATGAGAAAAAGATGAAAAAAACCAAGGTAAAGGAATATAAAGAAGGGGGATCAAAGGAAAAAGAACATTGTAAAAATGAAAGCAAAAAGAATGTAGTTGAAGGCAAAGATAAAAAGCTTAAAAAGGAAAAAAGATCCAAGAAGAAAAAAGAAAAAACTGTAAAAGAAAACCTTTTGGAGTTAAATGAGTCAAATAAAGAAACGGATTATAAAATTGACCTTAAAGATAGCCGATTCACAAAGGTTCTCGACGATGATGATTTCAATATTGATGTTACCGATAAAAGGTATCGGGAAAAAAGCGATCTTAAAGAAATTATGATTGAAAGACGTAAAAGATACAAAAATGATGATTAAATTCGGGGTTTTTATTTTTATCACCTATAATTTTTTCTTTATATTTTATATCGCTATTTACAATATGAATGACTGTTTTATACAAATTTGCATTATTTCAATATATTTACGCTTTTTCGTCCAATTATCCATTCTTTTTTTACATAAAACGATGGATTAGTATTTTTTATTATATAAAACAGATAATGTGGTTGTAAATTAATCTTTAATAGCTATATTTTAATCAGTTTACAGCATGTAAAATGTTAAATCTATGTTTTCAGCAAAATAAAGTTGTATTTAAAAGATTGGTAGCCAACTTTTATCTAAATCTAACTAAACACAGAAAAAAAATGTTTTTGTTGAATGTATATCCTACGAAAAATATAAGTACATATAATTATGCTCCAAACAGTCTAGATAAAGGGTCATTTTAATTTTACTTAAAAAAATACCGAACCAAGTTTTTATTATCCAGAAAATATTCAAATTACAATAATGAAATATAATATAATATATATTTCCTCTAATTATTCGTTCGAAATACTTATTTTTTTAGCTTTTCGTTACTTTCTGCGCATATAATCTTTTAAAAGGATGAATTTAGAGAAATATAATGTAAAATCATATTCTTAAGCAAATATAATTTTAAATCCACTTTTACATATATCAAACATAATGAATTTAGAATGCGTAAAAATAAATATTTAAAAGTATGTTTATAGAATTTTGCTTCAAGAAGTTAAAGATCCCGGACTAAGTAGAAGCATACATGCAAGCTCTCACACTTTGCAAGGCACTTGAAATCATCTCATTTGAGAGAAGAAGAGCAGTTGATGAAGATAGATCAGGGGAAGATGTCAGAAAATGCATCAAGTATCTTTACAATATTTCCGATGGGCTGATTACGTCAAAATAGATAATTAGAACCTTAGCCTTTATATAAATAAATTGGAATTTAGCCTATGCATAGTGTAACACCACCATATTTTGCGTATATATGGTTCGAAAATATAATTTCATTGTGGTTATGGATTTAATCATAAAGTATCATGCAAATTGTATTCTTATTGAGTTAATGCACCAATTTTTTATTTATAAGTCTATTTTTAGGGTTTGGTTTTGTTGATATAATTTAACATTTTTTTGCTGTAGTTTAAAATTTTATCTTCGAGCATAAAGTTAGTGATCCCAGTTGATAAATATCAATGAATTTACGGCTTATCCTTTCCTCATCCATCTCTTTAAATAACCCGTCTTCTCGTGATACATTCGTTAAAGATTTATACATTGTCTTATGATCTTAATATGTAAATTCATATGATTAAAAACTTTGGGGTCTTTCGGATAAATTTTATGATATGCTACAACATCATTCCACGTTACTACTACGGTATAATATTATTTTACGCTGTATATAGATGAATTCATGGGTATTTAAATTATTTTATCGCTTAATTGTATTTTTTACAAATTTATTTTGTTAAAGTATATTTTTAAATTGCTCTATAGAAAGGTTTTGAAGCTAATTCTTTCGAACTTGCGATCTTTTCAATCTTCCTTTATCCATTTCCTTCTTAAAAATTTATTAATTCAAGTGTTTTCCTGAATCTTATTGTTTTTGCGTTTGACTTTGCTTCAATTATTATTCACCGTAACTTCCTTATTATGGGAATTTTGACGTTTTGTAGCTCCAAAATTTCATTAATTGTCATGACATATAGTATTATTCTTTCTCTTCATTTTATGCGCGTGAATGTTCATTACTATTAAATCGGTTTAAAAAATTTTATATTATGGGCATCATAGAAAAAACCTGCATAAGTAATTTTACCATTTATACATAACCATAGAATTAAAAAAGACACTTAAAATGATAATTATCGTTGAAAAGCGGTATCGATGAGGATATTGCAGAGGAAGAGATAGCGAAAAGTATTGATTAGTTTGGTCCAAGGATTGTATCACACAATCTGTTTGAGAAAATATAAAAGTTAAATCAAAAATTAATCCATAAATAAAATTATTTCTCCATATTTTATCTGCACAAGTAATGAAAGATTTCAAGCTAAAGAAATAATAATTAAAATATCGAGGAGGGTCATTTAAATAATAAACGAAGATAAAAATTGTTGCAGTTTACATAATTGATCTTATGGGGTTTTAAAAATCACAATGTGCTAGAATAGCCTATGTTCCTGTTAGAGAAGTATGAAATGTTTTTTCAAAGAAAAAATTTAAGTTAAAAGATAATTTTGAAGTTTAAAAAATATTTTAAGAGGCTGATAATTATTTCTATCAATTTTTTTATATATAAAGCCCACATAGTCAAAATAAACGTTAAACGCAATAAGTTATAAGATATTATATTATTAACATTAGTAGGTGGAGGGATTGAAGAATAAATTTAAATTAGATGATTCATAAGTGAAAATATATATTCGGAGCTTACCACTGAGAATTTGCCGGCTATTTTAATGCAAAAAATACTGTTACATCGGTTTATTTTCATGTTTTCAAAGAGTAAAAAAATATAATAGACCACATGATTTTTCGAAGCATATTTTTAAGATTAACTAAATATAACTAAAAAAAAATGTTTTAAAGTCTATTTATCCAACAAAAACGGAAAAAAAATATTTTAAATATAAGAAAAAGATTGGGATACTCAATAAGAATATAGTGAGGTGATCATTCTATAATATTTTCATCTATGGGTTAGAATATAAATTTAGCACAAGATTCTTTAGAACACATAAGAATGAATAAAAAGCAGTCCTTAAGGGAAAATGTATATAAATTCAAATAAAGTATATGGTTTTCATTATTTATTATTTGCATCTAATTGTCCCAGTAGTGCAAATAAATAATTACATAGAATGTATTCCATCTTAAAAATGAATTATAAAATTTTAGATACAAATTTAGATTCTTGGTAAAGCATTTAATGGCAGGATTTATGTTATCGTCGAAATGTGGAAACATCATTCTTTTATTAATTCTTAGGATATCAATTAAAAAATAAAAGATATTTTGAAAGATTCAAGTTATCTATAAGCTTTAATAATATCGTTTTCGTAGAGTTTATAAAAAGGATTACAGCTTCCAAAAGCAAAAAATTTACAAAAATGTAGCTCTTGCATGTGAATAAATATGTAGCTCATATCTTCTTGAATTGTGATAAAAAACATAAAATAAAAATTTATATTCAATAAGGCACAAGTATTGCTGTTTACGAAGCATATAAATGATTATTACTATTGTGTATTAGTGATACTCGCGAATCCCATCAAAATCTAGAAATTATGTCTTTAAATAATCCATCCATAAAAAAACCACGTAAAGTGGTAAGAAAATCTTTTTCAGATCCCATGACTAAGCTTGGAGGGTCTGATAATGTGGTTTACAGTGAATGAAATAGTTGTTTCTATAATAAAATAGTGATTAAATCATGAAAACTAGAAAGCTTTTTGTAAACATCTAAAAGTCCACCAATAACTTTATAATCAATAATATCAATACTGTAGCAATAAGATATGATTTAAAAGAACACATAATACTGCTTGCATTGAGCACTAAATGTAAAAAATTCAATATATTGTCTTCATAAATGTCAAAATTTTGGTCTAAAAAAATCTTTTTTTAATCCCTCCAAAAATTATATAAATTCTGATAATGGCGCACATTCACAGTTTTAATTAATTTTAGAAGATCTGTACATACCGCAAGAACAAAGTTTCAAGAAAATATGATTATCTGACATTTTAAATATATAATTTATGTTAAAAGCTAATTATAAATTTATAACCTAAGTGTCTTTTTTAACTTTAAAAAAAAATTATCTTTATATATTTTTTTAGCATTATCCTGACTTAGTTTACCCTTTTTGTGATTATTTTATAGTTTCTGTTGCAATTTTATTTAAAATATTCTTATAATTTCTCACAACCATTAATTTATCCTCTAACCATACAATTTCCATAGCCGATTCAATGTAGTAAAATTGTGTATATCTTCAAAGTAGTTGTCTTTGAATTTTTTATGATATTTAGTCACATAGTATTGATAATTAATATACATTTTTTAATCATGTTCCTTGAAAAATTCTACACAATATTCCAGAAAAATATTTTTTATTCGACCTTTTAATATTCAACAACTAAAAATATTCCAAATAAGAATATCAAAACAAACTTTCTGTCTTTTTTTGGAATAATATAGCATATATTTTTTTTAAGAACTAAACATCTTCACATTGAATTTTTTTTTTCAAAATTGCCACTTAATTTAAATTCAGATAGTGTTCTTAATACATTTATCAATCAATTATTAAACTCATACTAATAAAATTAAAATTTATTGTAAAACATTTCTGAGGGGATTTTAAGTCAAAATATACAAATTTATTAAAAAAGCGGTTTCTGTTATAATTTGTAGTCTTTATGCGGGAAAAGGGCAATTCAAATTTATTAAAATATTTAATAAAGTCTACATAACAAAATGTATTTTTGCTTTTTTACACGTTTTTACATTAGAATATAGCATAATGATGCAACTTTTTCAGAAACAAAAATTATTAACCCTTTCTAAAAGAAAACAATTTTAACGCTGTAAAATTACAAGATTTGATTCTAAGATTTCTAATGAAGCTTTGATTTTTTATTTGTAAGAAATGGAATATTTCGGTGCCTTCGCAGAAAAATAGAAATGTGGGATTTGGTAAAAAAAATAAACATGAATGAAAATGACTATCAATATATATTGATTTCAAGAACGTTTTATTTTGAATATTATGGAAATAAAACGATTATACGTGCGAATATAAGTTATTTTATGAGACTAATGTAGTCATTTCAAATATATCGACTCAATTAGAAGTATCGAAAACCCAAGTGACTTTTTAAAATGTATTTTAGCTGTAAAAAATTTGATGAAATAAAATTCAATATATTAGCTAAAAAAAACAAAAAAGAATGAATTTTCAGATTGAACTAATAAATTGGGATTGAAAATAATTTTCTATTGTGTGAAGCTGGTTTTCATTATTCTTCAAAAATATTCACATTTGTTAATCTTTATTCTTTCAAACATTAAAAAAGGCTTATTTCTACGAAAAAATTTACTTTTCGAAATTTACACAAAAAAGGATTCCAACTGATAATGATAAGTTTTTTCTTACTAAATATAGAGCGAATAAAAACATTTTTGCGCAAATGTATAAATTCTGTAATTTTAAAATTTATGAACAATCAATTTGTTTATACAAAAATCAGAGTTAATAGTTGATTTTTTATGAACAAATAATTTTTCTATTTAACTTTTTATAGATTTCAAGATAAGAAAATAAAATTAATAATCCAGATTATTGGTACTAGAGCTCTTAACTTTGTATTTTATTTTTTCATAGCTGTAATTCGTAATTTTACTATGAATTGGTTAGATGAATAATTCATTGAAAGTATGTTTTGGAAAAAATTCAAAGCCAATATATCCGTAAGCTAATTTAATTGTTTGAAAAGATAAAATGAAGTAATTCCCTAAAAAAACCAATTTATGTATAGATTGGCACGTCGATATAGAAGCTCTTAGAAAGTTCTATACCTTTAACCCATATTATTAGAAATTATACAGACAAGGTGAAGAAAACTGACGTTGTGCGCAAAATTTATGGTTAATAAAATCAGATAATAAAAAAATAAGCTTGTAACAATAGAATTTATATTTAAACTGTGTAAATATTCTTTGTTTTTTATATCAGGAAAAAATTTTTCGCTTATTATCTGAATTTATTTATGAAAAACCAATTTTCATAGTCAGATTTTTAATTATTTTATGGGTAATTACCATTTTTTACGCCTTTTTTCTTATTTCAAATAATATAGGTGAGCCAATATTAATTTTTTTTTCTTTTCTGTGATCGGTTTTTGAGTGCGTTAGATCACTTATTTAGTCTATTATTCATTGAATTTTGCAAGAACTTCTATTATTTTTTCTTAATGGGTAAATAAATTTATGATTATCTTCAAATGATAGAAAGATAAATATAAATAGGCAATAAACGATGTGGTGATGAGAGATTATAGTAAATTCGAGTTAGAAAATAAGAATCCCCAACATTATTATAAAATACAATTATTCCTATTTCTGTTTCAAGTTTTCCATTATAATTTACCAACATTGTATTTATATTATTTTTTTGAATATATTGATAAGATCCTTTCGAGCAAAAAAAAAGACTAGTTTTAGTTTATTAATTTTAAGGACTGGAAATTGTATCGAATCAAATCCGTAAGTTTAATTTATTTATCTCGAATATTTAATTGCTGTATTCATGCCATTAATATTCCATTCAAATTGTTATACATCGTAAATCAGTATTTGTATATTTTATGCCATAAAAATATTTATAAACCGTAAAAAATTACTTCTAATTTCCCCTCATAGCTAATTTTTATTTACATAAATTAATACATTACAAAAACAAATATAAGTAGTAGTTTCATAAAAGTGGATTTATTATTCTTCGAAGATTTATTATAGTCTCTAATTTCATTTTGAATTAAAAATATGAGTAGTTCTATCATACAATTATGACTTTAAATATATTTACGAGTAAAAATAATAATATAAATATCTGTTATTTACAGTAAATACCGGATTATCTGTTTTTTCACGCTAAATTAAGTCTTAAATTTTCACTAAAAGTATATTTTGAATAGATGGCCTCTTTCCATGTTTTACTATATGATTTTACGAACATCTTGTATAAAAACTTTTAATTTATGTAAATATTGAATTATGCCTGTTTTTTTTAGTCTCAAGTTCCTAATAAACTAGCTGGGCATATTTTGTCGGCTCATTCGGTAGAAACGATTCAGAAATCTGTTTAGTATTGGATTGAATCTGATTTAAAAGCTTGAAAGTACGGCTAAAAAGATTATTATCTATTTTTTGAATATTTAATCTTATTTGAATAAAATACTATGAACAATTATGATCTGGTGCAGTTATTTTATACAATTTCTCATAAAATCATGGATAAAAATATTTAATCGATTAAATCTGCAAATAAATTTTTGGTGAAGTGACTCTAAAATATATTTATCATTTTAAAGTGAAAGAAAATTTGAATCAAATTATTAATACTGTAGCCAATTGTTTCTTGCTTGACAGGGAAATATATTGTTACACATTATTAAATCACCTGAAATAAATTATGGCGCATTTCGAATAATTTTTCTATGATAAATTAAAAGCGCTTGAATTTTAAACTAACCAACTACTGATTTTAGATTTTATAAAACTATATAATTAATCTATCGCAAAAATATGCCTTTTAGTTAAGCCCTTTATTTTTAAAATATTAATATAACTAAAAAATAAAATATATCTTATCACAAATTCAGCTCATTACAAATATCCATTCCCATTAATTTCTTTATTATATTTCATAAAGTTTTAGATATTTATTTGATTTAATCGAATAAAAAGACTGTTTAGTAATTACAGTGCAATTTAGTTATAAGTTCTTGATATAATATTTTTATAGTATCTATTTGTACGCTGTGTTATAAATTTTGTTTGCGAAATCATTAGCCTATATGATTTTTTTGCCTGTTACTTTTTTTAGCGCATTAAAAAAAATTATAAAATGTGAAGTTTTTGCTAAGATAATTTTAAAAGTTTTAAACGTAAACGAGATTAACATTTATATAATTTTGAACATGTTTATGGTCTTGATTATAAATAAAATATTAAATTTTATCAAAGCATGCATTTTTAAATTAAGATTGATAATTTGGAAGCTTCAAAATTGTTAATCATGTTCGATCGAAGAAATATGTTGTTTTTGGTTTGAAAAAATGTCTGTATATCCATCTTATTTACTTTTAGACAATATAGATAGTTTACCAGCTTTAATGTAAATATATTTCTCTTTTATATATATTTTTAATTTGATTAATACTTTATTTTTTCAAGTAATAACATTATTTAGTGATTTAATTTATTTTTCTAAAAAATTAAGAGAATCGATTAATTCAAAACAAATTTAGAAAGAAGGGTAATATGAAGAACAAGAAGTAAAAATATATATGATAGAAAAAGATTGGTTTTAAATTAATTTATACTAATTTCAATTAAATAATTCATGTGCAATAAATTTATGATTACTAGTTTATAAAGGGCCTGTATATTATAAAAAAAACTTCCTATCATAAACTAGGTTTCTGTAAATTGTAAATATGACTAAATTGAATTATTTATTTAAAGGGATATTCAAATCTCGAAATTTATTTGCTTTTTATTTATATAAAAAGAAAAAAGGTGTTATAATTGTTTAAATAACTAAAAAAAGACCATGTTTTTACCTATTATTAACTATAAAAATTTCTCATTTTTTCTAATAGAACAAAAAAAAGGTTTTATTTCAACACGAATTTCCAGATAACAATCTAATAATCATGATAAAATCAATGTTCTGTGTCACTAATGATAAAATATGATGATAATTATTGAAAGCTGATTTTTTGAAATATTTATTTGCATATAAATCTTCTATATGAAGAGAATATATGCATATAAGAAAACTTCTGGTATCGCAAACGAAGCAAATCAAAATATTTTTTATTTATTATTTTAAAGGAAAGATTTTTTGCTCAAATTATTTAAACATAACCATAAAGTTGTTGCATATATGTTGTGTATTTTTTACTTTATAACGATTTACCTTATGTAATGAATTAAAGAATATAAATTTCGATAAGTTCTGAGTAGAATTATATATACAAAAAAAACTTAAATGCCTTTTGATTCCATATAAATTGAATTTAAAAGTAAAAATAAAAAATTTTGAAGCTTTGTTGTTATTTTCACAGATATACTTTGTACAGGAAAACGAAAACTTTAATTTAATCTTTGAAAAATTTCAATGGAAGAATGGATAACATATCTTATTTTTTTATGAAGCTTTAACATTATAAATATAAATAAAACACCCTCAAATTGTGATAATCGTAGAAGGCGGAATCATATGCAAAAATAAAACATTGAGAAAAATACTTAGCGTCTAAGTCTTGAGCATAAAAGATGTATTTAGAAAGACAGTAAGGATGATTTGCTTGAAAAGAGTGCACGTAAAGTCTGTAATTTAGACCCATCTCAAGTTTTACGCAAGCAGACATGAAAATTTAAAAGAAAAATGGACCTTTAAATAAATATATAATTATACACAACAAAATTTATGAATAAAAGGGACATCAAGTATCAAACGACAGAACTGGTACTTTTATATATGGTAAAAAGAAGAACTGTATCAATCTCATAGAAATCGGTGGGCTGGTATTTAACAACATTAACAGTGTTGAGAACAAAAGAAATGTGAATGTATGATTATAATATACTAGAATCCGAGCTTTTATATATTTACAAGCGCAAGACAAAAATTATTCCATATGTTATAACTTGGTATGGTGTGGTAACACAATATCATAAAAGGCTTCTGAAAGAAGACGAAGTTACTAGATTTGGGAATATATAAAAACCTCTAGATTGAGAAAAACCCTTGAATATTAATAAGTCTTGTACGGAGGAGAGGTTTTGAAGAAGACTTTAGAGAGGAGAAAATAGCCGAAATAATTAATACACTGTGCGCATGAGAGATTGAGCAAAGTTATGCTTGAGAGCAAAAACCAAAATCATAGCACTAAATTTAGACCTAAAATAAATACTTTATACAAAAAACTTTATTATAGCAACATAAAAATGGTAAATGTTGTTTTAAGTTCTATAAATAAATATCATATTTTATTTTATACTTTTCTAGCCGCGCATTATTGTACCAAAAAAAGGTTTGAAGGACCAGGATTTTTCCATTAATTAAATAGTCTTTAGAAAGGTTTATAAATCTCATAGATTACAATAAAATCGTTTCTTCCAAGATGTGGCACGCCATTTTCAGCACATTGTTTCAAATATAATTCATATGTGTCGAGTTTCTTTTTATGTTCTACTTTATCAGCCAATCCTTTAATATAACGATGATGCAAATTTTCTATATTTTCTATATTTTCTTTATCTTCAAATATATCATTTATAACTATTTTATCATTCTCCTCATTATTTTTCCTGTCAATTAAATTTTTTATATATTCAAAAACTCTTCTAATATCGCCAGATCCGGAAAACCTTTTGGCAATTACAGATAATACATAATTTTCTGCAATATCTGTACCTATCTCGTCTTGAATTTTCATTTTAATTATATAGAGAATTTCATCAAAGGAATATGCCTTGAATGGAATGATATTATCATGCAAGTCCAAACTATTGCAAATGGTAATCAATTTCTTTTTGCTATTCTTTATGTAATCAAACATTTCCAGTGCTTGATTTCTTTTTGTGTTATAAATATGATCAAATTCATCTATCACAATCATTTTATGCCTTTTGAAATTTCCTATGCTAATTAAATCAATATTCTCGAGACAATTGTAATAAACGTATCTTCTGTTCTTTAAAATATTAAGAACTGTGCATGTTTTTCCAGTTCCTGGGTTTCCACATATATGAATGATATTTTCTTCTGATTCTAAAAAATTGTGTATTTTGGTGGTCTCCTTTTCGCGCAGATATATTTTATCATATCTTCCTTTGTGAAATGCTATTTTTCCTTTTGATAGTGGTGACGAGTTTCTCATTAAGGGAGGAAGTAAATTATACAAATATCACATCTGTGTTCTTATATTGCATAAGAAGATC
The DNA here is from genome assembly GCF_057557595.1 of Rhyacophila brunnea. Classification (NCBI taxonomy): domain Eukaryota; kingdom Metazoa; phylum Arthropoda; class Insecta; order Trichoptera; family Rhyacophilidae; genus Rhyacophila; species Rhyacophila brunnea. Next base: position 1,517,849 of record NW_028233069.1, on the reverse strand, counting down.
TAATTTTTGATTCAAAATTTAAGTTATTTGAAAAGTCTGTGCATTGAAAATGTATTATTCTAGTGGTCAATTTTTATTTTTGTGATTTATCTTTAGAATTCTTTTTTATTTAATTCCGTCAATTTAATGTTCGCTAAAATAGACCTATTTAAATTGATGATAAATATGAAAAAATTTTACGATAGTAAGCACTGTGTTTAAAAATAATATTTTTATGTATACCAAAGATAATTCTGTGATCTTATTATTTTTAAATATACTTGAAAAAAAGAATTTATGGTTTTATAAGTTTAAAAAAATTTATGTTATTTTATCCAATTAAAATAAAGTTAATAAATAATGCGGTTTTTTTGAGCTAGAAATAAATTTTTAGTTATTTTATTCATTATAAATATACTTTAAAAAAAGAATATATGTTTTTATGTTTCTGACATTTAACATTGATTAAAAGGTTTTAAAAGCCAAAATTATTTTTATTTTTTCATAAAAAAACCCCTTTGTTATACCCAAAACTCTTTTATCTTATGTAATCTAATTTTTAAGACTATATGTTAAGGGCAATTTATCTAAAAAAATATTAAATATCTATAGTTAAATTCGATTAGAATGAACTATAGCATGTTTTTCTTATTTTGAAATTTAGTTTAGAAAATATACTTCTTTTTTAATATTTTTAATACCGTAAAGTGTTTGTGACTATATATTTATAACTCGTTTATCAAATGAATTTTTATTTTCTGACTGTCTATCCAGAATTAAAATAAAATAATTAAATAATAGGTTTAGTCCATCAAAATCAAATAAATACGCGTATTGAAAAGAATTATTTTTTTTATCTAGTAAACACCAGCTCTATTATTCTTTATATTACGAATGAACGCAAGGGAAGAATTTTTTTAAGTTATTTATGATCTTCTTAGCATCCACATGATTTTTTTATGATTTATATACCCAGAAAACTTAATTTCAATGTGCTTTATAACTTATCCTAGATCTAATATAATAGATGATATTTTTATCCCCTCAATTATAAAGAATTTTGAGTACAATTAGAATAAAATAATGTTTGTATATTGAAAATCTTTATGCTCGTGATTTATATATAATTTTTTTATAGATTAAAAACAAGATAAAAACGTGGACAAATAGACATTATTGTTCTAAATATATGAATCTTTCTAAGTGAATTTTCTAAACCGCATTTTTTTTTGGTTTTAGGTATATTTAAAATCCAATGTAAACTATTTATTTTATTAATCATAATTTGAATATTTTATTGGCTATGTAAAAGATTCAATATTAAAGTTTACTTATAAATGATAGTTACAGTGACAGATGGTAAAGTTTGGCTATAATTTATAAAAAAACTTTCAATGTTTTAGTTATATTCTTCTAGGTATTTGAAATATTCATCCAATCAAATAAAATTTGTGATTGTTAGTTTATCTTTAGACGTTGCTTATGTATCTTAGAACTTTCATAAAGCAAAAATGTGAAGATTAGATGGGCTTTTTTGAGAATAAAATTGACGGATATATAGGTTGCCTTTCAATGTTCCTTATGTGTATTAAATCAGCTATAAGCGAAAATATAGAAATAAAAGTTGTTCTACGTGGTTAAAATTACAGAAGGGATTTTTATTTCTGTCTATTTTACTCATAGTAGGTATTTAGCTCGATTTAATTATTACCTTAAGCATAATATTTATGGTAGGTAGGTGCATTCAGTCTGAAAACTATATTATTGATTATTAAAATAATGTGGAAATATGTCAAATAAATACTAATGTTTAAGCCAAACTAAGACAATATTCCGAAAAATTTTAATAAATTGTTGATTCTGTATGAAGATTTAGAGTATTTTATATTCATAAAAATTTTTGGATAGAATAACATTAAATAATTTATCACACATAAATAAATTTTAACAATTTTTTACATTAAGCAAAAAAAGACTTTTTTAGTGCTTCTTTCAGCCTCATCATCTTTAAATTTTTTTTCAATGCTTCTTCTTCTTTTAAGGCTTATTAACTCAAGTGTTTTACTCAATCCAATAGTTGTGACATATACCTCTGCTTCAGCAAAATTATATAAATTTTATTTACTTAACAAATTTAAAAAGAAATCTTCGAATTTAGCATGAGACTCAAAGCTTTTATTATATTAAAATCATCCCAAATTTAGTTAAAAACAATATATAATTTTAAATTTTATTGTGCGTTAATTTATCTGCATAATGTTTGTACTTTTTTCGTTCTTCAAGCTCGGTTATATACCATTCCAGTCAAAATATTCTATCGATACTTTTGCATATTTCCCTTTATCTTGTACCTTCTTCCATATCTCTCCGCTTTTCAAGACTGATAAATTTAAGAGTTTTCTTTTGTCATATGTTTGAATGTATTCCTCAATTGGTGTTCAAAATTCATTTTTTCTAAAAAAAAGTCTTATCTATGCGCTGATATTATACATAATAGCTTTTATTTTTTATGGGTTAATTTGATTTTTAGCCACTTAATCTAATTAAAGCAAAAATTCAGAATTATCTTTTAAACAGGTTTAGAAGATACTTCTTTTCACCTTCTCTTTAAAATCTTCCATAATGTAAATACCTAGTTTATAGTTTTTTATTTATGAGTTAAGTTTCTTCTTTTTATGGGTATTCTTATTATCTAATAAGATATAGGCCGTCCATTGGGAATATTTCAAAAACCGTTAATGCATCTTTTGACACCTTGACCAGATCTACCTTCGTCAACTGCTCTTCTTCTGTCAAATTATATGAGTTCAAGTGTCGAAATATCCAATATAGAATACATTCAATTATAAAATCAATTAAAGGTAATTATATTGTTGAAACAAATATTATTATCCCTAAGGTGATAACTTGTGGATTTCTTCAAGTTGAAAATCTCAGTAGCCGATATAAACATTTATATCTATTATAATAATAGGTTTATAGCCGATATAAACATTTATGTCAATAATAATAATAAGTTTAATAGGGGTTAAAAAAGATTTTTATCATTACAAACAAATTTTTCAGAATATACAAATTAAATCAAGAAACAGCTTCATTCTTATCGAATATTAACTATATTATGTATATGTATGTCGATAACAACCTAATTTTCCTTTTAATAAATTAAAAAACTCACATTATATGTTTTAAGATGTTTCTTATATTTCTAGGATTTAAAAAATAAAAAAATAAAAAAAAAAGGTATAAGAGTTCCATTTCTGGAAATATATATCGAAAGATTTTTTGTTTAATACATTATCAATAGATTTAATGATGCCTATTTTTCTAAGGTGATTCTTATACTAATTCTAAGTCTTGCAACATTTATTATTTTAAATATTCGCTTTAAAAACTATTGTTTTATATATTATGCTATCAAATTACACAATTAATTCCTATAAATATTTAAGAAAATTTACTTGTTTTAATGAAAGACATGTTTCAGAGTCTTAAATGTAGATTGAAGCTTATATACGATTTTTGGGTGTCCTATTAAAACCAGATGGAAATTAAAATGTTTTTTGGCATAAAGACTAAAATACGGCATGATTTTTTTATTAGTATCATTATAGAATTGAAGTTTTTAAATTATGAAAAAGATCCAATAAAATCCAGTTTAAAGTTATAAAATCAGCAGTAAAACATCATCATGCTTAAGATGATTATTATAATTTGATGCATAATATAATTCTATTGGCTTAATTGAAGTTTCCGATAAGATAGTTTATCTATTAAATATTTTATTAAGAAACTTCAACATCCGACCATGTTTTAAAACTTCAAGATTAATTATAAATTGGATTAAAAATTAAGATATATATATAAATTACACATGTGCAAAAATATTATACCCATTGGAATCAGTAATGAGATTTTTTGGAGAAAATTTACGGAAAGAATACCCCAAATCGATAAACTCCTTAAACCTACAAATTATGGAGACGCAAGGGCCATAAAATCGCAACTACTTTTAATGTGTTATAATGATAAAATTGATAATCTTATTTTGCAAAATAAACTGGCCTCACCAAATGCAGATATTACTAAATATGATCTTCTGCCATATGAATGCCCATTTATAGGGATTTTTTTCTCTTGTGAATATAATACCAAACTGAAATTCATGTGCGATAAAGAAAATCTAAAGTGTATCTGTATTCCTAAAATTAAAATCGGGGAAGCATATCTACGACATATTACGCCAAGTATAGGTGAACTAATTAAACTTGTTAAACTGAATATTCAAGGTAATCCCTTAGGTTATCTTCCAGAAGAAATAGGTGACCTCAGAAATCTCACGGTTTTGAATTTGGGATGGACTATATTGAAAAAATTGCCAGATAGCATTGGAAAACTTCAGAACCTAATAGAGCTGCATTTAGATGGGAATCTATTAGAAGATCTTCCCAAAACCATATCATCTTTAAAAAAGTTGAAGGTTTTATCCATACGATCGAACCTACTTAGGTTTTTACCAGAACAAATTTTAGGATGCAAAAATCTTATAGAACTCAGGTTTGGCGATAACGATATTAAGAAAATATCCAGTGCTTTTCTGGAACTTCCTTATATAAAAACATTTGAGCTTGACCCCGCCAAATTAAAATTAATATATACAGAGAATGGTTTTTTGGATGTTAAGAAGAAATTTCTATCTTTGGAAGAAATATGTTCGCGACAAACAATAATAAATAATTGTAAAATTCCAAGGAAATTATCACACCTATTAAAAAATAAATTAAAATGTGTCCAAGAATGTTTCTTTTGCGGAGGACCATATTTCGATTCTTTTAGCGAAATTAGATGTGTGAATATAAAAAGCCCGGCTAAATATATTTACGTCGAAAGACTCTGCACTGATCATTACCATAACGCATTGGAAAAAAGTAGCATGATGTATACAGCCAATACTTCGAACAAATATAGCGCTTTATTTAAAAAAGGTTATCCAGAAGTTAATGATTTGTTTTCAGTATATTCGTACCAAAAAGAATTATTACAAGATGTTATTAAGCACAAGAAATCACTATCATCTAGAAGTAAAAATAGTGATAGTGAAAAGAGCGGAACAAATTTTATTGAATTTTTCGAACTGGCTGATGGGTATTCGGAATTAAATCCGGATCTTTTGAAATATATCTTAAAAGTAAGATCTAAAAAATAAAAATGAAGATTTATCAATTTAAATAATTTCTTAAAAAAAAGTAAACATTCATAAATTTGTTAATTTATAAAATTATATTCTATGTGTAACATTATTTTATGAATTTATTAGTTGAAGTATGAATAATTATACGAATAAAATTTTGAAATTATTGTTTAATCCAAGCATATGATTGGAGTGAATACTAAGCAATATTAATAAAATAAAATAAAATCATGATATTTAATAAACTATTATCATTGTTTCCATCTAGATCGACTGTATTTACATAAATTAAAAAAGTCAGCATGGATTGTTTTCTAACACAAAAGAAGCATCTATTTTACATATTTATTTAAATATAAAATATGTTTGCTTTTATTTATATTATTTAATTAAGTCACGAAAAGTCGGTTTACATTTTAGATATTAAAAAATTTCTATATATTGGCTAATTTTTTTATTTATAATATATCAAAAACGGTATCCATTTAAATGCTTAACATAGTCGTAATCCAATAAATATTTAAATTATAAATTCATAGTTTTTTGAATATTAGATGCACAAGAAAATTTATTAAGATTCGGACCTTAAAATCTAGCTTCTTTATATAATTTTTGTTTTTATACAGAAATTTTAATTGGTTTCTAAATCACAAAAACAATACAACGTAAAATTTGAAAGGTTAGAGGTAATTTGTTTAAGACTGGCATAATTAAAATTTGGAAAACAAAGCAATCAATTATATATAGTAGCAAATTATATCTAGCCTATAAATTTTTAAAAGAATTAAACTCAATAAATTGGTGCCTTGATAAAATAGAAAAGTTTGGATTATTACTTAAAGACAAATATGTTTTATTGTTTGTACTGTGTCAAAAATAAGTATATATAGTCTTTAAATAAAATTATATTTATGGCACTTTATTCCTTATAAATGGATCAAAAATTAGAAACAACAAAACAACAACATCCGTATTATATTAAGAAGGTTAATTAAGATACATGCAATTAAAATATATCAGAGGAATGGAAATTATAATACAGTGCAATGCTTTAATTGTTAAGCATATATTCGTGAGGATTACAAACATTGTAAGATGAGGAACACAAAAACTGTTAATTTTTGTCTTGATATTACCTAAGTTTTTAATTTTTTCATGGGCTTTTTTTCACATTATATCAAATACTTGAATATTTTACTGTATAAAATTATATATAGGCTGCAAAATATTAATGTAAAGAATTAACGGTACTGACTGCACCAATCTGATAACTGCTACAGGGAAACACCTCTATCATACTGATATGAATTTGATTACTCCCACTTGCATTCGATAATCGAGTCAAACGTATGTTTAAACTCTGTCGGCCTTCTTTATCTTTGAGTCAGCTTAACAGTTTTGATGCATCCCTTGCAGCCAGCAGAACTAATTACCAGTTTGGTAGTTTATCAATAGATTTTAGTAGAGATTATTCGATATTCAATCTTGTAAATTATAGATTCTAGGTCAAAATTTACACCACTCATACATCAACACTTTATTACATATATATAAAAATCAAGAAGTATATATTATATATAAAAATGGATAGATAAATCTTCCTAATTTCTATTTTTTGATATAAACATATTACATTTAAAATCTACTATTTACGTTCAAAATATTCAGAGATTTATCAATGCAATTTTTATAGATGAACATATATTTTGCTCCAAATTTCTGATTTTAAAATGTAGCATGTCGTTGATTTTTTTTTTGAAAATTCAAATACGAAAAGAAAAACAAAAATGCAATTAAAATAATGAAATGTAAGATAGAAAAATCGCTTTGAAAGAATCGATATATAGGCATTCTATAATTACAAGCTAAGTATTTGTATGAACGTGTACATGATAGCTTTAAATTCAATTTATCATGTGACAAATGGATCTAAAATTGAAGAATCAACCAGTTTACACGATGTAAAGGAAAATAATTTGAAGTTTATTTCAATAATAGATTAAACTAAATGCACATACACATACGCTTTTATAATAATCAAAATAATTGTGCAAGATATATTATTTTTTAATCAACAAGACATGTGTTTAAGATTTTGGATTATGTATTCAGCACGTGCTTTCTAGGTATATTTAATCAAATCTTGAAAATTTGCCCCATATATCTTATTCTTTTGAATCTCGGTACTTATACATTATAAATTATGGTCTTTGTAATACATTGACCGATTTATTGTATTTTATGATATTACTTATGTGTATTTTTAATTAGTTATATTTTAAAAAAGAATTATACTACATTATTGGCTGGAAAATATCCACCTTAGTTCAAATCTATGTTTGCACAATATCAGTGATATCAAATGATAAAAATATGTATAAACCCAAAAAAACTTATATAGATAGAAATCGGACTTAATTTTTCATGCGCTATATTTTATCTATGTTTACCGGATTTAACCAGATATTTAGCAATATACATTCTTGATTTTTATAAAAATATAATGGTTAGAGTATGCATTTTATATCAGCACTTTTTTTTTAAATTAATATAAGATGCTAGAAATTAGTTTTTTATGTGGATAAATATATAAAACACAAAATCAGGTTATATGAACTTATATTATTTGAGAGAAGAAGAGTAGTTGATGAAGATAGATTAGGGGAACGTGTCGAAAGATGTATCAAGATGTTATGCAATGTTCTCAATGGCTGACTACCTCCCAATAAATATAATTGATAAAAAGAAAATTAACCCACAAATAAAAAAATATTAAATTTAACATAAAAGAATTTTATGTACCGATAAAAATTGATTTTTTTTAGTATATTTACACTTTTGTCGATCATAAATTTTGATTTTTAGTTATCGATAATTTTTTTGCATTGAAGACACAATTGAAACTTTAATATTGCAGTTTATTTATTTTTCGTATTTATGTTTATGAATATAAATCCAAAAAATGCAAGTTTTCGTTTTTTTTCCTGAATCGCATCCGATAAAAATTCTAATATAAGATATAATATCTTGTAACATAAATTTCAATCTTAAATATACTTTCTACAATTTATTAATGATTTTCTGCAATGACTATTCTCTTTATATAAATATGCCGAGTTTAAAATATTTTTATGTTCACATAATATTTTATTTTACATTTTTATAAAATTGAAATAACCAGTTTTTATTATATAATTTTCATTGATAAAATGCTTTTATTGCGAAAAATTTACATAAAAAAACCAATATATCCGCTTGTTCAGGTAAGCAGTTCGATTTGATAAATTGCAGGTACATAAATGGCTAAAAAAATATGTTTTACTTAGGCAAATCATTCGAATCAGTCACAGCTAGATTTCGTAAACATAAGGCCTCTTAAAACTTATAATTTTTTTGAGCACAGTAAATCCGAATTTTTTAAAAAATCCTGAAACTTTGTATTTTTTGTTTCTCAAATAACATTTAAATATTAATATTAAAAATATAATGTTTTAATTGCGAAGATGATGCTAGTTTTGATCTATTAAAATAAAAATTCGAATATTTTGGCAGCGTGTCAGAATGTTGTGATGTTTTCCTGTGTTAAAACTTACTTTATCATTTTATTAAAAAAAATATCTATGAAATGTAGTTTTTTATTCTTATGTTGCCCATTTGGAATATCGAACCTAAAATTCCGAAATAATTCGCTGAACGGGGAATTTTGAATTTAATTTTTAGGAAAAAAATGTGGTTCACCAATCTTCATCATCTTCCCAATCATTTTCTATCTTTGTATCCGTTTTCATTTCGTCATGATTTATCTTATTTTTAGCAACAGTTTTATCCAATGAAGTTGAATCCTTAACATCGTCTTTATTTTTTGCAAAAAGAGGACTCATTTTGCTAAAAGCTTTACTTAAGCCTTTTACGCTCCATTCGCTATCAATAATTTCCGTTTTATTCGATTTTAGAAAATCCAAAATGTTTTCAATGATCACGAAAACTTTATCTTGATTATTCTTATCACCTAAATATTTGGTCAAGAAGGGTAAAACTTCTAAATGCATTTTTTTTACGTTAAATTTTTTGTACAGATCTAAAAATCTATCAAGTGCCTTACTTCTTGCATTATCATTTTCAATAAGCATGATTACAAGGGTGTATATGTGATTAATTAGCCTCGAACCTGCATCTTCTTTTAGAAATATTTTTATGTTATCATTTATTAGATTGTTGCTTTCTATCATTTGTGAATCTTCTTTTATATACTTGTATAGTGTTTTTATTGTTTCTTTTTTGTTATCATATGATAGCTCTTTAAAAATAATGTTTAGAAGTTTTATAGATTCTTTTTTGAGGATCATGTCGCTGCATTTTACACCCAAAATTGTGTTTTTAAAGATGCTACCATTCCAATCTTTTATTCTACTGATAACTGGGGAATTTATTAGCATTACTTTTGTCAGTAAATATAGTCTGACTTGGCTGTCGGGGAGTTCGAAAAGTCTTTCCATTTGAATGTTTGTGTCCCAAGCTATTTCGTAGTTAAAAAACATTTTGAGTATTTTCTCCTTGTAAAATTTATCATTTACGTTCAACTCTAATATATAAACATTAAAAATCTTATCGCTTATGTTTTTTATCCAAACCTTTGCGTTATTATTTATATAATCAATGACTATTTCCTTTTTAAGTTGCTCGAAGATGCTAAAATATCTCAAAATTGCTTCAAATTGGGGATAAAGACTTCTTTTATAAACATCTTTGTGAATAGAAATAAAATTATCAACACTGGAATAAGAAGAATTACCTAATTTCTGAATAATTTCTTCCGATCGAGATGTAAGATTCAAATTGTTGATAAAAGTATTGTAATCATCTGCTGTCTTTTTATTCTCTGCTAAACTACTCTTTCCCTTATTTATTTTGGAAATATATGTTTCTGTATCTATTTTTATTGAAGATTCACATTTTTTCAATAGGCGTTTAGAATTTGTCTTTAATTCCTCTACCATGTTTAGAAACGCATATTCATCTTTACTATTTTCTTGTTTTTGACAATCATCGAACATTCCAACCAAAATCCTTCCGTCCTCATCAATAAATAAACTATCATATTCGATTTTATTATGCGATAAATTGCAGCCTTTGAGAAAAATAATTACCTCTCCAATAACATTTATAGCGTGATATTTAAAATTGAATTCTTTCAATTGATCACTGTTTCTTATAGCATCTATAAAAGGATACATTTTCTTGGTCTTTATGTATATTTTCGCCTTTTCTGTTTCATATTTCATAACATTTATCACGTTTGGATGCTTTAGCAACTTTAAAATTTGTATTACGTTCTTGCCCACATTCTGATCAATAAACTCTATTCTCGTAAAATCCTTTTCATGATATATATTGCATGTAGAAGTCTTTTTAATAAGCTCTTTTTGTGATAGAAGAGATTTTGGTAAAACTTTCTTTAGATAGTTCATATAATATTTGTATTTTATCTTTATGTTATTTAGATCTATTGTAATAAGGGACATGATAAAATAATTAATTTAATCTTGAAAATGTAGCATTATTTCAATTTAATGGTAATCAAATATAGGAATGTATATTGGATCGAAAGTAATCTAAAAACAATTAAAATATAGAGTTTTATATTTAGAAATTAGGATTGACTTTATTTTTTAACCATTCATTCAAAAAATATAACTGAATTAAATCCACATGAACAGAAAAAATGATATCCTTATTGTCTATTTACACATTAAAAATTTATTTAAATCAGATTTAAAATTATTAGCTAAAAAACCACCTATTTGATAGGATATTATCAGGATTTTATGGCGCAATTCTTTAAAATCCGATATTGTTCTTATTGTAACAAATTTTCCGTAAGAAATTATATTGTATAACAGAAAATGAAAACGAATTTTTTTATATGATTGCGGAATAAAAGTGTCAGTGGTAATAAATTTATAACAAACAGATAATATAAATACAATTTATCTTTTATATTGATCATTTCTATAAGAAAATCCAAATGTATCTGAGTTTAAATAATTTATATTAAAAAAAAAATCGATGGTGTAAATTTTTGGTTGTTAAAACTCAAATAACTTGTAGTTAATTTCTCTCAAATCTCAAATGCTTCTCGTTTTAAATAATTTAAATTGAAATAAAAAACAAAATAGCATGTTTTTGTTCTATTGTTGATGCTTAAATAAATAGTAGTTAATATGTTGAAAAAATTGAAAGTAATCCGGGTAAAAATATTGTAAAATATAATAAAGAACAAAGTGTTGTTTTTTTTTACTTCTTGAAAGTCAAATAAATTGAAATAATTAACAAAGTGGTGTGTAATTTTAGTTGTTAAAATTCAAATGAATTATAGCTGATTTCCCTAAAAATTAAAATGCATCCAGGTAAAAATAATTTAAATTGAAATCAAAAGCAAAATAACATATGTTTTCGGTTGTTGGCACTTAAATTAATGGTATTTAATATGTTAAGAAAATCGAGGGGTAGCACTATAATGCCGGCCGAAATAAATTTTAGCGATTGATGGTTTCCCCCTTTTTTATAATTTGAAAGTGCTACGATGTTGTGTAAAGCAAATAAATATGCTGATAAGAAAACACATTTATTTTTTTGGAAAATTTTAGTTTCTATAAAATGTAATTTTAGCAGCTATTTTGAGCGTTGAGGCCCTTTCTCAAAATATTGGCATATTTAAATATGTATATTTAAGGGTTATCACCGTATGTAAGTACTTAAAATGATTGTTCACAAAATCACATGAATAATATGTTAAGTATCTGTTAATATCTGGTGTAATGGTTACGTTATGCATCACTCACAAGACACTTTACTTTATATCAAATAAAACAGAAGAACTGTTGATGTGAATAGATCGAAAGAAATGTCAAAATATGTATTGTTAAGTTTTAAAATTTACAGATGGACAGGCATGTCTTAGTTATTTAGATTGATGAATTGAAGAAACTTAACATATAAATAAAAATTAAAGCTAATCTAATAACTTGAAAAGAATATGATGATCAGATATAAAACCATATCTAATTATGAAATAAGAAAAGAATATATAGAAAGAAAAACCCAGCACACATACGACATATTTTTAATTATAAAAAAAAGTTTGTTAATATTTTCTTGATCAACAATATATAGGGGATATAAATAGAGGTTTTGAAAATTTTGTAAATAGATATTATTTACGCTTCATGATTTTTTCGATCAAGAAAAGCCTCCGTGATCAAAGATTGATTTTATATGTATAGATACAAAAGAATTGAACATTTGATTTGATAAAACGTATTTTTTTTATAGATATCCAATGATTCATGAATAAATTTCATTACGAAAAAAAAATTAAATAAATAAATGTCCTATTTTATATACTTTAAACGCGATTTTAATTGCTAAAAATTACATTACTTATAAGTATCATTGTTGAAAGTTGATTCCATTTTTTTATCATTTGATTCTAATAAATTTATTATATATAACAATAATATTCAAAAAAGCTCGCCTATACGATTGTAAGGGTCAAATATTATGGCGTATTTTAATTTAGCAATGCTACAGTTCAATTTTTTTTTCGGAAATGTGTTTCTAAAACTAAAAACCACCTAATTTAGATCTTATATTTTAAACAGATTCAAAATATGGAAATTGATATTAGCATTTAAAAACATTCATTTGAAAAATATAATTTGTCTCTATGAATTTTAATTCTCATGTGAAGAATGATAAAATTTTTACCAACAAATTGCTTAAAAAAATATACTCTAATGCCTTTAAATAAATTTTAGCTTAAGAAATTAATATATAGTCTAAAGAACTCTCATAATTAATGCTTCTATTCACACCTTTAAATTTAATACCTATGAAGCAAGAATGTTGCCTAATTTCCAATAAACGGTAGAATTTTGTATAATTATACAAAATAATTTTTATAAACTTATATATCCAGATTTCTTGTTTTTCTTACTTTAATCACATTTTATATAAAAGTAATATATAGAATTCAAAAACTTATTTTATAAGTAAAATATGAAATCACAATTTTTAACATAAAAATAAAAATTACTTTATATTCTACAATGCTTTGAAAATTTTCTGCACATAGATCCCCTTTTACGGTATTTAGTCCAATCAGAATAATATAAAATAGATTACTCTCCCATTTAAAATCCAACAAATTAAATCAGTATAGATAAAACACGAAACAATAATTAAACAAAACACAATCACGATTCTGCTGTAAATCCATAAAAAAAATGATAGATATATTAAATAAAGACAAAGACGACCAGGATTTTTCCGATCCCGAAGTAATTACGGATGACTTTATTTTATTAGCGTATGGTGATAGTGAAAATAAATTGAAGCAAGATTTTATCGGTACATCGAAAAACAGAAAAGTTTTAAGAATTTTAAGTTATTCCAATGATGAAAAAGAAACGAAAACAAATGACATACATGTATTTGAAAAGGAAATTATGCACATAATACCGTGTGATTTCAATGAGAATGGAGTCTTAGGATATATAATTACGTTTAGAAATTTACAAGATAGTGAGAAATACGATGTAATTTTTTTCGACCCCAAAAAGAAAGAAGAAATCGTTATTGGCGAATCTGATAGAATTCCATTTTTATATAGTCACGATAATTGGAAACAGACACTTTTATTGCAAAATGGAGAAACTTCCACTATATTTTTTTATGATAATAAAGAAATTGTTACAAAGGGTGTTGATTTTCCCCGTCTTTCAAAAAACCATTCAAGTGGATTTATTGATGTTGATGGCGATCTTAGGGCAGATCTTGTTTTTGATTCAACAGATAACAATGGAAATAGATTTATAACAATTCAGAGATCAAATGAAGATGGAAATTTTTCAGAATTACAAAAAATAGAAATTTCTAAAAAGTCGGGTCCAATAGTTTTTGGCGATTTTAACAGGTCTGGCAGCACTGATATTGCTTTTGTATCAATAGAAGAAGATCAATACTATTTGAATGTATTGTTAAATACAAGGGACACCAAGAAAAATAAAAAAAACAAAATTGTCGATGAAAATCATTCTCCGAGTTCTGAATTACCCTACAAAATAGATGATATTGATTTTTTCAAGAAAGTACACTTGAATAATCATTTTCCTGGGCTAATACCAAGAATATCAACCAAAAAAGAATTGAGTGGTGATGAAGTAGCTACAGGGATTTTTGTTTGTGACATTGATTTGAATTCGTTTCCCGATATTATTCTTATTTTCGATTCTGTGGGTGAGGATAGTAAAACTATAATTAAAATGTTAGAAAATAAATTTTATGAAAACAAAACGTTTGAACCGTTTAAAAATCAGATTAAAGATCTAAGTGGTGTACTTTCCGTCTCTGTTTGTGACTATTTGAAAACTGGAAGAGAAGCGGTTATTGTCAATAGAATTGATAACGCGGAATATAAACTCTTTTATTTAGAAAATAATATGTCTAAAGATTCATATAGACTGACGGCACTAACAATATCACCTTACAAAGATAAACGTAAATATGGTACTTACGTGCCTGGGGTGTCGTATAAATATTTCGTTGAAGAGAAAAATATGGTATGTATCGGCAATCAATTGCCGCAAAGCTCTTTTCTTCATCTTCAAAGAGCAAATGTGATTTTTGGGCTCGGCAGTCTTAATGTTATGGTCGATAGATTGTATGTGAGCGGTCCACGATCTAAAACTTTTGGGCTCGTATATATGGTTAAAACCCCAATACTTCCGAATTCAGATCTTGTTTTAAGGCCTAATGCTAGTGGACTCGGAGTTGAACTGTTTTTGAGGCTGGGAAGGCACGTAAAAAATATAATATTTGTTTTTATACTTGTGCTTTTCTTCAATATTATGATTGTTTTATATTCATACAGAAAAGAAAAGAAAAAACTATCGAAAGAAAGAAAACGTGAGAGCTATCTATTCAATTTCGCAGCATTATAGTGAGAATCGAATAAATATTGCACCTTTAAAATTAAAAAAACCTCTATAAGTTCTATTCATAATCGTGTCTAGAAAATAATAATTTATGTGACCATATACAACAAGAATTATAAATTTTAAATTATATTTTTTATTTGATGCACTAAAAAAAAGAGCACCCTAATGTCACAAGGGTTAAGCTAAATTATACCTCAATAAATCTATTCATGTAATAACTTAATTTTTAGCTATTTAATTTGTTCTGGTCAAAAATTTGATTGCTCTAAGAGCCGATGGATTAATATATCCCAACCTTATCTTCTTTACAATTTAAATCAATGGATTCCCACTTTCAAGAGTTGAAAATTCAAGTGAATTTCTAAATCCAATTGTATATGCGTATGCTTCTATTTTAGTTGAGGTTTTTTACTCCTTAATATAAGGCCTATGGTGTTTTGTTGCACAAAATTGAATATGGAGACGTATAGTACTATTCCTGTTCTGCCTTTATAAATTAGAGAGTTTTCATTTGCAGATAAATCATATTTTTTAGAATCAAATTTTAGACTTTGAAATTCTAGTAATGTCTGTTATTTTTATTTAAATATGTGTGATCAAGCTTTCTTTTTGATAATAAATAAAAATATTTGGTCTTTCATGAGATAATTAATAATGTTTTTATTCTATAGATCGAATATAAAAATTTTTTTTTTGGATTTAACGCTTGTGTATTTTTTAATGTTTTTTAATAAATAACTTTGAAATTTTTATGTTTTAGAGCATAGAGGACCAATTATGGTTTGCTTTTTTCTCGTAGACTATGTGATTTCTATCCATACACTTTGTTCAATCCTTAGAATTATCAACAGTGACTACCCATTGCATCATTAATATATGTAAAGATTATAGCAATATATAGATCATAAATTAATGTTAAAATCCAAATACATCTTTTTTTTTCATCGCGAAAAAAATGAAATTAATACAGATAGAATAATTAGTAAAACAACAGATGAATATAAAGAAAACGATGGTTTAAAACCCATATTAAAGGTTTTTTACTTGATTCACGTATTAAAATTTTGTCCGAGTTTATACTCTGTATCGTTTATGAATAATAAAAATCACTTATGTCAATTATTTGATTTTATAGATCCAGACACAACAAATGAATATAAATTTTAAGAGTAAGATAAATATAATACGGGGTTTTTCAAATCACGCACAATTATTTATCATAAAATATTAAGTAAAATTTGATATTTGGCTAATTCCCATCTATCATTTTTATTGTAAATTTATATACCGAAAATATATGAGTTTTTTAATCAAAAAAGAGAGCTCGTGGAAACAGTTAAATAGCAAAATAGCTAAAAACTCATTGTTTTATGATCTTATTCTTGTATTTGTATTTTTTTGCAGGGCATCCATGTATAGATTTGGAAATATATTCATGTGTTATTTATTGTATTTTATTTTAAAATAATTGCTATTTCTTATTTAAGTAAACTTCTTATTCGACTAATTTTATTTTCAAAAAATATGTTTCATCTATAATTTATTGATGTAAATTTTTCTTAGATTTAAATAATACTCGGTTTTACGTTGTCTTGATAAAATATTTATATGTTAATCATATAAAGACTTAGCTTATAACATTATGAAAATAGTTATATTTTTCATTTAAAATTTGATATAGTCTTTTACGAACCAAAAATTATCTTGCAAATTCTATGAAGTTCAAATTATTGATTTTATCGAAATTTCATAGAAACCTTCGTGGATTTTTCAAATTTTCACTTTAATTTTTCTAATATGCTAAATGTAAGATTTTAAAGAAAATTTTATATTTTTTATATGCTTCTTGAGCCATTGTTTTGTTCAAATAGCAAATAATTGTTTGATGAACTTGATTTTCCAGATATTCATTACAATGAAATTTATTATTTAGCAATATTTTGTTCAAATCAATAATAATTAAAACGTTTTTTTGTGTATTCTTATGCTTTCTATAGCTATATATACTGCAATGTAATATGGTTCATAATTAAATCCACAAAAAAAGGTGTTTTCCTCAAGATTTTATGAAAAATACAATCATAGAATAGGCTATATGGTGCTTAATCGATACAATGATATTTGTGATACTTAGCTTAATAGATTTAGTTTTAGGATGCTTAACTATATAGAATAATCTTTATAATATTTTAATTATGAAAAAGCCCTTAGGTGCTTAAATTTATATAATATATCTTATGATACCTAATTTATAAAAAAGGCTGCATCATATTTAACTTTGTAGAACACTTGATATGATATTTATAATCGTAAAAAGAGTTTAGCAATCTCCAACTGCTATAGTAGTTTTAGAAATACTAAACTTTATTTTACTAAGACATATATATTCGAATAAAATCATCACAATATGCCCAAAAGGATTTAAAAAATCAAAAAGTGTCAATAGAGAATGAATTGTATGATTAATATTTAATTATATGTATTTTACTTTCATCTGCTTGCCTCCAAAGTTGAGTACTTAACTCTTCATTTTAAGAAATTATGGCAATTTCGCGATAATAGACCACTCATGTAAATGATCATTTATAAATTTGACATGCTAAAAATGTTATAACAAAAATATAAAAATCCAAAAAATACAAAATCTATTTTAAACGAAAAAGCTATATTTAACAGGTCTTATATGTATTAAAATGTTTCGTTTGGTTTTGATCAAGAAAGTGATAAAAATGCAGCAACAAATGTTTTAGAAAGAAGTATTATAAAATTTCAGTAAAAGCAAAATCTATATAATAACAAAATTTAAGAGCTTTAAATTTCATTTCAATGTGTCAAGGAGACGTTAGAATGATTTAAATGAACATATTACTATAAGCGACGAAGATACAAATATGGTCGTAAAAAACTTCAAAATAAATTAAGATACATATAAAAGTCAATTCAATCAGAATTTTCATGAATTATAATACAGTAGAACCAGAAATAACTTTTTTTTTCTTGGCTGGAAAACAATTTCATAGATCAATATTCAAGTTTAATAAAATCACACTCCTTTCTTGTTGGCTACTTTTCTGTTTAAATGGTATGATTTGTAGCATTGAGGATGATAATGTTATTCTTGACAACATTAAGGACCTCCTGCTTAGCAAAAAAAATGATTTAATAAAAGAAAACCGACAGAAACACCTAAAAATACATGCATGTGTAGAAATTTGTGATGAAGTAAATCATTCAAAATTTGTAAATTTAATAGCGAAAATGCACAGATTATACTTCGAGCAGTCTAGACCGCGAACTGTTTTGCAAATTTTTGAGAAAATTCCGATAGAAAATAAAAATTATGGTTTTTATTTTTTAAAGGCTGACCTTGAAAATATTCTAAAAGAAAAAGCAGAAACTACATTGAATACCGATTTTTATGATATAAAAATTAAAAGAGATCATTTATTTGAAAATAATAGAATGGCTGAAGAACTATTTGATTTACTGATAAAAAATGAAAAACAGTTATTGGAGTCAGAGAAATTTTACTTAAATAGTTTTATTATTATTTTAAACGATAATGATAGTGAATACGCGCATGAAATATTTTTAAATTCTTTTGTAAAGGATACCTTAAGTTTTGATTTCAAAAGTCCCTGCTTACATTTTTTTAGTGTTGATTTTGATATAACTGATCATCTTAATAAGACCTATTGTTACGATAAAGTGCGAAAATTCTACTGGAAAAATCGCTTTTACATTGATTTTGATTATGGGTTTAACAAAGTAAATGCAAAAACCGTTGCAGAAAAATCCAATCATAGATTGCCGCCTTGTATGGATTTAAAATATGAGAAGCATCGAACACATATAAACATTTCTAATGTTTTACCGAAAAATTATTCATCAAAGCTTGATTCTGAAATATTTTACATAATCGATAACATATATTATTTCATTGATTATAAAAAATCACATGATCTAGCTGAGTTAAGTTTTAAAATAAAAATTGAATTTAAATATGTCTGTAGGTTTTTATGGAAAAAAAGAACAGAATATTATGATCAAAATGTAAATAAGTGTGTTGTAACATTCTCATCATTTTCAGAACAAGGAAAGATAATTAAATACCAATTATTATGGTTCATAGATAAAGATACGAATAATTTGTCAATTAAAAATTCGCGGGCAGAAGTTGAAGATTACGAAAAGAATCTAATGTATCTATCCTTTATAAAACTTTTAATAAAGAATAATGCTAACCGATGTTTAAAGCATTTTAACTTTGGAAAAATTGATATAGTGACAAATATGAAATTGCTTTTACAAAAAGAACTTGTATATTTCTATGAAATTACAGATAATTCACATTTATTGTGCATGAATGTTATCAATAAACTATGTACATATCTTGATTTTGATCGTAAATTAAAGAAAATGAAAATATTTTCATTTGAAATTAACCCTCTAAATCGAAAATTATATCCAGATAATCCAAATATAATATTTGCCTATGATAAAAGGCACATACTTAATAAAAAATCGTATTATTATAATAAGGATGTTTATTCAATTCAAAACAATGATATATCGAATTTATATGGAACTTCTGATATGAAAAACCATAGTTTTTATCAAAGAGAATTGTATAAATATGTAAATTTTGTAAAGCTGAACGAATTAAATCTTCCGGGCTTAGAATTGTGTGATAAAGGTTTATTATTGATTTTAGAAAATTCAAATACATCAAAAATTTATATATTCATGCGACAGTTTCGCAGAGAAAATAATTTTTTTGGAAAAAACCTTCTGAATTTTATAACAGATATATTGGATAGCGTTGATCTATTTTTTAGTTACTACTTTTATTACCCAAATACTTATTCTATATTCTATGAAGTTTTGTGTGAGTATTCTATGACAATAAGATTTTTACTAATGGATTTTTTTAGAAAAACTCTATACTTTAAAAATAATGGGGCTCAAGTCATCAACAAAAAAACCTTAAAAATCGGTGAAAAAAAGATAGAAGAGATAAAAAATAGATTTCTTGTGCAAAATGTTTCTAGTATGAGGAGAAAAATGCATTTTAACGATATATATATGAAATTATTTTATAGAGATCTAGAGCGTAAAATGTGCAAATTTTTATCAAAAGCTTACGCTTGGAAATCCGGAACAAGTGAAAAATTAGACTCTATCAATGTAGAAAATGTTAAAAAATATTTAGCTGTCAATATTGTTGTTGCTAGTAAGAAGGAATCAATTGGGGACTGTATAGAGGAAAAAATGGATAAAATTGATCAGCATGCTTTTCTTTAAAAAAAAAAATAAATCTAAATTGTATGTTTATTTGAAATTTAATTATTCTCCAAAAAAATCTGGAATTGTCAACTATCAATTTAATTATGTATAAAGCATGCGATTAAAATTCTTTTTATATGGTCTTGTTTAATTCTTTTTTTTTGCTTAAAAAAGGAAATGAACGTATTTTATATAAGTAGTTTCATTTTCGATTGATTTTACACTAAAAATAAATCATAAATATTATGATGAATATTTGAAACCAGAAATAAATGATTATTTCGAAAAATATGTTCTCGATGATTTTATATCTATTCAACAAAATGTAACACCTTTTTAGATTCAGATGAAATTAAAATATAATAAAATTCTATGTATTTGATAAATATTTCTATGGAGAATTATGAACTTATATTAACCATTTTTAAATTGAAAGAAACAATTTAAGAATAAAAAAATAATACAATTTCTGGGTACTAAGGTATTTCTATATTTAAATCAAAATATCAATGAAATGAAATTTTATTTCTTCGCTAGAATTTAAAAACTCCACATGCTACTTTTTAAAAATATTCTTAGCACAAAAGGATGGTTTAACCCAATAAAACGTAAAAAATAGCCTACATAGTTCATATACTTAGTGTATATGAACTAACAAGAAATTTTTTAAGAACTAAATTGCATATATTTTGGGCAATTTCGGCTACCAAAGGAGTTATTTTATTTCTACTTAAATATATTCTTCATAAATCGACTTTTGTAAAGC
Organism: Rhyacophila brunnea; assembly: GCF_057557595.1. NCBI lineage: Eukaryota > Metazoa > Arthropoda > Insecta > Trichoptera > Rhyacophilidae > Rhyacophila > Rhyacophila brunnea. The sequence continues at coordinate 1,496,629 of NW_028233069.1, read as the reverse complement.
TCATATGTGGTTTTATGTAAAAAAACTCCATGTACAACAGATTAAAATTTTTGATCTCAATAGCATCCAATCAAATTTATCATATGCACTTATGAGGATCAAGGAACATTATGATTTATATACTTTTATATTTAATAACTTTTTAGCGGATAGCATATTCAATTCTGGTAGGAAAACCTTTTATATTTATGTAATAAATATTTAAAATAGAAAAGAGGAATATACAATAAATCATAGACTATAGCTTATTCTAATTATAAATTAGCGATATTACTATCTAAAGATATAAAAAACACACCTAATAGATTTTGTTCTTCTAAAATTCAAATATACAATAGATACTTCGTTTATTATTATCATAAAGATAATAAAAGACATAAAATATAACGTTTTAAAGATTGATACTAGCATTCTTGTCGCCAGGAAATAGTTTTCAACAACAGATGAATAAACTAGAGAAAAAAATATCACTTGTAGTCGGTGAATGATCATAAATCTTATATAAAAAAAACGATTCAAATGAAATTATTCAATTAAATTTCTCTTGTATCATAAAAATATATATTATTATAGCTTGTATCTGATTGCTGGTACAATTTTAATCGACCTTTCTTTCTTTTTTAACAGTAATTACGTATTTCAGGGATTTTAATATATGTTATTCGCTTTTATTTACCACCAAAATGTGATCTTTTATGTTTCAAGCTAAAAAAAACAGTTATATTACATAATAATTTACCTAGGTTATTTAGAAAAATTGGAATTCAATCTATAGTGAATTAAAAAAAACACATAAATAAACAATTTATATAAACTTTTTTTATATAATTTATATCATTTTTGCATTAGGAAACCTTTTCTTTATACATCCGGCGATCAATACATATTGCATGTCTAAAAACATATTATAATTTCTTTAAGCATGAAATAGAAAAAAAGAATTTTTATGATGGTATGTTTTATAGGATTAAGGGTGTTTTATTATTACTAAAAGTATCAGATAACCCGTTAAAAACCAGACATCATTCTAAAAGAGATTTTCAATCCTATTCGTCACATGTAGAAGTAAATCATGAAAAATTGTAATTCAATATGCTGAGCATATGCCTTTTACTAGCACCCAAAAGATTTAAATCCGAAAAAACAGATACTCAAGTGATTATATAAATAAATCATCTGCAGAATAAAAACATATATAGCTTATATATTCTATATGCTAAAAATCAATTTTAAATTATTTTTAACACAATTTTTTACTGTATTAACATTGTGTGCCCTTAAATTTGTATTTTTGAAACTTACATATTGAGTTTTAAGAAATGAAAGCATAAATACTCAAAATAGTGTTCTTAAAGAAATAGTTTGTAAAATTCTATGCAATCAAACGTAAAAATATATAAGGAATGTAAGTTATCTTTGCTGTAATTTTCATGTAAACATAGACTTTACAAATCAATGATGTAGAAACGATAATAAAAATCTTCCAAGATGGTTTGAAATTATTATGGAAGTTTATGTTTGTATATCAACGTTTTGGAATAAAAACAAAATTTATGTCAAATATCGTGTAATAGCTTATAAAATCAAATATTAGCCATTTAATAATTGCCTATATTTGTAGATTCATAGATATTATTACTTAAAAACATAAATAAATCGACTCTTTTTAGTTTAATATTTTCCAAAACAATTTATTTTCTAAAAAATATAAAACATCAAACACTTTTTTGTTTATATCAGAACACAAATTTTATTTATTTTTGTTACCATTATACAAAAAGTCTAAACCGCTAAATTTATCTTGTAAGCACACATGGCTCAAAGAATGAAAGTTCGTTTCCTAGTGATTTATACTAATTTTTATGCGATCTTAAACGAAATAAGTATAAGTACATATAATAATACCTATAGGCATATTTTTATATGGTAATTATGAAAAAAATATATCATATTAGGTCAGAATATCTTTAAGTTGTAATCACAATAATGATAAATATAATAGAAACTCTACCTTGAAAGTATTTTATGAAAAAACATAGACAATCTTTTTCTGTTATAAAATTTCTGTCACTAATTTTACAAAAACATTATAAACTATTGTTTTTTTTGTGTTTTGAATAGAATCTTTATTTTTTAGAGATATATATTGCACATGCATTAAAATACCAGTCCATAAACTATATAAATGATCAAAGAGAGTTGATTTTCAATATTAATATTGAATAACAGCATAGTAGCGGTATATTAATATATTCTCCATATTTCATCTCCCATTTTCTGCGCTTAAATTTTTTTTATGCTGATAAATTTCATAAATTCTCCACAAAAACATGACTGATGAAGAAATGTGTTTATTGTAAAAGATTTATTTTTTTCAAGTGCATTTAGATTATAGCTTTATCTAGGTATCAATAAACACACCCATAGAAGAATATAAACCCATTTAAAAACAATAACCTGAAATTCACATATTTTGGCATTTTATTAATGATCGTAGTCCTTTAAATATATGAGATAAAACACATACTTTATTATAAAAAATTCAAATATAATAAAAAATTACCTCGATATTCTATTTAAGCTTGAACTTCAATAAATATATATATGATTTTGAATTCAAATATAGACAGTGATTTTGAAAAATATTACTATCGAAAGCAAGAAGTCTTGTGTATCACATTATCGTCGTTTAAAGAGAAAAATATGTGAAAACTCAAATAAAAAAAAACTAAATATGAGTGATTTCATATAAATAATAACCAAATAATTTTTGCCTTTAAAATACTAAAAAAAGCATTATTAATAAAGAATAAATATAAATAAATATTGATAGACCCAAAAACGTAAATATACTATTAAAACATCGTAAAAAACTATTATTATTGACTGATAATAATTTATTTTTATTATAGAGATGCAGCTTTAAAAGGATTTTATTATACCTATTTTCAATCAAGATATTAGATAACGATAAGCTTTTACATATATTAAAATACCCAATAACTTTTTTTACTGCTGCTGCAATATTTTTAAATAAAACATTTCTTTTATACAAAAAATTATTAATTCGCAATTCAAAATATCATAAGAAAAGCCATTAGATTCCCTGTGAAGAAAGAATGGATAATATTTACTGCACATCAATGCACCTATAATATAAATTTTTAGTCAGCAGCAACAACAAAAATATCACTCTAAAAAAAGATTTAAATATTTGAAAGAATCTGAATTTATTTCTGACCACGCGCGTATTGTCTATAATTTTATAAGTTAAAGATTATATCACGTATAAATTGAATTATTAATGATTTAAATTCTTAGAGCTATTTAAACATTAAAATGATATTTTAGTGAATTGTATAAATTATGAAGTTTTATATGTTTATCAAACGAAATAAAAAGTAACAAGATTTTCTTTTAAACAAGTTGAAGAGGAAATAAATTAAAGTCCAAATATAATAACAAAAGTCTTTTGGATGTGTTTTTTACATATTTGGCATTAAAATCGAATGTCGCAATAAATACTAATTATAAATTTCTGCAATAGCAGTTCAATGATATGAAAATATCGGCAAAAAAATCAAACCCAGAAAAAAAATTTATCTGATATATATTTACAAAACCTAAGAAAATATTCACTTGAGAAGGGAAAAAACATAAATTACGTTTTTTATTTATGGGTTAATTTTCTTTTTATCAATTTTATTAATTTAGACGTGGTCAGCCTATTTGAAACATTGCACAACACCATCCCCTGAACTATCTTCATCAACTGCTTTTCTTCTCTCAAATAAGATAAGTTCATATAACCTGATTTTGTGTTTTATATATTTATCCACATAAAAAACCAATTTCTAGCATCTTATATTAATTTAAAAAAAAAGTGCAGATATAAAATGCATACTCTAACCATTATATTTTTAAAAAAATCAAGAATGTATATTGCTAAATATCTGGTTAAATCCGGTAAATATAGATAAAATATAGCGCATGAAAATTAACTCCGATTTCTATCTATAGAAAATATCTATATAAGTTTTTTTGGTTTTATACATATTTTTTTTATTTGATATCACTAATATTGTGCAAACAAAGATTTGAAATAAGGTGGATATTTTCCAGCCAATAATGTAGTATAATTCTTTATTGAAAATAGAACTAATTAAAAATACACATCAGTAATATCATAAAATACAATAAATCGGTCATTGTATTATAAAGACCATAATTTATAATGTATAAGTACCGAGATTCAAAAGAATAAGATATATGGGGCAAATTTTCAAGATTTGATTAAATATACCTAGAAAGCACGTGCTGAACACACAATCCAAAATCTTAAACACATTGTCTTGTTGATTAAAAACTAATATATCTTAAACAATTATTTTGATTATTATAAAAGCGTATGTGTATGTGCATTTAGTTTAATTTATTATTTAAATAAACTTCAAATTATTTTCCTTTACATCGTGCAAAACTAGTTGATTCTTCAATTTTAGCATCATTTGTCACATGATAAATTGAATTTAAAGCTATCATGTACACATTCATACAAATACTTAGCTTGTAATTATAGAATACCTTTATATCGATTTTTCCATCTTACATTACATTTTATTATTTTAATTGCATTTTTGTTTTTGTTTTCGTATTTGAATTTTCAAAAAAAAATCAACGACATGCTACATTTTAAAATCAGAAATTTGGAGCAAAATATATGTTCATCTATAAAAATTGCATTGATAAATCTCTGAATATTTTGAACGTAAATAGTAGATTTTAAATGTAATATGTTTATATCAAAAAATAGAAATTAGGAAGATTTATCTATCCATTTTTATATATAATATATACTTCTTGATTTTTATATATATGTAATAAAGTGTTGATGTATGAGTGGTGTAAATTTTGACCTAGAATCTATAATTTACAAGATTGAATATCGAATAATCTCTACTAAAATCTATTGATAAACTACCAAACTGGTAATTAGTTCTGCTGGCTGCAAGGGATGCATCAAAACTGTTAAGCTGACTCAAAGATAAAGAAGGCCGACGGGGTTTAAACATACATTTGACTCGACTATCGAATGCAAGTGGGAGTAATCAAATTCATATCAGTATGATAGAGGTGTTTCCCTGTAGCGGTTATCAGATCGGTGCAGTCAGTACCGTTAATTCTTTACATTAATATTTTGCAGCCTAAAATATAATTTTATACAGTAAAATATTCAAGTATTTCATATAATGTGAAAAAAGCCCATGAAAAAATTAAAAACTTAGTTAATGTCAAGACAAAAATTAACAGTTTTTGTGTTCCTCATCTTACAATGTTTGTAATCCTCACGAATATATGCTTAACAATTAAAGCATTGCACTGTATTATAATTTCCATTCCTCTGATATATTTTAATTGCATGTATCTTAATTAACCTTCTTAATATAATACGGATGTTGCTGTTTTGTTGTTTCTAATTTTTGATCCATTTATAAGGAATAAAGTGCCATAAATATAATTTTATTTAAAGACTATATATACTTATTTTTGACACAGTACAAACAATAAAACATATTTGTCTTTAAGTAATAATCCAAACTTTTCTATTTTATCAAGGCACCAATTTATTGAGTTTAATTCTTTTAAAAATTTATAGGCTAGATATAATTTGATACTATATATAATTGATTGAATTTGTTTTCCAAATTTTAATTATGCCAGTCTTAAACAAATTACCTCTAACCTTTCAAATTTTACGTTTAATTGTTTTTGTGATTTAGAAACCAATTAAAATTTCTGTATAAAAACAAAAATTATATAAAGAAGCTAGATTTTAAGGTCCGAATCTTAATAAATTTTCTTGTGCATCTAATATTCAAAAAACTATGAATTTATAATTTAAATATTTATTGGATTACGACTATGTTAAGCATTTAAATGGATACCGTTTTTGATATATTATAAATAAAAAAATTAGCCAATATATAGAAATTTTTTAATATCTAAAATTTAAACCGACTTTTCGTGACTTAATTAAATAATATAAATAAAAGCAAACATATTTTATATTTAAATAAATATGTAAAATAGATGCTTCTTTTGTGTTAGAAAACAATCCTTGCGGACTTTTTTAATTTATGTAAATACAGTCGATCTAGATGGAAACAATGATAATAGTTTATTAAATATCATGATTTTATTTTATTAATATTTCTTGGTATTCACTCCAATCATATGCTTGGATTAAACAATAATTTCAAAATTTTATTCGTATAATTATTCATACATCAACTAATAAATTCATAAAATTTGAAAATAATGTTACACATAGAATATAATTTTATAAATTAACAAATTTATGAATATTTACTTTTTTTTAAGAAATTATTTAAATTGATAAATCTTCATTTTTATTTTTTAGATCTTACTTTTAAGATATATTTCAAAAGATCCGGATTTAATTCCGAATACCCATCAGCCAGTTCGAAAAATTCAATAAAATTTGTTCCGCTCTTTTCACTATCACTATTTTTACTTCTAGATGATAGTGATTTCTTGTGCTTAATAACATCTTGTAATAATTCTTTTTGGTACGAATATACTGAAAACAAATTATTAACTTCTGGATAACCTTTTTTAAATAAAGCGCTATATTTGTTCGAAGTATTGGCTGTATACATCATGCTACTTTTTTCAAATGCGTTATGGTAATGATCAGTGCAGAGTCTTTCGACGTAAATATATTTAGCCGGGCTTTTTATATTCACACATCTAATTTCGCTAAAAGAATCGAAATATGGTCCTCCGCAAAAGAAACATTCTTGGACACATTTTAATTTATTTTTTAATAGGTGTGATAATTTCCTTGGAATTTTACAATTATTTATTATTGTTTGTCGCGAACATATTTCTTCCAAAGATAGAAATTTCTTCTTAACATCCAAAAAACTATTCTCTGTATATATTAATTTTAATTTGGCGGGGTCAAGCTCAAATGTTTTTATATAAGGAAGTTCCAGAAAAGCACTGGATATTTTCTTAATATCGTTATCGCCAAACCTGAGTTCTATAAGATTTTTGCATCCTAAAATTTGTTCTGGTAAAAACCTAAGTAGGTTCGATCGTATAGATAAAACCTTCAATTTTTTTAAAGATGATATGGTTTTGGGAAGATCTTCTAATAGATTTCCATCTAAATGCAGTTCTATTAGGTTCTGAAGTTTTCCAATGCTATCTGGCAATTTTTTCAATATAGTCCATCCCAAATTCAAAACCGTGAGATTTCTGAGGTCACCTATTTCTTCTGGAAGATAACCTAAGGGATTACCTTGAATATTCAGTTTAAGAAGTTTAATTAGTCCACCTATACTTGGCGTAATATGTCGTAGATATGCTTCCCCGATTTTAATTTTAGGAATACAGATACACTTTAGATTTTCTTTATCGCACATGAATTTCAGTTTGGTATTATATTCACAGGAGAAAAAAATCCCTATAAATGGGCATTCATATGGCAGAAGATCATATTTAGTAATATCTGCATTTGGTGAGGCCAGTTTATGTTGCAAAATAAGATTATCAATTTTATCATTATAACACATTAAAAGTAGTTGCGATTTTATGGCCCTTGCGTCTCCATAATTTGTAGGTTTAAGGAGTTTATCGATTTGGGGTATTCTTTCAGTAAATTTTCTCCAAAAAATCACATTACTGATTCCAATGGGTATAATATTTTTGCACATGTGTAATTTATCTATATATCTTAATTTTTAATTCAATTTATAATTGATCTTGAAGTTTTAAAACATGGTCGGATGTTGAAGTTTCTTAATAAAATATTTAATAGATAAACTATCTTATCGGAAACTTCAATTAAGCCAATAGAATTATATTATACATCAAATTATAATAATCATCTTAAGCATGATGATGTTTTACTGCTGATTTTATAACTTTAAACTGGATTTTATTGGATCTTTTTCATAATTTAATAACTTCAATTCTATAATGATACTAATAAAAAAATCATGCCGTATTTTAGTCTTTATGCCAAAAAACATTTTAATTTCCATCTGGTTTTAATAGGACACCCAAAAATCGTATATAAGCTTCAATCTACATTTAAGACTCTGAAACATGTCTTTCATTAAAACAAGTAAATTTTCTTAAATATTTATAGGAATTAATTGTGTAATTTGATAGCATAATATATAAAACAATAGTTTTTAAAGCGAATATTTAAAATAATAAATGTTGCAAGACTTAGAATTAGTATAAGAATCACCTTAGAAAAATAGGCATCATTAAATCTATTAATATTGTATTAAACAAAAAAAAATTTGATATTTATTTCCGGAAATGGAACTCTTATACCACTATTATTTTTATTTTTTTATTTTTTAAATCCTAGAAATATAAGAAACATCTTGAGCATATAATGTGAGTTTTTTAATTTTATAAAAAGAAAATTAGGTTGTTATCGACATACATATACATAATATAGTTAATATTCGATAAGAATGAAGCTGTTTCTTGATTTAATTTGTATATTTCGAAAAATTTGTTTGTAATGATAAAAATCTTTTTTAACCCCTATTAAACCTATTATTATTATAGATATAAATGTTTATATCGGCTATAAAACTCATTATTATAATAGATATAAATGTTTATATCGGCTACTGAGATTTTCAACTTGAAGAAATCCGCAAGTTATCACCTTAGGGATAATAATATTTGTTTCAACAATATAATTACCTTTAATTGATTTTATAATTGAATATATTCTATATTGGATATTTCGACACTTGAACTCATATAATTTGACAGAAGAAGTGCAGTTTACGAAGGTAGATCTGGTCAAGGTGTCAAAAGATGCATTAAGGATTTTTGAAATATTCCCAATGGACGGCCTATATCTTATTAGATAATAAGAATACCCATAAAAAGAAGAAACTTAACTCATAAATAAAAAACTATATACTAGGTATTTACATTATGGAAGATTTTAAAGAGAAGGTGAAAAGAAGTATCTTCTAAACCTGTTTAAAAGATAATTCTGAATTTTTGCTTTAATTAGATTAAGTGGCTAAAAATCAAATTAACCCATAAAAAATAAAAGCTATATTGTATTATATCAGCGCATAGATAAGACTTTTTTTTTGAAAAAATGAATTTTGAACACCAATTGAGGAATATATTCAAACATATGACAAAAGAAAACTCTTAAATTTATCAGTCTTGAAAAGCGGAGAGATATGGAAGAAGGTACAAGATAAGGGGAAATATGCAAAAGTATCTATAGAATATTTTGACTGGAATGGTATATAACCGAGCTTGAAGAACGAAAAAAGTACAAACATTATGCAGATAAATTAACTCACAATAAAATTTAACATTCTATATTTTTTTTAACTAAATTTGGGATGATTTTAATATAATAAAAGCTTTGAGTCTCATGCTAAATTCGAAGATTTCTATTTAAATTTGTTAAGTAAATAAAATTTATATAATTTTGCTGAAGCAGAGGTATATGTCTTAACTATTGGATTGAGTAAAACACTTGAGTTAATAAGCCTTAAAAGAAGAAGAAGTATTGAAAAAAAAATTTAAAGATGATGAGGCTGAAAGAAGCACTAAAAAAGTCTTTTTTTGCTTAATGTAAAAAATTGTTAAAATTTATTTATGTGTGATAAATTATTTAATGTTATTCTATCCAAAAAATTTTATGAATATAAAATACTCTAAATCTTCATACAGAATCAACAATTTATTAAAATTTTTCGGAATATTGTCTTAGTTTGGCTTAAACATTAGTATTTATTTGTCATATTTCCACATTATTTTAATAATCAATAATATAGTTTTCAGACTGAATGCACCTACCTACCATAAATATTATGCTTAAGGTAATAATTAAATCGAGCTAAATACCTACTATGAGTAAAATAGACAGAAATAAAAATCCCTTCTGTAATTTTAACCACATAAAACAACTTTTATTTCTATATTTTCGCTTATAGCTGATTTAATACACATAAGGAACATTGAAAGGCAACCTATATATCCGTCAATTTTATTCTCAAAAAAGCCCATCTAATCTTCACATTTTTGCTTTATGAAAGTTCTAAGATACATAAGCAACGTCTAAAGATAAACTAACAATCACAAATTTTATTTGATTGGATGAATATTTCAAATACCTAGAAGAATATAACTAAAACATTGAAAGTTTTTTTATAAATTATAGCCAAACTTTACCATCTGTCACTGTAACTATCATTTATAAGTAAACTTTAATATTGAATCTTTTACATAGCCAATAAAATATTCAAATTATGATTAATAAAATAAATAGTTTACATTGGATTTTAAATATACCTAAAACCAAAAAAAAATGCGGTTTAGAAAATTCACTTAGAAAGATTCATATATTTAGAACAATAATGTCTATTTGTCCACGTTTTTATCTTGTTTTTAATCTATAAAAAAATTATATATAAATCACGAGCATAAAGATTTTCAATATACAAACATTATTTTATTCTAATTGTACTCAAAATTCTTTATAATTGAGGGGATAAAAATATCATCTATTATATTAGATCTAGGATAAGTTATAAAGCACATTGAAATTAAGTTTTCTGGGTATATAAATCATAAAAAAATCATGTGGATGCTAAGAAGATCATAAATAACTTAAAAAAATTCTTCCCTTGCGTTCATTCGTAATATAAAGAATAATAGAGCTGGTGTTTACTAGATAAAAAAAATAATTCTTTTCAATACGCGTATTTATTTGATTTTGATGGACTAAACCTATTATTTAATTATTTTATTTTAATTCTGGATAGACAGTCAGAAAATAAAAATTCATTTGATAAACGAGTTATAAATATATAGTCACAAACACTTTACGGTATTAAAAATATTAAAAAAGAAGTATATTTTCTAAACTAAATTTCAAAATAAGAAAAACATGCTATAGTTCATTCTAATCGAATTTAACTATAGATATTTAATATTTTTTTAGATAAATTGCCCTTAACATATAGTCTTAAAAATTAGATTACATAAGATAAAAGAGTTTTGGGTATAACAAAGGGGTTTTTTTATGAAAAAATAAAAATAATTTTGGCTTTTAAAACCTTTTAATCAATGTTAAATGTCAGAAACATAAAAACATATATTCTTTTTTTAAAGTATATTTATAATGAATAAAATAACTAAAAATTTATTTCTAGCTCAAAAAAACCGCATTATTTATTAACTTTATTTTAATTGGATAAAATAACATAAATTTTTTTAAACTTATAAAACCATAAATTCTTTTTTTCAAGTATATTTAAAAATAATAAGATCACAGAATTATCTTTGGTATACATAAAAATATTATTTTTAAACACAGTGCTTACTATCGTAAAATTTTTTCATATTTATCATCAATTTAAATAGGTCTATTTTAGCGAACATTAAATTGACGGAATTAAATAAAAAAGAATTCTAAAGATAAATCACAAAAATAAAAATTGACCACTAGAATAATACATTTTCAATGCACAGACTTTTCAAATAACTTAAATTTTGAATCAAAAACTAGATCTTCTTATGCAATATATGAACACAGATGTGATATTTGTATAATTTACTTCCTCCCTTAATGAGAAACTCGTCACCATTATCAAAAGGAAAAATAGCATTTCACAAAGGAAGATATGATAAAATATATCTGCGCGAAAAGGAGACCACCAAAATACACAATTTTTTAGAATCAGAAGAAAATATCATTCATATATGTGGAAACCCAGGAACTGGAAAAACATGCACAGTTCTTAATATTTTAAAGAACAGAAGATACGTTTATTACAATTGTCTCGAGAATATTGATTTAATTAGCATAGGAAATTTCAAAAGGCATAAAATGATTGTGATAGATGAATTTGATCATCTTTATAACACAAAAAGAAATCAAGCACTGGAAATGTTTGATTACATAAAGAATAGCAAAAAGAAATTGATTACCATTTGCAATAGTTTGGACTTGTATGATAATATCATTCCGTTCAAGGCATATTCCTTTGATGAAATTTTTTATATAATTAAAATGAAAATTCAAGACGAGATAGGTACAGATATTGCAGAAGATTATGTATTATCTGTAATTGCCAAAAGGTTTTCCGGATCTGGCGATATTAGAAGAGTTTTTGAATATATAAAAAATTTAATTGACAGGAAAAATAATGAGGAGAATGATAAAATAGTTATAAATGATATATTTGAAGATAAAGAAAATATAGAAAATAATGATAATTTGCATCATCGTTATATTAAAGGATTGGCTGATAAAGTAGAACATAAAAAGAAACTCGACACATATGAATTATATTTGAAACAATGTGCTGAAAATGGCGTGCCACATCTTGGAAGAAACGATTTTATTGTAATCTATGAGATTTATAAACCTTTCTAAAGACTATTTTATTAATGGAAAAATCCAGGTCTTTCAAACTTTTTTCTGGTACAATAATGCGCGGCTAGAAAAGTATAAAATAAAATATGATATTTATAGAACTTAAAACAACATTTATCATTTTTATGTTGCTATAATAAAGTTTTTTGTTTAAAGTATTTATTTTAGGCCTAAATTTACGGCTATGATTTTGGTTTTTGCTCTCAAGCATAACTTTGCTCTATCTCTCATGCGCACAGTGTATTAATTATTTCGGCTATTTTCTCCTCTCTGAAGTCTTCTTCAAAACCTCTCCTCCGTTCAAGACTTATTAATATTCAAGGGTTTTTCTCAATCTAGAGGTTTTTATATATGCCCAAATCTAGTAACTTCGTCTTCTTTTAGAAGCCTTTTATGATATGGTGTTACCACATCATACCAAGTTATAACATATGGAATAATTTTTGTCTTGCGCTTGTATATTAATAACAGCTCGGATTCTAGTATATTATAATCATATATTCACATTTCTTTTGTTCTCAATACTGTTAATGTTGTTAAATACCAGCCACACCGATTTCTATGAGAGTGATACAGTTCTTCTTTTTACCATATATAAAAGTACCAGTTCTGTCGTTTGATACTTGATGTCCCTTTTATTCATAAATTTTGTTGTGTATAATTATATATTTATTTAAAGGTCCATTTTTCTTTTAAATTTTCATGTCTGCTTGCGTAAAACTTGAGATGGGTCAAAACTACAGACTTTATGTGTACTCTTTTCAAGCAAATCATCCTTACTGTCTTTCTAAATACATCTTTTATGTTCAAGACTTAGAGACTAAGTATTTTTCTCAATGTTTTATTTTTGCATATGATTCCGCATTCTACGGTTATCTCAATTTGAAGATCTTTTATTATATTTATAATGTTAAAGCTTCATAAAAAAATAAGATATGATATCTATTTTACCATTGAAATTTTTCAAAGATTAAATATAAGTTTTCGTTTTCATGTACAAAGTATATTTGTAATAAATAACAACAAAGCTTCAAATTTTTTTATTTTTACTTTTTAATTCAATTTATATGGAATCAAAAGGCATTTAAGTTTTTTTTGTATATATAATCCTGCTCAGAACTTATCGAAATTTATATTCTTTAATTCATTACATAAGGTAAATCGTTATAAAGTAAAAAATACAGAACATATATGCAACAACTTTGTGGTTATGTTTAAATAATTTGAGCAAAAAATCTTTCCTTTAAAATAATAAATAAAAAATATTTTGTTTTGCTTCGTTTGCGATACCAGAAGTTTTATAAAATGCATATATTTTCTTCATATAGAAGATTTATATGCAAATAAATATTTCAAAAAATCAGCTTTCAATAATTATCATCATATTTTATCATTAGTGACACAGAACATTGATTTTATCATGATTATTAGATTGTTATCTGGAAATTCGTGTTGAAATAAAACCTTTTTTTTGTTCTATTAGAAAAAATGAGAAATTTTTATAGTTATATAAAGAAGTAAAAACATGGTCTTTTTTTAGTTATCTAAACAATTATAACACCCTTTTTCTTTTTATATAAATAAAAAGCAAATAAATTTCGAGATTTGAATATCCCTTTAAATAAATAATTCAATTTAGTCATATTTACAATTTACAGAAACCTAGTTTATGATAGGAAGTTTTTTTTATAATATACAGGCCCTTTATAAACTAGTAATTCTAAATTTATTGAACATGAATTATTCAATTGAAATTAGTATAAATAAATTTAAAACCAATCTTTTTCTATCATATGTATTTTTACTTCTTGTTCTTCATATTACCCTTCTTTCTAAATTTGTTTTGAATTAATCGATTCTCTTAATTTTTAAAATAATAGCCCTTCTCTAATTTTTTAGAAAAATAAATTAAATCACTAAATAATGTTATTACTTGAAAAAATAAAGTATTAATCAAATTAAAAATATATATAAAAGAGAAATATATTTACATTAAAACTGGTAAACTATCTATATTGTCTAAAAGTAAATAAGATGGATATACAGACATTTTTTCAAACCAAAAACAACCTATTTCTTCGATCGAACATGATTAACAATTTTGAAGCTTCCAAATTATCAATCTTAATTTAAAAATGCATGCTTTGATAAAATTAAATATTTTATTTATAATCAAGACCATAAACATGTTCAAAATTATATAAATTATAATCTCGTTTACGTTTAAAACTTTTAAAATTATCTTAGCAAAAACTTCACATTTTATAATTTTTTTTAATGGGCTAAAAACAGTAACAAGCAAAAAATTCATATAGGCTAATGATTTCGCAACAAAACTTTCTATCTCTAGCGCACAAATAGATATTATAAAAACATTATATCAAGAACTTATAACTAAATTGCACTGTAATTACTAAACAGTCTTTTTATTCGATTAAATCCAACAAATATCTAAAACTTTATGAAATATAAAAAAGAAATTAATGAGAATGGATATTTGTAATGAGCTGAATTTGTGATAAGATATATTTTATTTTTGTGTTATATTAATATTTTAAAAATAAAGGGCTTAACTAAAAAGCATATTTTTTGCGATAGATTAATTATATAGTTTTATAAAACCTAAAATCAGTAGTTGGATAAATTCAGATTCAAGCGCTTTTAATTTATCATAGAAAAATTATTCGAAATGCGCCATAATTTATTTCAGGTGATTTAATAATGTGTAACAATATGTTTCCTTGTCAAGTAAGAAACGATTTACTACTGTATTAATAATTTGATTCAAATTTTCTTTCACTTTAAAATGATAAATATATTTTAGAGTCACTTCACCAAAAATTAATTTGCAGATTTAATCGATTACATATTTTTATCCATGATTTTATATAAAATTGTATAAAATAACTGCACCAGATCATAATTGTTTATAGTATTTTATTCAAATAAGATATAAAATTCAAAAAATAAATAATAATCTTTTTAGCCGTACTTTCAAGCTTTTAAATCAGATTCAATCCAATACTAAATAGATTTCTGAATCGTTTCTACCGAATGTGCCGACAAAATATGCCCAGCTAGTTTATAAGGAACTTGAGACTAAAAAAAACAGACATAATTCAATATTTAAATAAATTAAAAGTTTTTATACAAGATGTTCGTATAATCATATAGTAAAACATGGAAAGAGGCCATCTATTCAAAATATACTTTTAGTGCAAATTTAAGACTTAATTTAGCGTGAAAAAACAGATAATCCGGTATTTACTGTAAATAACAGATATTTATATTATTATTTTTACTCGTAAATATATTTAAAGTCATAATTGTATGATAGAACTACTCATATTTTTAATTCAAAATGAAATTAGAGACTATAATAAATCTTCGAAGAATAATAAATCCACTTTTATGAACAATTACTTATATTTGTTTTTGTAATGTATTAATTTGAGTAAAAAAAAATTAGCCATGAGGGGAAATTAGAAGTAATTTTTTACGGTTTATAAATATTTTTATGGCATAAAATATACAAATACTGATTTACGATGTATAACAATTTGAATGGAATATTAATGGCATGAATACAGCATTTAAATATTCGAGATAAATAAATTAAACTTACGGATTTGATTCGATACAATTTCCAGTCCTTAAAATGAATAAACTAAAACTAGTCTTTTTTTTTGCTCGAAAGGATCTTATTAATATATTCAAAAAAATAATATAAATACAATGTTGGTAAATTATAATGGAAAACTTGAAACAGAAATAGGAATAATTGTATTTTATAATAATGTTGGGGATTCTTATTTTCTAACTCGAATTTACTATAATCTCTCATCACCACATCGTTTATTGCCTATTTATATTTATCTTTCTATCATTTGAAGATAATCATAAATTTATTTACCCATTAAGAAAAAATAATAGAAGTTCTTGCAAAATTCAATGAATAATAGACTAAATAAGTGATCTAACGCACTCAAAAACCGATCACAGAAAAGAAAAAAAAATTAATATTGGCTCACCTATATTATTTGAAATAAGAAAAAAGGCGTAAAAAATGGTAATTACCCATAAAATAATTAAAAATCTGACTATGAAAATTGGTTTTTCATAAATAAATTCAGATAATAAGCGAAAAATTGTTTCCTGATATAAAAAAAAAGAATATTTACACAGTTTAAATATAAATTCTATTGTTCCAAGCTTATTTTTTTATTATCTGATTTTATTAACCATAAATTTTGCGCACAACGTCAGTTTTCTTCACCTTGTCTGTATAATTTCTAATTATATGGGTTAAAGGTATAGAACTTTCTAAGAGCTTCTATATCGACGTGCCAATCTATACATAAATTGGTTTTTTTAGGGAATTACTTCATTTTATCTTTTCAAACAATTAAATTAGCTTATGGATATATTGATTATAAATTTTTTCCAAAAAATACTTTCAATGAATTATATATCTAACCAATTCATAGTAAAATTACGAATTACAGCTATGAAAAAATAAAATACAAAGTTAAGACCTCTAGTACCAATAATCTGGATTATTAATTTAATTTTCTTATCTTGAAATCTATAAAAAGTTAAATAGAAAAATTATTTGTATATAAAAAATCAACTATTAACTCTGATTTTTGTATAAACAAATTGATTGTTCATAAATTTTAAAATTACAGAATTTATACATTCGCGCAAAAAAATTTTTATTCGCTCTATATTTAGTAAGAAAAAACTTATCATTATCAGTTGGAATCCTTTTTTGTGTAAATTTCGAAAAGTAAATTTTTTCGTAGAAATAAGCCTTTTTTTATGTTTGAAAGAATAAAAGATTAACAAATGTGAATATTTTTGAAGAATAATATAAACCAGCTTCACACAATAGAAAATTATTTTCAATCCCAATTTATAAGTTCAATCTGAAAATTCATTCTTTTTTGTTTTTTTTAGCTAACATATTGAATTTTATTTCATTAAGTTTTTTTAAGCTAAAATACATTTTAAAAAGTCACTTGGGTTCTCGATACTTCTAATTGAGTCGATATATTTGAAATGACTACGTTAGTCTCATAAAATAACTTATATTCGCACGTATAATCGTTTTATTTCCGCAATATTCAAAATAAAGTGTTCTTGAAATCAATATATATTGATAGTCATTTCCATTCATGTTTATTTTTTTAACCAAGTCCCACATTTCTATTTTTCCGCGAAGGCACCGAAATATTCCGTTTCTTACAAATATTAAATCAAAGCTTCAGTTAGACATCTTAGAATCAAATCTTGTAATTTTACAGCGTTAAAATTGTTTTCTTTTAGAAAGGGTTAATAATTTTTGTTTCTGAAAAAGTTGCATCATTATGCTATATTCTACTGTAAGAACGTGTAATGAGGAAAAATACATTTTTTTATTTATACTTTATTAAATATTTTAATAAATTTGAATTGACCTTTTCCCGCATAAAGACTACAAATTATAACAGAAACCGCAATTTTTTAATAAATTTGTATATCTTAACATAAAATTCCCTCAGAAATGTTTTCCAATAAATTTTAATTTTATTAGTATGAGTTTAATAATTGATTGATAAATGTATTAAGAAATCTATCAGAATTTAAATTAAGTGGCAATTTTGAAAAAAAAATTCAAAGCGAAGATTCTTAGTTCTTAATAAACCAATATATGCTATATTATCATAAAAAAAGATAGAAAGTTTATTTTAATATTCTTATTTGAAATATTTTTAGTTGTTTAATATTAAAAGGTCGAATAAAAAATCCGAGATTTTGAATATTGTATAAATTTTTTCAAGGAACATGATTAAAAAATGTATATTAATTATCAATACTATGTGACTAAATATCATAAAAAATTCAAAGACAACTACTTTGAAGATATACACAATTTTACTACATTGAATCGGCTATGGAAAATTGTATGGTTAGAGGGTAAATTAATGGTTGTGAGAAATTATAAGAATATTTTAAATAAAATTGCAACAGAAATTATAAAATAATTACAAAAAGGGTAAACTAAGTCATTATAATGCTAAAAAAATATATAAAGATAATTTTTTTTAAAGTTAAAAAAAGACACTTAGGTTATAAATTTAAAATTAGCTTTTAACATAAATTATATGTTTAAAATGACAATATAACAAATTTTCTTGCAGTATGTACAGATCTTCTGAAATTAATTAAAACTGTGAATGTTTGGCATTATTAGAATTTACATAATTTTTGGAGGGATTAAAAAAAGATTTTTTTAGACCAAAATTTTGACATTTATGAAAATAATATATTGAATTTTTTACATTTAGTGCTCAATGCAGGCAGTATTATGTGTTCTTTTAGATCATATCTTATTGCTACAGTATTGATATTATTGATTATAAAGTTATTGGTGGACTTTTAGATGCTTACAAAAAGCTTTCATATTTTAATCACTATTTTATTATAGAAACAACTATTTCATTAATTGTAAACCACATTATCAGACCCTCCAAGCTTAGTCATGGGATCTTAAAAAGATTTTATTACCTCTTTACGTGGTTTATTATTCGGATGGATTATTTAAAGACATAATTTCTGGATTTTCATGGGATTCGCGAGTATCACTAATTCACAATAGTAATAATCATTTATATGCTTCGTAAACAGCAATACTTGTGCCTTATTGAATATAAATTTTTACTTTATCTTTTTTTATCACAATTCAAGAAGATTTGAGTTACATATTTATTCACATGCAAGACCCTCATTTTTGTAAATTTTTCGCTTTTGAAAGCTATAATACTTTTGAATAACTCTACGAAAACAATATTATTAAAACTTATAAATAACTTGAAGCTTTCAAAATATCTTTTATTTTTTAATTGATATCATAAGAATTAATAAAAGAATAATGTTTCCACATTCAGACGATAACAGACAATCCTGCCATATAATGCTTTACCAAAAATATAAATTTGTATCTAAAATTTTATAATTCATTTTTAAGATGGAATACATTCTATATAATTATTTATCTGCACTACTGGGACAATTAGATGCAAATAATAAATAATGAAAACCATGTATTTTTTTGAATTTATATATATTTTCCCTTAAGGACTGATTTTTATTCATTCTGATGTGTTCTAAAGAATCTTGTACTAAATTTATATTCTAACCTATAGATGAAAATATTATAGAATGATCATTCGGAATATATTCTTATTGAATATCCCAATCTTTTTCTTATATTTAAAATATTTTTTTTCCGTTTTTGTTGGATAAATAGACTTTAAAACATTTTTTTTCTTATATTTTATTAATCTTTAAAATATGCTTCGAAAAATCATGTGGTCTATTATATTTTTTTAATCTTTGAAAACAATAAAATAAACCGATTTAATGGTATTTTATGCATTAAAATAGCCGTAAATTCTCATAGGTAAGCTCCGAATATATATTTTCACTTATGAATCATCTAATTTAAATTTATTCTTCAATCCCTCCACCTTTTAATGTTAATAATATAATATCTTGTAACTTATTGCGTTTATCTTGATTATATAGGCTTTATACATAAAAAAATTGATAGAAATAATTATCAGCCTCTTAAAATATTTTTTAAACTTCAAAATTATCTTTTAACTTAAATTTTTTCTTTGAAAAAACATATCATACTTCTCTAGCAGGAACATAGGCTATTCTAGCACATTGTGATTTTTAAAACCCCATAAGATCAATTATGTAAACTGCAACAATTTTTATCTTCGTTTATTATTTAAATGACCCTCCTCGATATTTCAATTACTATTTCTTTAGCATGTAAATTTTCTCTGCTTGTGTTGATAAATTATGGATCAATAATTTTATTTATGAATTTATTTTTTATTTAACTTTTATATTTTCTCAAACAGATTGTGTGATACAATCCTTGGACCAAACTAATCAATACTTTTCGCTATCTCTTCCTCTGCAATATCCTCATCGATACCGCTTTTCACACAATAATTATCATTTTAAGTGTCTTTTTTAATTCTAAGGTTATATAAATGGAAAAATTACTTATGCAGGTTTTTGCTATGATGCCCATATAATTAAAATTGTTTAAACCGATTTAATAGTAATGAACATTCACACGCATAAAATGAAGAACAAGAATAATACTACATATCATAACATTTAATGAAATTTTGGAGTTACAAAACGTCAAAATTCCCATAATAAGGAAGTTACGGTGACTAATAATTGAAGCAAAGTCAAACGCAAAAACAATAAGATTCAGGAAAACACTTGAATCAATAAATCTTTAAGAAGGAAATGGATAAAAGAAGATTGAAAAGATAGCGAGTTCGAAAGAATTAGCTTTAAACTTTTCTATAGTGCAATTTAAAAATATACTTTAACAAAATAAAATTGTAAAAAAACAATTAAGCGATCGATTATTTAAATACCTATTGAATTCATCTATATACAGCGTAAAATAATATTATACCATAGTAGTATCGTGGAATGATGTTGTAGCATATCATAAAATTTATCCGAAAGAACCCAAAGTTTTTAATCATATGAATTTACAAATTAAGACCATAAAACAATGTATAAATCTTTAACGAATGAATCACGAGAAGACGGGTTATTTAAAGAGATGGATGAAGAAAAGATAAGCCGTAAATATTGATATTTATCAACCGGGATCACCAACTTTATGCTCGAAGATAAAATTTTAAACTACAGCAAAAAAATGTTAAATTATATCAACAAAACCAAAACTATACCCTAAAAATAGACTTATAAATAAAAAATTGATGCATTAACTCAATAAGAATACAATTTGCATGATACTTTATGATTAAATCCATAACCACAATGAAATTATATTTTCGAACCATATATACGCAAAATATGGTGGTGTTACACTATGCATAGGCTAAATTCCAATTTATTTATATAAAGACTAAGGTTCTTTTTATCTATTTTGACGTAATCAGCCCATTGGAAATATTGTATAGATACTTGATGCATTTTCTGACATCTTCCCCTGATCTATCTTCATCAACTGCTCTTCTTCTCTCAAATGAGATGATTTCAAGTGCCTTGCGAAGTGTGAGAGCTTGCATGTATGCTTCTACTTAGTCCGGGATCTTTAACTTCTTGAAGCAAAATTCTATAAACATACTTTTAAATATTTATTTTTACGCATTCTAAATTCATTATGTTTGATATATGTAAAAGTGGATTTAAAATTATATTTGCTTAAGAATATGATTTCACATTATATTTCTCTAAATTCATCCTTTTAAAAGATTATATGCGCAGAAAGTAACGAAAAGCTAAAAAAATAAGTATTTCGAACGAATAATTAGAGGAAATATATATTATATTATATTTCATTATTGTAATTTGAATATTTTCTGGATAATAAAAACTTGGTTCGGTATTTTTTTAAGTAAAATTAAAATGTCCCTTTATCTAGACTGTTTGGAGCATAATTATATGTACTTATATTTTTCGTAGGATATACATTCAACAAAAACATTTTTTTTCTGTGTTTAGGTAGATTTAGATAAAAGTTGGCTACCAATCTTTTAAATACAACTTTATTTTGTAGAAAACATAGATTATAGAATTTTACATGCTGTAAACTGATTAAAATATAGCTATTAAAGATTAATTTACAACCACATTATCTGTTTTATATAATAAAAAATACCTATTCCATCGTTTAATGTAAAAAAGAATGGGGAATTGGACGAAAAGGCGTAAATATATTGAAATAATGCAAATTTGTATAAAACAGTCATTCATATTGTAAATAGCGATTTAACATATAAGCTAAAAATTATAGGTGATAAAAATAAAAACCCCGAATTTAATCATCATTTTTGTATCTTTTACGTCTTTCAATCATAATTTCTTTAAGATCGCTTTTTTCCCGATACCTTTTATCGGTAACATCAATATTGAAATCATCATCGTCGAGAACCTTTGTGAATCGGCTATCTTTTAGGTCGATTTTATAATCCGTTTCTTTATTTGACTCATTTAACTCCAAAAGGTTTTCTTTTATAGTTTTTTCTTTTTTCTTCTTCTGTCTTTTTTCCTTTTTAAGCTTTTTATCTTTGCCTTCAACTACATTCTTTTTGCTTTCATTTTTACAATGTTCTTTTTCCTTTGATCCCCCTTCTTTATATTCCTTTACCTTGGTTTTTTTCATCTTTTTCTCATCAGTTTTATATATAATTTCTCTATTTTTTTTCTTAACTTCTTTAGTTCTCTTATTGACTACTTTATCATCACTTTCACTCAAATCTATCAAATCATTAACTAAATCACTATCAAAGTCTTCTCTTTCAAAAAGTTCATCAATAAAAGCTTCTCTCTTTTCCCCATCTTCCCAATCACATTCCAAATCAGAGTCAAGTAAGTTTCCGTTTCTCGTAGGTTTTATTTTAACATCAACATCATCACTTAGTGAATTAGTTTGGCAATTAATAGAATGCATATTTTTTTCAATATATTCTGGTGTCACAAATCTCAAATCTAAGTAATTTTCAGTGCCTTCGATTTCTAAGCCATCCATATTCACATAAATATTTTCTGCTTCTTCAACATTTTTAAATTCTACTATTGCAATGTAATATTTTCTCTTAGAAATTAGATATTCTCTAATGGCATCATTACTATTTCTATTTTGTATTTTCATTTTCGGTCCATTTTTTTCTTCATTCTCAATTTCTTCTTTTCCTTTCTTTGTGACATAAATTTTAACACTTTCTAAATCGGTTCGAATATTTAGCATTGGTTGAATGCATTTATATATGTGTTTCGATGTTATCAATGCCCAGTCTAAATCTATTATAGCTAAAAAGCGTGTAGAATCACCGTAATCAATATTCTTGGTAGCATATAATGAATTCTGTGGGGGTTTTTCTGATTCCATTTTTGGGTTGCTTAAAAAGTAAAACTTATAAATTTCTTCATTTATTCTATCAAATTTTATATATTGAATTATTTCGTATAGCTGTTTAATTAAATGACACAAGAAGAACAAATGGCACAATCAAATGAAGAAGAAATTAAAAGATGCAAAAAGGTGGAAATATCATCAACAAAGGATATCATAGAGATACCATTGATGAGAATAAAGAAAATATTGAAAGTGAATGAAAAATTAGCAAGTATTACGGATGATTCAACGAAAGCAGTACAGGAAGGAATGACGAGAATGCTAAATTCTTTAATCAAAAAAAGTCTCGATATATGTAAAGAAAATAAACGTAAAACGCTTTTTATTAGTGATATCAAAGAGGCGATAGTCAGAAACTATCAATTTTCCTTTTTGATGGATTTATTTCAAGATGTAAATGAATGTGAAGAAATAAACATAGAAGATATTTAGATATTTCTGTTAAAAATTGTTTGATTGGGAATAAATGCGTAATAGTGAAAATTCATCATTAAATTGCTTAACTGTTAATTTTCTGCACACTTACAGCAATTTTAAATTATTTTCAAGGAATTAATTTCAGTTTAAATTCGGCTCACTGATCTCAAGCATAAATAAAGCTGAATATTTGGAGTTATATACAAATAGTTCGTATTCGATTTTTTACAGGTTATTTAACATGATTGAATCATAATATTCTGTCATTTGAATTTAAATATTCATTATCTCACCATTTAAGTTTCATTTATAAATGATTTCAAATTTATCTATAGTTTATTTTTTACTTTATAATTTTTGTTCTTTTCAATCAAGCTGAAATTTACTTAGCTCATAGAGAAGGTTGTTTATGTACTTCTTTCAATTCAATGATCCATACATCTTTTTCTTTGAAACTTATCGATTTAATTATTGGCTATAACATTATCGTTGTCAATATAAATCTACTTCTGTTTGAATTACTAAATCCAGAATTCATGATTTATGTTAATTTGTGACCAGAAAATATCATGTATTTATATATGGTATGATTCTTGTTATACTCTTGCAAATTAGCGAGAGTTTTTGTGCAAGTAAATCATATTTTCTCTATTTCTTGTTTTCAACGATCATAAATTAGCGATACTCGTAATTTAATTTCAATCTATGGTATGATTATTGTCATACTCTTGCAAATTGGCGAGAGTTTTTGTGCAAGTAAATCATATTTTCTCTATTTCTTGTTTTCAACGATCGTAAATTAGCGAACTCGTAATTCCAATTTCAATGCACGTATCCAGATTTTTATTTTTATCATGTATAAAAATACCTGCTCATCATGCGAAGATTGATAACTATTTTTATTCGGGTATACACCATAATTAAAAATCCAGCTATGAAAGCTTAGCTAACAATAGTATCAATACAATCAAACAAAATAATTAAAAGTTAATTATAATATAATACTTGAATACCAAAATATAATATTGTTAAAGTATCGCAATTAAATTACGATTCCCTGCAATCTATAAAAAAATGAATGTGAATTAAAGAACCTTACAATAGCACATTAAACTTATTATTCTATAAAAATTTGGTTTATTGAAATCAAAACGCCCACAAAATAACTTCAAGACATAATTATACACAATATTTTAGACGCTGTTATATTTTATGATTCCCCAAATTCTTTTTTATTTTATTTACTGTTTATCCCTTTGAAAAAAAAAACCATCGATTGTCTGCATTTTAGGTCAGATGACCCCTTCCAAATGTTTTATTTGTGATTTCGAGTGATTATATATGCAGAAAAAAACTTCAAAGATTTCAATTAGATCGTTACAAATTAATCTTTCTGCATACTTTTTAATGTCAGTGGATAAATTTTTAGAGTATAGTGAATTGCTTAATGGTTTTATTTTCGGCATGGTAGTTGGATGGCCACAACCCACCTTTAGATGATAGAAATCATTCTTTATTGCGATTTAAAAATGTAACCTGATTTCGAAATACCATTTCAAGATCGTTTTATACATAAGTCAATATTTTTATTATCTTGTATCTTACAAGCATAAATGAATGTTTTAATGATAAATTAATATAGTTATTACTTTATCTATATTATTATTAAAAAATCAGGCATATGGAGGATTTAAGATCAGGTTTACATAAAACTTATAATAAGAAGGCATTTACGCCACCTTTACAGCACAGCTTTGATATATCATGGAAGGCGCGTTGTAATAAAAAAATATCACAGAATAAAAAATTACATTCTTGTTTATATCTAGAAAATTTGATTTTTATATTTAATTTTTTCAATAATTGAATACAGGCGCGATTTTAGGGGGTCTTAATTATTATATAAACTAGAACCTTATAAATAATTGTAGATTTTTATTCTGTTTTTTATAATTTGTTAAGATAATACCATAAGTTAAGATAAATATAATAGAAATGCTCGCTAAAAAATATAAGCTCTAAAATTATATATTTATGAAAATTGTGCTATATATTTTATTTATGGATTAATTCCATTATTAATTTTAAATTTTCTTTCAAGAATAACGTGATTTTTTCCGGACATATCATATATAAACTTTGCTATATTCTCACATCTTAATGAAAATTGTATAACCTTTAATCAAAATTATTTTTCAATTTTCAGATTTAAAAAAGTAGTTTAACTCCTGAAAAACGATTTAGAGTAAAAATAGAAACAAATAATGTTTTTTTTTGTTCCTGTGATATTATTTTAAAATACGAAAGAATTTATTTCACCTGTTTATGAGTTTTTAGAGCTAAATATCGTAAATATTATTATAAATAAGGCATAAATAACAGAAATTATTTGTTTTTCGTTTTACTGCATTTTCTTGTATAAAAATCAATTATTTTATTTGCTATAATTTACTAATTTGATGTAATTATATATGATGTTTCAAATATTTTTAATCCAAATTATATTTTAAATTATTTTAGAATATGTTTGAATTGTCAAAAAAAAAAGATTCTTTTTAATATAAATAACATGAGACTACTATATATGTTACTATATGAAGTAGTTTATAAAAAAAATCTTACATATGCAATTTAAATTAAGAAAATATGTTTTATAAACCAGATTTTTCCTAAAATTAGTAGGGTTTTATTTTAAAGCCTAAATACAACTTTTTATTTTTTGGAATAGGTATTTTATGTATCGAAATAAAAGATTTTAATGTGTATAATTAACTTATTCAAGATTCAAATAAAAAATATTGAATCAATCTACTTATAAACAAAGACCAACTATTATATTTTTTTACACTATTATAATAAAATCATTTTAAAAGTTCGTGATTAATTTTCCACTGCTTAAATCGTAATTATTTGAACATATTTGAAATTTTATGCCAATTATCAGACTCTTAATCAAAAAGAAAATTTTTAAACAAATTAATCCATTAAATTAAATGCAGATTTAATGTTTAGATATGTGTAAAAATCTTTAAATATATTAATTATTTGCCCTAAAAATATATGTGATTGAACGGTTTATTTGACTGTCATAGTATTAAATTACAACTTGAATTCACCAGGGAAGTGGATTTACTAAATTATAGGCCTTAAGATCAATTCAATCTGATTTAATATTGAAGACTATACATTATGCCTTGAAATAATAATCTTTAAAATTGAGAAATCAAGTTATACGGAAGAATAATAAAATTCGTTGTAAAAATATGATTGAATGATCTTTAAATAAATATACTACCACCAGATAACTTGTCTATTTTCAATATAAAACATAATTTTTCTAAAGAATAAATAAAATTATATATGCATAAATTTTGGGCTATTATATAATAACAAAACTCGAATCAGCAGGTTTATATTTTGATTAATTTTAAAAAATAAAGAGCTATAGTTTGTTTTACACAAGCTCAAGTTGAAATTTTTTTTAAATAATTTTATTTTTTCTAAGTGCATGGAAAACCACATTAATATTTACATGTGTATTACCTTCATAAAAGGCAAAACGAATACCCTATAGACCATTGTTTATTTTTTAAATATTTTAAAAATGAAAATTTAAATTCTTATAACATATTGATATCTTGTAAAAAAACAGATTTGTATTCATATTTTATGTTCATTTTTTATAACAGATGCCACGTTAACTTTATTTTATGGGAAAAAAAAGATAAAATATTGGAATATATATTTTTGAAGCGAAAAATTTTGAAATGAATATTATTTTTGAATATTAAGCAAACCACCATCATAGTAAGAAAAACTCGAAACCTCATTTTATAAGTAATATATTAGAAGAGTTTATATTTCTGTAAAATATCCTCTCTATAATAGTGGTTTTGAAATAAATTATTTCTCTGATAAAGCAATAAAATCTACATTCTATTTATAGTTGGGGCTGGATTACTTGTAATTATATGTTGAATACTACATCCTTTATAAATAGCCAACTAATACCTTGGTTTATTTAACTAAGATAATTGGAACAGTGTTATTCTAAACGTAATATTTTGGGTGCTTTTATATCTAATTTAGAGCAATTTGGGTTAAATTTTCTCGATAAAATTTCTTCAAATAATTAATCGGTCCCTAAATTACTTTGATTCAGACATATGTTATTATTTATATGATAAAAATACCACGAAACCTAAATTTCTGTTAAAATGTTGGTCAAAAAATATTAAATTACAATATAATAGTCATAAGAGGCATATTTTGAATAATATTGCGCAATTTAAAATAAAATCTATGAATGAGGCAAAATTGAATAAATTTTTGTTTACATCAAACACAATAATCTTTTTCATTTATATTTTAGACTAGAATAATAGATTTTTATGCATTAAATCATATTAGAATACATGATTACAGTAGATTTCTATATTAGAAAAAGAGAAGTGCTGCGAAATCTTCATATAATTTTATAATGATCGAATAATTTAACAACAAAGCTCTGAGGAATAAATAAATAAAATTTAAGAATTTATTATCACAAATAAATTAATACAAATTCCAGAATCGAATATTAAAAGTATGTTTTAAAATTTAATTTAAAAAAATAATTGATTGTAGATGTAGATAAGCGCGTGGTTTATAGTTAAAAAAGGATCTTAACCGTAATTACATAAAAATAAGGTACATGGGTATATATTGACCTGAACTGAATTGATTTTATCAAATTATAGTTGTAATAATTCTTATTTGTATAAAAATTTTAAAGTATTTGACCTCTCTTGTATTTTAGGGATTCATATCTTTACCTGATTTTTTTTCACACAGATTTTAATTTTACAAAATTTATGTTTTGTTATTTTTTTTTGAACCCTACATATAAATTTTATCACGAAAATTTATTGTTAATCGGTTTTTATCATCCTGATTTATAACCATTTCTAATATTTGCATATTAAAAACTACAATTACTTTATGTAACAATTTGATTTTATTCTTCTAAATTTTTCATGAAATCTTTAGATTGCTCTATAGAACAAATCGTTTTGATACATTTTTCAGCTTAAGAATCTTTAAAATCTTCTTCACTGCATTTTCTTTCATACCAAATGGCGATTTCAATATATTCCTCAATACTATTTACTCTTCATAGTTTAAGCTCTAGCTGGCATTGGTAACCCCTTAGTATACGATATATACTATTTCGTGACAATAAAATCGCATGCTATGGACAAATAATTATCTTAACCTAAATAAAAAAAAATCGCAATTTCATATGATCATTTATACCTGCCTGGGCCTTTAAAATTAGTTTGGCATTTAAGACTAGCAATTTCTTTTTCCATCAACGAGACCGAGTTTTTATTTCGATGATAAACAAAGATATATGGTCAAAATGCAATATATTATCTACAGATTTTCTGTAAACCTCGATCTTTAAGCCTTTTTCCATTGTTTTTCAAACCAAAGTCTTCTGTTTTTCTTGGGTACTTAAAAAAATCGTTTTTTCGGGAGAAAATGTGTATATGTCTTACTACTTCGTTTTTTTATAAATGTTTAAGCATGGACCCCCACTTTTATAATCCAATTTCCAAGAAATCTAAATCTTTGTATGCCCTTCACATTATAAGAGTTTTATTTTTCTCTGAAAAACATATCTTACATGAACCTGATTATTGCTTCTATTCTTGACTTATTATTAATAAGTATATACTATTGCATAATACCAGTCATATCAATGATAAATTTGCTGTGAATGTTAAAAATTTCATGATGTAACTGTGTTATATTGCAAATTAACTTTCACATCGTTTCATCCTACACTACTCGTTGCAATTATTCCATGAAAATGATACAAGGTAGAAATACGAGGTAAATAGATGTTTTGTTCTTCATTTCCATTTAACACATTGCTGCTCTTCTTTTTATATTCTTTGATGAAATGGTAAATAATATATTTATCAGAAATTTTTTTAATATAAATTTATTATTATATGGCATTCCACATTATTCCGTCTTTTGAAATATAAAAATTCTTCTTTTTGGTTTTAAATAGATAGATTTCATCACAGAGATTTTACTTATGAATCATATTTTTTTTTAGAAAATTCAATCGGTTTTCGTTATATAACACTTATATATATCTTAAAAGGCGCGATCGAATCCTCTTAAAATGCTTTAAACTGATTTATAGCGCACATACTTGTTTTGGCATTATTAAAAATTCTTAAAATAATTCATCAAAAAATTTGTCAATGTTTCAGAATTTATTACAGATCTATCTTCTAGAATAAAGGATATTATATCCTCCTTTAAATATATAGGAATCAAATATTCGCCAAATAGGATATTATTTTTTTTCATCTATTTATTCAGTATGAGACTAATTAATTTTATCTAGTTATATTCACGATATTAATGTCTCTAGAGTCTAATTTACGACTTCAATCTATATAAAGTTATTTTTCACTAAGAATATTGTCCTAGAGGCACATTTACTGTGGATAATTTTTCGTTTAATATTCTGTCAAATATATCTATACACAAAACAAAAATTAGTGGTGATAAACTAACGGGTTGCCTTACCTTATTCTTATATAAAAACTTGATTTTTTGGGGCATTATACCGTGCCTAAATATTATATATGCTAGTTTACGTTTATAAATTAAAAACCTAACTTAAATATGATTATTCTGGCAATTCCATCAGACTATCATTTTATATTGAGTCATACACTTACCTCAAATCAAATAGTGGTGTACTTGATTTTTCTTTATGTCAAATTTATTACCACTTTTGATAAGCCTTGTTAATTGATACCTTTTACTGTCTAATATTATCAAACAGATTTTAATTTAAAAGATTAAAATTTTCTGCTTTTAATTTGGATATTGTAGCATTAACTTAAGAAATAAATATATAAATAACTTTAAACCGTGTTATAAACGACACTTAGTTACATTTATAAATCATATTTTGAAATACAACATGTAGTCTCTCTCGTAAAACCAATTGATTTCCAATTTTATAATAAGCATACTTAGGAGAAAGACTCGACAATAAAATGACGCAAAAAAGAGATTTTCTTATGTGATTTTATATATTCAATCTAACGACAGCTTTTCAGTTAGAGTGATAAATTTAGATTAATTTTAAAACTCTTGGAATGACAAAAAATCCATAAAATCATTTAGTTAATTTTTGGTAAAATGGCTTTCATTTGGGTTATCCTAGATTTTTGACTACTTTATTACAATTTGATTTGCATAAGTTTTCATTTCGAATTTTCATATATTAGATAATACGAAGGAACATTTTTATATGTAATTATAATTTTTATATTAAATGCCGAAAGCACAAATACGCTGTGTGTACAGAGAACCAAGCAAGCTGTGTCTGAGAATAAAAACTAAATTTACGACTAAAAATATAGCCCATAAATAAAAAATAATATTTTCTCTTATATTACATTATATCTTATTTTCTATAAAATCATAGTTTTTATTTTACATTATACTTATTTTGTATGATAATATTATATTTGCTTTTTTCATATGCATTCTTTATTTTAAAAAAACTAACTTTTGTATATCAAATTATTTTATTGCTTTTTATTGTCCAGATTCATGTTTCCGGCTATTTAGTTTTTTATTCTTGACACTTGCTTCTTAATTTGCAATAGAGATCGTAACCGTGTTGATTTCTAGCATCTTTATTCTTAAAATTAAATAAGATTAATCACGATTCTCTTTTGTGTGGAGTTATCTATTATTCTAATTGAATATTACATAAGATTTGGTTATACCAGTCATATTTAAAGCATTTAGTTTTGTTTTTTACTTTTACAACGTTGTTCAAAAAATCAAGTGCTTTCCTTTTACTTTGTAATTTGATACTTTTTTGACCTTCAAATTCGTTTATCTTCTGAATACCAAGCTTTAATCATATTTTTTTGTAATGAATTTATTTAAATTTATAGTATATTTTTGATGAGATTCGAATTTCACCGCTTCTTATTTTTTCGAAGCATTATAAAAAAAAATTTAAAGTCCTTTTACTACTTTTTATACTTATAATTTATTTCATCTATATTTTATTTTCAAAAATACGAGATTTTACTGAACCAGTCGCTGTAATAAGTCATAATTTTATCATAATCATTTTACACATATAAGTTATGAATTATACGTTTTATAAAGTATGAAATCTAGTAATTAAGTGAATATTTTAGATTCTTTTTGCTTATTAGTTAGTTGACAGTGGCAACTTCTTTCTAATCGAGATATTTTCTGTTTTATCGCCTAGTTCTGTATTACAGGTGTAACCAGTATTTTCTATTATTGTTTTTTGTAATTCTTTAGTGTTAGATCCTTCTTTTCGTTCATTTTCTGAAAAAAATAAACGTCCAATATTGCAAGATAAAAAATAGTTTTTATTCTAGCATTTTATTTTTAGACAGATATTGTATTAGTGATTTAAATTGCCTAAATAAATTTTTATGCGCCAGTTTCATATTAAATTTACTTTTTTTTTACGCCAAGAAGGTTTCGATCATATTATTGTGATTTAATGTATAGATAGTATTTTTTAATTTAATATTTTCTTGAAATACATAAAATCATATATTATTCAAACAAATTCATGTTCCTAATTCTCCTTCATAAAATACAATGTTTCATAGGAACGCTATAATCTATAATACGTTTTATAGATTGTTTTATCGCTAATTTCTGTAATATTTATTAAATTATCAATCATTTCAGTTGCTTTTAATTTTTCACATTATTCTTAAAAAATATATATTTTGGAATAAAATTATAAACTATCAAAACTTGTGCTACTATCGAACGAATTTTTTTAATTCAATATAAAAATCTATTTGCAGATTTATAAGTTTAAACTTGTTAGAACAATATAATTAGCCGGTGCTTTAGAGCAGAAATATGCGAAATTATTATACATAAATCTATAATTTTTTAATTATCATTTCAAAACACAAAATTTAGGTATTGCACAAATGATAAATATTTTCATGCTTTTTTGTTTGTTTTTCTATGTAATTTTTTTCGCAAAGGTGTGTATGGCATATTTAGATATAACATCCATGAAATGACGCCTTAATTTTATTTTTTATTTTAAGATATATCTACAATAAAAAAAACATTTCGTTTTCAATCACAATGTAAAATAGTAATTCTAAGCAAATTCCCTCAAAGATGCTAACGTTATGTTGAACCGTAAAAAATTATAGATTTGATAAAAAGAAGTTTCTGCAAAAATAGCCTTTTTTTATTACTTTGATATTTTTAGAAAAATTAAAAGAGAATATCTGCTGGATAGATTAAAAAAATATCACCATATCTTGTTATTTTTATTAGACAAAATGATGGTGTCCTAAAATATTTAACATATTATTCTTTAAAGTAAAAAAATAAGCAAAAAATATTAATTTA
Source organism: Rhyacophila brunnea (assembly GCF_057557595.1). Classification (NCBI taxonomy): domain Eukaryota; kingdom Metazoa; phylum Arthropoda; class Insecta; order Trichoptera; family Rhyacophilidae; genus Rhyacophila; species Rhyacophila brunnea. The sequence goes on along the minus strand of NW_028233069.1, from coordinate 1,463,315 downwards.
ATGATCCGGTAAAATCTAGACAAAATTTTTACAACAAGGTTTTTTTATTTTATGTTTTTTTTGTCACGGATTACAGAAAAATTTGGCACTTTTTCATCCATAAAAACACGAATGCAACTGCCGATAAATATTTTACACTGAAAATTCTTTAAAATATCAATATCATCTTTCAATAATTTTTGCATAACTAAATCACTGTTCAAATATTCCTTCAATTCACCAGATAGATTGTCTCCAATTATAGAATATTCTTGAATTATATTCCTATCCATCATATATACCCAATTTGAGATGGTAGTCCCATATTTTATAATACTATTTCTTCCTATTCTGCAATTTTCTGAAATGCAACATTCATCCATAACGATTGTTTCATCCTCAATTGTAACATCATTTTTGATTCGACAATTCCTAAAAATTATTACGTTATTACCCCACGTAAAATTAGTTTCTATTAGAGCGGTTTTATGTATTGCCACCCTTTTTAAGGTTTGTTTATCTCTGTAAATATAGAAATTATGATTTTCCAAAACAGGAACATTTATTTCAATATTTTTTGATTTTAATTGATGATTTTCTTTGATTTTTGATTTTGAATTCTGAATAATCCATGAATTTAAATCCATCCAAGTATTTATTGAATTATACAGACCACAAATTAATGATGTAAAAGGTGCCAGTTGAATGATATCTTTTTGCATTGATATATTAATGCTTCTGTTTTTTATTAGATCCTTCATAGAAATTTTTCCCTTTATATATTGACCACCATAAGGAAAATATGACTTTCGAAATATTGGAAGCAGAAATTGAAGGCATTTTTCTCTTTGTAAAATATCCATCGTGTTTTTTCTCGTGTTTATTAGATCAAGAAGATTTTCTTCATATTTTTCTTGACTTATGATCAGATAATATGATTCACCAACTATATTTATTTCATCAAAAAAGTAAAAACCATCCAACTTCATTAAAAATGGCTTGTTGTCACTACATTTAAAGTATTTTTCATCACGAGTTATTTCATCTAATATAAGATATGGGCCACTGAGATATGGTTTAACATTAGGTAAAAATTGTAAATTGGCTTCTCTCGAGTTTATAAATGAAGAATTATTAGATGAATCGTAGAAAGTTCTTTCATGTGTTTGATTGGATTGAATGGAAGAACATAAACATGGAATTTGACCACTGAATTGATAAGATGTTCCAGGGATGCAGAAAATGCCTGTAAAGTGTGGTAATAAGAAATTGGAATGGGGTTGTTGCGTGGGTTTATTTTCAATAGTCGATGGATCTTCACTCGTATTTATATCATGTAAATTATGATTATAATTCACTCTTTGCATTACATTTGGATTGAAGAGCCCTTGATCAATACCAAAATTTTGAAATATACTACTTGCATGATTTCCATTAAACATTGATGCCGAAATAATGGGTTGTTGTGTTTCGGGGGCGAAATAGGGCACGTAATGGGCTGGAAATTTATGGATTGGCTCTGAATAATATACAGCTGGGTAAAAGGAGCTTTCATTTGAATTTTGTAATGGATGACTATCATTTAGTGCGCTTTGATTCTGGTCATTATATTTTACGAATATATTTGCATTCGTGTTAGTTGATTTAACCATTAAAACAAAAATAGAAATCATAACTTCTAAGGGATGAAAAATATTTAGATTGCCGGGCTATGCACAAAAAAGAAATATATTATTAATTTGGCACGCTTTGTATTATTGTTATAGCCGTATAATTTCAAAAAATAGACACATATTTTTTTGATTGAGTATTATCAAATATTTAGGTATAGTCACAATTTTCATATTTTAGTAAAGCATAAAATATTTTTTGATATGTTTTTCAAAAATACATATTGATCTACAATGCTATTGAAAATATAATATTGATAAGAAATAGATGTTAATCTTTACATACAAAACGGATGAAATTACCAGGCTGATATTAGAGTATTCAATATACATGGTGTAAGTTTTGATACAAAGTATATATCAAAAATTCTACATATTTTGGGCTATCTAATATATAAACAAAATGACGTGTTTAGAAATTGATGATATAAATTCTAAACTATTCATAGATTTTGATTTTTATGCAATTTATAATTATAAAGAATCTGGATGGGTGAAACATAAAAATCACGATCAGAGCAATATAAAGACTAATCATGCGAAACCGCGGCTATAACCAAGCAAAAAGATGTGGTTACATGGAACATATGCAAATCCTTCTGAAAAAATCACTTGGCGAAATAAAATGGTTTAATTTAGAAATGTAAAACAAGAATAATATCATATACAATGACTTGGCATGGAGTGTTTACAAAATTCCATAAAAAATATGCCAAGAGCATAAAATCCCGGACTAAGTAGAAGCATACATGCAAGCTCTCACACTCCACAAGACACTTGAACCAATCTCATTTGAGAGAAGAAGAGCTGTTGATATAGATATATCAGGAGAAGGTGTCAAAAGATGCATCAAGGAGTTGTGAAATATTTCCAATGAACTGACTCCATCTAAATAGATAAAATTGATAAAAATAAAATGAACCCATAGATAAATAAAGATGATTATAATTCAAACATTATTACTTTTTTGTATAAAATTATATATAAATCGTTTTCATATTGTTTTATTGTATATCATGTTAATATATGGGTTAAATTTATCGATATACAATATTTTTATTTACGTAACAAATAAACTATTAAAATACTGGCGGTTTTATTGTCTCTTAATTTATATAATTACAGCTATAATAAATAAAACCAAATTTTTTAAAATAATCAAAAATCAACAAAAAATTATTTAGAAAAAAATCGAGCATTTTGGTAAGCTTTCGTTTTCATTAGTACATAAAAATTAATGATAAGAGTCAAAACAGCGGCCTATAATAACATATTGCTTTTATAAATAAATTTTCCAAATGCATATTTCCGAAAAAATTCTAATAAACTGTGTAACTACTACAGTTCTAGAAAAACATTGATCGGTTTGTGTATTTAAAGCATGCTCTCTAAAAATATGGTAATATGAAATCATTTTTTGGATTCATTTAAACATAAAAAAACCATCAATAGCATATATATCTGTGGAATTCGATTTAAAATGATTGTCTTTAAAATAAAAACCTTTTTCAAGTATTTATTTCTTAATATGTGCAAAAAAAGTGTGAGAAAACAATTAAATAGATTTATGTACAATAAAAAAACCACATATTCTTAAATGTTGATCTTATTTATAATAAAAAACATTGGCTTTCTCATTCTTCACTAAACTTCTTTTTTTCCGATTACAGAAAAATAAGCCAGTGGAAAACATAAAATTGCTTTATGGTAAAAAAATAGAGGATAAGTAGTCAAAATTAAACATTTTAGAAAAAAAAAATCAAGTTTTTATTATTTTAGTGCGATTTTGGAGCTTTTTTTAAGTTCATCACATTTTTTCTATAAAAAGATATATATTAAATATAATAAATCAATCTAAAAAATAAAAATAAGCGCAAAATCTGTTCAAGATGAAGCAAGTTTTAATACTATTTTTTGCAACGGCCGTTTAATATTTCCGCGATCTGATAAATTGGAACTATAAAAGAATATTATCGCTATATATAAATTGAATCTATTGAAAGAATCCCTACAGTATTATATCGAATCCTCAACAATAATAATTATATATTGCACTGTTCATGTACAACAATGATATTTATATAAAGCCATATGTATATAAATTCCGAAATTCAAGAAAAATTTTTTTACAGAAATTCACATAAAAGCCACTTGCCAAAAATAAATTATGATTACTAATTTCATAAAATAATGTAAACAAAAAAAATTATATTTTCTTAAACTTTATATTCGATACAGGTGGAGAAAACTTTTAAATTATGCTTAGTTATATTGAATATTTATCAAGATTTTTATGAACATAAAATACTAAGGTATTCATTTTTATGAACATAAAATTTAAAATTAAATATATAATGTGGAATAAGTTTGTTAGAAAGAATTTTTATAGGACTAAGCTGTATTTATATCGTAATGGGTGGATTTATATTTTTGTTACCATCAGATTAGAAATCCAGGGAGATAACATAAACTTATTTTGATTATTAAAAAAATGATATATTTATTATGTGCCGCGATTAAGTATAATTAATCGCGGCTGTGTGTAAATATCCACTAGGAATGTTTTTTTATATTTATTGAACTTTTATATCCTTCACTTTTAAATTATAGATTACTAAATTATATAAAAATAAGATTTTCTAGTTCCCGGGCATCTTTTGTTTTCACTGGATGAGAATATAAAAGGGTAATATTATGCCGTCTTTAAATACTATGCCTCGAGAAATAGTTCAATCTTATAAAAACATCGATAGGTCATTATTTTATATAATATTAATATAATATTTTTTTATAAATTTTATTTGAATCATTTTTTAATTAAAAAGAACAATATTGTGATTTTTTATATTTTGTATCTAATTACTCAAGACAAATTTTTTTATAAAATTAATTTTTCTGATAGAAACGATTGACTTTGAATATTTAAGTGAAAGAAAATTATTTATGCCCACCTGATTATTATATTTTATTTTTGAAAATCAGAAATTAGAACTATAAATTGTGAAAAGATAACTATATATAAAAGAAGGCAAGATTGAATTACCCTTTTTTTTTATTAAATAGTGCATATAAAAAGATTATTAAAAGAATTTTATAGCATATATGAAGGCGAATATAAATTTACGATGTAAAAAAGGTTTTATAGCCTAGGATATTATAATGAACTATTTTTTAATTAGTATTTAGCAGTTTTTACAAGAAATAAATTTTTTTATTACAAAAATGATAGTATTTATAACTGAAAAACATAAGAATGGAATAAAAATTATAAGCTCATAATTTCAACGGATATGGGTAATATAAATTATGTAAGGGTGATTGCGAGATCTGAAAGTATTTTTAAGATGTGCGCTGAAGAAATAAGCAATTTTAGCCGGAAAAAGACGTAATATCTAAGCTGTAACACAAAAATCTACACATTATTATCCTCTTTTTGATACACAAACCGGTGTAAATACATGCCAAGATCTTTATTTATGTCTTTGAACGAAAAAAATACACAATATAAGTAAAGGTTGTAAAAAAATTAAATTATATAGTTTTATTTTAAATTAAGTTAATCATATCTAAGTTCGCTGATTTATATTTAATCACATGAAATCGAGCTTGTTTAGAAAGTCAATACAGGATCATAAACTTAATGTGCTTAAATTTATATGTATTTTCTGATAATTTTTTTTTTGTGTGTTTCTTGCCTTCCAATTATCCAATACACAACATATTTTATATAAAAGCCAAAGAAAGAACAAACTTCCTTATAAACTTCCAATAAATATAAATTTTATTGATTGTTATTAATTTTATAAATTTATAAATTTATTTGATCTTTCAAGAATACCATTTACATAATACTCTAAAATAATGTTCAACTTATAATTAAAAAAAGTAAATTATAATTTATCAAGGTTTTTAAATAATACATAGAATTTAAAAAGGATTTCATATATATTTTAATCATATAATATATGAATAGTTATAAAACAATCGATCGAATTTTGAGAATATTACAAAGCAACACCGATAACGCAAAATATTTTTTAATTTATATATAAAATAATTAAATAAAAGCCTCTATTTATTCCTCCTAAATCCTTGGAAACCACAGCATATCTTGGTGATGATTAATAAAAAAAATATGTGGTTATATAAACGAAAGAAATAAACACCCATTTTATGGATAAGAAATATAAAAAAGTTTGCAAGTTTATTGAATAAAAAATAAATTATTATGTTTATTTTCCCAATTCCAAAACACGCATTAATATAGAAATATGGATGCCTTCAAAACAAAAATATCATAATAATCCCCAAAAGACATTATTTTGGTGCTGATACTATATAAAACGCGATTTAAATTGTTAAGTATTAAACATTTACAAGCCATCATTTTGAATTCACAGGTACAGATTCATTTAAATTAAAAAATAAAGACAAAGTCGAAAAAGAATTTATGAAAATCGATAATATACTTGGCATATGCTATATATTAAGTTTATAGATATATATTAATAAAAATCTGAAAAATTTAAAAACATACTCCCAACATTTTTATGATGAAAGTGCTCTAGATAAACCATCGAATATAAATTCGATGATATATTAACAATATATCATAACACCTTCGAAAAGTTCAAATTTGCCCCCCCCTTTGTTAATTAATCAAACCCTTAATATATGATAACATTCTTTTACAGCCATTTTATTTTGTTTTTATTAATTGCTGTTTATATAATGAAACCAAAAATTCCCATATGAATCTATCTCAATAGACTTCAATGGTAAGTAATATTGTTTCTAAACTGGTAATCGCGGTGCTTTTTTACAAATTGTTGTACAACAAAGGTTTCAAAATCAGAAAAGGGCAAAAAATGTCTGCGTAGATACTCGTCTTCACAAACAGAATCGCTGTTCAGAAGAAAAAAAGTTCCTTTTTATGCTTAATATATCGAACTGGAGATAGATCACTGGTAGAAATTATACCAAAGATGCAAGAAAAAAATATGTTATAATAGACATAAAAAAACACAAAGATACGATCAAATTCATGTTCATAGTAATTTTAAATTGCCATATTAAGAAATATGTTTTTGTATATAAAATCTAGCATAAAAATGGATTGAAAAAATACGGTTTTTTTAGCACAGAATTAGCAAATTATTGCCCTAAATTTTATCTTATTAAGAATTTAAACGACTTAGAAATGCTGTTTGTGTTTTTATAGGCATATAATCCAACTTCCATCTAATTAATACCATATTTGCATGAAATAGATACTCGTTTGATAAAAAAATATGCAATTAGCGGCTTTAAATTTTCCATATCCGTTAATTATATTTAACAAAAAAATATGATTTTTTTCAAAACATATTGCCTTCTTAATAGAATCAATATCCCTTCTTAGAATATAAAATCCCTGATCTACCAATAAATAAAAGAACTTTTTAAATTAAGTAGATTTTAGCGATTGAATTTCTTAATATGTTAGGTTAATATTATCTAAAAATTTATTATGTTTTCATGGTATTTAAGTATGCATATTTCATAAAAATTAGCAAAAGAGAAGTCAAGTGAAAAGCTTCACAGAGCATATTTTTATAAAATTTTATTATAAAAAAACCATAAAAACGTAATAACGCTTTAGATAATATTAACCTAATACATTATATTATTTTTTGAATACTTTTTTGATTATAGATATACCGATACTTATCAAGTTAAAAAGTCATAACCCCACTATCGATAGTAAATAGAATAGCAATAAAAACGATATAAGAACCTGAAAATTTAATAAAAAAAAATGAAAGAAAGTATGAATCGTCTGGTTACAATAAAAACCCAATTTTTTTTTTAGAAAAATATGAATGCTATTATCTCTGAAAAGGGTAAATCGTAAGCTTGAATGTAGTATTAAAAAGGCGTTTATATTTTAATCACTTTTTTATGTTTTTATAATATATACTAAATCAGGGTTTATAAGAAACGAAATTACTAGGAAAATGTGTATATTGATTTTTCAAAAAATTAAACTCTTTTTTGACGATTTAATCAACAAAAATTTAAGTGACATTAAACAGTAATAAAAAGATCAAAAAACACAACTAATAGAAAATGTATTTATGAATACAAGAAATTTATCCCAAAGTCATGAAGTTGATAAAATAAACTTAGAATTGAATCACGAATAAAAAGAGAATTAAAAGCACTTTAATCTTATTAAAAATATTGTTAATATTTTTTGAATAGACTGATACATGATTTAATTAATTTATATTGGTATTTTCTGCTTTTAGTGGATTTTAGTTTATCGGAAGAGTGAAACATCTATTTTCACTTATTTATAAATGATTCATTGATTCGGCTTATAAAAGATTTTTAGTTAATTTAAATGTTTATCTTTAAGATACACTTATTTAAAAGGAATTATGTTCTTTAGAAAATTGTTTTCAGATGATTTTTTATTTATTTATGGATTAATTTTCTTTTTTTCAATTTTATCTATTTAGACGTGGTCAGCGTTTTGGAAATATTGGACAGCTGCTTGATGCATCTTTTGACATCTTCCCCTAATCTATCTTCATCAACCGTTTTCTTCTCACAAATAACATGGGTTCAACTGTCTTGCGGAGTATGAGAGCTTGTATGTATGCTTCTACTTTGGATGGGATTTTTAACACCTTAAAATATTTTTTATGATATTTTGTAACCATCACATCTTAAGTCATCACAAGAAAATTGTGCCCAGAAAATATTTCTTTTATAAAATATAAAAGTAGCCTGGATTGACATTATTAATGTTGCGATTTGGTTAAAAAAATTGTCAAAGACAAATTTAAGATATTTGTGTAATTTTTTTTTGTGTTTTATCTCATCTTTATTTTGTGAAACGAAAGGGGAATTCTTACATAAAATAACATTTTAAACCTAATCATATGCCTCAATAAGACTTAATTTTTTAACAAAAGGAGAAATATGATAAGAATAGATGGAGCGCATGTAAAAACAGATTTATTTACTCATATATTTTCAAACCCACATGAAAATCTTGGCAAACTAAATTATTTTATTCGCCTAGAAAGCTGACAAGACATTAGAATACAGATTTCGTATAAAACGCAACATTTATTTTCACTATTATATATTATTTTAATGTTTTTTTGCTATTTTATATTGCATAAAATCAAAACGACGTGTTTTTCTCTCGGAATTAAGAACCAAATGTTTTTTTTTCGACCCCCCTTAACATTTAGGTGACAAAAAAAATCAGGATGTTTTGGGTCTTTATAAAATTTCGATTAGGCTAGAATAAAACCATTTTTTTTATATTTAATTTATCTATATTTTTACTGAATTAAAACATTGAACAGAACCATTATTTCAGCATAAATTCTAGCTAAAGGTTTATATTTATGCTTTAATCACATTTAATGTACCAATATTAAAATTTTTGTGATCATGTATAATTTTTCTTTTGTAAATAAAGCTTTTGAATCAATTTTAAATTGATTGATTTTAATTTTATCAAGAAAAATTAAAGCTTATTTTTCTTAATAATATTTGATTTGCAGTGAAACAGGAGGCTATGGCTCTTTTCCAATAATAAATGTAGATTTCGTATTTTTTAGGAGAAATACATGGAAAAGCATCAATAGCAAATTTAAAAAGCATAGAAAAAAAATTACACATAATAAACTTTCCAGCTCCTAGACAAGAAAAATTCTTGAATTTTTATGATAGTTATTATTTTCTCAGTAATGAATAGTGTACATATATTATATTCCCTGTTTAAAATTCGTTTAGCTTAGAGCAGTAAATAATTTCAGTGAATGTATATCATTTTTATTTTTTTACTTTCCAATTATTCTTTGCCAGTTTTCGAAATATTATAGTCAATTATTTGTTTTTTCTTTGTCTCTTGATTACAAATTATGATTAAAATATCTATTTAGAATTTAAAGATTTTTTTACGAAACGGTTCTTCATTTTAATTTCACTTTCTATCTACTCTCACTAAATATGCAAAAAAACTATATAATCCAACTTTATGAATTGTAGTACGAAGACAAAGATCGATTTATACATTTATTTACAGATTTAAGAATCCGATCAATTAATTGTTGTTTTTAGCATGGGGAAGAAAACCTTATTGTATTAAATCATTATATTAACTATAGCGTATCCAATATTTTTTTTTGTAGATATGGTATATTTCAGAATAATAAAAAATTACAAATAAATTGTAGCTTCTAATATTAGAGAAATTGCCCCATCTCTTTATATTTATAATAAAAGTTTATTATTCAGTGTATCTTTTTTACTTTAAATAAAACAATTAAATTTCCTTAGTATAGCGGCCATTGGATAATTTTTGATTCTTTTTTTATAATATTTTTCAGAATAATTTGCCAGTATAGTGTAAATACATATTTTCATATTTTCTACGCATATTTTCACCACCTATTTTTAAGCTATGAATCTTATATATAACTAAAATATTCAAAATAAATAATGAAAAAAATAAGCGAATGGAAATTAGGAAAAATTCATGCATTTATATTGCACATTTTTTTATTTTCTAAATGAATTATATAATTATCTGGAATCTAAATACCCTCTATATAATTTTTTGTGTGCGGGCCGGTACGCTAAAAACCCTGCGATATATAAGACTTTATTAAGAAAAGACAAAAATATTATAAAAATATTTATATTGTCATAAAAGCGACTATATATATCAATACACATAAGATGACGCAATAAAAATTTTTAGGAAGCCAAAAATAAAATGTCCACTCCACTTATTTAATATTTTAAAAATAACATTATAATGCGATTTAGCTAGTAATTTAGATAGTTTCAAGTTTTAATGGCAAAAATATGGCACAAATATCACATTTTTGTTTCGAAATTATAATTATTCAAAGAGTCAAAAGCATTACATTGCATAATTTTCTGCTTTTTTACGTTTTTTAACTTTTTTCTTTACCATTTAGCTTAAAAAAATAAAATTATAGTATATATTTTCTGGGTTAAAGATCCATATCACTTGCATGTTGATAATTTATAAATAAATGTGTAGTTACTTATCAAGCAAATTATCACCAAAATCTTATAAACTTCTTACAATGATATATTTAAGATTGATACGTTAATTTTTTAAAGATTTACTGTTATCTATATAGTATATTTTTTAAGGCCATAATTTACTATCTTAAGGGAAATTTATTTCATTAAAAATTTTTTATATGTTTTTTTAGTTCTTCACCAACGAATCTAATTTATGATTTTAATTTATGTTTTTTTTGTCGAATTCGGGATTTCTTTTACGGATTATTTTGCAATATCCTCAAAAAATTGTATATAAAATATTGTAAAATCGAAAAAAAGTAAATGTATAATATATTATATCTATAAATTTATCTGGCGAGCTTATATTTCATTAAAAAAGAGATATCGAAAGTATATTTTTGAGGAAAGTCTACAATAAATTTAAAAAGTTCTATTTATGGTTCTATTTTTATGTTAAAATTTTTTATTCTTTTTAAGCATAGCGTGATTTATTTCCTTTTCAGGCATTTAATCCATACTTTAAGCTATATAAACTTCAAATGCTATCCTAGGTATCTCTACTATGTTAAGAATTTAATAGTATAATGGTTTTCAACAACAATATAGTGTGATAATTGGCTTGATTTAGTCTATAACTTAGTTTTCAGATGTCTTAAGTGATATTTTATCCATATTTTCATCTTATTTCAACACATATAGTTTATCTTTGCCTTATATTTTATATTGATTGTAAATATTCTGGTTCTATTATATAATTTACTTATTTTCTAGTTTTAGATCATGTTAATTTATAGGTTCTATAATTTTAATTTTTGTCTTTTTAATTGTAGAAGTAATACACACAATAGTTTAGTGCTCTTTTTATGTCAAATATCTACTTCATCTCTGCATAATCATTTTACAGAATCTGTTGAAGCTAGTGCCTACTAATTTTCTTTGATTTTTAAAATCGTACTTTTTGCTATAATGTAATAGTTCTGTTTTTATATCTCAAGACTTTCTTTTATATTAAAGGGAAGCTTCTTTGCAACACTTTTCATATATCAACCGTTTTATAGGACATCTAATTTTCCGCCAAAAGAAAGTTTATGCCAGAAATATTGCAGAATAATCATTTTTTCCTGATATTTGTGCTCATGTTATTACTTCTTTTAAAGAAAAACAAAATTCAACGCAGATTTTAGCTAGCGTTAATTATTTTGATGTTATTTTCCCAAGTAATAATCTTTTTGTTTTAGTTCCGGCCCTGAATTATCGCATATTTGATGATTATATTTGGTTATCACATTATTTTAAATTAAAATATAATAAATATATGTGTTTACATCCTCAAATAATCCAATAAATCGAGATATTCGGTATTTTACACCTTTATTATCATATGGATAGTTTAAATAACAAATAAGTAAATACAATGCTATAATACAATAAAAATTAAATTTAATGTATTATTATTACCTTGGTAGGTTATAACAGATCTTAAACTTGGGGTAAATACAGTTTCATGAATGAATTTAGATATCAAGATACATTCAAGTGATATAGAATGATTTTTTTGTGTCATTTAATGTATATTATTTTATGTAGTATTTTTTAGGAGAAAAATTCGATCCTTACATCGCTAAATATTAATTAATAACTATATTCCTCATGGCCAACTATTCCAGACGTTTTTAAGATAGTGGTATCTACCGAGAATAACATTATTAATTCTAATCAGCTTATTGGGGATAAGTATTCTTAGTAGTCAGAAAATGAATAATTTAATGGACATGCCTGATTAGATGTTTCATATTAAAGTCTTTTTGAGATTAATATTTCCTTTTAACTCAATAAAAAAAATGTCATCTTTTCTAACTTTATTTTCAAGCATATTTTCTCTTAATACTGCAAGCGAAATAAATTTCAAAAGATGAAAAATAATCAAGTTTTTTTAGATTAAATTTTATTATAGCTTTATCTTTCAGAAAATCTTAATGTATTAATGCACAATATATTATAATAAAGACACACCAAATATTTAAGATTAAACTAATTTAATAAAAAATTGGTACCTCATTCCACAATCTTAAAATAGTTTTTATAGTTGATCCCAAAAGAAGCAAACAGGGTTTTTTCATTCTCTTCTAATATTCGATATTTGAAACCGAAAAATTTAAATAGAATATCAAGAATCTCAATATCGCATTTCTGGAGTTTTCCGAATTCTAATTTACTTATATCAGGCAAATTAAGGCATAAATACGAAAACACAAGAGGGTTACATTTATGATCAAAAGCGCCACCTATGTTTATCGATTCTAAAAGTTGAAGAACACTTTCATCGACTATTTCATCTAAAGTTATATCCGATACATCGTTAATCGTTATACAAGAACTATCTTTCTCTGTTGTATCATTTTTTACCGGGTGTAAGAGTGTTTTTCTCTTTGAATATTTAAAATCCTTTTTTTCTTCTGAAATATTCTTTAAGTCATGAATTTCCTTGCTTGATTTACAGGACTCCCCAAAATAAAAATTTTTTCCTTCTGCAAATAATACACTTTGGTAACCTGGCGAAGGACCACTGTCATTTCTATTTGATATATCACAAAAAATCTTAATGTTATTGGTTATCGATGACATCTTTTTCTCATCAATAGAATCATCTTGATTTAATTCGTCGCTCGAGTCATCTATGGATCCATCATTTTCTGAATCTTCGATGTTTCCCTTCAATGAATCTTTTATTTTGTTAATCATATCATGAGCTATTGAAGAATTAACTCTTGAAGTTATTGCCATGCCTCTAATTTTATAAATTTTATCACAAAAATATTCAATTGAATTCAGAGATTCTATATTAGATGAAAAAAATTTTACTTCTCCTTGGCCAAGTGGTCCGAATCCTCGCTTCATAATTTTCATTTCGACGGACGGAATTCCGAATTTCTCCATAACTTTAGTAAAAATGAGCCTTATTGAGTCTATACTTATAGACCCACGAGCATTTGTAACACCATTCAAAGTTAAATCAAATGGTTTCCGTGAAAACGGACACAATATCATCAGAGGAATGAGAAATCTTGAAATCGGGACTTCCTTACAATCGAACTTCAGTTTACCACCAATAACACTACCTGGATTAAAAATTAAGTATTTTGTGCGTATGTAATCATTTCCAGCCTTGTTTGTTGTTTCTGTAATTTTATTATCACGCTCATCCGATATGAATGTTTTAGTGCTATTGTATGTCAAACATGATATTATTTCTAGAAATAGTTTTGTATATTTATTGTCTAAGCATTTGGTTTTGACTTCCATCTGGCTTAAGAGACTATATACAATTTTATATTCGAAGTAGTCTTCCGTTTCAAATGTTAGCATTTAGACGGGCTATAATCAAAAAAAATTTGGATTATTTCTAAAATTCAATGTATGAAATTAAATGGATTATAAATATTAAAATCTGAATTAGATGTTAATAATCCCATAAAATTTTTGAAAATATGAAATGTAATCTCTCATATTTTCTTAGGTCTTATGAAAGCAATTGTATATCATGACTTGATAACATAATCACTATTAATCGGCATGGGAATTAAGCAAAAACGGGTTTTTTTTTGCATAATTCTTAGATTATATATGTTTTTAAGAAATTAAAGATTTGGTTGAATCACATAAATTTATCGGTTGGATATTGAGCTAATTTATATTCCCTCTTATATATCAAATGAATTTAAAATAGTACGTTATATTTATGTTTAAGGTGATCTCATAAAATGAAATATTTTTCAAAAAAAGAAGATTAATTTTTTTTAATTAACGTATTATAGTATTTTTAAGTAAAAATTATTGCACCAGTTTATTAAATCAAAAGAAAATATCTTTAAATTAGCCATTTTAATTGAGATAAAGTATTAAAAACCTTGATTTCATATGAACCTTATCAAAATTTGAAAATTTTTTAGAATCGTTTAATTAGATGCGATAAAATTTAAAATTATACAGAAGAAATGAAATCTACGTGTAAATTAGTAATGTTTTGCACATATTTCCACTTTTGACTAAATATTTATTTACAGGAAAAAATTAAATTCTAGGAATCATAAATGATAATTTGACAAGATATTATTTTCGTCAAAGTAAAAATTTATTTATCGCATATTTACAGTAATTCGTTTCTACATATAAAGTAGAGCAAAGAAAAATCATAATAAAACCCAATAATTTTTATATCTAGGCTTTTTGGAATAGTCTTTCGGGCAACTAAACCATAATTTTGATATTTTTAATATTAATTGATTGATAAACTTTGAGTGCATTTTATTGTAAATTTAAATTCAAAAATTTATAGCGGATTTATATAGGAAATTTAATGTAACGAAAAATCCATCAAATTTTTTGATTTATAGTTTAATAAGATTTTCCCTATTTATATTTTTTCAAATAAAATATTTAATTGCTGTATGGAGAGATTAGGCGATGCGTATTGCTGTTCCACCATCTTTACAATATTTCTATATGTATTCTCACCTTTCAATTATGCATCTATTCTAATTTATTTCATTCCTATTATTTGTACACATGCTTCCACTTCGGCACAATTAGAATGATATAACTATTTTTAATTATTTATGTGATACTTTGAATTTTAGTTATTTAATCTAGTTCAAACAAGATCTCCGAATGCTATTTGGAATGATTTGACTGATACTTCTTTCCACCTCATAACTTTAAAATCTTCTTAATGCCCCTTCTTTTTTCCAGACCTGAATTTCAAGCGTCTTCCCTATTCTATTGTTTGT
This sequence comes from Rhyacophila brunnea, assembly GCF_057557595.1. Classification (NCBI taxonomy): domain Eukaryota; kingdom Metazoa; phylum Arthropoda; class Insecta; order Trichoptera; family Rhyacophilidae; genus Rhyacophila; species Rhyacophila brunnea. The sequence goes on along the minus strand of NW_028233069.1, from coordinate 1,447,813 downwards.
GCATATGGCTCTGCTTAAATCGACATTCCCAACTCCTTGGTATACTACTTATTATATTTTGAGATCACACCTGGAGGATATATAAATATATTTACATAAAAAAAGATCAGTGATTTTAAACTTAAAACATCAATGGGGTCACCGCTACAGGGTAAACCCTCCATTATACTACCTATGTTTGATTGCTTTCACTTACATGCGGGAATCAATTCAAGTTATTTCAGCAGCACAATCAAGTGTTTCTAAAATAGGTTGATTTCTTCTATATGGGTCTTCTTAGTAGTGTTTACTGTATCCCTTGTAGCTAGGCGGCATTAATATTGCTTTTGTTAAAACAACAATGCCTTTAAGTGAATATATTTCATCCTTTATGCTTTTATATTACCTCTCTTTATCTATATTTATACCGATCAAGTATTGGTACTAAATTTTTTTGTATTAATTTATAAAACAACTAATTTAGAATAGATAACAAATCAGGTATCTATATATAGTTTATATAGGTATACATTCAAAAAATTGATACTATATTATAAAATTTATAGCATAAAATCAGAATCAATGCAATTTACTTTAGATGGATGCTAATAGAAGCAATCGCGCACTAAATTGAACTATATTGATTGAAAACTCAAGTGATATGTTATAATAATAAGTTCCCCTGACAAATAAATTTTATTGTAAAATAAGCTTATATAATATAAAGCGTGATGGATTGTGATCATGTGGGTTTTGTGGGAGCCTTTTTTTCAAAATAAAACTATAACGACAAAAAAAGGGCAAAATTTTTCAATGAATGTAAAAGTCTGGCTTAAATATTTTTAAAATATATATATCAATAGAAAAATCACCGAAATTGTATAATTCTATAAATGATGATCAATTTATTTAGTTTTATCAATTAAATTTATTTAAAGTTAATATAAAAAAATATATAATTTTTGTCAAAATTATTGTAATGTAGTATGATATAAATATAATATTTATATCAATGAATAAGATTTTATCATTGAATTTAAATTATTTCAAGTAGAGCTTCATTTACCTTACCTTTATGAAGATAAAAACGCATAAAAACCGCCAATCATTTGTCTTTAAGTTACCTTGTTACACCTTTCTTTATTTTAATACTGTAGTTCTGCTTTTTATTGTACGAATTCAGATTTTGAGCATGAACTCTAGTTTCAGGGTTATCAAAATTATACTTATGTGTGATACTATGGTGTTCATGGTCATTTAATAAATATTGGCCTTTAAATTCATTCTTAATCCTCTCTGACCACTTTCTTAATGACATTCATTAGATTTTGTTTAGTTATATTCGGTAAAACTCTAGGAAATCCCTCGAAAGGCGATTCGCGTGTGCCTTCAATAGTCAAAGCCCTAACTTGATCTATTGGTCCCCACTCTCTATGAGACTTGTAATTATAATAAAACATTGTTTATTTAGCTCAGAAATGCATCCAGATCCCCTATTCTTACCATCTTGTTGCTATATTGTTTATTTAGTTTCTTAATTTCACTTATATCTGCTAGCGGATCTTTGTCTTATGACAAAAATTTTGCATATAGTTCTTTGTAGGTGGCTGGCTTTTAGAATAATAGAACAAACATGTTTACAATTTCTAAATTTAAATTTTTATTTTACCTAAGCATGTATCTTTTCTAATATATATGGTAGTTTGATATTTATCACTGGTGTGTTTCATAAAAATATATTTATAAGTATCACAACTATCTTTTGTAGCTTTTAAAGACATTTGTTCACTTTTTTGTGCACAAAAACAACATAAATTATTTTCATGATCGATTTTTTATTTCTAAAATAATCAATTGGACTGATTTTTGTTTCTAAGTTACATAAAAAATGGGGATTTTGTAGAGGTTTTTCAATTAATTTTAAACTCAATATGTTTATATTAAAATTAATACTCTTTTAATGGATTATTCTAAAGGGGTTTATAGTTCTTATGGTAACATACATGAAAATCATGGTGTTATTTTACAATTAACATATCAAAAAATTTAGCAGCGAAAATAGACGTGGTTTCTTTTGAATTTTGATATTTATGCTTCCATTTTTATTTTTTATAGTTTTGTTTATTTCAAGTTTTATATTTTAAACAGTATATTATTATAACGATGGATATAGTAAAATTTTTAAAAAATTTTTACTTTTTCTAATATAGTTTTTCTAAAATCTGATTTTTACATGATAATTTATCACTAAACACTTTTTATGCTCTGAGGTATTTTTTTACATAAAATATTTTGCTGAAAAAATGTTTGCTTCAAGGATAATCCATTTTTTATTATATATTATGATTTGAAATTAATGTTTCCTATAACAATGAATATAATTTGTGTATTTTTGTCCTGAAAGAATTAGGATTAAATTTATTTTAAAATCAATAACACAAAAAATAAAGAAAAATATATTTCATTTTATCAAGCTGTAAATTTCATAAAATCTTTATTCAGTCCTTTGGATCTGTGATTAATTTATGACGAAATATAATTATTTTACAGACTAGAAGCTGTATATTGCTAATAAATAACATCAAAAACCAAAAATAACGAATAATTTGCGACATAAAAAGAAAAGAAAAAAAAATTTTTTTTGGATTTTTTTTTGTTATCTTCGTCTTCTTGAAATTATGATGTATTTTGTTAATGAAGCATCATCCAAAATTAAGCCTATTAAATTTGAACCTTATAATTCCTGTAAAACACATCAAAGAAGCCAAAAGGATATATTTTTAATGCATATAGATCTACTTACTAACCATTTTTTTAATTACTAAGGCATATTAGCATTAGAATTTTTCATCAGAATCATATACAAATCTTATTATAAAACTTAAAAAAATTCAAATCATAAGTATATCAACTTTTTAGAGGCAATTTACAGCTTATAATATTAAAAAGCCATTAGTTATTTTTAAATATTTGATTTCAGTACATAAAATATTCATGACAATCCACTTTCTATTATTTTTTTTAAATTTATGGTGCAATCTGAATTAAAAACAATCTAAACGCCTTTGTTTACACTGCTAAGCAGTTATTTTACCCAAAATTTGTTTAATAATCTGCATTTTTTAGCCAAAAATGGCTGTAATAATCTGCGTCTGATGCAAAACATAATAATAAAAGGGCCCTAAATTAGTGTTTTAGACATTTATATTTTATAAAATAATTATAACTGTATTTGAACATAAAAATCTTTTTTGTGTTCATACCAGCAATATTTTTCAGTATTAAGAACGTTTAAACTTATATCTTCAAATTCAAACGCGCATAATACATGCCTATTTTCTTGATCAGTATTAAAATACCATAAAACTGAATATTTTGAAGTGCCACTCGCGATGTCAAAAAATTGACAAAATAATTTTATGAAAATAAAGTTTTTGCTTTGATATTATAAAAAATTTATTTATCTTTTCATAAAATTTTGCTTTTTCTTTTAATTGATTTTCTGGTAAGTTGATCATAGTTATAGCGTTAAATTGCATAATAAATTTATGGGTTATTAATTATATTTTACGTCAATATGGAGAGAATGAACTCCGAAGATAGAAAATTTATCAATAAAAAAATTACATTTTCTGACAATAATGATTGCACTTTGATGTTTTTTTTAGAAACGTGTAGGTAAATAAAATTAATAATAAAGATAGAATGTATAACATTTCTAAGCTAGTAAATAGATTATAAAAGATTTATTTTAATCATATTATTTTTTTATATTCTTAGAACAATATAATGTTGTATTTTATGGTTTTATTATCTTTTTCTTCTGGTAATTATTTTTATGTGGTCGGTAATTTAGAAATACTGAGGGCTTTGACATAAATGTTATGAAGAATTATATAAATTAAGACAAATACGTTTTTTCATATATTTTTTTGTGGCGCAAACCTAACCGAAGCTCCTATGACTTTCCGTTTTTGATGCCTTTAACATTTACATAATCAGTCAAATTAGTTATTCACGGCCATATTATCATTTTTTTGCAAAGACTACAGTAATTGCTGAAGATTAAAATTTAACTTTTGATTGTTTATTTTATTCGGTCAACGTTAAATTCATCCACAAATAAATAACCACAAAGGATATGTTGTACAAAATAGGAACATGATGTTTATAGCACAATTTTACTATTGAAACATATTTATATATTGATAAAGACAAACTTAAAAAATAAGAATAAAAGCTTATATTTTATTTGTGTGTGATGGGATTATATATCATGAAGATGACGTAAATGAAAATCATAGAGATAAAATTATAAGCTCAAATAAGAAAAAAAATGAGAATTATGGCTGCTTAATTGCACGGTCAAGCTCATTTAGTTATGAAAATACTTGAAACACTCTAGATTAATTCTTTTTTTTCATATTTATTTGTAAATAATAATAGAAACAGCAAATTATTGTGTTGAGTACACACAAGACACACCACTAAAACTATCAGATAAAATGATTTATATAATAGCAACGCAAGACACTTGAACTCATCTCATTTGAGAGAAGAAGGGCAGTTGATGAAGATAGATCGGGGAAAGGTGACAGAAGATGCATAAAGAGCTGTGTAATATTACCTATGGGCTGACTACGCCTTAATTAGATGAAATAGATAAAAAGAAACTTTAACCATGAATAAAAAATATTCAAATAGCGAAATCTCAAAATGAAAGATTTCAAATCTATTTGGTTGATCCAAACATGTAAAAGAATTAAAATCTAGAATATCGTTATCGTGGATGTTTATTCAAAAAATTATGATTTAAAACTTAAATCTAATTTTGCAAAGAAATTTCTGTAATGCTCTTTTTTTACGGGTCTCCTAGAATTTTTCAATCGAATAATGGTCAAGAATTCGTCAATCAAAAAATGTATCGTTTATGCATTGAATTTAATATTGTATTAAAAGATCAAGGTATTCTTAAGGTCAATGAGAAAAAATATATCGTACTATTTGCAGATTCCTTCTGGGAAATCCTTTTGTTTAGATCTCAATTTAAAATGAAATTGGACAGCAATTTTTGATAAATTGTCTATGAACAAAATGCCTTGATTCACCAGCTACAAAAAAAATCTTTTGAATATATTTTAAAAAACTGGTTATAACACGTATTTTCCTGTCGAGGAAGGTGGAAAAGAAAATATTTAATTGATAATTTTTTTATATAAAAATGTTCTTGAAGAAATCATATTTGCCAGTTTCTAAAATTCATTCATTTATTTATTATCATAAATAGGGTTTGAAAGGAATGGAAAGACACTCTTCAGTAAATTTTTATATAAATACTTATAGAAGACAAAGTAATATTTGGATTGGATTTTAAAACAAAAAAACACAAATTTTATGATTAAAACCTGGTATAAAATGGAGTATAAAAGGTAACAAATGAGTAAGCGCAAATATTAATGGTACCTTCACATAATTTTTTTTTAATATCATCAAAATCAATGCAGATTTTATTTGTCTGCTATAAAGTCAAACAGTAATAAAAATTGAAAATATATTATTTTACTGATAACTTTAAATATCTTTTATTTTATAATCGTATGCATAGTAGTGAAGCTCAATGAAGACAATTTTTTATATAAAATCGCACAATTTATATATATAAGGCAATTAAAAAATGAATTCATTTTATATAAACTAAATTCTGAGATTTTCTTGTTTATTTTTAGTGTGAACTTTAATAGTTCATTTAAAAAAGGTTTTCCTTTGCCTATAAATGTTAATATATATCAAATATCACGTTAAAAAAATAGGCTGGATTTCGTATTTTGTTTCTTTTATAACACTTATTCGGTTTTTTATATTTTTATAGGTTTATTATATTCGAATTATTCCATCAGTTTCTGTTCTGTAAGATTTTCAAGGATATTTTAACTTAAAAAAGAAATAAAATGGTAATTGTAGTAATTTAAGTCACAAGTATTTTAAAAATATTTGATTGAATTATAAATTTCATTTTTAACTTTTGGTTATACCAGCATGTCAGTATTTTTAGCTCAAAAGGTTATTTGATGCGCTATTTCATGATATAAATATTATGTTGCTGATTAGTAAGTTCTCCTAGAATGATATTACTTTTTAACAGAAAGAGAATTATAAATTTAAAATATTATGAAAAAAAGGATTATAGCTCTCATCAGATCGAAGAATATTTTCAATTAAGACTTTGATTCTATATACTCAGAGAATCAATATAAAAAAGACAACTTCAACCTTTAAATATAAGCTCTAGTAGATAGAGTTTACACAAAGAAAAAGAAACAAGAAATTTTGGAATCCATGTAACAGTTTTATGGGGTTTTTTAGGACGTAATACAGCCGAAAAAAATTAAAATTCTAGCACGAGTCAAGGCTGATAAAATATTTTTTTTCAAACACAAATTTAAGCATATCTAGCATAAAACATCTTTCAAACAAAAATACTAGCTCTTGTTTTGATTTTTATGAACTATATTCTAATTTTTTATCAATTTTTTTTAAATAACAAAGAATAAAAATAAATGGCGTATATTTTCGCTGTAATTATGTGTTTAAATTCCATTTGATTGTCTTTCCGACTAAAATATGTTATTTAGACATTAATTCAAAATTTTTATATATCCTTAATCTCTGGGTAATAAATATGAATTTTCTTTTATAAGTAAATTTATATTTGACCGCAGACTTTTTAGGGCAAAGAAAATACATCAATATTATTTTATAATCAAGATTATATTGATTGAAAGGATGATTCACATCACAAAATGCATCTTAAAAACTCGAAATTTTAAATCGAATCAATACATGGATTCAAACCAAATGACAGTGAAAGACCCTGAATGATAAGTCTCTAAGAAGCGAAAGGTTTTTATACAAGAGGATATGGCCAAATGGATAAAGAAAATATACACAGAGAAAAGCAATTAAATATGCTGATGTTATAAAATCTTTAAATTTAACGATAAATGGAAAAGCCTACATTTACATAAAAAAACCATGAGAGCAAATTAAGAATTTTTAGCCTTCAATTAATTTAGTATTTAAATCATCTTAAAGAAATAGAATCATTATTTTTTTCTAATATAATGGTTTTTGATAAAATCACCATGTCAAAGCATTATTTCTTAGTGTATGTGTACACTTTCAATAGGTATATATAAGCTTTAGATAATTAAAAACTTATAACACTATATTTGCGCATAATTATAACCTTTTTTTGGCACCAACCAGTTTTCAAACGACTTAATATTTCAAATAGCCGGCGGTTTTTTTAAAGCACTCCGGCTTGTTTAAATATCAATATGCACATTTAAGACCTATAAGTGTAGTATTATACATAAAAATTCTGATTTTTCATTAAGTGGATACATAAACATTTTAGTTTTCTTCATTTAATTGTATTAAGCGCGATAAAATAAATAAAGTACCAAAATTTTTTAGAAAAATATATCGCTTAAAATTTTAGAAAAAAATATATTTAGCATCTTTTATTTGTCTATTTCATGTATCTGAAGTATATTATGATTAAAACTCATGTATATAGTCAATTTACAATAACGAAAATATTTTTTTGTGAAATTTCAAAGCTTATAGAATAAAAAAAACAATTTCATTTTTTGATTGCTTTTTTGGAGTACTTTAAAAGAGAGATAAATTTTTAAAAGCTTAGGTTAAAGGTTTTATTTTCCCCACTAATTAATTTCTAAATTTCTCCTGGGTAAAGCAACGATTTTTATAAGTTGTAAAAGATGGGAGCTTTATGTTTGTTTTTATAGCAGCTAAAGGCTTTTTTATGTTTTTATGTTTTCCCTTTCGTTATCAGCCTAAAATATTATAAATTAAAAGGGGACCGGCTATTCATCAAAAAAGGTAGAAAATATCAAAAAATGAAATTATGAAAGAGAATATCACAATATAAAGAGTATTATAATAAGATTTTAGATATATTTATCTGTAAGCCCCTAAATTATTTTACATCTATGGCTCAAAAATAATAATTATACCTGCATGAATCGAATACTCATCTTTTTATGATTATTTTAAATGAATTTCATATCACTCGGCAATTAAAAGTATGATAAACATAAAAAAATTAGGGGCGGTTTTGTGTCATTTTTTTGAATGCATAGCATCTGAATATGGTCATTAGTATCTAAAAATAAATTTTGCACATAAGGTCTTAAAACAAAATAAAGAATACAAAAAAAAGTACAAAAATCATTATATGTTAGAATACAATAAATGCAGAAAAGACATAAAGCAATTGGAAGAGCAAATATAAATTAAGGATGACTACGAGGAGATTATAATTCCATAACAAATGATGGCATATGTTTAAACAGTAAAATTGAATTTTATGCACAATAAATATCATCATAACTTATTTAACTATATCAAGTTTATATTATGTTTTTCCTGCTCTATATGTTATAGTATTGATTTATTAGCGTATTTTTTGGCATATTAAAATAACAATCGATCAATATTGTTTTATGTCTTAATATTCAATACAAATGCTAACAGAGTATAAATTAATGAGCTACATCAAAATTTCTACTGTATTGTATTATACTAGAAATAAATGTATTTCTTTGCTTCAAATAAAAAATATGTTAAGGAGTTAAAAATACCGGAGGAAGTAGAAGCATACATGCAAGCTCTCACACTCCGCAAGACACTTGAACTCATCTCATTTGAGAGAAGAAGAGCAGTTGATGAAGATATATTAGAGGAAGGTGTCGAAAGATGCATCAAGGAGTTGTGCAATATTCCCAACACGCTGAACACGTCTAAATAGATAAAATCGATAAAAAGAAACTTAACCCATAAATAAATAATAACTATTTCTTTGCTTCAATAACATAAAATATTTAAAAAAAGAAGCTATACTTAAAACAAAATTTTTTAAAATTTTCAATCATTAATTAACAAATTTCTCAGGATCTAAAATTTAATATGCACATTGAATAAAAACGCTTTTGTAATATAAGTTCTTGCCCGAAATTATACTTGTTTTTCTTGAGCTGTCACATATCTCGATGATGAAATTATCAATAAAACTATTTGACCATGGTGATTTTCCTCTATTAAATAATAAAATTTGCATATCATAAATATAAATAAGATGAACATTGCTTTCTTATATTATGTTATCTTCAAAGATCAAAGAATCATGTTTAAAAAGAAATATGAAAAAATATGATTCATAGGAAAATGTATTTATTGCGAAATTAGGAAAAAAAGATAGACACTTGAATATGTTTGAAAAATGCAAATCATAAATAAACAAAATTACGGCAAAATCTCTTCATTAAATAAACAAATAAATAAAATATTTAGATTCAAAATGCACAAAATTCAAGAAATGATAAAGTCAGCTCTTACAACTTAACTAACTATACATCCTAAATAAATAAGATAAAGAGCAAGTTTAAAATGTTTTATAAATTCTTTAACTTAATTATAAACCCAGAAACCATATGTATAATTTACTAAATGGGCAGTTCATTATTTAATTTATATCTAGGCAGAAATTTTTAGATTCTTTAGCTAAAACATTTTTGTATAAATTAAATGATCTATCAAAAAAAAAATCAAAGCTATTTTTACACAATAAAAATATTTTTTGATATTCAAACAGATAGTTTTTCAATTTTGAATCGCACCAGATTTCTAACTATGGTTTTAGATTATACTTGAGACAAATTATTTTGAATAAAATAATTTCCTCCTAGTCATGTAAATAAAGTGATGTTACTTGAATATTATACACAATAAAGTAATAAGATAAAGTTTTGTCAATATTTTTATAATACAAAGTTATCGAATTTTTCTTGATAATTGAATTTGTAATTTATATATCACATTCGGCGTGAATATGGCACGAGAAGCAATGGTATAAAATTATTCTCAAATTTAAATATATTTAAAAAAAATCAATTTTCTTTGATTAGATATTTTCTAATCAATATTCTTATGTCACTGATCAAATAAAGTGTGATATAAAGAAAATTAGTAATGGTCGATTTAAAATTTAGAAAGTATATATAAAGTGATATTACACCATTTCATCAATATTTTTATAAGATTATTATATTACCGCGCAACAGAATTATTACACACCTTTATAACACAATGTTTATTATGAATTACGAAAACGTGTTTATATTTCTGATTATATCTGCAATTCTAACCACGGGAGAAAGATATAATGAATACAAAGCTAGCAAAAATGACATGGAGTGCCAGATAAAAGAAATTATTAATTGTTCTAATAAAAGTGAATCCGATCCGGAATACATTTTAGTTTCTAATATTAACGGATTTTCATTGAGCAAATTTATATTCGGAAGCGAAAAACTAAAAAAACTTTTCGATTTTTATCTCACATTTAAATTCAATTATTTAGAATCAAGAGCCAAAAATGAAAAAAAGAAGCCAATTATTGATGCCATAAAATTTCCAAACGCTCGGGATATTGACACATTCACTGAAGTACATCCCCCAAAAAAGAATGAACGCATAATATACGATGAAAAATACGAAACCCTTAGATTTAGCATGTCCTTTTCCATCGAAGCCTTTCCTATATTGATTGATCGGCAGATTTCTAATTGTATTAGCAAAAAATTAAGAGGGTATTTTCATAGTGCTTTTAAACCAAACAGCGAGTCATGTTCCATCGATCAATTATTGCCCGATAATAATTCAGATGCCTTAAATATTGCACATGATTGTGCTTTTAAAAAAAAATTAGAACTTAATTTGTCTGAATATGTAGTAAAATGTTCTTATTGTAATTATATTTTTATGGTTTTAGTTGAAACAATGACAAATTTTCTTTTGAATGCAGATTACGACTGTCTAAGAAGAAAAATATCAAGCAAAATAATTGAAGAATTCAAACTAGAAAAAGTAAAAATTAAAAATGAAACTATAAATACAACTATATTTGAACCTGAAAAATTTTGTTTTATTGAAAATTTGAACGATATTTGCAAAAAATCATCTAATGATGTTATTAATTTTTGTGTGCTTTTTTGCGAAGAAAGTTTTATCGACGAATTCAATTCCAAAATGAAGGAATTTCCAGAATCAAAATATGAAGGCAAAAAGGAAGACAAAAAAACATCAATTCGGGTCCGAAAAGCCTCTACTCATATTAATTATGTACTTAAAAATTTATTTGAATATCCAAAAGAAGCTTATTCGACCAAGCAAACAGAATATTTTTTGAAAAAAACAAAAAAAATAGCATTTATGTATAAGAAGATTGATTTAAAACAATGTAAATTCTATAGGTATATTTCATTAGATTACGTAGAAATGTTTCATAAAATTTATAGTTATTCAAATTTATCAATAAATTTTACAGATCCTTTTAAAAGGATTTTAAACAAAGTTGTAAAAGACGTGGAAGATTTGTTGGTTGGTAACAAAGTGATTCATCACGAAAATAATTTAAATATTAGAGAAACTGGCGATCAATGTTTAGATGAAATAAGCAAAGAAATTGGGGATGTTGGAAGATGTAAGAGTAAAAATAAGATAAAGCGCTCGAAAAAAAACAAAAGGTGTGCATTTAAACAAGAAATTCCAGGTTCTAATAATATAAAAAAAGATGCCTCAAAATCTAAAATTCCACTTTATATTGAAGAAGACTCTGCCTCTAGTTCTATCAAAGACGAAATAATAGAAAATTTGCAACACAGTATGGATGATAAAAATTTTTATTCTTTTTTAAGTTCTTATGAAAATACACACAGCAATCATCTCCAAAGCATAAAAGATGCCAGTATAAATGTAAAAAAAACCGCACGTGTGCCTTTCATTGATGAATTTGCGAATACTCTTATGCCAAAAACTGTAGTTTTAAATGATACTACTTTTAGAAATGCAATTTTTAATTCAGATAAAATTATACATAATCAAAACAGTAAAAAAAACAGCGAAAAAAAACCTAAAGAGATAGCAAATAAAATAAAAACCACATCTACGCTTGTAAAAATAGAAAAGCAGCCGGTTAAGGCATGTTGCTACAGTGAAGAGGCGAAAAAAGGTCAGCACTACAATAATCTTGATACATTAGATCAAGAAAAACATCAAATAAAGCATAATATCATGCTAAAAGATGAGAAAGAGGCTTCATCGAGATCAGAAAAAGGACATTTTAAACGCAAAAATCAGACTAGGCCAGATATAAATTTTTCGAAGTCTTTATCTAACCATAGTTCATCAGAAAAAAAAAATAGGAATCAATCATAACCGCCCCACAAATTCCCGTGGTCCTTATATGGGGGTTTCTACTGAAAGAAAAATGAAAAAGTCGCAAATAATCGACGATAAGCATCAAAGAGATTTAAAAAGTAGTCCATGTGTTTATGACACTTCAAACACCTCTTGTCAATATTTTACCCATGAAAAACCGAAAATTTTATCAGAGCACGCTTTAATGAGACACATGTATTCTGATGTATTACGTCAACCTGAAAGCCTCAAAAAGTGTGATTTTCCAATGGAATTACCAAAGAAGAAATCAATAGATGATGAAGTCCATGAATCATATGAGATAAATTTTCTTCAAGAATACGAACATGCACCAAAACAAAATACATCAAACAATGGTACGATTCCTGTTGCGCCAACTGAATATAATATAGAAAAGTGTATTCTCAGACCAAATCCGCTTTTATGGACTGATTTTGATTGGAATATACCCAAATTTAATCTTGAAACAGTAGATAATGAGCCTAAGGATTCACTTTGCCGTTCTATTTCAGCTATTTGTAACCATGACGCAATTTACGATAAAATTTGGTACGATACCATCAATAAGAATATAGAAGATTTTCGCTCAAACCACAATAATTCAATTAATACTCGAAACCCATTTGACTTATTACAATCAACTGAAATGACTTTCAAAGAAAATAAGAATTACTTCCAAGAACCACAAGCAAATATCCCTTCTACATCAATATTTCATAAAAAACAGATAGGAAGTTCCATGGTTGAAAATTGGGATTCACTTTATGGGGAATAAGAAGTATAGCAGATCATTATTCTTAATGACAATCGGTATTTGAAGGAAAAAACAATGTGAGATTTACTGCAAAAAAATAAGCTGCCTAACATATGACCGAGAACTCTATTATTTAACGTTAGAAAAATAGGATAAATAAAAAAAATCTGATTATGCCCAAATATGGCACATAAATTATTTCGCTTTTATTAGTAATATATTGCTTGCATTCGTTATATTATAAAGAACCTATTTCATAAAACAAAAACCAATCCAAAAATTATTCTCAGATTGACTTAATTAAGGATTATAAAAAACACTTTAATCGCAATAAATTTGTATAAATTAACAAAATAATGGGGGTGATTTTCGAAACCTATACATGATAAAATATAGAAATTTAGTCGATTAGAAAATCATAAAAAATTTTAACATCTCAAAAAAGTAGAAATTAGAAAAGAATATCGTAGGCTGAAAAGTACAAATTCAGAATCAATACGCTCCTTCAATAAAATAAAAAATTCACCCGGAAAAATCAAAATATCGATATTATGCAAGAGTATAAAGTAATAACTCAAGTTTAATCACGTTTAAACAATTAATCGAAAACTTAATTCTCTCCATATGGTTTGTAATAATCAAATTATAATTCGAATTGGAAAATTGTTATATATTTAGAGCGTAAATATAATTGTATGATCCTTATAAAATTTTATTTGCTACATGAAAAAAATTGTTATCATTTTACTATGAAAACGAGAACTTTCAGATAATAAACAGTCTAAATATTTTCCCAAACTAATTTTTTATTTTTAGGATATTAGAATAATAATTCACAATATAAATAATTTCCTAAAATACTAGCTTTAAATCATAACATAATCTGAATATGAGAATATTAGAATATGGCATTTAAACATCCTAAAAATAAAAAAATCGTATTAAAATCAAGTTATATATTTTTTTATTAAAATAAAGTAAAGTTATAAGCTGAATTTGATCAGATTAATTAGAATAATCAGCCCCATAATTAAAAATATACATTGAACCCTTTTATAATATATTATTTTAAGATCCTTGAGCTTTAATTTAAATTATTGGATAAAGACGCTAATTTTCGATCATACAAAATATACACGAGGAACAAACATTTTCATAAAAAATTGTGAACTCCGAATATAATTTTTTGGAAGTTTATTAAAGAATTTTTATAAATTAGTATCTTTTATATATTTGCCTTGTATAATTATTTAGATCAGCATATAAAAAAAGCCTTCTAGATTAATTAATATCAATGATCATGTCAATTTGACTATATTTTCATTTAAAAAAATTAATATACGATTTTAAAGGATATAACACGTCACGAAATCGAATATATGTGTATAGTACGTATTGGAGATTTTTTGTTCCCAAGTGAGCACCAACCTGTCAATTAAATGATATCTAATTTCATAAATATATACATATCTATAAAAAGTTTCAATATATGAAAGTATTCATCATTAGATCGCATGATGTCTTATTTTTAGGTCCATGTAGTCATCAGACACTTTAAAATCATCATATTTTATTTTTATTCTGTTATTATTAGTAGATTTAGCGGGATTTCGAGTAATTTTAAATAAATTATTAACGCTAATAATTTTACAACGTCGATCGGGTCATCACAGCGTCAAACCATCCCAATATGGCTTTAATTACTTGCCTTCATGAATCGAGTAAAGTTGTTCCACTCCACGATTAAGTTTATTTTTACAAAATCGAAGGCTTTGTTTTATTGAATGACGGCTTATTAGTGTTTGGTGTATCTATTATTGCCAAACTGCAAAAATTAGTTTTTGAAAATTTAAATATAATTTTGATTTTAAGATCTTAAAAATTCACAACTGTTTTACAATTCACATTTTCTACCACAAAACCCTTAATTTTGTTTAAAAATTATGAATCTAAAACTATTTTACATTATAACCTAATAAGTGGCATTTTCACGTTTATTGATACCTCTACAAACCTGGGTTTATTATATGATATGCATCAACCAATTTTTTTAGCAGTAACGATTTTTATGTAGCGGTTCATTTCTTAGAAAATATTTAATTATTTAACTATATTAGATTAAAACAATTTCCGCTTCATATTTTTATTTTAAATATGGTTTTTTGTATAGTTTATATTGGTTTATTTATTTAAAAGTTTGGTAACTAATAAAAACAGTAGAAAATTTCGATTTCTTGGATATACCAAGGAAGGGTGCATCTTGTAAAAAATTTATTTTAAATTGGTTTTGAAGGTATATAGTTAGATGTTTTCTGATTCGTATCTAACTTAATTTGCATAAATAAAAAGTAGAAAAAAATTCCGTGGTCATTTATGAAATCTAGGATATACATTAACGGCTAAAAAAAGATATTATCTGTTCTAAAAATTAGTCTTTGTGAAAAAAAAGTTATAGGTTTATATAAAAATTTAAATTTTTTTTTCGTTCGAACTGTAAATTTACGAAATATTTCTATGAATAAGTTATATGTTCATAAGATTTATAAGCATTTCTACCGTAAGTTTTTGTAATTCTATCAACTATTAATAGACTATTTGTATATTTTATAGAGTATATAAAATTTATATATGTTTATTCTTTCTAGAAAAACTTTAAAATGCTCCATAGAAGAGATTCGCACAATAAACCTGGAAGCTATATCTTTTTCACGATTTTTTTCATGTCGTATTCTTCTGAAAGTATTATAGATTCGAGTAATTTCGCGTTTTTTCAATTTTAGCAGTTACTCTGGCTTCAGTTATCGTTTTAACCACCCAATGTACGACAAATATAAATAATTAAAAACTTCGATTAAGCCTAGAAAGAATTAAACTGTACATTTTTAGATATAAAATATATATGTTATCAACTGAATGAGCATAAAAAAGAAAAATATATGATCTTTGTATATAATTTTTTTTTAAACTTGTTATGTCTTGTGCATTGTGATTTTATTAGTATTAACATCTAAAGGCTTTTAAAAAAATCAATTTCAATAGAATAAAATTTATAGTTATTCTTTGTAAATCATAAGCCAGTCACTTTTATCAAAGAATGTCCTATTATAATTACTTTATCATAAAATTTACAATTTCTATGTGTTTATCCATGTTCATAATTAGACATTGCATGCCAAAAATAGTTTTCTCATGGATAACAAAGACTTAAAAAGCATATAAAACAAGAAAATTCATTTTATATGATGGTTTTTATTGAAATACATAAAAATGATGAGTTATTGGCATATAATTACTTTGAGTACAGAGAAATATATATTGATGCACAAAATTTAATTTTAATATTAAATATGCCAATCAAATGTTTTCATGGAAGTCTTAGTCAAATTAGATGATAAAATATGATTCTAAATAAACTTCATAAAATATCTTGAAGTTAGAGAGAAATTGAGTGCATAAGTTGCCTGTAAATTATTGCTTTATGTGAAAAAAAACGAGTTCATAGTACCATAATCTGCCAGTAGGCCATAATTTGATATTATCCAATGTAAAAGCATTATATCTCTTAAGATCCATTCTACTGACGAATATGCCGAGCATATATATTCTTCTGCGTCTCTTGTGAATGCAGTTCGCTGAGAACAGCTTGGTAAAAACTTTTTTTTAACTTTTCATCCCAAAAAAATAAAAGCAATAAATTGACATATGTCTATATAGTCACATTAGCGAACAGAAATTTTATGCCTGTAACCTTTGGTTCTTTTATTAGATATCCACATATTAGCAATATATATAATTACTAAACTTATAGGTTTATTAATTCGTTTCACATAAATATAAATTATATTCCTACTCAATTATACAACATTTAAATATTGACGTGTAATAACAGAGCCCCCACGAGTGAAATATCATCTAAAAATACCAAGATTTACTTATTTCTGTCTATTTATTTCTTGAAAACATCATTATATTGTGATAGTTTTGAAACTATAATAACCTATATTTAAAAATTCCTTGCACAGGCTCTTACAAATAATCCTGATTGATAAATTTGTATTTATTCATTCTTAAATATGCATTTTCATTGATAATCATTTTATTAGAATGGTAAAATGCACCTTTAGCAATATGTAATAGGTATAGAAATATTAATTGGAAAAATGATGAGTAAAAAAACTATTGGTGCATAAATTTCATAATATTCTTTAAAGGATAAATATTATGTTATTATCCCAGTAGATGCCTGAAAATTTGGTTCATACAAGGGATTTTATTTTTGCATATTATCATAAATTTAGCAATAAATATAGAAAGGTGCTAACATTGGGCAATAATTTCAATAACCGGTCAAGGTTTTCTAAATAATACTAATAAAATAAATAATAGATGATTTATTTATAGACTATTTCAAGAATTCTTTTTTTTTTGATTTTTTTAAAATAATTTAAGGACCAAATTTCAAAATGTATCACCTTTTTCATGACTTATTAGCAAATTCAAATTTTTAATTGTACGAATATATGTGGGATATCAAATGCATTTACTCAAATAAATACAATTTTATTTACAGGTTAATTCTGGTATTATAATTTTAGATTACATCTTAAATCTTAACTTGATAGATTTGTCGTGATCACATCATATATATACTCTTCTCTTACATCTTCTTCGATACCTCTCCTTTTTTCTAGGCCTATAAGTTCAAGAGGTTTCCCCTAATTGTAAATTTTAAATGCATGCCGCGATCAGTTGGGATTTTTGCTAAATTCGGGCCTCTTTTTATGATATTGTGTCACCATTATATCCCATTATAAACATATGGTATAATATTTGTCTTTCACTTGTAGATTAATAGCATCAGATTCTAATAAATCATATTTTCTTGGAATCTCGTTTTAGATAATGTTTATATTATCTATTTGTGCTAGAATAGAATTTTGATTGGATTTTTATTTCCTTGTTAAGAGGCAAAAATTTGTAGATATTTTATCCAATATCTGTCTTCTATTCTCTACCATCGAATACAAAACAAGATTTTTTTATTAGAATAGCATCACTATGTGCCTATATTAATATTCTAATATCAAAATTCATGATATTAAACGTTCTTATATTTACCTCGTGGTTATTTAAACGTAATTTCAGTGATGAAATTCTATTTCATGTGTATACGAGTAAGTTTTTCGATTAAAATAAATAAAGACTATTAATACAAGAAAGCTGTAACGTTTACTTGATTTCAAATCGGTTTTGAATAATAATTTTTTTTAAAAATTAGATTAAGATAATATCATCTCATTTTTTTTGTTATTTTTTGTGTTAAAGTATATAGAAAGTGCATAAAATGCAATTATATATGTTTTTTTAGGGTTTTAAAATATCAATCTGAATGTTATTTTTTGCGAAAAAGGTGTGTTTATACCTAAGACTTCTAAGAAAAACACCAAGAAATTAATAAAAAAATAGCATAATAAATCTATCATGGGCTGTTATATTTTTGAAGAAAATATCTCTAATGCTCTTTTTGAAATATATGCCACTGAATATATTCTTATTGTTTCAAATTAAAACTTTGCTTTCTATGGTAAAATTAATATAATTCAATATTATATGGGTTATTTTTTAGGCGCTTTTTTACAAATACATGATACCTTTTAATTTCAAAACTCAACTCGGATCATATGCGGGGATATATGCTTTTGATTAGCAGTGGCGCGTATTAGAGTTGTGATTTTGAGGGGAATATATTAAGAATAAATGGTAGTATATTATGTTTGTTGTGAGTAAATATAGTCAATTTTCACAATTAGAATATCTTTAAATAACCATTAAAAATTCGATACATGGCTGGTGATATAGAAAAAGCCGAGTTATGAAACCGCGTGCAGAGGTAAATAAAAACCTGATTGGCTTTAATAAAATATTGTTCAAATTTATATTTTTTTTCAAAGCATTTTAA
This sequence comes from Rhyacophila brunnea, assembly GCF_057557595.1. Lineage (NCBI taxonomy): Eukaryota > Metazoa > Arthropoda > Insecta > Trichoptera > Rhyacophilidae > Rhyacophila > Rhyacophila brunnea. The sequence goes on along the minus strand of NW_028233069.1, from coordinate 1,428,818 downwards.
TTAACCTTTATTTAAATTTTTTATTGGAACGCATTTTTGCAAAATTTACTATATTTGTTGAATAATGATTCTTGGTTATTGTATTTTCATTGTCAGGGCAATATAAAACATTTATATATCTATTATAATGTGATTATGTTTAGATATAGGTGAGGTATGGATTTCATAGTGAAATCAAATCCTGTAGTTTATATTAAAGGAGTTTTAATGGCTATGTTGATAGTCTTAATTTGATAAATAGTGCCAGAATATAAAATTAATTTCGATTATTTAGACTTATATTTATTCTCTTCAGTATGGTATAAAAAGATTTACTGCTTAAAATATCAGTTAATTTTTAAACACCCATTTAAATCAATGAAGACGAAGTACAGAATCGTTTTTCTCGGAAATCCTTCAGTGGGGAAAACCACACTTTTATCTCAATATGTCTATAAACAATCTGATTATAATTACAATCCAACAATTGGAATCGATTATTTAAGCACCAGGATCAAGATAAACAACGATCTTGTAAATCTTCAGTTATGGGACACAGCTGGGCAAGAAAGATTTAATTCGATGATACCTAATTATACACGGGACTGCTTTATGGCAATAATTGTATATGATCTCACCGATCCAAGATCTTTTGATGCGATTAGACATTGGATTGAAGATCTTGTTTGGATAAATGATGAAGAGAGAAGAGTTAAACTCGTTATTGTTGGTAATAAAAAAGATCTAGCTATAGAACATATGAAAAAACAAATTACAAAAAATTTATCGGAAGGATCAAAGTATATTGATTCCGAAATTAGAAATTTAGAAGACCATGATTTATCCAACAAACACGAGAAAATAGATATCGTTCATAAACCCGAAAATCAAAATAGTTTGATAAATAATGAAAAAGATGGATTAGCTGAAAATGTTCATGATGAAATAGAAATGCTAAATTGTATGATTAATAAAAAAATCGAAGAAGGAAAAAGCAAAGCCAGAGAATTCAAAGGAAAGTTTATCATGACAAATGCAATGAATTATGAAGGCATATCTGAACTCCTTTCGGTAATAGAAGAGCTTGTAGCAAAAGATGTTAAAGAAACTGGAAATATTATTGATTTGGGGGAAGAAAGAGAAGTTGTAAATTTAAATACAAAAAAAAATAACAGGTGCTGTTGATTTTAAATTTAAGGCTCATAAAATCAAACTGTATTTATTTTGAAATATTTTAATATAATGTATTTTAATAAATATGCTCTCTTGCAAAAATTTTATATAAAATTATATTCTACCATAATAAATTCAATTTCATTTTGTGTATCCTATCAATATGGTCCATCCGATTTTGCTTTCAAAAATTTGATATTGTAAAATTTTATTGATTGTTTATTCGGTATATTTTAGTTGATTCTAGCATATAAAACGATTCAATATAATTTTTTATTTTTCTGGTTGATTGTAGGATGTAAAATGAGTCTATTTTTTTATTTTAAAAATTTAACATTAAAATATGGTGTTGATTGCTTAATTTTTTAATTTTAATTTTTATAAATATTCTAGAATAGAAAAAGAGTGGATTAAAATTTTGAGTCAAAATGCGGTATTAAAACAAAGATGTTGTTTGCTTATTAAATATTTTTTATTGATAATTTTATGTTTGAAATATATTCAATTCAATTTTTTAGTCAAAAATTTAGTTAAATAATTGTCAACTTTATTGTTTTTTATTAAGTTCGGTATTAAACGGTGTTGTTATATCAGTAATATATACGATGATAATACTATAAGTTCTTTAAATATTTTTTTGTCTGTGATGATGATTCTGGACTGTTGATGATTTTTTCACTTTTTACTTCAAAAATTCTGTCAAGATTATTTTTAAAAAAGCATATTTATACAGTTTCTAGGTTAGTATTGGATTTAATGTATATTCTAATTATTTATTAGCAGATGTGCTCTTTTCATAAACAATACTCGAAATATATATTAAAAACGCGTTGTAAATATAATGTTTAATGCTTTAAATTTAATAGTGATGAAAATTACTAGCACAAGCAAAGCCCCATCCCCTTAAAGTTTGTTATCAAGCATTTTGTTTCATTTTATTTTGTATATATATGAAATTCCTTTTGACTAATGATTTCACCAAAACTAATTTTTTTAAAGCAAATTTTTACAACTTAAGAATATCTAGGTCAAAATTTTTTAAAATGCAAATAGACTTATAAATTATCAAATCGCCTTATGTATTATGTGAGAAAAAAGGTTATTTATTTAATGAAAGAAAGAAAGATTTCTTGGTGAGAAAAAACTTATAATTTAAATATAAAATAACTCTACGAAAAAAAAAGTTTATTTCCAAAAGATTACATGCAACAAATTTCTTAATAGTTGCATCATAAGAGCACAGCTAGATTTTACGGCTTTAAAGCGGTTTTCACAAAATAAAGTCAGACATTATATGATTTATGTGGTATAAGTTTTACAAACTGACTTGTCTCCCTGTTTTTATTATATAGAAATAGTGTAATATCTCTAAATATAGCTCGATTTTATCTTATTGATAAAGTTTTCTTTTAAAATTGTTTCCATTTACGAAAAAAAAATATTGCTACAGTTTTTAGCTGGTATAAAGATATAAGTACTAATATTTATACAATAAATCTTAAGAAGGAGCTAGACAAACACAAACGAGCGATTTTTAATACAAAATACTATTACACACAAAGGTGTCATATAGATTGACAGAATATTTAATTTTTATATTATTTTCTGATGAATTTTAATACTCAATCACAGGTAAATTATATAATAATGTTTTTTTTCAAAATTTCGAAGGATATAGTCTTTTTTATATATTTGAGGTAATGGCCAACGAGAAAATTTTTATTGTTAAGCGTAGCACCGATTATGAATAAATGTTCTGAATTCAAGGAAATAAACATATAAAATCGATGAAAATAATTTTTTTTTTAAAATTACAGATTGCAAGAAAATTCTACAAATATAGAGGACTAAAGAATATAAATATTTCGAAATTCATTTATTATTAGAATATTTTAATAAAAAAGGTATAAAACCATAAAAATTACTGCTAATTTACCGTTGTTATAACGAATTTTTTTAGATATATGTATTTAAAAAGATGATCACAATAAAAGGTGCCTATAAGCGATATAAAATCATATCTAGTACTTTTTTTGCAATAAAGGATTTAGAAATGATTTATATCTATAACAAGAACAACTAAAGTATTATCCATAACATCGTTACATAGTAAAAAAAAGTGATAATAATTCATTAAAAACTCGAGTAAAAAGTTATTCAAATCTTAAATGCCACAAAATTATTGTTAACATAACAATATAAATGATTTTGCAAGAATAAAATTTTTATCTTGAAAGTTATTTTCAACAACAAATAAACTCACCCTAGGTTATTTTTTTTTAGGTAATCTATTAAGTGTCTACTTATCGAACTTATAATATAATTTATAATGAATCTAAAATATCCGGAGGGTGGCTAATATTTGATTTCTTTTCATAAGAAAAAATTTAAAGTGATTATTTTTTTACATAATATCGTAATTTAGATTTAATTATGCGTAAATTTTATTTGATATTTCCTTTAAATTATGTTTTATTTCTCTTTATATCATATATAAATTCAAATATGACTCGATGGTTTATTCCGTTATCAACCTTAGAGTTCAAAATTCTTATATCCCAAACCAACTTCCTAAACATTATTTTTATGTATTACAATTTCTTCCTCTTTTTTAAATACAATTTTATAATTTATTTTTGAATACTTATTTCCTAGTTACTAATTTGCAGTATTTTCATTTATCAGTGATTAAGTCGTATCTTTTCCAGCATGCGCTATTATAATTACACCGAGACCTTTTTATATCTCTTTAATTCCGGAATTAGTATCTTTACCCTTTTTCTTTGGACAAACCCTATAACACACACATCAATAATAAGCTTGACCGATTATGCCTTTTTCTTGTAAATTTACTTCTGTTAATGTTCAAAATCTTGCATTTTCTTCTGTTCTTTCTACGTTCATTCCCTAAAGTTTTTTAAGGATTAAAATTGCTTCTTCAATGTATCTATTTACTGTACTATTGTTAAAATTCATAAAACATAAATTTTTTTAATGTTAAATGAATATATATAATCTGTATTTTAAATATATACACAAACATTTTTGTGTTTCCTTTTAAGATCGTATTTTTAATGTAAAGATTCTCTTGACAAGCGTCTTGCGAGTATAGCCCAAAAAAATACCCAAAATAGCTTGAAATTGCCTAAATACAAACTAATAACCTTATACTCTGTCTTATTTTTCATGATATATTTGATTTTCGCGAAAGTTGCTTAACTTGGGCCCATTTTTACAATGAATTTATGAAGGGTGTATAAGAAAAATTAAAGACCCTCAAAAGAGGCACAAATATCCTTTGTATTGATTCTATTATTGGTAAATTACCAAACAGTGGCAAAGATTACAAATGGGTATTATTTTTTTGAATACAACAAATATATAACGAGAAGAGCCCAAAATTATATTATAAAAATGTTTAAAATTCAATGAATTGCTTTTATTAAGAAAATTTAAATTCATCATAATTGTATATCAATAATAAAATACACATTTAACAAAATAATAATATCAAATTCTTTGGGTTTTTTACGTTATTTTCTAAAATACAATCATTTGAATACTCGATGTTTTATTATTCAAAAAGTTAAAAATAATATTAAATATGAAAATGAAAGAATTATTCAATTCAAATATTAAAACTATAATTATTTTAAGAATTCAACTGGTGTTGGGACATAGTGGCCGTATAATTATATTTTTCTGTTTTCGTGTAGTCAAAAATCATCTAATTGCATACATGTATTTACATAAGAATTTATATAAAAAAAATTGTTTAATTTACCCATTTTATTTTAAGATTGTGTATAATATAGTTCGTTATTAAAAAAATAATTCATATTCATAGAAATATGTGGAATTTAAATTGCATTTTGATATAGAAAACATACCTTGAAATATTTGATCAAAAAACGAACAGAATTCTTAAATTGAATTATACAAAAAAAGCATGTTCGAAAATAATTTTTTAAAGGAATAATTTAATTGGAAAATGGTGAATTTATTGATTAGAGGCCATTGATTTTTAATTTGAGCAACAAAGAGCAATCATAAAATGGAAAAGCGGCTGTTTTATCTAGTTCCTGTGATTCACAGGTGTAAACTCCATCATTAACCACTTCGAAGTCGGTTAAATCAACATCATAAAATTTTATTATTTTCCAAATAAGCCCTATAATAGACCTTTCATAATTTAAAGAAACAAATTGTATCATTCTGTGAACAAATGAATGAATTCTTTTCGTACATTGCCTTCGCTCAATCAGCATTTTTTTTATAAGATCATAAAGAATTTTCATCTGGTCATTATTTATTTCAAACATAAGTGGGTGAATAGAAGAATACAAACTTTCAAGGACCCCCTTGAAATCATGTTCCTTTTCTCCAAAAATACCCATAAAACAATCAGCTGCATATATTTTACAATTTATATCGTTTTCTTTGAGACATTCATTTAGCATAATCATTAGTCCCTCCGAAAATTCATTTCTTATAAATCTTTTGTATTTTTTTAGTGCTAAGAAAGCATAATTATAAAGATCCGTCTTCTTTTCTTTCAAAATAATAAAACAGATACGCATTATATTGTCTACTATTGTTTTAAGCATTTTTCTTTTCTCTGTTTCTTTGCTTTTAAATTCCACTTTTTTATTTTTACTCTCTAATTTTTTTATTTCAACATTGGCTTTTATATCTTTACGGCTTTTCAAACTGCTTTTCTCTATATTCTTTCCATATTTGTTCGCCATCAACATTCTAGTTTTCTTTTTTTCCCCCTTACTAATTTCTATTTTATTCGGCACTTCATTGGCTTCATAGTCTAAATATTCAATCTCGACATGATTTATCACTTTCACATCAATTAAAGCTTCATAAATGGCTCCATCCCATTTAAATTCTAAAAGCTCAATAATTATTTTAAATGTAACTTCGCCTCGCTCATCATTTCGTACTTTATCAACTAAAGTTCTTCCACACAGTTTTTTAAGCTCAATATTTTCAGACTTCAATCCTTTAAATATCTTATTCACAATTCTCTCGGTAAAATTAAAGTGATCAAAGGAATTCAACATCTCTACTGCAATTTGATATGAAATTACAGTATCTTTCTTCATCAATACATTTAAAAATGACTTGTAACTGTAATAAATTGCTTTATCGTGATTTTGTAACTTTATAAATTCTTTTTTGTGCTTGACTTTATCTTCCATTATTTTTATTTTGTAGAGTGGAACAATGCTTTTGAAAACTTTTAAAAGTGAGAGAAGTGTAACATCATCGGGTGTTTTTAAAAGTTCTTTTATTTGTGAAATGTTGTTTTCGGGATCATTGATAATTTTTTTACATTTCTGTGCTAGATTTAAAAGCTTAGTCTCGTCCATCTACTATTGGGCAAAATTATATTTTAATTATAGCATATTTGGAATAGCCCGGTGAATTTTATAAAGAACAATAATTTCTATTACTTTCCCATAAATCCTATATTAAGATGTTGTGAATTATAATACAAGGAGAACAGATCGCATAAATACTAGGATTGAAGAAAACACTTGAATCAATAAGTCTTGATAGAATAAGATGTATTGCGAAGATTATCAAGATGATAAGGTGTAAAGAAGCATCAAGCATATCTGCTAATTTAAAGAAATCTAAAGTTTTGCTTCAAATAAAAAAATCAAAACTGCTAGAAATCAAATTATTATTTAACTCCTTTTATAATTTCGAAATTTTAAAATAATTTAATTGATGATTTTATTTAGCTTAAAAATATAGGATATTATGTATAATTAAAAATAGAAAAATAAAAGATTGTATTCAAATCGTGTCCTTGCTGCTTTTTAAACATAAAATTAAATAACGAATAAATTTATTATATTTTTCTTTTGTGAAATTATATTTGCTTTCACTATTACCATATCGATAAATTAAATCAAACCTGAAAAGTATTTTTGATATTTTTCGCATAAAATGTTAATATATTATCTATTTCTAGAAATTCAAAATTTTATTCACTTCAAGTATTTCTTAAAATAAAGGAATAGAGTCACACTCTAAAAAAATATTTTTGATGTTTTACCCAATAAAAGATAAAATAGTCTTTTATGGTCGGTATTTCTTGTAATATTTTATTTGTATACTTTTGATAAAGACTAAGACGAATACGAACAACAGAAAGTATTTATACTAGCAAGTAAGGTAAAAGACGTGATAAAATATGTTGATGAAAGAAATAGATCAAGCAATCACATATATTTTTATTTGCTAATTAAGTTTTAGAATCTCATCATATACGCGAAAACCCGTGTTGTCAAATAATAAAAAGAAAAAAAAATCATGATAGTGAAATATAAACAGTTATTTTTAAATTCTATGCAAAAAATGTTATATCTATATTTATTTCTTTATTCGAAATTATTCCAACGTCGTAGTTCGATGTTTTTTAAAAAAAATTATGTTGGAATATTTAAATGTATTTGTAATTCAAATTAATCTGGGAAAACGCAATTTTTGAAATAATGTCAATAAAAAATACTATATTTACTTCAATTTATTTTTCTGGTTCGTAATAAAAGAGATATGTGTTGTTTAAGAGTATAAAAAGAAGTTTTATACTGGAAAATATAAATATTCAAGATTAGCTGTTTATTATAAATAAATTTGTTTTTCTTGGATCGCCATTCATCTCCCCATATTGTGTTTCTATCTTTCTTATTGTTATTCAGGATTTTAAAATCACTTTTTAGTGTGACTAAGTAACAGTAACTTCATTTATGGGTATATTCCATCGTAAATTATCATATAACTTAAATAGAAACAAAAGCCACGGACGGGTACTAAGGGCAATAAATTGTAATGTGATATTTACCCTTAAAAATTGTAATAATAACAAAAAAAACAATAAAATACAGCAAAAATTTCTTATTTATTAGAAAAAAAAGCTATAAAAAATGAAAACAATCCAAAAGTGAACGATTAAATTAGATTGTTTTGTCGTGATAAGTTTCTATGATCCTAAAAACATCGCTAAAATAACCGTAGGGTAAAAAAAATAAAAACCACCTATAAATTTATTCCAATATTTCGTTAAAAATCGATTTATTTAACTTGTATTTCAAATTATTATTTTATAAATCCCTTTATATGAATTATTCGAACTTGTAATTCTGTTCATTAATTGTATTTTGTGATTTTTACTAAAATATATATTTAGTTATTTAGTTTCTGGGCCTATTTATATAATTTATATGATTTGATTACAAAAACCGTAAAAGTTTCACATTAACGCGTATATTTACAGTAAAAAAAGGTTATATTTGTTCGAAATCTGATAGAATTAATCTTTTTATCCTAACTGTGCGGAAAAATTAATTTAAAGCCCGAAAAGTCTCTTTATGGTATAATGTAAACATAAGGATAGTGTTATAAAATTTGAACATAATTTCTTTTGATATTAAATCTATCATTATATGCACGTTAAAAATTAAATGTTTATCGTTATTAAATGCAAAAAAAAATTAAAAATAAGAAAAATATAAAACTTTAAATTGCAAGAAATAATAGGATAAAAATCAAAAAGCTAAGTAAACGTGTTTTTACAAAAAAAAATATGTTACACATCATCATATATATAAAAATATCCGTGAAAAAAAGTATAGAATGTTTCAGTAGCGCATAAATAAATATATTAAAATTCGGAACCTATTTTTATCTATTTTAAGTATTTTTTTTTCTGTATTCGTTGTATTTTATAAAATTTAGAAGAATAAATAAAAATATTAATATTTAAGTGTAAAAAATAAAGCATAAAACAATAAAACTTAAAAAAATGCCAAAACAGAGGTTTATAAATGTAAAAAGATAGAATTAATATAAAATACGAAATCTGTAAATTAACGTAGAGTAACAGACGAAGTAATTAAAAAAAAACTAAAATCTAATTAAGATAATTTGAAAAGCGTCTCAAAACGTTTTATTTGAAATTAAAATATAAAATAAGACATTTATCTAATAAATTCATATTTTTATGCTATTTTAGTCAATATCATTTTGATTAAGAAATAAAGGTGCTGCTTAAATCGATAGTATTGTGATTTTAATATAAAATAGCATTTTTCATAAAGTAAACAGTTAGAATTGATTTTTTAGAAAATAAAAAAGTAAAATAATTTTTTTGCGCGGTGTAAATACATTTAACTTTATTTTATTAGTTAAAATACTTCGCCTGTTAATAATATTATAAAAAAGACCGTTTAAAATAAAATGATGGTGAAATAATATATCTTTATGAAAATAAGAATTTACCACGTGGTATAGATTTAAAAGTTAAACGATAATGTATAAGCATATATTAGTACTGTATTATTTAATTTAAATATTTTGATAATAAAAATACTATGAGAACATTAAAAATATACTATAAGTTAAATAAGAGATAAATTTTTAAAAATAAAGATAAAAAAATAAGGCTGATATTTAATTATAGGCAGTATTGGGTTATACAATTTTTTTACCCTTATTTTCGATGAAATGTAAAAGACTAGCATGGGAAGAAATAAATTCTTTTGTTTAAAAGAAACTCAAAATGAAAGAAATTTATGCAAATACTGAAGTAAAAATAGATGGAATGGCGAGAACAGAGATGTTTGTCTTTGGATTTTCTGTAAATAAACAAAAAATATTTTGGATGAAACTGTCTTTATGTTGCTATACTTTCAAAACGTACAACCTGTGAATCCTGTAAATTTGGATGCAAAAAGCTTTAAAAAAAATCATAGTATACAAACTTGAAATTCATAAGAAAAAAGTATAGCAAATATTGAGAGAAACGCAAAATATAGTAGTTCCAAAATCTTGTAAGATTTTGGTTCTATTATACGTGAAAGAAATGTAATTTAAATAGATATATCAAAATTTGATAAGCGTAAGTACCATAGGGGCATAAAATTAGTGGTGCTTGGGTTCTTTGAATGTCGAAGGAGAATGGTTAAAAAAAGAAACGAGTTGCTTGTAATTGAAAATAGTTAAAAGTAAATTCTTAAAGAAGAAATGGTTAATAGTATAAAGAAGAACACAAAAATTTATACTGACCCCTAGAATGAATATATTGAAACTAATAAGTATTTCTCTGAACAAAAAACAGTGAATCATCAGCTGGGTTTAAAGATTTCAAATGGATCTGTATACAAATTCGTTTGAAGGGATTTTTGCAAGGGAGAAAAATATCCTTTCTATTACAGGAATAACAAAAAAGCTTGTTTATTTTGCTTTAAAGATGCACGATCCTAAAAAACAAATAAATTATGAATCGGTTTCATTTATAGAATATACTTTCCGATTTTTATGTGTGTTTTTTTCTTTTAGGTAAAATGATAGCAGTTAACGCCAGGTGCTACAAGAATAATATTACAAAAATTCTAAACTTAAAAAAAGAACTAATTATATTTTTTAATTAGACACGTTAAATAGAATATTAGAACTTGCTTAAAATCTTGATATATAACTTTAATATGATGAATGTAAATTAGTTTTTGCGCGATGTAATTCCAAATTATAAGATAATTTTGATGGAAACAGCTCCTGTTTTATTCATTATCAGAAATATAAATCTCATGAAGTTTTCTTAATAAAACAAACTATTAAAAAGAATCAAATAATATCCTGGAATCGGTGTCTTTTTTTTATAATTCCCTAGGCACGATATAAAGTCAACAAAATGAGGAATTTATTATTTGAAAACTAAATGTGCTTCTTAATACAGATAAAAATCATAAAACCTACTAATTCCCTTTTTTACCTTTTTAAATTTTTAGTTAATAAAATCGTTAAATGATGCTTTTTAATGGAATTTAAAATAAGTTTAGATTAAAAAGTATCAAATGAATGTCTTTTGTTTTTTCTAAACACTCTCATATCTAATATATCCTATAATTTATGTCTTATTAGGATTATTTTTATTTTCCTAAACATTTTTGACCCACAATACACCAGTTTATTTTCTTTTACAAATAAAAAATTGATTCCTATTACATTATATTATGCTTGCTTGATGAGTATTTTTTTAAAATAAATTTTTGCGGCTATACCAATTATTTAAAAATATTTATAAATAATTATTTAATCATACAATAATGAGTCATTTATCAGAATTAATTCTTCTAAAAAAATATTAAGATACATCTTCTTCGAATTCCATCAGGCCAATATTTTATAAGTATGGAATATTCTAATTCGCGTAAAATTAATAAGCTTCTTATAGATTATTAAGGCACATATTTTTATAATTAAATTTAATAATCTTAGATAAAGTTATTTATGTCGCTATTTTGCTCGATATTAGTGAAAAAATTTCGTAAAAATTTATTATTACTTAATTTATGTGGACAAAGTTTTAAACAAAAATATCAGTTCTTGCTATGTAAAGCTAAAAATATATATATAATTAGAATTCAAAAATTATTATTTGCACAAAACTAAAATTACATAGTAAATCAAAGTGTCCATAATATTTAAAGCAAAACATTAAAAAATCTGTCTCTTTAATAAATAAATCGATCTATGATACAAATTTTACAGATTAATATGAAAGTAAAATTTATATGCACAAAAAAAGGATTTTACTCTAGAAAAATTTACCCTTTGTTATTTGGCATATATTTTTAATTTAAAAGGAGTAATGATGTTTATAATTTTTTTTAAATCACAAAAATTCCGATATTTTGTGTTAATTTTTGTTTATTTAGGTCAGAAACCTTTCTTTATTAATCTTTATCAATATTATTGCTTTACACACTAGTTATCTCGATTATTTTGAATTATATTGAACATAATTATCACTTATAGCTATTTAATTTGTAATTTTAAGCGGTTTATTTTCCTAATAAATGCAAATTTCTCAAATGAATCGTCCGTCTTGTATGCTCTGGTATATATTTAGCTTAAAATTAATTATAACGATCCTAAAAAATGTCCGATTTCTTCAGTAATTATAAGAAGTAAAAACAAAAATAACTCGAATCTAATGTTATGTAAATATGAAACTATTGCATAAATATAATTTATGTGGTTTTTGTGCGTAATCAAGTCGATCAATGACTTTAAAAGCCAAAAAGGATAGTTGTGATGGCTATACTAATGGTTTATGAATTAAATACTTGATAAATATCAAACTACCATATCCTTTAGAAAGGATATATGTTTTAGTAAATTTAAAATTTAAATCAAGAAATTGCTAAAATTTATGTTCTTCTATTACAGAAGCCAACCTCAAAGAACTATATGCGAAGTTGTTGGCATGAATCAAAGATTCGCTAGCAGCTTAATACGTTAGTTTATAAACAATATAGTCTGAATGGATGGGACTGGATAAATTATATAAGCATATTAAACAATGCTTAACTACAAGGTTAAGTCTCATCGAGGGAGGAGACTAATAAATCAAACCTGGGACTTGAATTGTAGACACAAGCGAATCACCTAGAAAAAAAATTGCAGAGGTTGTTGGAATATACTTAAGGCACCTTTTATTTTTTATTTATAGGTTAGATTTCTTTTTATCAATTCCATCTATTGTGATGTAGTCAGCCCATTGGAAACATTGCACAACTCCTTGATGCATCTTTTGACACCTTCCCCTGATCTATCTTCATCAACAGCTCTTCTTCTCTCAAATGAGATGAGTTAAAGTGTCTTGCGTACCTAGGGCAACTTATTAGATATTTATTTATGGGTTAATTTTCTTTGTATCGATTTTATATATTTAGACGTGGTCAGCCTATTGGGAATATTGCACAACTCCTTGATGCATCTTTTGACACCTTCCCCTGATCTATATTCATCAACAGCTCTTCTTCTCTCAAATGAGATGAGTTCAAGTGTCTTGCAGAGTGTGAGAGCTTGCATGTATGCTTCTACTTCGTCCGGGATTTAATATTCGTTAACATATTTTTTATGATATTTTGTGACCACCCCATCCCAAGTGATCACATACGTACCTAGGGCAACAATAAAGAATTTCATTAAAGATAGTGGAAAAGAGGGTTCAGTAATACATACCATATATGGATAAACCAGAATGACATTCATTAAATGACTATTAACGCCGCAGGATTGCAGAAAAATACAATTTTGTTGATTCGGATTCCTCAGGACAATCCGAAATGTTGAGTCGTCCAAAAAAGCTAAAGTACAGCATTAAAAACGTGAAAGGCGTAAGAAAGAAGCAAGGAGACGAATTTACGAAGGTATTTATGATTTTTTATCATAATAAGGCAAGGTTATGTATTTCTACTTGACTGAATTGAAATTCAAGAATAAACTCTTATGCATTATATTCTAATATTGGATTGATTTTAATACTGTATTTAATAATTTTACCAAAAATTTTATATTTTTTTATGATTACTTTAAATCTATTTAGTTGATTATAATTAATTCAATCGGTCTGAAGAAATTCTATGGATTCATTTAATCCCAAAATAAAATCAACACAATCCACTTTACTATTATTATTAATCATACTATCGCTATATTCATGGCATATTAAAATCAAAGCAATATAAAATGTAGGAATTACGAGCTTTTTTCGAAGATTATGAGTCTTTTGACATTTAATTAATTGAAAATATAATTGTTGAAAGATTTACGCGTGTTTTTCTGCGTCAAATATGACATAAAGTTAATAAATTTTTATCCTTATTTTGAATAAGACAATTTAAAATTAGTGAATTATTTTGTGGAGCATACATATATTTTTGTAATCATGGTTTGTTACAAATTTTTAGCTTTAAATGTACACAGAAACAGATAAATTAATTTTATAAAAAATTGTACATGTGTATTTAGAGAATCTATCGGTTCCCTAGGCTATAATTATTTGCAGAATAATTTTAAATCAATAAATTAATGGAATTTGTCGCATAGGTTGATATAAAACGTTAATTATAATGTTTTCTTGGGCTGAGAATAATATTTATAATTTACCAAGGTGAAAATCGATAAGTAACAAAATTTTATTGTAATTCAAAATTGTATTAAGCAGCATAAGATGTGCACTCTTTTATAATCGACAGTTATACAAATTTTTACATAGGGTTAAGATTTCTGTTTCTATTTTTTGTGCGGATTATTTTTCTTAAATTATGAAATAAAGTTTATAGTTTTAATTACTGTATTTTTTATTTTTAGTTCTAAATTTATTATCTTATGTTTCATTGTAAAAAAGATTATATTAAAAGGTTGAAGACAAAAACAAAACAGTTTGAGGAACAAACTTTTCTTCATAGCAAAGTTTTTACAACGTAATTTTTTAAACCGCATAAAGTAAACCGAAATTTTATAATATTTTTATCATTCATAAATTAAAACTAGATTTTTTACTTTGAGGTGATAACAATTTTGGCATTGCCTTAAAATTCGGGTTTATTCAAACTTGTGGTATATTGATTTTTATTAAAGGATATACTCACAGATTACCTTTCACCATTTTATATTAATAATGCAAATATTTTGAATCTTTATTTATTCCAGATCACATACACGCTGTTCGCGCTCAAAAAATCATTTAAAATCTTATTGCTTCAGCTTTTTTATAAAATAGCAAAGAAGAAACTGTGTGGATGTCGATTTTTAAATATGCATCATATCTTTGTAATTTTTATGCAACTTTTTTTTTATTTCGGAAATTATATATATCTTTCAATATGTTAAGATTTGCAGAAATATTTGCAACGTCTTTCAATTACCAATAAAATAAAGGCTTCCAGTCATTCAAATATGTTTTTCATTTATTATTTTCGCATATATCGAACGTATAAGTAAATATTTGAAGTTTTTATGGCCGTCGCTATAATTAAAAATTATAGAACACACCTTAATTCATCTTAATTTTATAAATATTTAGATATTTGCTGTTTATGCGCAAGATTAATTCGTTTTAAATCATTCTCAGCTGAATCCTACAAACTTTGTTCTATGGTTAAGAAAAATATTGCATGATATGCTTTTAGAATATGATGTAAATCATTTTATTTTTCATAAATGATCATTTTTTTGCATCTTTATAAAAATATTTTTAAAATTATTAATTATAAGAAATTTTTTCTGTATCTTTTCGAAATTCATAGTAATATTTATCTTTAAAACAATAATTCCAAAATATTCTTGATAATATCCCTAGGAAGCAGATTTTAGGTACTTTTATGATATAGATATATTAAATTTTATGTTTTTTCTTGATTTGTGTATTTTTGATAATTTTTTTATGATCATGCCAATCATCTCTTGCTCGAAGGTGGAACTTGACATAGAGGTTAGTTCAATTCAAACTATATAAACTAAAATTTGAAATAAGATTATTGTGATTTTTCTCTCTTTAAAATAGAAAATATTGGCATAAAATAATAATCGACAGCAGCTATAATAATGAAAGGTTTGATGGCCAGCTTTATATAAAATAAGAAGAAAAATAGGGCGGATTTTGATTTAAATTAGCTTTAATTGAATTAATAATTATACAGCTACGCGGAAAATTCAAAATGTACAATACACAAAAACAAAAACAAATTGCGGCATGATTAATAGAAAGAATTAAATTCGCTCATAGTACAAATATGATAATGGAATATAATTAATGTATACTTTTTGAACATGTTTCTATATTAAAGCTTGATAGTTTTCGGCTATTTTAAAAAATTCGCAATTTACTCATTTAAGATGTATTTATTCCAAAATATAAGAACTTTTTTATATTATACCGACCTTTTTATTTAATTACTATATCAAAACATACCCTTTAGCAAGATTGATAGAGGATATTGATCCTTAGGTAACTTTTGGCTCATATAATCTATTTTTTCTAAATATGCTAAAACAAAAAACCATGAATACACATCATATTTATATATAAGACATATAAAAAGCTTACAACTATCATTTTTTAAACCTTTTTTCATCATATATGCCAAATATAATGATAAATAAATACCTTCAATGTAATTTGTAACATATTTAAAATAATAAATTAAATTCATACAGGCTAAAAACCTTGTCAAATCGCATATTTTACCATGTGATTTATAGCGAAAAGTCAAATAAATTAAAATATTTAATACATCGGCTCTAAAAATTGCGGAGTAGACATAAAACTAGAGAAAGATCATACCATTGAGAAGATAAATAACTTAAAGTTTTTTGAAACTAAAAGAAATTCTATGCATTTTCTATGGGGTAAGACTGTTTTATTTAGCCTAAAATTACATTTTTTTATTTCGAATTACTAAAATGTTTTGGATTTGTTCGAATGAATAAAATGTCATGTTTCTCAGAACTACAATTCGAAAGAAAATAGATTTTACAAACGAAAACAATTCTTAGATTCAAGATAGTAAATTTTTTGTTTTAGCAAAAGCAAAAAATAAATTTAAATAATATATGATTTTTTAGTTGATTTTCTTAAAAATTCCAATTGTAAAACATGGAGACTCTTCTACTTTAGTTTGTGGTTAAACATTATTTTTTTGGTAATCTAATTGCTTCTTTAATTACAAATATGATTTAAATAAAAAACCTTTTTTCTTCTTAAACGAACCCATATAATAAGCGCTTTTAGTTGGTAAAAATCATAAAGAAGATAAAGTTTTAACTAACATATGTTTCTCATTTATATTATGATGCGGCATATAATTGTCACTTCATTTAATTGATTAAAATAATTTATTTCTTGCATAAAAGTAACCCTTGGTAAAAATATAACATGAAAAGGATCATTTATATTTGTAGTGGGCTTCAATTTTAACGAATGTGGTATTTCTGGAATTCTGTAAAACACCATATCGAATTTTTTTTTTGAGGTATTTAAAATAAATTCAGAATTCGAAGATGGTATAAATACAGTAATATTCGTTAAAAATTACTCAAAATAAAAAGTTAAGGGTGCAAATATTATATGCATTGAATTATGGGTTTCTACTTAATATTCAGAAAAGGCTGAAAATTTTTTGCACTGTATCATGAATTTTTATCTAGATTGGACATGTTGAATCTTGATTTGATTAGATTTAAATAAGTATCATCGGATTTTCAACATGCTAAGAATATAATATCGGCAAGTTCTAGCATAATTAACTAGAAACAAGTATATATACTCTAATACTGAGATGTTTTTTAACTAGTATAAATGCAGAAGGTCATTTATATTCTTCAAAAAAATAAAACGAGTGAAGGAAACTTTTTGAACAATGAAAAATCCTAATTAGTAATTTACAGTTAAAATATTATAAAAGCCTTAGAGTTTTTCAGTAAATTCTCAATATACAAAAAAATATATGTCATATCGTACAGAAACTAACTTTAAAAAACACACCGTTCATTTTGCAAACTTTTTATTTTATTTATTGACTCAATGTAGTGAATTGTTCTGTCAAAAGTACTCATTTATTCTAATTGTAATATTTTATAAACTTTTAGAACAATAAAAAACTTGGCAACCTTCTAATTTAGAGTGAGACTCTTATATTTTCTAATTTGATATTATAAAAATGCAAATATTTTATTGTTAAAAAAAAATCATGTCTCAACAGCCCAAATTTTGGTAATAACCTTTTAGAATATATATTTTTACTATGAGTTAATGTAGAGGGATATTTTCTGTTTATTTCAGGTTTCTAAGCTCGGTAGATATATCTTCGAAGTATTTATATTTTTCGTTTATCCAATGTTGACCATGAAAAAAAATTTTTAAAGGTTAAAATTTCAGAAACCTGAAAAGTAACCAAATTACTGTGATATTCATGTATGTGAAGTTTTAATACTTGATATTCGCTATGTTTACAGCGTGTATCTAATAGCTAGAGAAATATTAGATTTCAAAAAGTGAAACACAAGCTGAATATTCATAAAAATAGAGTTGGTCACGTTTAAAAAGGTTCTTTGATTGCTCAATCTGATTTTTTATTTATTAGAGATATTTTGAACAAACCGACATGATATTTAGAATAAAAATACCGAGTTAAACGTTAAAAATATATAACAGAGTATATTTTTCTGTTCAATAATCAGTGTATATTGTTATAATGACAGCAAAAATGTATGAAGTTAATATAAAATCTATATTTATATCCTTATGGAATATTGAGACTGCCTATTATTAAAAGAAGTTTCTAGCATAAACGAACAACAAAATCGCTGGAAAGAAAAAAAATAAGCAAAGAACATATTATTTAAAGTGTAAGCTACCTTCTTTTAGGAACATCGGTTTATTCATATTGCTGTTAAACTCGAAAATAATTGCGTGAAAAATAAATTGAATCATTGTTGCAGTACTTCGACTGCACAATAATATTTCAAAAACTAGTACTTTTGATTTATAATGGCTTAATAATAATAAATTGTAAAAAATAGATAATAAGATGATAGGTAATAAATGAATTTAAATCCGCCACAATGATATAAAAAACATGCACGTTTTCTATATGTGTAAGAAAAATAAGAATTTACATGTATAAGATCTATAACAGCGCCTAAAATAAAAATAAAATTTACAAAAAGAAATAATTAGTAAATTGAAAGCAGAAATGTATTTTTATAAAATTTAAAGCTCTTATACACAAGATATATATTTGAATTTCATTTGTCTTAATCATTTCAAAACTTTCAGCAAAATAATGACAGGAAAAGGTTTAATATGATTCTAAAATACATTTCCTAGATACTTTTTTATCATTGGATATTTGATAGTCGAACAAAAATATTAAAAGTAGCTGATGAAACCATATATTCTTCTAGCATGCTAAAATTCAAAATTAATGTTAGATCGCAATTTTAATGACGTGATCATATTTATAGACTTTGATTTCAAATCGTACGTAAAAATTGAGACAGTCATAAATTCCCAATAATTAGAAACAGCTATAGTATAGATAAAGTTCTTCTGTCGTTAGTATATAAAATTTTGATGGAATTTGCATCCATGACAAAAATAAACATTAAAAGTAATAATTACTTTAAATAAAATTTTTTATGGATTTGAAGATAATTTTAAACAACATTATTTCTTTTTCAGATAGACTTGATTATATTATATTTATAGTTTGACTTTTACGATTAGCTAATAATACCATTGGTAAATTTTAAGCTGCAAACAAACCACACGAGGCAAATAAAACCCATTAAACCTGTGTGACTTATAGGGCGATCATAAATTTTAAAATAATATTATTATTAGACACACACAAAATTATAATTCGAAAAATATATATATTTAAACAGACAATGGGTGATTATATTCGTTTAATAGATCATACATCTTACAGAATACAAATTAATTTTATATTTTGTTCTTAAACGCAGTTAACATGCATCTTACACCCAAAAAGGACCTTCGGTTAATTCGTATGTATTTGGGTTTCTGGATCTTTTAAATGTTTGAACTGAATAACTCTTTGATGCCCTTCGAACTCATTTTAAAATTGCTATAACCTTTCCAACAATATGTATAGATAATGCACTCCTTTTTACATTCTCCTTTAATTTATTCATCAATGTTGTTTTAGTTTGGTCACAACAACAACCACACCTCTTCTCTCCAAAACTTTTATTCATACCAAAGACCCATACTTTATCAACAGAATATTCTTTATGATTTTTTTATCTTCGCAAATTTATTTTCATATATTTAACATTATTTCGGATGCAGGACCAATCACTTCTAATTAATCAAGATCTCTTGGTGTTGAATTTGTGATACCTTCTCCATAAGTCTCAAATAACTCTGTCTATTCTTCCCGCAAAAAATAAGATATCAAATTAAAAAACGCATTTTGCCTGAATAGCTCCAGTTTCTGAATAATATATGCTTTATTCAGTATGAACTATAATATAATATATTTGACCATTCTGAATATTTAAAACCGCATTGTAATTTAGAGCATCTGTTACTCACACCCCTACTATTTATTATAATTTTTTATCCACATATATATTTTGGGTTTTTTAACTATTTTTTTGTATAAATCATTAATAGTTGATTTAAGTTCATTTGTATAGATATCATTATAGTGAATTTTTAAGGGCAAGAAAAATTATAATTGCCCAACTCGAAAATTTAACTGGATCCCCCGTGCTAATAGTTTGTTACATAAATTTGGGTGTCACAATTACCTCTTAGTTTCTCCTATATATATTAAAAATTCCATAAATTTCCTATGTATCCATATTTTATAATAAATTATAAAAAAGTGCATATCTTTCTGCGATATTAAAAGGACGAAAATAATCTTATTTCTTTTTATAGAAACAGAAAATTTTTGATTAATATTTTCGGGTGCAAATATTATGAACATGATTTAAATCCTTAACTTCTTTAATATTAAAAATGAGAATCTAAGATTTTTAAATTTCTATATATATTTTTTTCTTCTGAAATTTTCGATATATTAATACTATGGAAGCAACAGAAATATTTATTTGAATCTTAATGTGTTAATATCATTTAATTATCGTTTTCAGGCCAAAAAAATAAGACTTAATACGGTTCTATAGAGGAGAGTATGTCATACTTCTTTTATCACATTTCCTAAACTTTCAACTATACATATTCTTGTTTCACGCCTTATTAATTCATGTGTATTCCACAAATCCAATATTTTCGTGTATGTTTTCACTTACGTTAATCTTACAAACTCCTTAATATTAGACTGTGGTATTTATCATCCAAAATGAAATTTATTTGTCTTAATTATGTGTTAAGTTTCTAGAATCTATCAATATTCTTTTTAAGAAGTATTTGACAAATGGAAATATAAAAAGTCTTTAATGCTTCTTTTAGCATCAAACCCAGATCCATTGACGTTAAACTACCCCTGTTTCCTCAAATTTATAGGCAAGTAAATTATGAAGGAGAGATCTAAAAAAAATATCTTTTTTATTTAAAATATATTATGTTTTTATCGAAAAAGACACTTATACATATACAATTTTTGAGTGGAAAAACAGATGATAAGCATAAAACAGGTGAATACTTCAAAATATTATTAGGCAATATTTATAGCGGATCAACTATATCTATTTAATGCAAACGGAATAATTTAGGAAGTTGAACAATTCTATAAAACTTTGTCGCATAATTGAAAATGACATTATAAACTAGCACCACATTTCCTAGCAGCAAAATAGATGTCAATGTACAAGTGTAAGGGAAATATTGTAGCATATATCTCAATATGGGCGTGGTGATGACACAATATCACAAAAAGTATATAAAAAAACTCAAAGTTTCAAATCAAGGCAATCTTTAAAATATAGGATTGATTGAGGTCTCGAAAAGAGACGTGGTATAGAAAAGGATGTAAGATAAGAGAAAATGCATAAAGTATATGTAAAGTTTTCAAAGCGGAACTTTTTCATGTTTTATAAAATAAAAAAACCGGATTTCGACATAAAAATTTACTAATAATTAAAAAATTCAATAAAATAATTTAGCTTAAAACCAAATTCAATCAAAAAATCACTGATGATTCACATTCTATTCAATTTTAATATAGGTTATATATTTTATAAGAACATAACTTAATTTTTCATGTTTTAAATTATGAATTGACCATTGCTAAATTTAAAATTAATTTATATAACATTTTTTAAGTTGAATATTTAGTATCTTTTTGTCAACGATTCTGTACCTATCTCTGTAAATAATATTTAATCACAATATATTTACTCTGTGAATATTTATAAACATATATTTGTGCTGGTTTTTATTAATCCTCCTATATTTCAACACAATCTTTAGAATATCACGGCATGCAGGAATCGTCTTTAGTTTTTTTTAGTCAAATTGTGCATGCAATAACACTTAAATATTTAAAACTAATATATCCACTCGAAGGATTTTTTTAGAAATCGCGCTGAAAATAATGATCACAATATTTTTTATCGATGTGTAATTTATTAAGCTTTAGATCCATGTTTAAAATAAATTTTAGAAAATAATGGTATTAAAAGATTAACATTGAAATTTTCTTTTGATAACTATAAATCATAATAATTTTAATGATAGTGATATAATGTTTGAAATTAATAGTTTAATAGATTTTAAGTTTGTTTCTTCTCCAGTTCCTTTTGGCCTTATTATGACCTACTCTGTCCATGGTCATTCTTCTGACCCACATTGGAATGCTTCGATTTGTTCTGTTTGCTTTTGCAAGTTTCTTCTTGATTGATGCAGTTTTAATGGACCCCATTTTAAAGGGCTTAAAAATTAATTTCAAATGAACGAATTAACATAAATTTAAAAGCGGAATATCGTCTTGTTGATGAGTTAATTTTGTATTGTATTTTATATTTTTTCTACCAACACAAATTGATTGATATCCCGTGCACACATCATATTTATACTATTGGCTATATCCTCTTCTCTTACATCTTATTTGATACCTCTCCTCTTTTCAAGACCTATTAGTTCAAGGGTTTTCCTCAATACTATAGTTTGAATATATGCCTCGATTTGGTTTGTGACTTTGAGCTCTCTTATGAACTTTTTATGCATTGTCTTACCACTCCATCTAAAAGAGGAATATAGTGATATATAAATATAGAATGTATGATTGAAAGGTTTTTAAAAATATATATTTTTCGGTGATAATCAAGAATAAACGTTTATTTTTTTGAAAAATCTAAAATTTTATGCCCGTTGAAGCAATAAATAACTTGAATTTATTTTCACATTTAATGTGTTGTTTTAATTACCTTTTTTAACATTATTGTAATTATTGAATTATTTCATAATGAGCTTTTACAGATTGAATTTAACGATTACAGTTAAAAATTAATCGATTATTTTTTAAATATATTCTTAATATATTTTTATAAGCCTATAATTTTTCTGTCCATTGTAACAAAATGTTCATTTCTAGGTGTATTCTTTTTGAGCAGAAGATTATCAAATTAATATGTTGAATTTAATTTATTGTAATTTGTGAATTATAACTCAATTATTATAAGTTTTTAAATGCGATCTAAAATAAATGGAAATATTATAAATTAAATATGCAGCTGTCTTAGGTATATACAAATCATCATTTTACTTTGAAAATCAAAAAAATGATGATTAGATTATATAATCCTGTAATATAGAATATGTCGATTTCGTTAAATTCAAATTTTCTACTTGGACGCATGAATGCTGATTAATATCAAAAGAAAAAAGATTGTAAATTTATAAACACATGAGCCTATTTAAGAATCATTCAGTATTTTTAATAATTAATATTAATTTAAATTATATAAAAAAATTACTTTCATCTAGCTAATGCAAACAAAGAAGCAATACGATTTCTTTTTAATCTTCTATTATAATTTTATGTTAAAATTTCGCATAAATAATGTCACAAATTACATCAAGTAGCAATTCAATTATAGAATATTATTTCGTTGTTATTTAAGAAGATAATAATTAATTATAAATCCTATAATTCGAATTTATTTATCATTTAAACACACAACTATGCATCAATATGTGTAGTTGTATTATAAATATTAGTCGTGATGAAGTTTGCTAAAAATGAAGTTAAAACCATGATCAGAACTATACAAATCTAGGGTCTTCTATATGTAATTTGATTTTCTTATAATTATAATAGCTATATTTTATTTTTTGGCAGTAAAATTTTATTGCAATAAATTTCTTCTGAAAAAACCATTTGATTGGTAGATAAGAAATCATAAATGAATTTTTACTCATTCAATATTAACCTGAAGAAGACATTCAATCCTCCTTTCTGTATATTCAGAATAGTTTTTTTTAGTAACGAAGTAGCTTACTAAATCTCAAACATAGACATTTTATTATCTACCCATTTTTTATTTGTATATTTCGCTTGCCGCAGAAAATTTATCATGTAAATTCTGAATGGATACATTTTGATTTTGTTTTCGTAAAAAAACCATTGAGCCGTACCCAATGTACTTAATGCCATGTCCTTGATACTCAATACAATAAATTTTGGAATTATGTGTTTTTTTCACAGTGTTTTCATTTTAATTCCTCTTTTATGCTATAAAAAAAAATTTACCGGTACAAAAATCAACACTTAAATATCAATACGATAGTTTATAACCATTTACCTTGTGGTTTGTTTTTGATAATTACAAATGCAGGATTACTAAAGTATACTTTTTTAAACCATTGATAAAGCCTATATATTAGTAGATGATGCTAAATGGCTAGGGTGTCTCTGATTTTCTGCTAAAAACTATACATTTATTGTCTTATAAGCTTTCCCAATTTATTCTAAAAATCAAATTAATACTTTTGAATGAATATTGATCATATTTAAATGGCAATAATTCACCAAGTTTTTTTAAAGTTTATAATGAGTGTCTCACATGAAAGATTCACGTATAAATTAAAATGCTACTTTATGATTTATTATTTTTCTTTACACCAACTATTAGTTTAAAAAACAAAATTTTTCCGTCGGCAAAATTATTTTGACCTTTTTTTAGATTATTATTCTGCATTTTAAGTAAATTTAATTGTTTTTTTTGCTATTTAGTTTTTTTCGATTTAAAATAATTGTATTTTACAATCTGAAAAGCAAAAACAAAAAAAAATCACATGACCAAGAAAATGATTCAATATATTTTAATATAAGATATCTTTTAAATATTGCAATATAAATTTACATGAAATGAATAATCAAATCTAAATACATATCAAAATATCTTTTTGAAAAACTAAAAAAGCACCCAAAGACAGAATTCAGATCATTGTTTATATAATTTTTTATTTAAATAGCTTAAATGTATTTTCAAAGAAAAATTAGAAAGACTTCTAACATATTAGGTATTAAATACATTTGTATTAGACCAAAATACAAGAATATTTAGTAAAATTGACAGCATAATAGACAAATAAAAGATAGGTTTATTTCAATATTATAAAAATGGGTGTGTAAAAAAGAGTAGCTGTGTTTTAAATATATATTCTTAAAGTGAAGCGATTATTCAGACATTTTCTATAACATACTTATCTAATATCAATTAAACTAAATATCGGTTTTTTGCCTGTTTGATTACATTCTGTTTAAATATTAAAAAAGTGATTAACACAATGATATTTTGAATTCATTAAATAGTGAACTTAAATATTTTTTTACAAAATATATGATTAGATTGATGAGGTCATAATGGAAGCCCAAATTTTTTTAAATGTATATTAAGAATCAAATTTACACCAAAGTTACATTAAAAGATACAATACCTATGAATTTATTAAAATTTAAAAAGTTGATGTGTGAGTTATGAATTAATAAGGCTATATATTTATTTTATTTATTGCAAATTATATCGTTTTGATATTTTTAACACTGTTTTTAAGAATTAAAAATTTGTTTTTGTTTAATAATCAAAAAGAAGTAATTTTGTGGCTTGCTTGTATGAAGCTGCTTCTCTCTCAGCTATAGAATATTCTGCTCATTTGAATCAATTTTGTTAACAATGTAATTATGTTAATTTGATCTATTAGGTATATATTCATGTAGATATTTATTGTTTCAAAACTAATAATTATCTTCCACCAACCCTTTACATCACATATATTTTGCATAAAAAATTTTCATACATTTGTTTCAACTCGGATATACATTGTATTCTATAGGATTTACAGTTTCACAAATCATAATTCATTCTTGTTCCCACTATAAGAATTGCAGGAGATTAAAATATAATAATTTAGAAGCGTGGAAAATTAATAGAAACAAACATTAAATTTATGGATCATCTTATTCCGAAATTTATAACCTTATCTAAAAGGGCGTATTTTTCGTAAAAGTTTTTATTTTAGCACGCAAAAAACTTATGATTGCTTTATATCACAGATTATCTGTACAATATTTATTATATATCATTCTTACCGTCTTCTTCACTATATATTCTATACCCCAGGCTTATGATCTAAAGATTTTTTTTTATAAATTGTTGTTTGTACATATGCTTTCGCTTCCGTTGGTATGCCATATCTTTAATATGCGAATTATAGTGTTTTATAATAAAACCACTCTACTTTATTCCATTTGGTAGTATTATGTTTGTTATTTGTATATGAGTGCGATTTCATTCGCCAAAAGATCGTATTTTCGCTCTTTCACATTTTCAAATTCGGTCATGGCTATCAATACTTGTTATTCTTATGCCTATCAAAGTAATGAGATTTTTTTCTGTCGTACACGAATTATTTTTGGTCGTTCGTGCGATAATTTTATATATTTAAAGGTCCTGGTTTCTACTTTATCTCTGCTGGTTAATTTTAGTAATTTATGGAGGCGAGGTTCTCCTTATTTTCTTGGTTTTTTTTAGAATAAATTTTCTAGCCAGAACAATTTTTATTTATTTGACTATTTTAGAAGCATATGAGAGTGGCAATGGTAAACCATCTTTGTGTGTCTTGTGGCTAAATTATACTATATTTTAAGAGTTATCCACGATGCTGTCACTTTGATGTTTCCCCAAGAACATATTTTATTCCTGAATTTTAAGAGTCTTGCTTTATTTTTCGGCTTATGCAAGTCAATTTCCAGCTATTCAATCCGTTATTATCAATCAAAGATTTGTTTTTTATGCAAAAAATATTTTTATAGTTGTTTTATTTTATTTTACACATTTTACGTTCTATTTTATAAGCTAGATAAAATCTATGTTCAATCATTTTAGATCTTAATATATTCTTTAATCAGTTAAAAATGTGTCTTATTATTTTCTTCTGCTTTAAAAATTGTGCCCATCTTTGTGATATAGATTCGTCTTTGCTTAGTGTCTTTATCAATGAAAATATACTTATACAATAATAAATAGATGTTATAGAGCTATCTTCGCTGTTATGTTCGTTTAGTATATAATCATTCCGCATGAAACGGCTGAATATGTACAGATTCTTTCAAAAAAATCTTTTGTACACGATCGTCTATTATTAAGAATTTTCGTTTTAACTTAAGAAAATCTACAAAGTAGTTTTTAAGCGATAATGCATGCTCAATAAACTATTTAGTTTAATTTTTTTGCATTAAGATTTATTTTGATAAAATTTGATTTTTCGACTATTTCTGTAGATATCTTCACAAAAGTTTCTGGTTGAATTGCAGATGCAACATCCATTAGTTCACCAAACTATTAAAAACGATCTTTAGCAAAATAAAGTTTACGTAATCGCTATTTTCGGTATCATATATTGGTTATTTTATTTTTTAATTTATACTTTTACGCACTTAAAATTGTTTCATTTGTCATCACTTTTAAAATTTCTGTTCATTTTGATAAGATCATGATCGTCAATAAAAATAACTTTTATTAGAAATACATAATTGTTATTTTGTATATTTAACAGGAAAAAAACCATCCTTAATAACCTGCTTAGTTGTTTCATACATATAACTAATAGATTTAAGATACACATTCCTCAGTATTTTTTTTATCTATTCATACATTTTTAAAAGACATATTATAAATTATGACGCACTGTACACCCCATTTAAATATATTCAGGCCTATTAACATATTTCAGTGCTTTTGTTTTTATTTTAAAACCATTTAAAGTTCATGGTCGATTGTGAATGTTTCCTTTTTACATAATTTACGTATTTCTGAATTTGATCAAATTATTTGTTATAAGTTGTAATTATTATGACTTGTTCTGTGAATATTTGTACTCGCCGTACAATGCCTTGTTGAATTTCTCTCAAAAGACCCCGTCTTTCAACTTCTTGCTGCATTGTATCTGTCCTTTTCTATTATATTGCGTGTGATAATTGTGTAAATACATGTTTTTTTTGCCAAAACTAATTAAATTTATGTAATTTCTTTAAGGAATCATGTATATGGTTCCTTAGTAAGCCATTAATTTTCATTTTTCGCTTTAATCCATGTTCATATAAACAATTTATATTTTATGGTGCATGTTCGATATATTTTTTATGAAAAAACCCTTTTATTTCGTCGAAAGCTAAAGCTTTCTAGTTGGGTAACTACTGCAGAATTTTTTTCAAATATTATAGTGACAGGAATGATATTTTGATTATTTATATAAAATACTTGTATATATAGTTATTTTATTGGATATAAACATTTTATTTTTCCATATTTCCTCACAGAATCCTATAATATGCTTTCATCTGCTCTTATCATACAATTTTCTATCGGTCATCGAGCGATCAAAATTATCGTTATTTAGATTTAAATGTGTCATCCGCCCATTGAAATTAGCATAGTTTATAATATTGATCAAGCTGTTATTTAAATATCATTTTATCGTTTCTGCTTACCAAAACCTCTTCAATGCCGGCTTTTTTTTATCTAAGATCGTATTTTGATGCCTCGTTTTTTTCATTATTCCTTTAGAAAGTTTGCTTCTTTAACTACAATAGCCCAGCATATCTGGGTTCGAGTTGTAGTAAACCTAAGTATTTTTTCACTTTTATTTCTATATAGTTACTTTTTCGCGAGTAATATTTTTCTTGATAATTTACCCATAGTTCAGTTAAAAAAATTGATTTATTTTCGTGATTTCTGAAATATTTAACACCAGGATTTGTCTTCACAACTTTTTTTATGATATTTATATTATTCTTGTTTACTTTGTAGATATTATTTTTTTCAGTTCTTTTGAATCATTTATTTTTTTGATCTCCTACTTCTCCGTATATAATTCAATTAATTTATTTTTACTATAAAAATTTTTCTCTTTTTCCTAATTTTTTTATTGTTGAAATTTTCTTTGCTTGTAATTTTCTTTTCATATGTGGTTTCACAATCGAATTTTTTAATAGTCTTATTTGCTATATCTCTATTCACAATAATTTTGTTTTTTATATTTTTTATTTGCTGTAAATACAAGTTACTTTTATTTTGTCTTCATAATAAGTTGCCTTTTTCCAACCAAGGCGTGACATACAGTCAAAACGCCAAAGATTAAAATAAGATTATTAAATTTTGAGTTCTTTGACTTTCTCTTTCTAAAGAATACGTAAATTCTATAAATTTTAGAAGTTTTATATTCCTTTTTTCAAAGTAATCTTTTATATTTCCTTTTTTCTGTATTTTAAGGATCAATTCGAGTCCTTTAACAATTGTAGTTCCGTTTTCCAGAATTGAATATTTTTTCAATAAAATTTTATCAGAATTACAATTAGGATTACAATTAATTATAAATATAATTTTGTACCAGAGGAACTATTTGTCACGAATCAGATCGAGGCATATATACCAACCTTGGGATTGAGAAAAACCGTTGGTATAATAGTTCTCGAAAAGTGGATAGGTATTGAAGAGGATTTTGGAGAGGAGAAGATAACCGAAAGTATAAATACGCTGTGCGCGCAGGGAATCAAGCAATTTGTGCACGAGAACAAAAACTAAAATTATAAATATAAAAAATTCCCATAAGTACAAAATACTTATCTAAAATATAATTTTAATTATAACCACGGGTAAATCTATCGGATAATCAAGATAAAAGATAGATGAAAGTTAGAATCAAATTTAAAATCGAATCACTATTCCGATTGTGATAAATTATAAAAATATACTAATTTTACATTACTTATATCTAAAAATACCTATATTTTAGAAAATAGGAATTCGCCATGATATAACTATCAAAAAAAAAGTCTTCTAAAAATTCCGGTTTTTTTAATTCAATATTCTCTTTCAACTTTTTTATTTTAGATCGAACTTTATTATAGTAACATTCAACAGCCTGAATATTTAGTCTCTTCAAAAAATTTACAAACCCTCTTCTGTGGCATTCTGATTACGACTAAGTCATAGTTACATAAATTTGCATTATTATTTAATATTTTTCGAATGGTGTATTGGTAAGGCTAGTCTAAGATTATTGGAAGATTGGGTTTTCTTTCTTATTCTCAATGGCACTTGTATATGCTTTAGTTATGATGATGTCATATATCGATACATAAAGCAAGATTTTGCATTTATGCTACCCCTACTTCAGTTTTTTTAGCTACATTTTTGAGAGCGGTTATATCAACATTAAAAATTATTTAAGTTCTTTATAATATTAACACATAAAATAACAGGATTCAGGGATTTATTTGTCCGCCATATGTACAGAAGACATAAAATCAATTTTATAGCTAACCAAAAATCATAATAAAAGATACCATGCCAAATCATAGCCCTTCTTTTTATAGGTATTGAGCATCTTTAAAGAAAATATACATTATTTTCATCTATAACCTTTTATATTTACTATATTTTAAATTTAAGAAACAAACTTCACTTTTTATATGGTCATTTAATGGTTTTTTATTAATATTAAATTCGATAATTTCTTTATTTCCATTCTTATTATTATTGTTTCAAAATCAGTCAAACTCTTTTTAGGGCTTTGAAAATCTCTATTTTGATGCAAATTATATGATCCGATATTTGATATATTTTGGAACATAATAAACTGTAGATGTAAATATATTGAAAATCTTTACCATTTTATTTGATAAATTACATTCTTTATTACTTGTAAAGGATCTAAAAAACCACGATCACATAAAATTCTTCTTTTTTTGTATTGCTAAGCAAACTTTTTGATCATTAATAAACTTTAGGGGAGATATTTGTGCATATTTTTCCTTTAATATATAAAAAAATCAAAAACAGCCCCACCAGAGTCAAAATGTTATTTAAATGATTCAATTGTTTGATTTGATCTTTATTATAATTGAAAAATTTAAATGAAGGTACTAAATTCCAATGTTAAACGGCCAATTTCACACAAACTTCACAGATTTAAATAACATAATACTTACTTTTTTATTATTTTAATACAAAAAACTAATGAACCATCATTTTTTGCTTTAAAATAAGATTAGTTGAGGGGTAAAAAAAAGTTAATTAGAGCAAGTAAAAAAAAATTTCACAAAGGAACACATCGGTTCACCTCTTCGAACATATAAAACTACGTTAAATACATAAAAACTAAATTATACACAAAAAAAATATAAATATTTTTAACATAATAAATGGATCTTTGTAAAGTAAAAAAGAAGGTTTCAAAAAAAATATTGATGCATTAAAAGTAACATATAGCATATATTAATATTTTAGTTACAGAATCTTAAAGTACTTTCCAGTAAAACAAAATAATATTTTTTTCTAATATTTGAGATATATTATTGATGTTTAAGGCATAAAATATTTGCTAGCATATATTATTATTTTCAAAAAAATATCTATGCAATGGTATTCATTTTTTTTATCAAAATTTGTTTTTGATAAATATTATATTTTATTACTTTTATAAATATTATTGTTGTATTTTATATAAATTTAATGCATATTTTAACACTTCATAGATAATTTTATGCATAGTTTTACTATAATGTTTTTATAACAATTTTTTTATTTCCCTTGTGACTTTTTAAATTGAGTTCTTTGTCAAAATGTGTTGATGTTTAGATATTTATTATAATAAATCGTATACTTTACCTGCAAAAAAATGAAAATACCCTCTATGTGATATTTAAATCGAGTATTCATTTTTATCATAACAATAACGGATTAAAATAGAGTGTGAAGGTACGGCGCTTGTATTTTTAATGATTCTTAGAAATATCTTTGAAATTTCGGTATTTACATAGACAAAAATACACTAGGATATTTTATAAATGGCCAATCCAAATCAAAGTTTTTATTAAAGCTAATATCTGGAAATTATTATGGAGCAATCACGGGTCTTAACATTTTTAAGTAATATTTTGTGGATTATTATTTTATATAAAATTTTATGATATACATAATGTTAAAAAAAATACTGTGTTTCCTGCATTGTAATATTCAGTAGATAAATCACTAAATAAGTATGAAATATAAATCTTTTTATTTATGGGTTGATTTCAGTATCGTAATTTGTGGTTTCTTCTTCAAGCTTAACTTGATTGATTTACTGTGATCACGGAATATCCATACTCTTCTATTATATCACCTTTTATGCCTCGCCACTTTTTAATACCTATTAATTAAAGTGTTTTCCTTAATCTTATAGCTTGATTATATGCTTTTTTTATGTTTGTTACTTTAAAATTTTTTATGATATTTGTTATTGGAAATTAAATCTTACAAAATATGTATAATTTTACCTTAAACTTGTAGATTAATGAGAATTTAGATGCTATTAAATAGTACAAGATAAAATATATCAACAAAAAATGTACAATCTAGCCTTTATATGTTCTGAATATTAATAAATAGACTATTTAGCTATTTATAACATTTGTTGTCGTTTTGTAACACATTCAAAATAATTTAAAAACCAGTTTTTCACCAGACTACTGAAGTTAAAATTTCAGAGTTCATAAAAATATTCAAATGTATTTATATTCTTCCTTTAAGAAATAATACACCCTACGAATTATGTTGTGTTGGATTCAAAGTGTTATGCTTAAGGGGTATCATTTTCGAATCAAAATGTTAAATACTGATTGTTTAGGATTCAAATTCACACACGCAAGGCATTTGTATATTAACATCAAAGTAATAATTACGCCTAATTAAAGTGATTCCGCAAACGCTGATAGGCTGTAATTCATATTAAATAAATGTCTTCGGTCTGAAAAATACACTTGATATGACGCTAAAACAACTTTAATCGACTCAAAAATGCAAGTGAACACTCTAATTCATTTTTTAATGATCTAAAATGTTTCCTGAAGAGGTGATCCGATTCTCGTGGTCAAATTAAAAATTTTCTTCTATAATGATTCATCCATCATGATTGAAAATCCTGTATGTATTTACAATAATTCTGTTTATATTTCATCATTCTCCACATAAACTAATAATTGCAAACATTATTACTGGGCATTAATATTTATATCGTCGCCATCAGGTATATCATAAGACTGTGGTATAGCTCTGGTATGTGTACCTTGGTCCATATAATGGATCCTGTGAGTGGGGAGGTAATGCTATAATAAATATATACTATTAGATTAACTAAAATGAATAATTTATAATTATTGTTCTCATGGTTCAGATTATATATACCAATATTTCTGTGTCTTATTTTATTGGATTTTTTATGTGAGAGCATTAACCTAATTCTAAGTATTTAATTTCTGAATTTCTACCATTATTCTAGGCATAATATCTAAATATAAAATGTTATCGATTTTAATAATATAAAACTAAGTTTGTAAATAAGAATCGAAAAGGAAAAGAAATATGATTCAATCATGAAACAAAGGCACACAACATATTCATGCAATACCACCAGAACAGTTTCGATGTATATTTTTTATCTATTTACTGAACTTCTTAAAATTTTTAATCACTAGCTTAAATTAAAGTTTATTGTTTCTAAATCAATTCAAGTTTTTTTTTCATAAGTTAATTATATAGAAGCACGCTTATTTTCCCAAATTTTCTCCTTTAAAATTTAACTCTATGAAATTGTTTGGAATCTCTTTATAAAATTATATACCATTCGAGACTAGATCACACATTGATTCTAGATACGATATATGTCTTTATATTTAATTTTTAACTTAAAAATGATTATACCTTGAATTTATTACAGCTATATATTTTTTACACATCATTATGATGCTTCGATGTGATTTTTGTCATACTCAACTGTTTTAACATGTCATAAATCGTACGAGTATATTTATTTAAATACGAACTAAAATATGTTGCAATTGTTAGAGGAAATAAAAATCTCTCTTGATGATTATATATGGATTGTTTCTGCGGCTTACTATGATCTATAATTTTATATTTAGTCTATTAAAGAACTGCCGAAGTAACAGCATTGAATCTGTAAAGAAAATTTTAGAGGTTTTAAATGATGAAACTGTCAATGATGAATATTTTATTGCGTAGAGGGATGGATATTGCGAAATTACTAGCCTACTCTATGATACCAAGAAATTATTTTTATTTTGGAAAAATAAGAAGATTACAAAATTGATTCATTGGATTAATACTTTTTATTATCCATTTAAATCACAATTTTTTTTAGCAATTTGCACACATAGGGTACATTAAATTTTTATATATAAGCCGTTTCTTTTTGATTTACCATTGTCATTTGGTTTATTAGACTTTATTAGGACGTAATTTGTGGTTTATAAAACCCTTTATTTTGTCTTATTTAAAAGATAAAATAATATTAAATTTAGATCCGTTATCAATTTGAATACATTTGATAAACATAATGACGTATTTTTTAAGATCACGGAAGGGTTGAAAATTTTTAATCAAAGATCAATTAAAACTCAAAAATACTTATTTCTAAGATCAATTTAATGTTAAAAATATTGATTGAAAAATCCAATTATATCTTGAAAATACTTAGTAAAATACCAATTTATTATCTCAACAGAAATAAATACATAACAAAAGATTAAAAATAATTTCATAAACAAAAATCTTCGTCTTTTAATCTGAACATAATAACTAAACCAAAAATAAATATATTAAAGATAATTATGAGATCAATAAAACACAGAAATGTTATTTTATATATATTAAAATTGTTGAACGCATATAACACCTAATTTTTAATACAAAAATTAAATTGTTTTTTTTTAAATTGACTGCATATATTAATATTAGCCTTAAATAACTAAAAATCATATATAAAAATTTGAGCCAAAAATATTGGTGAAAATATGCTTTTATTTGTTTTACATTTTATAATTCTTAATTTTTTTTATCAAGAAGCCGGTTAAATTATATAAAAGATTAAAATCAAGATGATTGAACTACAGTGCATATTATACGTCAAATTTCTATTTTAAATGGATATATCTTCTCAATAACACTTATAAGCAGGGCCGCTCATCTCATTTATAGAGATATCGATTCGTTTTTAAATTTATTTATATGAAAAAAGGACAACAAAAATTATTATATTTTCGATAAAATGGTCACTTAACTATTTATTAAAAACATTAATATAGTATACATACTATATATATTAATTTTTATTTATTTTAAAAATTTCAGTCAAACATTGACAATTAAAACTGTAGTTTTTATACACTTCTCATATATTGATGTAGATATTTATGGTATTTTAGCACTTTTAAAAAATATATACTTCATTTAAATAATGCAAACCATTGTAACACATATCTTTATTCTTAGAATCCAGATTGTTGTATATAATATATAATTATAGTACCCCAATGCAGACTATGGACCAATCTAATAAACAGTACCAAAACAACATAAATATTTACGTTGAGTATTAATAATCATTTTAAATTATTTTTGGCGGCGATCCATTAACTCGAGGAAATAATAGAAAATATTGTGAGATTTGGAACGTCTATAGAGTTCAAAAAAATATATAATATTATATATTTTCAGAAGTAAACGCATACGCATATACATTTGAGAATATTTAAACAATTCTATATATAGATTCCTGAAATACAAAAACAATAAGAATGCCCCATCTTTATCGTAAAATTTTTAAATTTTGCGTCAAGTTCTCATAAAAGCAACTACCTTTTACAACTTAAATTGTTGCCTCTACCATTATAAAAAAAAATTAAAGTTTATTTTGTTATTAATTACAGACTAAAAAGATCTAAAATCACCTTTCATGACAAAATTTTCTTTGAGATAATCCTATTATAAATAGCTATGTTGCATTGGTTATTTTTTTAATAGTAAGTTAGGTGTATTTGGGTGATATTAAACTCAATTGATTCCATTAAAAATTCAATTCTGATTTTAATATGCCATAAAACTTCATGTTAATTAAATGATAAGTTAGTACTGCTTATATCGTTTTATAGTGTGAAAATAAAATACATAAATTGATTAATAACGTAAGACTTGTGAATCCTTCATATAAGAATAATTTAATATATTTAGATTGTGTTTCGAACATTGCAATCATATAAATTCAAGCCTCAATAATTCCTCTTCTTTTCTTTGTAGTTCATTTTTACGCCTTTCTGTCTGGTTGTTTGGACATGATAGACTTTTGAAAATAGAAATCCTATGTGGAACTCGAATCCATCTTAAGAATAGAAAAAAACAATTAAAGACATGATTGGCTTCCTTAATTGAGAATTTAACCCATAAAATACTAATGTTTATGATAGTTTATACTTTGAAAAAAATGACTCTCCAATTATTGCTTTAAAGAAATACTGATTGAAAATTTTTTTATCATCATTATTTTCAAATTTTTTACCCCTAATATTTTTTTCTATCTTTTAAATTTTTGATTTGATGGTGTTTTCCTAATGCAGTGAGCAGCTATCATAAAAAATTCAACAAAAATTATAGACTCATAGACTGCTTTTTCTTGATATTATTATAGAGTAGAAATAAAAAAATTTCTGCGTACTATAATTATGAAAACACGATTGATGGATATTTTTTTAAAAAATTAAATGCAACTACATTTTTGAAATTTAAAAAAAATCATCTATGGAAATAAATTGTGACTAATATGCAGGAACAAATTCATCGATAAATAATAGTTGATTTATCTAAATAATGATATTTATATACTACTAAATCAAATTTTGTTTTTAATGTATAAATACCCAAAATTATTTTTGATTATGAATTATATTTTTAAAAAGTTATTTTCAAATACTTCGCCACAGTCAAGGAACAAACATTCGGTCTATGAAAGAGTTCATAGAACTTACCTCATTACTTATTTTTGTACTATCTTAATTACATTCTAGCTTAAATCTAGAGTTTGAAAAGACTAAGATGAACTTTTTTTAGATATTGAAAAGGGTATCAGGAAAATAGCACTTTCGACTAGGAAGATATTTTTATGCAATCATATAGTTTTAAACTTGTGCATGATACAAGAACCTCCGAATTAATGAAAAAATTTCCGAGAAATCTTTAATAGAAGCTATTTCATCTTTAAATCTGGGTTTTTTCAAAGATAGAATGATTTTGTCGCCATTAAAATAGGAATAAACGAAGATTGTACGAGTAAATGCGTAATTCTGAGAATAAATCTACAACCAATGAATTCGCTACTGTTCATAACATTGAAACTGATAACTTAGGGGAATATGACTATTCTTCGTTTTCTGAATACCAAAAAGAAGGCATTAATAGCACTAGAAATCATAAGGCGGCTAAAAGAAGTCTTAGATACGCCAATAAAAATGGTGAAGAAACGTATATAAATAAAAAAAATTGTATTTTACCAACTTTACTAAGATTATTTTCATGAAGAAAATGAAGATTAAAAAGATTTTTAAAAAACGACAGAGTTTTGCAACGTTAGTGTTGAATATTTTCAAATCACAAAAATTGAAGAATTACTTACCAATATTTTGACAGTGTCTACTATTAACAACAAAGGTATAGGAATAGACATTACAGTATATACCCCCCGCAGCGCATTACCTTTTTATAATTAATAATAACATACTTAACTTAAAGAAAAACATGATACTTACTGACATTAAAGTTTTTTTAGACGTTCAAATATTGTTATAAATTTGTCATTGAATTTTGTTCTGGTTGATAGT
The DNA here is from genome assembly GCF_057557595.1 of Rhyacophila brunnea. Lineage (NCBI taxonomy): Eukaryota > Metazoa > Arthropoda > Insecta > Trichoptera > Rhyacophilidae > Rhyacophila > Rhyacophila brunnea. The sequence continues at coordinate 1,391,142 of NW_028233069.1, read as the reverse complement.
ACTACGCATGATAACATTTCCATGAAAATGAGTCTGTATCCCTACGTGCTATGATTTAAAAATACAATTTAAAATATACGCGTTATTTTCTTTCACATGATGAAGGTGGTACAATTATAATGAATAAGTGATTATATTTGAAAAAAGAGGAAACATACGTGACCATATGAGGTGGTAGATTGAAAACTGAATCTGCACAAGATCATGCAACGGCATCAGATGAAAAAGAATTAAAAATACAAAAAAGTAAGATAATGGAATTTTTTGTTTTACGCAAATTTATGCTAAATATAGTTCTAGTAAAAAAGTACAATCAAATTTATATCTTATTTTTGCTCAAAGAAGTAGGCACAAAATATAAAATCAATTATACCGTAAAATTGACGTTTGATGAAAAATTAACCAAATATACACACATACGAAGATTAAAAAAAAATATGAATAAACAAAAGTGTGACATGATCACTAAACATACGGTACGATTTGAAACGAACGAAAATCAGATGAAACTACAAAAAAATCAATATTTGCAGAGCTTTAAAAACACCTGAGTATTATTTATACTGAAATCCATGGGTTTAAGTGCAAAACATCAATCCATCATCAATAGTTTAGAAAATCAAGATAAAAGTAGGAATCTGGTTTGAATTTTAAACAGCGAGCTATCCAAATAAAAGAAAAAAATAGGGTAATTTTTATTATTTATGGGTTAACTTATTGTTAATTATTCAAATTTGTGCAAGATCAAGTCTAGTGTGCTTTATGGTAAAAGTTTATTTATATTTTATTTCGATAAATTCAACTAAATATTAATAACTACGTTTAGTTCCTGTAAACACTTATAAATTTGGGTTTTTTCCTAATTCTTTTTTTGTGCAAATTCTTTTGCTTAAGACATAATCCTCAACACCTTAACATACGAACTATGGTATTCTGATCATATTATTTTAGCTATATCTTATGTCACTATTCGTGTTACACCTTTGTATATTAGAGAAAATTTATTGGTTATTGTATCATTATTTCTATGCATCGATTTGTAAAACATTCCAGGTTATCATTATTTGCTAAAAAAAAATATTAACGCCTTTGAACAAATCATTCGGGTAACCGATACGGAAAAAAATCGCATCATACCAATGCTAGCTTTGATAACCTTCTCTTCCGTTCAGGAAGCGGATCGAAATGTTTCAGCATCAAAATAAAGTGTATATTATAAGCCGAAATATTTCTTTTACTGTGGATCAGCAGTCTAATAATTTTGCTTGGTCCTTATAGGTATGCGGCATTAATTACCAGTTTGTTAAAATAAAGATACTTTTGCATGCTGCTGATTCAAACTTTATAAAATTTAAATTGAAGATTATTGTTGAATATTTACACCACCGTCACTTATAAATATTTTTTGATGCTGTTTCTAAAATTATTGCACAAGTTTTCACTTATGATGCTTATAAATAATTATCTTGATGCGATAAATTAGTCTCTGTTTTTTAGTTTATGCTTTTAAATTCGTGGTTTTAGTTTTCGCAACGTGGCTTCAAACGAATGTGTTATAATTTTGCTTAATCTTTTAATCTTGTTTTTTCTTGTGTGTCTAAGTACATGCATCTAATAACTTCGTTATGTCTCTATGTGCAGTTATAGCTGAATATTCTTTTAGATCTACTTGATGAGTGATATACTAAATTATACTCCTCTCAATAGTGTAGTTATTTTGATTTTTTAAAATAAATACATTTTTTGTTGTATGAAAAAAAAATCAAGCTTCTTATATTGACTCTAGGTTAGCAATTTATGACCATTATAACACTCCTGAAAATCGAATGCTAAATCACTACTCTTTTAGAATTTTTATATTTTTTACATACATTAAACCTTCTTTTCCAGCATATTTGATTCTAATGTATATCTTTTCTATTTTAATTAACAAGTATATGTTTTTAGTTTAAGATTCGTTTGTTTGTCTTCTATATTATATATAGCTGCTCTTTTATGTTATACAACTTTATCAGTTAGAAGTATCCTATCTAACGAAAAATAATCTTCGGTGTACAAATCAATTTTATATAGTCTTTTCTAGTTCTTCTATTTTAAAATACAATCCTTATTTATGTGATGGTTATAAATATATGGATTCATAGGCTATAACTTTCCTATGTGATAACCTATTTTGGTACAATCTTTTCGATTTGGTTAATTACCCCCATAAATTAGTTTAAAAGTGCGATGGCTTGCTCTTTAATTGATTTGAATAAATTTTCGTGTGATGTTTGTTTTGATACATTTTTATTTCTTGTAATAATTTCAAAACAATTTTCGGGTGTTTCCGGCGTGATTTCGAATGTACTACACCTTGTAAGATTTCAAAATATTATAGCGTTCTTTTCCTTCTATGTGAACTGGATATTCACAGAACAATCATCATTTGTTCAGATTACGATTTATTTATTTTCAGTCGTATAATTCAAACAAGCCTATCGATTTTTCTGTTAGTATTTGTATTTTTTAGACTATTTAGATTTAATTTTTGGTCATTAGTGGTAGAAAGTTGCTCTTTATATATAAATTCCTTAGTGATATTTCTATGAATTTGAAAATTCCTGGCATAAATTTTTTAGTGGATATACGTATGTAACAATACAGGTGGGGATGAACCATACCCGTTCCCATATTTTTTTCTGTAATTTTATTTATTTTATATCGAGCAACCGTTTTCTATGAACTTTTTATCATGCCTATAAATTTATTATGTGCACCGAAGATCGATTTCAGAAACCAACATTACAAGTCAAAAAAATATTGGGAAAGATTTCTTAGCACCAATATATGAAATAATTTGTTTATTTCTTTAATATTGTCGTGTTTATCTGCGCTTAATCTTTTGCTCTTTGTAATGGCTTACTCATCAAAGTTGATTTTCTCAAGTAAGCTAGAAATTTCTGCTTCCGATTGCTTAATAATGTCACAATTTGAGCAGTCCATTTACATGGATTATTCATACATTCTTATCCTAAATTTGCTCAATTTCATAATATCCTTTATTTCAATGTGATATTTAGTTGCTTGATAATACTGGTCTTTCACACTTTTTTCTCTGATACATACATAACTATTATATAATTAGTTAAGCGCTGTTACAAAGATTTTTTAATGTAGTACAATATATAAATTATATTTTGGCTGAAATTTTTGCAATAAGCAGCCATAGAATTTTTTTTTACTTCTTGAAATGACAATAAGAAATATATTGGATGTTTTTTTCATGCATTATCTTTAAATCTTGTGCTTTTACAAGCTCATACTGTCATTTCATTTCCTCACATTTACACCCAAAATACAACTATTGCATTCTTATCAGCTTAATCCTTTTTTTTTCAACATTGAAATTTGAATATAAAATTATATTTATGATCAATCTTGTGCGATATTTTTAATGATTTTTGACAATCAAATCTTATTAAAAGGCTGCTTATATTCTCTTTGTTCATACAACCGAAAAATCGGATCAGTTATTAAATAAAATCAAGGTTTTTATTTTTTGTTCGCTTAAAAATATTTTTAGACGATTGAAGTAAAAAAAGAATAAATTTTAAAAACCCAAAACTGATATAAAAGTTAACGCATGTCTAAAGATAATTGTAGTCGAACGGCGGAATGTGACTTTGACAAGCAGAGAATTCAAACAAATTTAAGTTTGGAGTTTAATTGAAATTTGCGTTGCTTAGCATTATAATTAACTGTTTTACTGTAAGATTGTTTAGGAATTATGTCCAATATCTATTTTTTAATGCAGATATGTAAAACCTAAGATTCTTTTGAATAAAGCATAATGGTCATCACAAATAACACGATCCATTTTTTTATTTGGAACGAACTCATGGAATACATTTTTATTTTTCTATTCCCATTTATTTTAATTTACTACCTTCAATATGCATTATATCATCAAGAATGATGTTTATGCGTTTAATATCATTATTCTCTTCAAAAAAATGACCTGTACCTTGAAGAGTATAGTTTTTGGCATTTAAAATCAATCCTAGTTTATCACGAATTGATTCTGTGGCATATTCATCGTTTTGGGCTGATATAAAATAAAAATTTATATTTTTTTTATTTAGGTTTTTAAAATGTGCATCACCTAGATCGCTTGAAAAAATATCATCTTTGCCACCTTTCAAATACAAATCACACCATCTTTCCTTTTTATACATTATTTCGTGATAGACAAACCTAAACTCATTTTCTTTATCTTCGAGATTTTTTCTATGCTCTTCAATAGATTCAGGCTTGATTTTTTCTTCATATTCTCGATCACTAACTGCACCTGCTAATACAGCACATACAATGTTCGAGGTTTTTGTTTTTGTATTATTTAAAAAATAAATTATATCCTGGCAACCAGTTGAAAATCCAAAAAGAATTATTTTATGCTTTGGATACCATCTCAAAATATTTTCAATATCTTCCATGTCATCTGCTAAAGTGAATATTCCGAATTCTGGATGAGATAGAAATAATGGTTGGCAAAATTTGTAATTATTTTTTCTACAGTATGAATATAATGTTCTAGCGAGACTTTCACCGAAAAGATAGCCTTGCATTCCTGTAATATAAATAAAAAGAAATTCCGATTCATCTTTTGTTTCAAATGCTAGTGACTCATATTCGTTATAAACAAAAAGCTTCCCTTCGTACTCTTCTTTATCTTCGCACTCCATTCTAAGGGTTTAAATATTAATCTTTATATCATGTGTTAATTAAAAGAAGAAATCGAAATATGGCATCTAAAAAATATAAATTTGAATTTAATACATATAATTAGAACATTCTATAAAAATAATTAAAATAACATAAATTAATTTAAAGAGTATGCAAAGCAAGGATAATTAGGATAAAGGCAATCTTTTTAATTGCCTCTATTATAGAAATGCTGATAATGCGTATTACATAAGCCTGTTAAATTTGATTTTGATTAATTTTTTCTGTGATTTGCGTATGTAATTAAACACAAATATTGTTTCTTAATTACTAATATGTTCGCTATACTATAATTTTAAATTGCTCAAACATATCTTAGGAAAATTCAATAAATTTCTTATAGCAGCTTTTTTTCGAGTCGTGGATATCAATTGCAAATAAAATTCACCATTAGATCTTTAGTAAAATTTAAAAATAGAGTAGGACCTCATTCGAATGCATATTTTTTACATCGCATTTTCCAGATGTTATATAATTTGTCAGATATATTTCTGAAGTGCTCCCTTGTTAATGCCACACTCTACGACGCACGTTGGATGGCGCTTCGTCGGCAAATTCATCCCGGATTCTTTACTTATACACAAGGTTATTAAATATATGCGTTTTTTATGACTTTAAAGCCGGAAATCTTTAACTAATTATATATAATAATAAATCTCGCTTCCTGTTATTAACAATATTGTTGACTTTAGGGTCGGTTATACAAATGGATTAATAACTACCTGTTTTATTGGAAAAATAAGGATAGAAACTAACGCATTTAAATATATCCATAGTACAGTGATGATTTAAAATTATAAATCGCCAGAATTGATGTTTTAATCAATAAAGAAATATTATTATAATTTACATTCTAAAAAAAATCGAAAATTAGAAATAACTGAATATATGCGTGTTTTATTTTATTTTTCTCACGATAGTTTTTTGCTGGTTTTTTTATGCGCTTCTCATTGTTCTTTTTTTATATGTGTTTTTTTTTAACAAATGAATTCACTAAATATTCCCTTGGTAAATATTATTTTAAATATATTTTTTATGGTCTTAGTTTACTTGAACTACCTTTTAAACAAAGTAGTATCTATCGATAGTTTATTAGATCTAATTTTTTTATGCTTCATAGATCATATTTCTAAGCAATATTTTTCCTTGCGTATGCTTCTTCTGTTAAGCATTAACTCTGGAGTCTTCCCTGCACCATTGTTCTTGCTCAGATCTCTGCTTCCTTTAGAGCTTCTTATATACTCCATATACATATTATGATTTAAATGTATAAAAATAATGATATATTTTGATATTCTAAAATAATGGGTGAAATAGAACAATCAGAAGCAGAGCATTACAAAGACAAATCATGCAAAACTGCTGCTGTAACCGAGCAAAAAGATGTGGTGGCATTGGAACATGCGCAGATCTCCTTGAGAGCATCAACAAGACATTTGACGTTAGAAATGATCTTCACGTCAACAGAATCTTCTTTAATGAATGGGTTCAAGATGTCTATGCTGCAATACTAATACGCTTCCATCGTATGGGTGAAACTCCAAAAATATTATAACGGAAAATTCCAATTTAATCTGTCCCAACAGGAACTAAAAAGAAGAGCCATGAGAATATTAATAGATTGAAATAGAAGAAAGTCGGTTGTAAAACGATTTGATAGCGAAAACGTCAAAAACTCAAAAAGACCAAAATTAAGTGAACCATCTTATTTTGGAATTGAAGACTATAGAAGAGTCGATTTATGTTGAAAGGAATTTAATTTTAAAAAATATACGAAAGTTAAAAAAAGGCAAATATTGTTCAATTTAAAAGGACAAGAAAAATTCCATGCTAAAAGGTTGACCTTAATATTTTTACAAACTATTAATAATATAATAGGGACAATTACATCCCCAAAAATCCCAAGAATATGTCCGATGTTGCAGTATTGCTACAAACCGCACAGCAGACCTACAAACGCTGCACAACAAAATCGAAAAAAGACAACCAATATTCTTTAGAAAATATTGTGCTTTTTTTAAGAATAAGAGATAAACTAGAATTATATAAAAACAATCACAGTGTATTTGAGAAAGAAGAAGTAAAAAAATTAAGAAAAATAATGCGATCAAGAAACATGATCCTAGACATAGATGATCATCTTAAAACAGTGTTAAATTTTTATTAAGGAGATATTAGAATATTAAAGAAAAAAAATAGAGCAGTACAAAAAAAGATGTGACCTTTCTAGAGAAAATAACTGCTTTGAGCTCGATAGAAGGCTTTTTTATAGAGAATTGACTCAAAACAAAAATTGTACTATCGAAACTTCAGATGAACAAATCAAAAAATTTTGGATGAAAATGTGGGGAAAAGGTACGGAAAATCAGAACAAAAATCATTATTACGATTACCTATGCCCATTTCTGCCTGTCAAAACAGGAAAAAATAAGCTTCATAAAAGAGGTTGAATTTGATAATATAATAATATCACTGCCAAGCTGGAAAGCTGCTGAACAAGATGGAATCTAAAATTTCTTCATTAAAAAAATGACGAGCCTGCATAAATTCATATATCAGATTTTTTCAGGATGAATGTTTGGAAAATAAAAATCAGGAAGAATGGTTTAACTCAGGTACGACCTATCTTATACCAAAAGAATATGTCAAGACAGGAAATGAATTCAGAACAATCACATGTATGTCCAATTTATATAAGTTAATGACAACAGCGGTTTCAAAAATCATTCAGTATGATGTGGAGACAAGAGAATTAATTGCAGAAAATCAGTTAGGAACAGTAAGACGCGTTCAAGGAGCAAAAGAAAAAGCTCTTGTTAATATTGCGATAAATAAAAAGCATGAAAATAATCTATATACAGCGTGGATTGATGTAAAAAAGGTATTTGACTCAATAGAACATGAATACCATCATAATTTATTGAAAATTTTAATATATCAACATGTATAACGTCTTTTGTAAATCAATTACAAACAAATGGAGTACATCTTTAAGGTTAAATAGTGAAGAAATTATACATAAAAGAATAAATAAGGGAATACTACAGGGAGACAGTATGACACCTTTTTTATTCGTTCTATGTATTGATCCCCTAAACAGAACATTTAATGAAGGCTTTCCCGGGGTAAGTGTAATGAACGATGAAAACTCCTATAGAAAAAATCGTCTACTGTTCATAGATGACTTCAAATTAATATCAAAAACTCCAGAAACACTTAAATTCATAGCGGATGAAACATTAATCTTCTTTAATGCAGTAGACCTTGATATAAAAAAAACAAGACAGCCCCTAACCATGAAACCTGTGCAGATCTAGCACCATTCATTGAAGGTCCGGCAGTTTATATATATCCAGGGGTAATTGAAAATAGCAAATAGAATATTAAGCTAGAAACTTATGATATAATTTGAAAAAATACTAAATCGAATAAAGATCCATGCAATACTAAACTGAATGCTAATGATTTATTTAAAGTCATAAATGAACACGCAGCATCGCACAAAAAATACCATATAGGTGTATTCTAATTAGAGCCTGTAAAATACACAAAACTTTATGATAAGATAAGAGATATTCTAAACGAATTCTCTATTCATCGCCAGCCGAGTAATAGACAAAAATTTATATAAATAGAAATGAACTAGGACGTGGATTATGTAATATTGAATTTTAAGTTAGGAAAATGATCTACCAGCTAAACAATTTGCTTGAAAACAGTAAAAACAGTTCACCAAGAAGGGTTGCAATTTTAAAAGTAGAAAAAGATAACAAGACACGACTCTCGCTAATTGAAGAATATCCTAAAAATAAATATCATGTCAATATCATCGATTATGGGACTCTGAAAAAAAAGCAGCAAGAAATTCTATTGTGTAAAATAAAAATAAAACCATTACACCAAAAACCTTTTGAAGCCAAGAATAATGATATGGTTGATATTGTTGGATCATCAAGATGGATAAAAGACGGCAACATTAAACCAAGTGAAGAATATAAATTCTGTTTTAATAAAGAAAGACAGAAATGTGTTTTTCGGTGAGTGATGTAACGCCCACATTGTAAAGAAGAAATTAAAAGTTTTGTTCACCTTGCAACAGATGCAAGAAAATTTTAGGGCATGATTACAGGTGAAGGCACAATGAAATCGTAAGATGTATTCATTATCTCCTATCGTGACGATACAACCTTAAGAAAAACAAAAAGATCAGACTTTACTCGGTACAAGATATCAGCGAGAACGAAAATGCAGAAATAAAAGTTTATCCCGAATAAAAATTTAATACATGATTCCAACAAAATAATATATACATATATTTAATATACGATAAAAGAAAATATTATTACGTAGATAGAAATATGCATAACTAGCTTTGACAACTATACTAAAGCTGAAAAAAAATATAGGAAGTACGGCATCTTGGCGAATGTACTTGGTTTAATTTACAAATGTAAAACAAGAATAATACCATATGTAATGACTTGGGATGAATTGGTTACAAAATTACATAAAGAATATTCTAAGACGTTAAAAATCCCGGATGAAGTAAAACCATACATGCAAGCTCTCACACTTCGCAAGAAACTTCCTCTCATCACATTTGATAAAAGAAGAGCAGTTGATGAAGATAGATAAGTATATGTGTCAAAATATGCATCAAGGAGTTGGTCAATATTCATAATGGGCTGACCACGTCTAAATAGATGAAATTGATAAAAATAAACTTAACCCATAAATAAAAAATAAATCATATTTTGATATTCTATATAAAGTCTTTGGCATAAATTTTCTATTTAACTATAAATATTATAATATTCAGTATTATGGATTTTGAAGACAATAAAATATTAAAGAAAAAATATATGCATTTAGTATAGTATTTATAATACAGATCATTTCCTATTAATGAAATAAAATTAAGCGATCATAAAATATCAGTGTCAGAAATAAAACCAAGTTAGAGCAATAAATAGCCAAAATTGATACCATATAGAATCTATGAAGCTACAATGTACATCAATGTTAAAAACAAGAGACGTGTAATATTACCCAGATAATTATATTACGGTAAAAATTTGAGCTTCATTTAGCAGCTAATCATGTATTTATTATCGCTTATGATCTTGAAGCGTTGAAATCACTTAAAAAATGTAGCTAATATATTTTAAATCCTCATAAGGGACTAAAGAATAAATATTACTAAAATCACGTTTCTAATGCCTAGTATTTTTTTGTATCTTATATGCCCACTAATTGAATATTTGTGTCTTATTTGCCTAAATTTTCCAGGTGAATAGAATTTATCGTATAACAGGCAGATAAACATAAATGAAATATATATGAAGGGTTTTAATTGACTAGCTACACTAATTCAATTTTATTTAACACAAGGCTTTGCATTTTTTCCGTTATTGAATAACAAGCTTCTAATCTATCGTATATTCTTATACCCGATAAGAAAATAATACATTTTAACCCAAAAAATACATTTTTTAAAAATTTCACTGGGCTCAGAGTTTTAGAAAATTTTGTTCACAATTAACACCATGTGATTTATTTGTCGAAAATTCATAAACACTAGAATTTCATATAAATATTTTATTTACGGCTTAAATTGATTTTTAGCTTTTTGTATTTGTTCAATCATAACTTAAGATTGGTATATATGACAGATTTGGCCAATACTTCTTTCCCACTCATTATATTTACAATCTTTTTCTTTCAGGACTTTTTAGTTCAAGTGTATTTCTCAATTCAATTGTTTGTATGTATGCTTCTGATTCAGTTGGCATCCCAAACTTCTTAATATACGACTTATGGTATTTTGTTCATGTCTCATTTGAATTTTCAATTTATATAATAAGGGTTGAGCACAATTATATTCCAATTCAAGCTTAAGTATCGGATAAATAATCTTGAATTGTATGAATCGAATTTTTGATTTCAAAAATAGAAACATTATTATTCTGTTTAGTTTAGGAATCTAATTTATAAATCGCCAAAATGGCTTTAAAATATGATAGATCAATCTAAAATGAACAAAAATTATCTTTTATGCTTTTATTTTATATAAATGCCAGTTTTAAAAATATTAAGTTGTTGCTGCCTACTGGCGTTAAATTCTAAATAAAAGAAAATAAATTCGACTTAAATTACTGTGATCATTAGGTACTGATTATTTTTCTACAATAGCAAAGAAATTTTTACAGAAAAAAAACCTTACTAAAATATTTAAAGAGGTTGTATATGGTTTTGAAAAACCATTAACATAATATTAAAATTATAATTTTTTTGACTTATCTTTATCTTTCTATTTAAGGATATTCCAGATTTATTTGATTCTATAAGTTGATTTTCTAAATTTTTCACAGATTGGACTAACAATCAGAAGCTAGAATTTTTTATTTTTAACAATTATCTACAGCAAAAAATTTTTTCAAGATTGAAGATAAGAACTATACTTAGCAGATTTTAATATAATTAGCAAAAAAATATAAACTAGTACACAAAAATTGGAAAAAAAAATTAATTTCAAGATTCATCATACATCAGAGAAGTATTTTTTCTGCATTATATTGTGGATAATATTAAAATAACTAAAAATATTTTCTTTAATACCAAAGATTTAGTTCAAATCAAATTAATTTAATTTCGAGATTCTCTACGAAGACAAGGTCCTATGTTCGTTGAGGAAAAATAAATGGAATTAAAATAATATAAAGTGATATTATTTATGCTAAATCCGAAAAATAAAATATTTGTCTTTTTAGTAGAGCATCTGGAAACTACGAATTACATTTTTTTGATTTTACATGACAGGTCTTATGTCAGACATACCCAGTTTATAAATATAAAGATTTTCCTGGGAATTATATCGTTTATTTATCGGTTCATTTACGAAAAAGCGAATATGGATTAACAAACATTGACGAGGGAAATGTCTTAAAATATTTAAATTTTTAAAGTATTGCCGTGAATTTTAGTTATGTTCATATATTTGAAATGAACAATTGTAGTGTGGTTTTCCACATGTTTTTAATCTTATATTTTCATAGTTTTTAAGGCAATTAAAAATTATCCATTTTTATACTAAATAACACTTGAATTTTTTTATACCAAATTTTGATCTTCATCTTTACTTTATGACTATAAACAGCCCTAGATTTAAATACAAATAATGTATATTATAGAAGAATTAATAGATAGAGCCCATCCAATATAATTTCATTATCCCAAGAAAATTATATTTTAGGTAAACGAAAGCTGATTAAAAATAAATTAATCGATTTTAAAGTGATGTGAAATTTATAAAAAAAATGATTCTTGCATTTAAAAAACACATATCTGTGAATATAGATTATGTGTTCTAATAGTAACATATGCCAAAACATGAGATGGTGTTGTCACAAAATAACTTAAGTTGTAGATTAAATAATTAGGGATTCCAACGGAAGCGAAAGAAAATGCACAAACACCTTTAAAAAAACACCTATGTGGAGAAGATGTATTGAGGAAGACTATAAGGATAATATGCTTAATAAGAATATATGGTCAATCTCTAGTATAGAGCAATCTAAAATTTTAGGTTGAGCAACATGAAAAGTTAAAAGCAAAAATATTCCATAATAAATAATGCTTATTATGTGTGTTAATCTTCGAATACTTTATGGTGGTATATGCTTTAATATATAGAAAATTTAGCATCTTTACATTAGCAATTAATATATTAAATATGTATATTGTTATTGAAATTTATTATGAAAAATTATATGATTTTTTATAACATTAGTCTGTAAATATCATTGTAAAATATGTTATTAACGGATACTTTGTGATAGTATAAAATTTAATGGTTATAATAATTAAAGCTTTTCAGATATAACATATAATTCATTCAATTTATCACTATTTTTTGGGCTTATTCAAACAATAATCTTTTCTTTCGCATTTATTCATTAGGAAAACATAAATAATGCCTAAAAACTATATAAATTCATACGGAGATTTAATAAATATAACTTTAAAATAATTGTATCAATATATTTTTAGCATTAAAGTGAATTTATGGTTAATAAATTAGAAATAAAATAATTTGGAAATTTTAATGAAAATTTATTTAGAAATGTTTAAGACGTTTGGGTAGATATATAGCGTTAAAGTAGGATGGTCATTTGAAAAAAAAATTCTTGTGCATTTATCATCGAGAATACAACAATATCATGAAATTTATTGGTCTGAATATAAATTTGGTGCATATTATAGATGACTTACATAGGCTATAACTTACCCAAGATAGTATTTCCTGTAATTTCGAAAATATAAACGTAATTAAATTTGATTACTATAATACAGAGGGACAATATATTTAATCGAAATCACTTATTTGCTGTACTTTTGAAGTATCTAATAAGGAGGATTATGGCCACTATAACAAAAAAGACATTCAGATTTTCCCATATAAAGGAATGAAATTCACTGACATAGTACTTGATTTTGAATAAAGAATATCCAGCTCTATTTTTTCCAAGAAACTTTGTTTTATTCTCTAATCTGTTACTTAGAATAAAATTTTTTATCACAGGTTTATGATCACTGGTAGTTATTGCATCTAAAGACCTATAAGTATATATTTTCGTTTCTAAATTAGACGCGATAAAAATCCTATCACAATATGATGCAAATCTTTTGGTCGAGTATGATGAAGATCCGACATTATATTTATAGGTCGGTTTAAATTCAATGTTCCCTTCTACAAACGATGGATATCTTTCTTTAAAGGTATTTATTTGATCAAATTCTTGTAGATCTGAATAGCTTTTTAAAATTTCACCATTTAATATTTCCGATATTTTATTTTCAATCAGTCTAAAATTTAAATCCCCAGCCATAATAATTGTCTTGATGGAATTTTCACCATTTTTATCATAGAATGATGATTTTAAGATATCAAAAATATTTTCTATCATTTCTAATCTTCTTTCATTCATATTTTCATGAGCTGGTAAATGAGCATTTATAAAAAGCATGTCATCTAATCTAGTTGCTATAAATCCCTTTGTTCCGAGATAAAATGGGCCTAACCCCATTCTAAGCTGCTCAATTACTAAATTCGACCTGTGTTCTTCTTCTTTGAAAAGAACTAGACTTAAAAGCCCGAATAATTTCTTGGATGATACTAATTTGTAACCAACAAATACATCTAAAATACTTTGTATAAAAACTTTCGGTCGTGAAAATGGGGTGTATATTTCTTGAAAAGCTAATAATATAATATCCTCAGATAAATTCCCTTTTATTATTTTTAAATCCCGGATAGTCACTTTATTATTATTCGTATTAAATGTAAGAGCTGAAATATTCATTTATGAAATTTCTATGTTTTCCTTATTTGTGGTTTATTATTTAGAATGGGGAAAATTAAATTTAGAAAATCAAATTCGAAGATTTGATTCTAGATATTTTCATCATATGGATGTGATTAAATTTGTAATTAAAATAGATATTCGGCTTTTAGGCGCAACTTGTTTATTAAAATACTGAAGTATTGTATATCTATAAGTTTGTTGTGTATAATGAATAATATCGAGACGTGAAAAATGTTTTAGTTGCATATCTCTAATTTTATGTGCCAAATAAATAATGTTACTTTGAAATTTTTCAGTCAATTTACTATTATATAAACACTTAACTCAAATATTTTGACATACAATAACTTTGGGTGCTAATAGATGAAGTTAGTAAAGTTATAGAAGACTATGTCCATTAAAACAAAAAGCGAAATTTATTATACAAAATACTTAAATCGAGTAAATAAAACCTACATATATGTTATGTTAAAACAAGTAGAACACAAGCTTTATATTTACAAAATAAATTAAAGAAGGAAATTAAAATAAAGAACTCCAGTAAGGCTTAAAAATAACCAGGCTCTTTATATTTTATATCCGGCTATTTGTAATATTTATGTTTTTTTTGATGCGTTATAAAAAATTAAATTTTTTCGGTGTCATAATTTGTCTTTTTTTTACAAAATTGCCTTACTCATGAATAGATAGATCCCGATTGTTAAAAAAATGATCAAGAAATCCCTAGAAGTTTCCAAAAAAATTGGTAATTTATTAAAGATTTGTTTTTTGATCCAACAATGCAAATATTGTCGTAAATTCTATATAATTTACTCTAAATAATAGGAATTCCAGCAAGATATCTATTTATGAATTCGATAATCACAACTTATACAGTAAGTTTTATCTCATTTCTGAAAACACACCTTAATTTAAAGCGTAAGAAGACAAGAATAATTGTAACGAAAAAATGAATTGGGGATATCGGATTCTGGATATATTAATAAAATACTTAATATGAATCTTTTTGATGTTTATTTTTGTCGGGTTACGTTTACAAGTGCTTAAGAAATCATTATTGATAAAACTGCTTAGATTCTGGAAAAGACAAGTATTTATAAAAATATAAAAGCAGTAATTTAACATCCGATTTATTTTAGGCTCATAGGTTTGAATCTTCAAAAAACTATTGATGATAATATTAAGTAAAAAATTAATTATATTGTTTTAATACTCAAAGAATCATACACTTTTAAAAATATCACGACAAATACCAAAGGAAAAGGCTTATCATTTTAATGCTTATATATTGATATTATTAATAAAAAAAATAAAGGCGAGGTCAGTATATTTTAGGTTTAAATACAAAAGTTGTATGTGTGCAATTCACAAACATCATAAAATTAGAGCTTTATATAAAATTTAGTCGAATAAATATTAGGATTCTGTATAATTTAGAGCATTATCATGTGTAAAAGAAGAACAAAGAAATTGTAAAAAAATTGTTTATTTTCTATATTTTGGTTCCATATAATGAAAAAATTGAATCTTAAGATAAAGTATATCTTATAGATGTTACAAAAAATTTACGGGTATTAAATTTTTAAAATATACTTTAAATTCAAATTTAAGGAAAAAACCTTTTATAGTAATTTTCACGTTTCATTCCCTTAATAATCCTTAAAAAACATGCTTTATATATAATAGCAACAGAAACTATGTTATATTTATTGGAAACAACATAAGAAGATAAAAAAGTTGAATTTTCGGATCAATATTATTTTTATTATTTTTACTTGATTAAAATCAATTTTTTTAGCGCATATGCTATAATGAAGGGAATTTTTTTCGGATTTTAATCAAACGTAATAATTCAAAATAGAAAAAAGTTTGAAAAATTGTGATTTATAAAATGAAGTACGCTAAATTTAAGTGTTAAATAAATAACTACTTGAACTACTAGTTACTAAATATTCTAATTCGCCACATAGGTCAAATTCAATCAAGTTTAATATATATGCAGAAAATATAATTTGATTATTTTCTAAAAATGTATAAAATTATATTTATAAATTCTTGTTAATTACATAAGATGAATATTCAATTTCATGCCAGTCTAATATTTGATGGTCTTCTATGTGCTGCTAGATGACTTTTTAGCGTTATCTGATGATTATTTTAACTTTTTTTGTGTAATTTATCATTTTTATTTTGAGTTCTATGTAAAACATATTTCTTCTCCATGACAGCCTTGTAAATCTCTTCAATCGTGTATCTCCGTGTATTTATGTACAAAAAAATATGATTTAACCGTCTTTTATGTATTTTTTTAGATGATCATATTGATACTATTATAGTTTATATTGTAAACAACACACCCCATACAAAAAATTGTCACATGCTCACAGTAATTTTTTTTATAGATTAATCATAAATCAAAATTCTTTCAACTTTACGAGCACATAATTTATAAAACACATTTATATGTAGCATTCATTCTAATATACTTTAGATTTCATATTTAAAAAGTGAATTTAATTTCAAAACAGACGCCGCCACTTTATATCATATATGATTTCAGGTTCAATTAAAACATTTCTTGTACCTTATGGAGTTTTTTTGAATCTTCACTTTTATTATTTTTCAATTCAAATATTACCTTCTTATGTTTTCCTTCTTTTTCTAGTTTAGGTTATTGACCATTTTTCTCCTAAATGAAGAGGTATTTACTGCTCGATGAAAAGATGTCTTGTGTGCGATTGATGCAATCTCTAAAAGAAATGCTTGATTTTATATTTAAAATTCGGATATTCCTATAAATGTTCGTGTGGGTGTTTGTAATGTTCTTTCTAGAGCACCTTGTCAAATTTTATTTTTGCGATTAAAATTAGAATATAATTTAGAATCAACCTAATAGCTCCTTAATCTGTTTATGTTGAATTGAAACTTGTTAATGAATTATCGTAGAAATATTACTCATCATACGTTTTGCCTAATTTTTCCCACGTATTTCTGAAATTCATCAGTTTATATTTTCTTAGTTTGTGATATGTGGGAATAAGTATTTGAATATACTGCAGGTACCACTAGCTAGTCTACATATTAGATCTATCATTAATATAATATTCAAAGACTTGTCTTCATTACACGCTTATATTTCTATTAGCGTCCCGCTTCTACTGCAAATATAAAATTTTCTGACATTGAGCTTTTTGTGATTTATTTTTGGTAAATTTATTTTGAAATCAAAATCCAATCTTATTTTATGCCCCTAAACTGAAAAGTAAATTTTGACCACCCTTTTACTTGTTATAATTCGATGTGTCTGGTGTGTCTAATTTTTTATACCTTTCTTGCCCATTGAAAAACATAAAATTTTTTAGTCTCTTAATGTATATGTGCGAATTTGTACTTCTGTATTCAGTCTGCGGCTTTCAATATCCTACTATATGTGTTAGAAGTCATCTGATGTGATGTAAGGTATTAAAATCCAGTCTTGAATAAATATATATTCCTCTTACGCAATGATTAAATATAAATTTATTTTTCTAATACTAATGTTTTTTTAGCGTGATAATAGAAGAATGTTAGCTTTTATAAGATATTTTACAGCAACATGGAAGTAAATTTTATCAATAAAAGTCTTTTTAGTCATCTTATACTATCTATAGTTTTTAGGATGCATCTTTGTAATAAGTTTAAATTTTCATCGATGGTTTCGCTTTTTCGGTCTTTTCTGATATATTTTTTTATAAAATTTATTTTATGCAATAATAGAAATATATTTTATCTAGCTTTTCATATAGATGTCAGGGTGTAGATCCGTCTGTAAGTTGAACCCTATTGTAAATTCAAAACAAAATTGATTGGCTTTGAGAAAAGCGTATTTCTTTGTTTTTAAAGGAAGAGGTCTATAATCTATCATTTTTATCTTTTTCAAATCCGATTCTATCCAGTGTGTTTCGCTTTAACTCGCAGAAACGCCACTAAAATTAAATAAGCATTTTTACATTCGTTATTGGAATTTTAATATGCTTTCAGGGTTTTCGACTACAATCTTAAGCATTTTCTTACATCTTTCTGTGTTTTTGAAGAATACCATGCAATAATATATAATTTTACAATTTTAGTTTTTTATATCACTGTATCAATTGTTAATAAATGCAAGAATAATCCAGCTCAAGCTGGGGGAATTTTTATACAATCGTTGAGCTCACCGTTTTAAAAATGATTTTCTAATCTTTGATTTATATTTAACGCAACCTGGTGTCGCTTTAATTTATGCTACAAATGTTTATCTGTCAATTTTTACGACAAGTCTAGGCCACGAGAAGCATTTGTTTTGTTTTTTTCAGCACCCGGCTTTGAACACATAGCTGTTTTCTCCATATTCTGTTATTCAAAATTACAAGAGTATATAACCAAGGGGTCGCAGGCTTTGTTTTGCATCGTTATCTTATGGATTTAAAGTTTCTTGTTTTTTTTTGTCTTTAGCTCTCGTGTTTCTTGCAAAAACATAGGCTTTTTTTCTGTTTAATTAAGTGTTTTTTTTCTTAACTTTTTTTGATGAGTTTAGGGCTACTAAAAATACTTAAAAATCCTTTCTTAAACCTTTAAATGGCTCAGAAAGCGATAAAAATTTATATCGAGTTGTAAATATATTTCTGTAATTTTTATGACTTTATAATTGTGATTTTTTAATTTGTGCTTCATACTCCTTAAGGTCTTATTTAAAGTTAACCTAATAATAAATATTTGATTTTTTTAAACAAGTCGCTTTTATCACTTTCATTTCCTCCTTTGACTTGTAATTTCATTTTATACCTGACCATTGCATTAATTATCCAGATTCTTAATTAATTTTATTGATAAATTTCTAAAAAGTGTTATATCTATTACATTTATATAGCTTATGACAATTGTTTTATCCAACCCTGTATGAATAAGGATAATTTGAAAATTTGACGTTATGTAATCTTTTTAAATGTGAGTTTGGATATTTCTTTAGGTTTATTCTCCGTTTTCGTATTTTGATATTTTTTTCTCTGATTCTATCATCTATTTCTTACACCCCTTTTTAGTTCCAAAGATTCTCGTGTTCAATAAATTTAGAAGCAGTGAAGCTCGCTATACTTTTTCTAGTTGTTTTGTTCCTGGTCTTGTTTTCTTTGAATTAAATATCCAATGGTTTATTTTTCAATATTTACAGTTTTTTTGACCGTTTACATACAACCCGTCTCTAGTTGTACTCTTATATCAAGGTTTCACTGCCTTGAATATATGACCTTTTTTCTCTACCCCGATTCTTAAGCGAAAAAGAGAAACATCCTTTTTTTCTATAAACCTTAAAGCAATTCTTGTTTCTTCCGAGATCAATATATTATTCCATCAATAAAGACATAAAGCAATATATATCTTTAATTACGAAACATGAGTTTCCCCAATCTTAAATAATCACACCGTCTTTCTATTTGGGAGGAAACGCTAAACAGCAAGGAAATATTTTTTACCAATAAATAATTAAAAACCGCGTTAAGAACGTCGATATATGGTAAGATTTGCTTTGTTATAAAGTTATCATCGATCAAGTCTGATGCGGTTTTTCTTAAGACTTAACAAACTTTATGCTTATAAGATATCATAATAACACCCAAAATAGCACCATAAATTTAGAGTTAGAAATTAACAATTTTTTTGTTCTATTGAGTTCTGCAGATTAAATTTTTCAACTGCTTCCTTACCCAAGTATTCTATTTTGTATCTTTATATTTTGTTCTATTTAATTATATCTAATCAAGTTTTTCAGCAGTTGCTGTTTATTTGTAATTTATTTCGTGTCTTCATTAATAGTTCCATTGAGTTCTAGTATAAGAAATTTTAACTGTTGCTGTCTACATTAAGTATATTTCTTTCGCTGTATCTTATTCCATTTGGTTGCTATAGTTTATATATTAATAACAGAAAAAATATAATCTTGGATTTATTCTTTTATATGTATTTATTTAATTAATAAAGGTGCCTTTATCGTTGATTTTAATATGAAATAAAGCTATAGTCAATATTCTCAATTTTTTGATGTTCTACATTGATAGATACAGATAGAAAACTACAGATTATGCATATAAAATAATAATGGGAGTTTTTCTTTGAATGTTAAGAATTTAGAAAATATTGCATAATAAAACACGCTCAAATAAAAAGATGCATATTTTTCATATCTATATTTTATATCTCAATCTTTGAAACTCTAATACATAGTTGAATCAATGAATATAATTAGAAAACCATTTTTTTGCAGCACATTGTGTGATTAACATCCAAATATCTCCTGATTTTATTAAAAACTTTGCCTGTTAATCTATTCGTAATTTAAGGGATTTTTTAAGCTTAATTTAGCCTCTGTTCTTGTATCCTATAAGCGCAATTTTGAATTTTCCAGGATTTTTTTTGTATGCTTCATGGTAATTGATTGTTAAAATACATTATTGGCAAAAAAATGTACTTATATGCAATGTTTATTTCACCTTTTGTTTAAGAGCACTGAATATAACTATTTTATAAGCAATTTTAAATTAATGCAAACAAGTGTTATAAAACTCAGCTAAAATAGTGAGGAAGAATTAGGCAGCACTTAATATGTAATTTCTTTGCCTTAATTCTCAAAAAAAGCTTCAAGTATGCAGTTATATATTTTTTAACTTATTATAAAACACTTAATATGTAAAACTGTGACTTTTTTTAAAATATTTCAGAATCAGACTAGTGCAGAGAAGAAATTATGAATTAACAGATATGGATTTATATTTTAACTAAAAAAAAATATAATTTCAAGAAGATTTTATATAAATTATCAAAATATACAATATCCTAGATTCTTTGAATAAACAATGAGCATTATAGATATTATAAATTCATAAAAAAATGTGATTTGAAGAATTATTTTTTTATGTAAATTTCATATGTGGTTATTTATTATATGAATAAAAAATAGATCATTTTTATACATATAAATTGCGGTAAAATCGAAAAATATAAACAATTTTGAGATTATGTTTATGTTTTTAAATATATTGTGTTCCTATGTTTCTGTAATCAATGCAATTCGAAATTTTCCACCAGAGTAATAAATAAAAATGATGTAAATGAGAAGAAAGGGGTATCTAATAATAAAATTATATTGATAAACTTTATTGAATCACAGAAAAATTTCGATCGTGAAACTAAATTTCCATTTTTAATTATCGATAGCTTGTTTCAATATTATTTTCTTTATATAATCTTTCTTTTTGAGGGAAATGCATTCTACAGTCCACAAAATATTTTTGATTTCCTGTTCTTTTAGTTTTAGATAAGCGTAAACACAGCTTATATCGTTAAAAATGGTAAGACTTCCCCACAATTTTTCGACTTCAAGTCCAGCCAATGTGTTTACTATATCTTCATCCTCAACACTGGCAATTTTTCTAAGTTTAACATGAGGGCTAACAACGCCTCTTAGCTCATCAATAGAGGTGCATTGACCAAGTCTATACATCATTCCCAAATCCATAGAATTTATTTTCGGAAACATGATTTCTCTTTTTCTTCCAACAATTTTAGCAGAATCAAGTGTATTTAAAACTGTTTCTATTATTCGTCGATCACCTTCACTCTTTAAAATTTCTATCATAAATTTTAATGTCGGAATATTTTTGATATCATCGTAAAAATCTTCTAGATGGAATTTTAGAAGTAAATTTAGCACTGATTGAAAATTGTTCTTTTTGATTTCCCTTTCGAACTTTATTTGCTGATAGTACTTCTTTAGAAATGTTGTTTCAACACAAAATTTATATACATCATCCATGTCATTTGCTATTTTTAATGTGCATAGCTCATTAAAGTCTCCTAAGATCTCAATTTTTTCATATGCTTTTTCAAGATCTGGGTCTTCTTCTTTAGAAGCAAGTAAATAAACAAAGTTCTGGATTTTATAATTGTTTTTAAAATAATCGAGAAGCAAACGTGTATCTGTATTTGCATGTCTATATAATTCATTGAAGTCGGTGGCCAAAGATTTATTTAGAGCTGTTTTGAATTCTTTTTTTGTTTGTATCACATCTTCCATCATAGACTTTCTGTAAGATGTTCCACTAAGTTTAACAATCGTATCTTCCAATGTATCACATTGTTGTATAGAGTTATAATCAGAGTCTTTTAACATCGAAATAATCTTTCCGTGTATCTTAGCTATGTTAAATCCATGTGTAGTTGCTGTGTTGTGGTCTTGGTCCATTAGGGTTATATTTTAATAATCCACCTTTAATCAGCCCAAATATTTTAAAATTAAAAAGTTTTCTTCTAAATTAATAAAAAATGATGATATTAAAATTAAGATACAAATAATTCCTACTTATTGTTTTTATATTGGCATCGTGGGATTTATTATTATGTTTTGGGCTATCACTATTACCAGCCCTTTAATCTATAAAAACAATCAAATGCATGTTAAATATTTAAATGATTATATTTTTTGAGTTTCTAAGAATTTAATTATCTTTAAAAAATTATAACACAAACATTTTATTGTGAATTGATTGTTTATAGCATCTATCCTCCTCTTTGAATCAGTTCTCAGTAAGAATTCACCATTTTTTAACGCAAAAACCGTAATAAATTAGTAATACAAATTTTGGTAAAAAAGTCAATAACTTTTTATAGACGCACTTAAAAATAATTTTATGCGAATATAGGTCTTAATGTATAATTAAATTATAGTATAATGTGTCAATTATGAAAATATTGTGCTTTATTATATAAAAAATTAGTTAACGCCTTTTTTTAACTTTTTTTAAATATTACCCATGGTTTCTATATAAACAGGCCTTTGTTAATAAAACTATGCCCGTTTGTCTATGCTAAATGGTACTATTTTAAAAATACAAGCACGAAAATTTACAAAAAAAAATCATTTTGATGTTAATATTACCAATTTTTATAGTTTTTTTTCTTTTGAGACTATACTGGTGAAGCTTTAAATATCATCTTGTAATATTAAAGTTTCTTTAAGTAATAGACGGGGAATATTATCTATTTTTATTGTTTAAAATTATATTAAACTGTAAAACTTCTTTATATTGATATTTTACTCATATTCATCGACCAATAGTTCTGTTGTAATTTTAATTATGTGTGAATTTTGGAACTATAATTTTAGTTTTTTCTCTTAATGCTTGAATTGATTGATTTCTAATGAGCACACCATATATATACTTCTGCTTTATCCTCTTCCCTTACATCTTTTTAGTCGCCTCTTCTCTTTTAAATGCCTGTTAGATCAAGGGTTTTCCAAAATCCTATGGTTTGAATAAATGCCACGTTTATGTTTGTTGCTTCTATAGATTTCAGATACCTTCTATAATATTTTGTTAAAACTCCATCCTATGCTCAGGATGGGTGCAATAAATAATTTAATCATTGAAAAACGGTTAATTTTGTAATTTAAACCTTATAACATGAAAAAATCAGATAACTCTTATTCAAGCTTTATTATATGATAAAATTGAAGTCAAAACAGTTTTCACATTTTCTTCGTATTTACGATTCATCATTTTCCAAACTTTTTTTTATCATTAAAGGTTATTATAAACCATGATTACAGGCGTTTATACAAAAGAAATAAGAGATAACGCATAATAAAGTTTTAAGATATTTCCGAATGCATTTAGATTCATAATTGTTTTGTTTTTTATTATAATCGCGAAAATACCATAAATGCCTCTGTGATCATATTAGAGCCATTCTTATGCAAAAAAAAATATATGGCATAATGTAATCTATTATAACATAAATATAAATTAAAATAATGATTTATCTTCGTCCATAGCAAATTTATTCATATCTTCTAGTATTACACATTTCCCGTCTTTTTTGTACCCATAAAAATAGTGATATTAGCATGTTTTGTGATTTTACCAAGCATTGCATTGTAATTAATAATTTGATTGGATTAAAATAAAAACAAACGGTTTCTTAATGATTTTTAAGAATTTTTACAGCAAATATATCAAAATATTATTTTTTGTCTTTGCTATAAATTTATATCAATTTTATATTTTTTATTTATGGGCCATATTTATAGTCGTAATTTTAGTTTTTGTTCTCAGGCACAGCTTGCTTGATTCTCCGTACGTACAGCGTATTTATACTTTCGGCTATCTTCTCCTTTCCATTGTCTTCTTCAATACCCCTCCTTCTTTCGAGACTTATTAATTCAAGGGTTTTTCTCAATCCCAAGGTTTGATAAATTTATATCAATAATACAATATTTAATTTATAAATTTTGGCGCCACCGGCGTTAGTTGAACGTATAACAAAAACATTCCTTATTTAATGGATAGTTTTAGTAAATTTTTATCTCTAATTCATGGAATTTACGAAAAATTCGATGAGCAATTACAATGATTTTTTTTAATTATTATACAAAAATTGTCTTATAATAAAGTCTAAATACAAAATAACTGCATTATATATAGCATTTTTTTCATGTTTCTCATCATATCTACATATAATACCTTTTAATAATAGCTAAATACAATATAATTGTCTTTAATATAGCCTTTTTTTCATGTTTCTCGTTATACATACATTAGCTTCATAAAAAAATTTATTTACAAAATAAATGATTTTAATGTAATTAGTTACACTTTTATTTTTAATATTCATAAATCAACTGCCAATACTATTTAAATACAAAATAAAGGAATTTAATGTGCTATCATTAACATTTTATTGTTATATATGCATTAGATCCCAATAAGATTTAAATACAAAATAAACGATTTTAATGTGATTTTCTACACCTTAATCTTCATATTCATAAATGAAATGCTAATAAAATTTGATTTTCAGTTTATATCGTATTTTCGGCTTTAATAAAAAGGATTTCTATTTATAATAGGGGTTTCTTGCTGTAAACAATTTACACTTTCACAAAATATTAAGTTTATAAAATATATTCACATTAAATTAAAAATCAAGGACTCAAAACTAAGATTCTTAACTGCAGAATATTATTATTTCATGGTATGAATTTAGTAGATACTATTCTTTAATTATATATTTATAAGGTTTTTTTTCTTTTTGCATCCTTAATAAAGAACCGTGTTACGTATGATTTATTCATATTAATTAAGTAGCCGGGAAAATAATCTTTAAATTCTCTAAATAATAAATATAATTAAGTATAGTGAATAAAACAAGAATTGTGAAAAATAATTGCGGGAAGCATGTTAAGAAATTCAAAGATACTAAGTTTGCAGTAAATATTCCTTGAAATGAAATTTATGTAGTTTTAAATCATGGAGCATTTTTATTTGTACAGGCAGGTAGACAAAATAAATTACTAACCCTATAATATAGCTTTTAATTTTTCTGCATGTATTTAAAATAAAATTATATAGAAGGGATTCTTATCCTTTTAATGTAAAACAGAGCGCATTTGACATTATTGGCATTTTATATACATTTTGTGCATATAAAGTTCAACGGTTAAAAAACAATTTATATAAAATAGTTAAATAGTGTACAAATTACAAAGAATCTGTCAAAACGAAAGTATCCCTTTCACAAAAAAAATTATTTACGAATGTAAAAAGAGAATATTCAAACAAGACTATCTTTTTAGCTATTTATATTTGAAAAGTCATTATAAAGAACATAAATATCAAGAATACATTTGAATTTATTAATTGTATAATAATTTTTGTTTTGCATAATTTAAATTGTAATGAATTTATAATATATGGTTGGGACGATTTGTGATAATTTTCTAAAAAATAACGGCTTTATAATTTCTTGAATATTGTGATAAAATGAAAGTTTTTTTTTCTAGTAAATTCTATTGATCAACAATTAATATTCATAATCCTTTTTATGAGGATAGTTATTTTATTTTATAATTAGATTTTATACTGTGATGTCTTGATGCAATAAACTTCTTATAAAGACTTATTTACAAATTATATCTTCATTTATATCACTACATCTAAACATCGAACACGGGTATATTTACATTTACCAGATCAAAGTAAAAAAATTCCCTTAATAGAAAAGAAATACTCTTGTATTTAAAATATATCAGACCCCATTATTTTAGATAATACTACCCACTAAATCACACAACTTTCTTAAAGCAGTAATATAAAACACAGAAGCGAATAAAAAATAAAACCAATTAACGTGCAGCAAACATTTTTTTAATTATAGCTCAGTCTTAAATGCTGAGATCAATATTATTATATAAAAATGCCTTAAAATCATATAAAAATACCATATAATCTTATATAATCTCTGATATATAGAACCACTTTGACTTTTATTATTCTATATGGAACAGGTCTATTTCAATATTTTACATTATAACAATATAAAAAACGATAAATATGATTGATCTGTATTTTCGATTTAGCATGCATCATTTTCTTGAAACTTGCGTTGTTTAACATCAGATCATATTGAATCTATAACTATTTTATTTTTTTGGCTTTAATCTCAGGTCTATTCGGCTTAAATAATGTAGAGCAAGCGCACCCATTAAAATCCATACAGCCGTTAATCCCCAAAGAACGAATATACAGGACCATACCCCGGGAGTATCCAATCCTTCTTTTATTAAAATTTCCTCGCCTGGTATATCATCGAAATTCAGTCCTCTATAAAGAGTTTGCATACTTGCTCTAAATGTGTATGTAACAGGGGAAATCCATATTATCCACCGCAACCATGCAGGTATTGTTTTCGGATTATTAAAACCACCACCAAATATAATGCAAATCGTTAAGACTGTAGTACCTAAGATTTGGGAAAAGCTTTCGGTGGGTGCAATAGTTCCAATTGTTAATCCAAGAGCGACAGAAAATAAAACCGCGGATATTTGTATAATTAAGAATATAAAAAATTTGCCTGGGTTGTTATTCAATCCTACCATCCAATAAACAGCTGATATATATACTAAAGAAAAAAATCCGTTAAATATGAAAAGAGAAATAAGTTTTGAAAAATATGCAGAAACACCATTGTAAAGTCCAGACTTTCTTTCTCTATATATTATTTTTTTTTCGTCTGGAAAAATATTAAAAATAGGGCCAGCCGTGGTAAAAAGAGAATTAATTAGAATAAAGAAAATAATACCACTTCTACTCTGAATGCTATCCTCGCTATAACCCAGCTGAAGATATGAAAGTCCTAATAACAAAACAAAAATCGACTTTTGAAATATTTGTATTTGTATGTAGTTATTATTACGGCAAAGTTCCGAAATGTTTCTGGCAAATAAAATCGGAAAAGATGAAAAGTATATATATTTTATGGCATGTATTAGACTCAATCTTTCTATACCCCACGTATATACCAGAGGGTTTAGAGGGTTGTTTGTCATTTCCTTTACATTGGGTCTCTTATATTGATGATTGTTATCTGATAAATTCCATGCTTTTTTCAATTTTTCAATTCTTTCTTGACTTTCTTTCGTTGTTTCTTTTGAAGTAGGATCCAAAGATATCATATCCAAGAAATAATCACACGGATTTGTGTTTTCGGGAATTTCGTAGCCGTTCTTTTCAAAAAAACACATGCATTCAGTAATGTTACCTTGAAAAATTGATTTTCCTTGAACCATAATAAAAATCCTATCAAAAAGCAGTGAAAGTTTAAATGAAGGTTGGTGAATGGTTAGAAGTATTACTTTTCCTGTGTCAGCAAGTTTTTTTAATATCTCAATTGTGTTAAGTGCGTTAAAAGAATCTAAACCACTTGTCGGTTCATCTAAAAATAAAATTTTTGGATTCCCGATGAGCTCAATGCCTATAGAAACTCTTTTTAGTTCACCCCCAGATATTTGGGAAAGGCGATCATTCATAACAGAACTTAGCCCAAGTATTTTAATGATCTCGAGAATATGTTCATTGATTGAATCGATTCCAGAATCGATTTCCCTACCTTTTATTTTTAAAACTGCACAAAACTTCATCGTTTCGTAAATGGTTTGGTTTAAATATGCCCAAAAAAATTGTTCTACATAGGCCACTGATCTTGACCAACTTTCCTTTTCTCTTTCACCGTCATTCAATAAAATATTCCCCTTTATTCCTATAGATTCCGGCATTCTTCCAGCGAGTGCATTGAGAAGTGAAGTCTTTCCTGCACCACTTGTTCCAAGAAGTGCTGTTAATGTTCCTTGCTCAATTATACCAGACTCATCGTCTACTATTACTTTTCCTCTACTTTCAAGTGTTAAATCAAACCATGTTAATTTCGTATTTACCATGCGTGAAAATTTACTAAATTATTTATTCATTTAGAATATTCGACAGAAGAACACCAATAATAGACCGTTCTCTTAATTTTGCATCATAAGGCATAATTCAAAAACTTGATTTTATCTACTTTTTAGAAGATTAGCCTAGTTGATGTGCAAAGATTTTAAAATACTTCGTATAGTATTTTTCACGATAGAATTACCTACCAAATACATTATATCATTCAGCAACTATTCAATCATTTTTTTAAAAGAAAAGAGCTTGATAAATAGTAAGTGATTCAAATTTAATATAAAAATTAAGAATTAATTTTAATAAAATCAGCTATACTTATTTCTACCATATAACCATTAGAAGTATGTGCTGCTTAAAAATATTAAACAGAAATAAACATGTTTGGAAACAAGTTTATTTATTTAAGGATAAAGGATCTGAAAGTAGAACTAAAGATTTAAAATTTATTTAAAATTCTTAGTATATATGCAATGGCTTCCTACTAATTAATAAAATCGTATTTAGCTATTTGAATTTGTCAATATTAGCAGAAATAGACCGTATATCTGAACTAAGACTTAATAATTGGTCAATCTCTTCTTTTATACTCTCTAGTCTCCTTATGCAGCTGTCTACGTTTTGCTCTGTTAATTGCTCCATTTTGAAGGGCATTTAAATCTCTGATCTTGCTAGATTTATAATAAAAAATTCTTTATGATTTTATATGATTCTGTGAAACAGCCAAATTATAGATTTTAGTGAAATATGTGAATTGATAATAAAAATAAATAGACTTTATTTTTTAATTAACACAGGGCCATTCGGTTTTTTTTTCGAACAAATAAAAGGTGGATATTGATTTGAATACAATCACTAGCAAATATAATTGTTTAATAGGAATGATAGCCAAGAATAATAGAATTTATATTAAAAAAGTGGTGCATGAATAATCTTTATTTATCCTTATGCTTTTCGATTTCATTTATTAATATTAATACTATTTATTCTTGGTTTAACAAATAGAAGTTTTTTTTTAATATAAATTTTGTGATATTATTCACTTTTTGTAAACTTTTTTGAGTCTAAACAATGATAAAAACAACCCAGATAAGCTCCTTTTGTAAATTTAGTTTTGATAAATTTATGTATAATAAAAAAGCATTCGTAAGAAGGTTATTAAAAATGAAATTAGTCATACAATAATAAAATTTTGAAGTTTATTTACTTTTGGTTTAGAACTTCAAAATACAATTAACATAAGAATTAAATATAGAAATAAACGTTGAATTTACTCTAAAAGAAAAATTTAGTGCGATTAATATAACTTAGATACCTTTATCACTTTTTCATAATATATTATAAACCAGCAATTTTTTTAGAGTAATTCTTCACAAAATGATTTTAAAATGTAAAACATGATAGAATTCAGGGATGCATTCAAATAGTGCATATAAGCCTCGTAAAAAGCATACTTGACTATTTATCGTGAGATTATCAAAGCATAAAGGTGTTTTTTTTACTTATCCATTAAGTCATCTCGTTCGAGGATTTATAAAACATAAAAAAAATTAATGTATTTTGAGAGATAATTCATATGTATAAAATCTACAATAAATTTCGTGTTTTGAGAAAACCTCACTGCTAATTATATAAGCACTATGGAAGTATGTGGAAGGGGTTTTACGAGTAAAAAAAGTATGCCTACTTAAATCAGAGGATTTAATTATATAATCAAAAATTTACAACCCTATCAAGATTACTAGTAGATTTGAAACCAAACCAAAGTGTATATTTAAAGAAAAAGTCATAATATGCGACAATTGAGACATCTTATATTAAATTCCCATGGCAAAAAGTTCCACAATATAAGATATGATATAAGTATGTAAAAACAGATTGCTTAGAACAGAAACGTCCATCTCAGATAGAAAATAACTTTAAAGACGAAAATTTTTGCTAAAACATTCAAATTTAAAGGTTTAACAAAATAAAGTTAAGGCTGGTATCATTTCTTTTTGTTTAAACATAACAGTTAAAATCACAATCAATTTTCGAAATGTTAAAAAATATTAATGAATATAATTTTACACAGACAACAGTAAACCCGAATTAATATTTCCAATTAATTTACTCTCGCTTTAAATTAAAATTGATTTTCTTATATTTTAATTGTAGCTATTATCAAGTAATTGGTATCTATTGTATTTATTTTATTCAAATAGATGTTTTTCTGTGTCAGCCATTGAAAAGAATTTGTCGATATATTGGTATTTTTTTCGAATTGAAAAAGCTTTGGAATCACCTTTTATAAATATTTTATGATACTTTTAATTCCGATATATCAATTATGAATGAACTCAAATAGAAAGATAGCAAAATAAAATATAGAACTGAATTGGAAATACCCCATAAACACAAGGATATAATTTTTAGATATTAGATGTGATAAAAAGTATATATATTGAATATTTTAAAAACATAAAAAGTATTTATTTATCTGTATTAAAAGATGAATATATTTGAGTACTATTAAAAACATGAATTTTTTTTATGTTAGTGCAGACTAAACATTTTTGCGTTAAACAGCAAAATCTAAGTCGAATATTCAATAGTAGTTTACTAAATTATTTGTGTGGATTATCTTGTTTCTTCACAATTATTCTTTTATTTTACACCTTTAATTCAAAATACAATAGCTCAAGGCTAGGAATCGACTTCATGTTATTATATAAGAAATTTCAGGGTTGAAATTTTATACGCTAATACCAGTTGATTTGTATGGTTTATCTAGGTTTGGTTTTGTTTAATAAATTAATTTTTTTAACATTAAGTCCTCTATGTTATTTTTTTAGAAGCGCTTCAAAAAATATTATGATTGACATAAGTTTTTCATTATAATTCTAGTTCTCATTAATTACTAGCTAAACATCATATTGGTTTCATATAAAATAGTAATCCACCCCTTTTAGCATATCTTTGTTTTTTGATTTTTTTCAGTATAAATCCACGCGTAATTTTTTTACTGACATTTTTTATATTTTTTACGGTATCCATATATCAGTGCTTTTTTTAATCCAATCTAATACTTTGTAAGCACAAATGTTATTCAAATAATATAGTGTCAGTTAAAAGCACTTTTTTACCTCTTAAATTGCAATCATTTAATGTTTAATAAACTATTTTTTGTGTATATAAATTTTTCGAGTATCTGTGCTCAATAGATAAATATTTATATTTAGCTCAACAAGCATAATAATTCAAAACATTATTATTTTCTCTATATATTATAGTATAATTTTCAGGAAGACAATTTTATTTCCCCTTTTCACACCATAAAATTTGTTTTTGGATGTTTTTTGTTCTAATTTCTTTAATTCTGTGGTTTTCTTTAATCTAATTTGAAACCTTTAAATTAATTTTAAATAAACTTTGAAGCATTTATATCGCCTGAATATGGCTTCTAAGCCAGTGTTAAGACTATAATCATCGCTTTAAATTATCATATCTGTAAATAATTTGCGCACTTTTATAGGTATAAGTATCATAAGGATTCAAGATTTCTATTATTCAACCCATATAATTACATTATATAGCATCTTCTTAGAAATTACATATGTTGAATTAAACTGTCCTATGCCCATATTAAAAGGGCTTGTGTATAATAAACTTAGGTCAAAAAAACATCTCAAAAATATTCATTTTTATGGGGTTTGATGATAATAAAGTTGACATAAATTTTTAAAAATGGGTTAATATAATGCAAACACACTAAAGGGGGGGGGATAAATATAAATTATTTCGCTGATTTCGGAACGATTTTGTGTTAATATTTGGCTCGTAGATACCATAGATGATATACTAAAGCTAGAACCTTTGCTGCAATTTAATAGTAATGATAAATTTATCAGTATGTAATTTGTCAAATTATATTATCTTAAAAATGTAGTTATTAATTTAGTGATTATTTTTGTATTTTGCGATATCAAGGATATTTTCCAGATAATATTTATTTTGACAAAATAGCTATTATTTGCTGAAGCTCTATTTGGTAATAAAATATAGATACGTGCATTGTAAAGTATATGGTAAATAATTTTCTTACATAATTTCAAAAAACGTTATCCGTGAATTTAGGGTCGATTCGATTTTCAATGATAAAAAATATATTCCATTACTATATTAAACCGGGGAGAAAATATTTAGATAAAAATATCACTCTAATACCCAATTATAAAATTTAAAGAAACTTTTAGGTGATGGATATAACTATTGTTCTTTTACATTATATATCACACACATATAAATTGTAATTTTCTTTTGTTATAGCTCTAGGTGGAATATATAGTTTAGATAAATCGATTCCCCTTTAGTGTTCATCTGTGGCAAGATATTTTTTTTATTTTAAATAAAATCTATGGTTGTCTGTTTAGTTGATAATATATGGGTCTTTGAGTCTTTTATATCCTTTCCGTAGGTTTGTGTAAATCGAAGAAGAAATGGTAAACATTTCAATTTAAAATTTTCAATGGTATTTTTTTTCCCAAAAATTATATCACTGTGATTTTATTATCTTCTTCTCAGTTCTCTGATTCACTCCCACTATTCGTAATATACCTATAAAAAACCCATTATATTCGCGCTTCACAAATTTGCTTTATAATTTTAACAATATTATCTGGAGAATCTATTGTTTCTAGGATTTATAATTTGCCAATAGTACTAATTTCATTTATTATTAAATAAATTTTTGTCTTAAACAGCTAATAAATAATATAGTATCTTATGATCCTTTGATCATAAAGATCACAGCACTTCTTGTGTTTTAATATCTTATATATTTTTATTTATTGCTTAATTTTATTTTTAGCTTTTTATAGTTGTTAAAGCAAGACTTATGATTGCTCTTAAATCAGAATTGACTTATACTTCTTTTCACCTCATCATCTTTACAATATTCATCTCTTAGGACTTATTAGTTCAAGTGTCTTCATCAATTATATTGTTTGTGCGGATACTTCAGCTTCAGTTGGCATCTGAAGCTTCTTAATATATGACTTATAATATTTTGTAACCACCCATTCCTGTGTTTCTATAACATATATGATTTAAAAAATTTTCACAACATATATTTCTTCTTTTTCAATAAACTTCTCCATATAAATGGCATAATCCTCACTAGCTATTTCTTTAGCCTTTAAATTACATAACTTTATTCACTTTATCTTATTTACTGTGCTTCTTCCTTAATTACGTATAATTATACATGTATAAAAATATCCTAAAAGGTTCCAGAAAAACACAAAGTCACAAATTAAATCGATGCATATATTCAAACTTTATGATTGAGTAAAGCCTTGAACTAATAGATCCTAGGAATAGAGGGGGTATCGAAAAAAAACAGGATAAGAGAATATAGCCAAGAGAATAGATATTATGAATCTATGGGAAAATAATCATGTTAAGCTTTAAAGAAAAACATCCAAAATTTTAATTCCAAAGACGACCCACAAATAAAAACATAAATTATAATTGCATCGTTTTTATAAGAAAATTTCAAACAATAAAATACATTTTTGTTAAATACATGCTTAATATCACACAAATCTGCTTGAAGCTTCTATAAATCGGTTTTTTTTATCTTAAAAATATTTTCGTTTGAAAGTAAAATCAAAAAGGTGCATAAAACCCTCTTTTTTTTAGAACTGATGTAATTATATTATATGAAATATTTTCATAAAGCTTAAAGCATCCCGATTTTTATAGGTATTTTTGCAAGTACCCTTAAAACCCAATAATCACCATTAAGGTAAAGAGAATAGATGAAACACTATTAAATATTCTTTCCCCGTTGTTTAAGATCCTAGGTTTTTTTGAAAAAGGATATCATAATATTCAGCTAAACTATGTATTTTGTAGCTAATACAATTTAAGTTCTGGTAAATGTTACTATAGTATAATAACTTAAGTTCGCAGCGTTCCTATGAAAAATGTAATTAAAGCCAATAAAGATGCAATAAATGTCCAAGGTGACTCTAGTGTGGTATGTTTTTCGTTGCCAAATTGTTAAATTACACATTTAAAAAATATATGACAAACCATGAATAACTATAACTAAAAAAATAAAACTTTAAATGGATATACTAGTGTATAATGCAAGAAAAAAAATGTAAAATTTGTGCAGAAAAAATTAGGAAACTATTCAGCATGAAAAATGCCGATAAAGCGCACAATGTCAAAAAGTGTGGCCGAAAGTGCAATAAAAATTTTTTATGGGTTCACATTTATAATAAAAAAGGACGATAGTAATATATAGGTCCGAAAAATAAAATAATTTTTCTTTGGATATTTCAAGAAAGACAATTTTAAAATAAAATCAAATATGATCAGATAAGTAAGATGATTATTGGGCACTATCAAATATAATCAGGGATCTAAAAATATTTTTAGAATCAGATAAAGTTGATTTGAAATTTTATATATAAATCGGGGCACAGAGTAAATGACGTGTAGGTTTTAGGCATCCTGAATGCAGAGAAAGAACGAAAATGTATCTTTTCATGTTTGTAATAGAAATCAAGATATGCATCAAATGTTTTGAATTACATTTTTCTTGATTAAACAGTATTACATATAATTAGAGTGTATATATTAATTAAATGCTTCTGGTTTCAATCATGAAGGAGTAAATCGTATTATTTAGTTCGTGATCATAATGAAAGAATGTACACAAACACCATTAAAAACGATTTGTGCTGTCTAGATTCACTGATACAAAAAAAAACAGAAATACAAACATTTAAATTTTGGAAATGATTCCAGAAAATTAAAATTTCCTTAGAATCTGAATATTTTTAAAAACTCCGAATAAATATAAAATTCTGTTTGTATGTGATTTTATCGTTGCTTCTGTATCTGTAGTTACACTATAGTACTTGATAATGAATAAAAAATAAGGGCATAAAAAAATAATTTAGGTGTCCAAAAAGTGACATGCCATGTCCCCCACCCTAATTAAAATGATAAAGAAGAAATAAATCCATGCTAAAAACCAAATATCCTTTTTTTGGATAAAAATTCAAAGTTATAAAACAAAATTTATTTTTTCTATGTTTTTTTTTCATGTAATCAATTCAAAGAGAAGGAGTCTCACTGACTTTTCATGCGTAAGGATACTAGTTTATTACGATCTGATGGTGATATATGTATGTTTTCTTAACATTAAACATGTAATCGAACTTAGATCCTATTAGTTTACGCGTATAATTAATCGAAAAATATATCCACGTAAAAATTTTACTATAAGTTGATAAACCCGAAAATATAAAATATAAAAGGTTCCAGATCAATATAAAAAACTAAAACCAAAAATTATTTTTGTAATTCATGAATTTTTTTTTAAATTTAATCAAGATTTAGGCCCACAAAATCCTATTTTAATAAATTAATCAAGAACCAGATTTCTTTTATAAACGCCATATTTCGAATATATTTTTTCATAGCTATATGTGCAAATTTAAACATAAGAAAGCTCTTATAACGTAGCGATTAACAAAATTAAAAAAGAAACAATAAATATGATTTGATATTTCTAAGTAAATCCGCAAATATAATATAATTAATAGTACTAAATAATAAATTGCTTGCTATTTATTCATAGCCTTGGAATGACATCACAACTTCTTAATAGTTTCAAAAAAGCACTATTTCATAACATTCTTCCGTTTTATTATAGTATTTATATGATTTACACATAAAAGTAAATTCTGGTAGACAATCTTAAAAAACTGAAATATAATAAAATAAATTTAAACAGTAAGATGATTTTTCAATTGCATCAGTGTTAACAATTCTAAGCATTTGCAAAAAAAATTCACGTAATTTTTGATACAAAACAAAAAATGTATCAATTTAAATACTCGAAATATTTTCATTTTATTATATCTACGCAGGCTTTTCTGTTTTTGACTATTTATGGAGATTAAATTTTTTTTATCACAATCATTGTAAAAAACAGCAAAAATTCAAATATGAAAGATTGAAAAATGATTAAAACTCTACAACTATGATATTTTGTGCCTTTTCATGGCTACGTTGGCACACAATTGCGTTTAATATAAAACTATTACCGAATAAAATTATTAAGTATACGATAATAAGCCTGTGATTTTTCCATAGTATTTAAATTTTTGTAGCGAATTCTTACAAACTATTATAGATAAAGCTCAAACAGGGATAAAATATCCTTTAATATAGAAAAATAAATAATATTCATTATTAGCCATAGAATACACATAATTATGTATCATAAAAATGTTAAAAAATTATACAGGGCGGTTTAATTTTTGCAACTAGGGTTTTTCGGGTTAATAATCTATAGTTTTATATTTTGATCCATCGTTTCCCCATAACATAGCTATAAAATAAGTTTAAATTAAAAACAACTGGATATCAACGGTAAAATTAGAAAAAAGACGTCATAATATGCTATAAAGTTTCAATGTGAGATTTTAAGATGAAAAATTATGC
Source organism: Rhyacophila brunnea (assembly GCF_057557595.1). Classification (NCBI taxonomy): domain Eukaryota; kingdom Metazoa; phylum Arthropoda; class Insecta; order Trichoptera; family Rhyacophilidae; genus Rhyacophila; species Rhyacophila brunnea. The sequence continues at coordinate 1,354,217 of NW_028233069.1, read as the reverse complement.
TCATAGGTTATTTACAAAGAAAATTGAATCTGATGTTTGTATATTAGTACGGAGAAAACAAAATAAGAAACATTAAAAGAAACAAAAACTAGAAAAAACCTTTATTTGTATATGTTGAACGAATATTCTCATAATTATATAAAAATTTTTTTTATAGAGATATACACAACCATATATCTATTTTAAAGACACGAGCATATTTTTTTAACATTTAAGTCATTATAAAAAATTGTATAAATTAGAAAAAACGTAAATTTACGAATAAAAGTTTATAAAATGAAAAATCACATTCAGATGCCATCGCGGAATTTTAAACAGCATAATTATTATCACAAATAATTTGAATTGAATTTTTCAAAGCTTAAATAAAAAGACACGAGTACCATTTTTTGTAGGTAAAATTTTAATTAGCCGAAATTTTTTTTGAAGTTGAAAAGTATGAAAATTATCTTTGGTAAAATCCCCATAAAATTTGCCTATAAGATAAATTTGTAAAATATAAATGTAGAAATTATGTCTGCTCAACATTAAATATCATTTGATTTTCGAGTTTTTATAGAATATTCAAAATTTGGATTTCTGCCGAAAATATAATTTACAAATGAAATATTGTTTATATTAGAAAAACTGTCAGTGTCTGGTGTAATAAGTGGATATAATATGTCTCGGATTATTTTATGAACATCGCTTTATGATACGTGCTATTATTAATAAATTTGTTTATAACCACAAATACAAAGAAAGAAGAAAAATTTTATTTTTCATGTACAGTTTCCCACTTTTTACGATTTAAAACTTCATTTAAAATTTCACTCTTTTCGTATTTATCCTCAAATTTATATTTAAATTTTTCGATATCTTGTGATGTTCGTAATTGTGACCCTTTTGGACTAAATATTCTCCTGTATATGTATTTATCAGCCCTTACAAATACTTGGCAGTAGAATATCCATAGCTTAATAATATTTCTCATTATATGAAAATAATCCTAATTTATTGTTATATTATATGTTTAAACTGGATGTTAACATGTTAAAAGTTTGCTTTTATATAGCGAAAATACAACATAATAGACCAAATTATTTATTTTCTTTTATAGATAGATTCATTTTCATCGATGTTATATAAGAACGGTTCTTTCTATTGCAAAATATTATTAAATTTAAGTAAATATATTGGTTCTAAAATAAGAATATCATACTCGTTCTAAAATCGGAGAGGGGTAAATTAAATATAAAGCTGATATTATTTTCAATGCTATATTATATGCAAAAATAATATGTGAAATCATTTGTTTATTTTTGAATTTTGATAATTAAATAAAGAAAATCTGTTAAGAAGTACAAAAATGCCTTGTAAATTCCAAAAAGTAATATTTAAGCAAAAAGAAACTATTAATGTTAGCTTGTGGGATAAATTAAAAATTAAATGCCCTAGTATTATTTCGAAATGGTTTTAATTAAATAAATATCCAGTAAAATCCAATCAAAATATGGATTGAACAATTCATATTAATGCTACTAATCAATCTAGAATTATCTGTTAAGGTTGATCTTAATGTTTCATGCGATAAAATTAGCGATAAATAAATTAAAGTAATAAGTTTGGAATGATTAATAACGTAGATGCAGTGTAATATAATTATTTTCACACATTTAAACCACCATTATATACATTTATTAAACTACATAGATCGATTTAAAATTGGGGTTCAATACAATTGAATGCGCAAATGTAAGATACAACACAAGGCATTTAATTTTTTAAATTTGCATACGAAAACTTAAAAACACCGATATCGATGAATTTTCTTTCGGATATAATTGAAGAAATAACACAAAGATTTTTTTAACATCTTAAATGAGAGAATGTGATGAGGGTCAAATTTATTTTATACATAGAATATATACCTTTTAATTATAATAAATTTCGGTGTTTAATTTTGGATTTTATCTTTAAAAATTAAGATATTTATTTCACCTAATACATCTTATCATAATTTTGATTGTATACTCTTCTCTTACATCTTATTCTACTACTATACCTGTACTCTTTTCAAGAACCTTGCTTAAGGGCTTCCATCAATCTTATATTTTGGATATAGGCTTTGATTTGTTTTGGAACTTTGAGTTTTTTCGAAAAATTTTAAGATATTGTGTCATTAAAATCCTATTTTAATCTCACAAAAATAAATAAATAAAATCTAATAAAAAAAAATTCAGAAGTTAAAAGTTGGTTTATTTTCTATTTGAGATTTTAAGGCGCATTTTTTCACTTTCAAAAAATAGTACCAAATTAACTAACGACAAAAAACCCTTTCTATTAGAGTATCACATTATAAGCAAAATTTTAACTTGTATGTATAAATTATTATTTTTTTCATATAAAAATTAGTTTTTTAACCCATAATTTTATAATAATGTCGAAAAACATTGAAGCTGTGCTCAAAACATAATTTAAGCATAAAACTAAAGGGAATATTTGTGTGATAATGCTTTATTATAAGTGTAAATTTTTATGCACAAAAAAGACACATAAAAATGACAGATTAAACATGGTATAAAGTTGTACTGTACTTATATGCTCTATATTGTTTAATGTTTCAACAAAGTCTAAATAAACTAAATACCCTTCTAAGGGTGTTTTTATACCTTTTTTTGCTTGTAAAATCATATAAAAAATCATCCTTTATTTCTATTGTTTTTTTCTAAACAAATCTGCATTTTTTTCATTTTTTTTGGCATCTAATAAGTTTTATTATGTGTTTCTTACAAACAAACCCAGAAATATACAACACATTTCAAAAATAGAATAGAATTATGCTGGTGCATTAAAAACATAAATTATTCGAGATACAAAAGTATAGTTTTCAATATTTCGAACCGGGATGATAACCCCACTTGTGGTATGTGTAAATCGCAGAAAAGTAAAAAATCCTAAATATAGATGCCTTAAAAAAATATAAAAGCATGAAACATTTTTTAACGAAGGATTTTGATTTTTATGCTAAAAATCGGCAAGATATTATGTTATCTTTAGAAATCAAGAGTTCTAAATTAGATCATGCATGTATTAGATACAAAATAAATATTTTTAAATTAATTCGACAAATTTTTCAATAAAATAGAAATTTTATTCTAAAAAAGATTGAAGCGACTCGCACTTATTATAGATAAATCAAAACCATGTAAATATATTTTCTATAAAAAGTACGAAAAATTTTTTAATATATTTGAGCAATATTAAAGTTGTTTTTAAATGATTTATATAAAGCACTCGAGATGGTTATATGGGAATAAATAGCCAAGCGTGCTTCGCATATCTAGAAAAAAGACTTAAAATTATGCATGTAGATAAAATCAGCCTATATGTATTTAAATCATGATATAAGGTCTAATATACAATTTTATTTATTTATGTATAAAAATTTTACCCTGATAAGAACAATAATTTGGTAGTTTAATTATATTTGTTAAGATAGGCATATGTTGAACAAAATAAGACAAGTTATTAACAATAACTCCAACTTAAATATATGAATAGAAAAAATATTTCAAAGTTTTGTTTTTATTTGACAGTTGTATTTATACCATACAGTTTTAGTGTTAATACAATATGAAATTATTTTTTCTCATAATACGTAAAATTTAATTTTCATTGTATATGCTTCAATACTAAATTTTTTTAAGCTCCTTATAAAATAGTAATTTAGCAATTTTTTATTTTTAGGCTATGTAAAAATTATTATTTTCATGTTATGAATATTTGGGAAAAATTTGACATTTTAAATTTAAAAAATTCGTTTCAATATTTCTTTTCATTATATTAACAGCTATTCGAGTATTTACCGCTTCGACTTACTGGGTTGAATTTGAAATAGGTATCGTAAATGTTTTTATAATGTTTTATATCTACATAGCATTATATTTAAATTGCTTAGAAATAAAATTTACTCATACGTGTAATTTAAAATAACTCTATTATGTATTTTATTTGTAATTTTATAGTTTTTACCTTTGCATATGCTAAAACAGGCATAAATATTGGCATGTATATGCAAATTGTGTTTTAGAGATTTTAAATGTATAATCTTGTTTTTTTCATCCGTAAAATCTTTCTTATTAGTCAAAAAAGCAAAAATTTAAATTTTTCCCATAGGAAATAGGATGATTTAGAACTTTGACAAATGAAATTGATTTGAAAATATATTAAGAACACCAAGATTTTTTATTTAAATTATATTTTTTCATTTGATAAACTATAGTAATACGGAAAAAATGCTTGCAATTGATGTAGTTCACTAAATAAGATTTTTAAAAAGATGTTTTTTTTTCATGCTAAAATGGTGTAAACACAAGGTTAAAACTCTATATATACATAAATTAAAAAGCAAATCGGATTTTACATTTTTTATAAATAGTTTGTTTATAGAATGTTTTTGTATTTTTTTTGGATTTGTGATGTCTTAAATATCCTCCAATATAAAGAATATCATATATAAAACCTCAAACTCGTACCAGAATAATATAAAAATAAATAAATAGCTCGAAAACAGAAAAGCAGATGGTTTTTATATGATTCGGTATTTTATTACAAGAAGATGCCATCTGATGGGTATTCAATGCAGTAACGGTACACAATTTGTTCAGCCGTATATAGATTATATTGTAGAAACTTTGCACTGCTTAAAGGCACGGTGTAACAAAATTGTATGTGTTATAATAATGAAAATACCGAAAAATAACTGTCTTGTTGATATTTTAGCGCCAAGAATAGAGATTTCTTATCAGACAGAAAGTTTTGAGATTTTTCTAAAATAAATCTTGCAGTGTTATCAATTTCTTTCAATGTAAAAAAAACACTGAATAGCTCTTTAACAGAAAATAACAGCACTTTCGGTTATTTATGAGAGGAAAAACTAGATATCTGTTCAAAATCTCATAGCTCATTCGACGGTTACAGACACCGCATCTTTAACATTTTAGATGAAAAAAAAGCCGAAGAGAGATAGTGCCACTGGCATATTAAACAATAATGCATTATAAATCAAAAACTAGATTATAGAATATATATAATAATGCGCTATATCCCGATAAAGAAGCATAAAACAATAGAATACTTGTATATAAAAATTTACGAAAAAAAAATAATTGTTTCAAATAATCTTGAATCGGTTGAATAATTTAAGAATATATCAAAACGAAACTTAAGAATATTTAATATATAGCAGCATAAAATAAATCACGTTTTTATGAAGTAAATAAATAAAAATGAACAAGTACCACTATTGATTCAAACTAATGCCTGTAATAACATAACCGAAAATTTCAAAAAGCTTCAGCGGACAATGATACGCCTATTTAGATAATCAGAGAGCCTAAAAAAATTACGAGATTTAAATTGGAGAGGACATAATAATAAAAAATCTTTATTACCATTACCTATGTACGCTGTATTCTTTTAGGTGACCAGAAATACGATATCATCTTATGATATTATTCAAATTCTTATGGAAATAGTAAAATTAACATTGCATTGATCGACTAGTGAATTTCATGGAAGTATATCACAAAATGATAATTATATTACGCACAAAAAAAAACACTGAGAATATCATGAAAATAAATTTAAATTAATACAAAGCCGGAAAAATTTAATAAAAAAATCACATACAAAATAATATTTGAATCCGAGCTTACACCACACGAAGTTTCCCGAAAAAAATTATAAATTAGTACTGGTATACTAATTCTTATCTAAAAAGCCAATAAACGAGTTGTGATTCTTCATGAAAGACAAATTAATGAAGAAATTAAATAATATTTATTCTGATGGTATACGACCATCAAATAGCGCTTGAAGGTGTGAATAGTGGTGATCGAAAAACCAAGTGAGAAAAAATGAATACGCATAAATTTTAGAGTATTGAACAATATAATGTCTAAATAATATTACAGACTACAAATAATAGATGAGATTTTAGACAAATTTTCTAATATCAAGCTTTATTTATGCACAGAAGCTATCACACGCTTACACAGGGAAAAGTATATAGAAAAACATAATTAACCTAAAAGGGAAACCTTAATGGATATACATATATGTCTTTGAACTTTGTAAAGCACCAGAAACTTCTCAAGTAGTGGTGAATACTATTCTCTTACACGAAAACTGGAAGTTTACAAGTACAAATTTTAAATATTTAATAATATATAAACAGAAAATTGAAGAAGATAAAATATATAGAAAGTATGTTGGGGAAAAAAATTGCATGAGAAATGCGGAATGATGTAAAAATATAAGTTTCAAAGAGGTGATCTTATACCTTGGTTATATTTATGCTGAAGGTATTATAAAAAAAGCCCCGAAAAATATCACAATAATGGAATTTAATCCACCTAAGAATCTTTAAAGAATAAGATAATTTCTGGTACTCTTTATTTTTTGCGTTCAATTCATTTCAAATTATGCAAAGATAGTCGCCCCACTGACATATCATCTACAGGCTAAAAATAGGAAAAGGCAGAAACAAATAAATGGAATTAAGATGCTAGAAAAAATTTTTATAATCGAACCATTTTACCACAGAATAATTCTCGGCGCTCAATTGTATTTGAACAAACCCTTAATATTCAAAACAGATGCATGAAAGAAAGAAATGGGTGATGAGTTGCCACAAAAATCCAACGTGAATATATAATAACTGCATTCTTAAGTAAAAAAATAAAAAAAGCTAGCTCAATTATTCTGAAACTATTTACGAGCCAATATGCCATTATAAAGTATTGTGTATTTCAAACATCATTTTCGGGAAGAAAATTTACGTTGAAAACATATAATAGAGCTCTTAAACACTTGGACACAAGTATCCACAGGAACAGTCGATCACTCAAAACTGCACTTAAAATATAAAATCATCGCTTCTCAAATATTTATATTGTAGTAGAAAGCAACATTTAGGATGTATTAAGTTGGCACATAGAACCATGGGAATTAAATTTTGCTGTTGAAATGACTGCTAAACACAAAAGAAATATTTATTAGAAGATATGATTTGTTTCCTTAGCATGAGTTGACTGTAAACTTATATCACAGAGGCAAAAAAAGGTTTGGACAACCCAATATCCATAAAGATATTGACAAATATATAAAGCGGTTTGAAACTACTAAGGACTGAAAGGGCTCTAATTTATTCGAGAAACATAATAATAGAATGTAAAATTTTGTGTGAAATTGTAAAAATAAATCTGATAAAGGCATCCAAGACAATGATGGATCAAATAATTTTTTTGTGGTGACGATTGAATATTTTTAGAAATGAATACGAGAAAAAGTCGTTTATAGTAAAAAATAAGATGTTACAATAGAAGTTCCTTGAGAACATAATATAAAAAAACATTCAACTATCGTCTAAATTATTATGAACATTGCAAGGATACAAAAAATTACAAGTTTAGCCGAGTGGCAATTAGAAATTCATCTGAAACTCTTGACACTTCAATCACATATGATGCACTAAAGTTGTAGAACGAGTAAATAAGACATTGATAAATACTGTATAAATTATAGAAATGAAAGTATTCTTGAAAGAGAAATCCTAGCAAGCGATTTTAGCACAAAATATATAGTTATATAGCGGATAAAAACCTATAAATTATTCTAGAATATCAGAAAATTGTTTATTTGACTATGACGGCAAGTAAAAACGGAAAAAATATAAATCATATAACCGAACAGCATCAAAAAGAAACTCACACTTTATAAAATACAAGTCATGGATTAGGAAAAAAATATCAGTGCGAAAAAATCTTTGAAATATGAAACTATGTGTTTATATAAATAAGACACTGACAGACAAATATAATGAAACTAGTATTAGGCATTCATAATTAACAGCTTTAAATACCCGGATGCATACATAGCAACTGATGGGATGAAAAAATTAAGAGTCAACAAATCGCAGTTAAACTACGCAGATCGTTTGCTATTAAAGTGGAAAAGTGATGTCGTATATATCCTCTAATATGAATACGTATATAATTGGTCATATATAGTACCCCAATATAATAAAATAAATACATCGAACACATAACATGCATTTATAATATCGATTTATTAAATTATCTTAGATCTTTATTCAATTTTTTTCGAGACATTTTAGATTATTATTTTACAAAAAAAAGTTTATAATTTTTATACATAAAAAATCGAAATGTATGCAGAATATCTAAAATAACATCGCAAAAAAAAAAGTTATTTTATTTACAATTTAAAGCAATAGTCACCAAATTAAAAATTTAGCGTCTGATTTTTTAAAAGCTAGCACTAAAATTTTTGTATTAGATGGTCCCAAAAGGTTATCATTTCGCGAATATATAAAAATTGGTGAAATTCACAAATTTTTTATATATTTCATAGGAAATCAACATAAAAATATACAATATCATGCAAAATTTATCTTTTTGAATTTAAATTTCGTAAATAGATTAAATTATTATCAGTATTGAAATATTTATATATATGATGTATATAGTTAAATTCACAGTGCAAAAAATCATTTTAAATATCTTGAAAAAAAATCCATTCGCATTATTTCTTATATTAGTAATAATGGAATCAATCAAAGATTAAAACGAAACACAAAGAAATACCACACATTCAGTGCAGAATTAATAAATTTCGTTTATATATGCGACTTTAAAAAATCATACATATCATGTTTGATTATATATTATATTAAAATTTAGACTACATTTTTAAAGGCTAATTTTTCTATATAATATGCATTTTTGCAGGTTAAACTTTAGATTGCTCTATACTACAGATTTTCTGTATACTATTTTTAAGCCATAATTCTTAAAGTCTTCAAATGCATTTTATGTGCTCAAGAGTTATACATTCTAGTTTTAATCATAATACCTTTCTTTGTGCATATGCTCCGATTTCACAGAATCTCCAATCCCTTAGTATGCGACTTATGGTTTTTTTAGTACTATTTAGATATAAAAATAGTTAAATTCTATTCCATGATATTTTTATAAAAATAAATTCTTTGACTATAAGTGTTATAGGAGTGAAATACTTATATGGCTTTAATTTTATTAGCACGGTTTAAAATTCATTCAAAATTTTTCTTATTAAAGTAATAAACTAAAAATTTTTATTTATAATCCAACTCTTTTTTAAAAAATGTATTTTTGTAATTAAAATATCGCGCCATTAAACGAAGATATGCAAAACCTTTTAAGAAAACTAATTAGACATATAAATTGTTATAGAATCAGAATTAAAAAGTAAGAATCACGTGTAAAGGTGAACAGCGCATGATTTTGTAGTTAAAAAGAATTTACGGGTCTTAAATATAAAAACGAAAATAACCATGCTTTTACCTATGTATCATACATAAAAAGAGCTATCTTAATTAAAATTATGTATAAATTTTATACTGTGTCCTCATAAATACAATTACATACATAAAATAGAAATTTTTTGATTCATTATTTGGGTTCTCATTGTCACAAAATCAATTTTTGATTTTTAGGGTCCAGTCTAACTCATTATTAGTTGGAAGTAAACCGAATAAAAATGTAAGCTAATTGAATGATACAGAAAAATTTTTAAATTTATTTTTATCATAAACAATAACTAAAAGTGATGAATTTTAAGAGTTATCAAGACCATTCTTTTGAAATTTCCGTAAGAACTATAATTTTACGACGCCCTGGGTTCCTTTACAAATTAATATTACACTGCTAATTGTATTTATTTGAACTAACTATACTACCTATAGGATGATTTTTTATTGTACTTTATATGCTCATATAGTCAAGATGTGATAAATTTTTCATAAAATGTAATAATATACAATATGGTTTAAAAATCTATGAATTTGGCTAAGTATTTGAAGTAGTATATATATCAATTATTAAAGTTTAGGTAATATTAAACACTGGTTTCGAGAACAAATAAAAAAACGAAAAAATGTATTTCAAGCTAGTAATTTTCATTTTATTTGAATCCACACATAAAAATCAAAACACCGAAATAAAAATTCAAAGAAAACTGCACTGTTTTATTTTGATCTCCCAGTATACTTTTAATAATCGCACAGGTTAATCATATACAATACAATTTTACGCCTGCGATTAGACCCCTTAAGTTATTATTAAAATAATTCATAACTATATGACACAAAATTGTTTTGTAGGATTATGCTAGTTTTATACTTTCAATCTTATAATTATTTTTCAAAAAAACTTTGAATAAATCTAAAGACATTCCTTTTTATCATTTATTTATATATTGTAATGAAAATCTATTTCATTTCTATTGGTAATATATTTCAAATATATTTATCTTTCAAAGCTTATTTTTATGCTCATCTTTCTAACTTTTTCGTATAATTAAATGTTCAGCTATTATTTTTACCATTTAGAACGGGTTTCATTTTTTTTTGTGTGTCAAAATATGCTTTCTTTAATTTTTATAAGGTATATAATAAATATTACAAATTATATGATATTTTTTAATATGAGATGCAGCGGATACACAAAAAATAGAATGTAGGTGAAAAAATACAAAGTCATAACCGAAGATAGCCATATAGAGAAACTATAGAATTGAGAAAAACTATTGAACTAATAAGCATTGATAAAATGATAGATATGAATAATAGGCATGAGAAGAAAATATTGACAAGATTATAGATATGATATTTTCATGTGAAATTAATCAAGCTAAGCTTAAGAAAAAATCTCAAATTACAACACTAAAATATAACCATAATAACTTATAATTTAAACAATAATGATGATATTTTTATGCATTGATTTGATTTTAGCAATATAAATTGTTACAGGTAAAATTTTTTATTTTTGGCAGAAATTACTTGGTAAATTTTTCTTTCAGACTTATAATATTTAAAACTTTCTGGATATTTCCTTATTTTTTATTGACTTATTTATACGTTTTTATCTCAATACTAAGATTTTTGCGCACGCTCTAGCATGACCTCTAATTTTTAGCTCCTTAATATACCAGTTATGGTATTTTATGACCACAAAATGCCATGCTATTACGCATGATAGTATTTTTTTCTGCGGGCAAAAATTTGGGAAGATGTCATTTTTTGGTAAATCATATTTTTTTAGCTCCACATTACCAATATTAGTCAGGCTTGAAAAACTAGTTACTCCTATTTGAATTAATTTGATCAATTTTGCTATTTAATATAAAATAATTGTACGTAATTTTATTTACATGTGAATTTTTTTTTTGTGGGCAATATTGGTGTCCAAGCAGACCTTTAGATTTCTCAATAGAACTAATTTGTGTTACTTCTTTCTACCTCAATATTTTTCAAAATCATCTGTAATGTATATTCGTCCATTCAAACATATTATTTAAAGTGTATATAACAAACATATTTTTGTGCGCATTCTTCAGCTTCAGTTAGCATTCCTAATTTCTTAACGACAGATTATTCCATATTTTAACCACCAATCCCAAGTTATGAGGTCTCCACCATAGAAAATTATGACAGATACCTTTTTTATATGTTTTCGTAAACAAATTTGCAATGATTCTTTATATGTTTATTTTGATGTGTATTTATTTTTTTCTACAGTGCATTTATTGATTTTTGTGATACCTTAAAAAATCTTATATACACTGATAGATCTTAAGGTGTTAAAAAATCCGGAAGAAGTAGAAGCATGCATGCAAACTCTCACACGCAGCAATACACTTGAACTCATCTCATTTGTGAGAAGAAGAGCAGTTGATGAAGATAGATCAGGGGAGGGTGTCAAAAGATGCATCTAGGAGTTGCAATATTCCTAATATGTTGACCACGTCTAAATAGATAAAATGTTATAAATTAAATTAACCCATAAATAAATAAAATATACACTGATAGAAATAAAAAAAAATATTTATGTGCTTTTTTCGTAACATCGTACATAAATTTAAAAGAGTCGTTTCGCTTAGATAGATTCAAGTATGGAAGAAACTTTTAACTATTCTTTGATTTCCCAAGAATATTTAGAACCCTTAACCGGCATACTTGATGATTTTAATACTTTGTATTTCGATTCAAATTTAAATTCGACTTCAAAGGATTTGATGTATAAAAACAATAAAGATACTAAATATATAGATGATATAATCGATTTTCTGATGGTTTTGAAGCCTAGATAAAAAACTATCACCAAGCAAAACGATAGTTATGCGCGAGATGGTTCGTAAAAAAGTTAAAAAACGAAATAAATCCATCTTTTCCTGCAAACAAATCTTTCACAGACCACCATTTATATATAAAGCCAAGCATTCCAGTACTTAAAAATGAATGAAATCCTTACAATAGAAAGCGAACAAGTCATAAATAAAAATACACTATAAGCTAAAGTCGCGAATTTAGTAGGTTAAAGAACAAATTGAAAACATCTTGGAAATAATTACACAGGTTTGAATTATAAATCTATAACGGTGAACAAAGGGTAAAAAGCTAAAATTTTAAATTTAATATAAATAAAAAACTAAATTGTTTGATTCACATTTTTTTCTTGTATAGTAACACATGTTGATCAATCAAAAAGATAAGAAAATAAAAATATTGGGTTGTCTATTGCAGGAATTCGGCTATGGATATAAAACACTCGGTTTAAGTCCCAATTAACATGATTTGCATAATAATAACCAGAAAAAAAAAATTGTTGTGTTTAAATAAAGAACTTAAATTACCATGTAGCAGCTAATTTGAAATTGTTAGAAGCTACATAACAGTTAAGTAAAAATAAATGATTAAATATTTATGCAGGTTTTAAAAAAATATTTGAAAATAAAAAATATCTACGTCGAAAAGATTTCGATGGCTACATTGAACAATATACCAGGGGTCTTTACATCATTGACATAAATAGTGCTAAATTATAAAGCAAAAATACCTTAGAGGTACAATTAACGAAACAAATACGAAAATATGCAATGGAACCAGCTAGCAATATAGAAAAACAAAAATCTAAAAAGTATTTTCCCATAATTTTTACTTTTGAATAATATATTTTTTAAAACCAGTATTTCTTAGTGAAATTATCCCCTAAATTATTGTCCTTTTGTCATTATTCGATATTTATATTGAGTTGAAATTTAGAAAGTAATAGATTATGTATATAAAATTAATTTTAGCAAGCCATATCTTTTGCTGAAATTTCATGATAATTAATAAAAATTGAAAATTTTTACGCTCTATTCTACGCGATTTCTGTGGGGCACTGATTTTTAGAAAATATATGTTTGTATTAAAGATTGGATGCCACATTCAAACGTAAAAAATGATAATTTACGATATGTATATCCATAATTTTTAAGTTAAGAGGCTATTGCATATAATACTGGTCGTTTTAAGGCTAATTTTCTACGAATACCACAGGGAAAATATTTAAAAGTAATTAAATTACAAATCCACAATAAAAAATTATAAAAAAAAAAGACCCAAAAATTTTGTTTTTTTAAAAGGGATTGCGTATACTCGATCAAAAGCAGTAAGCATTTTTGAAATAACGCATTCCACTAAGTTTATCATCATTTTCCCGTTATTTCGAAATGTGATATAGGAAGTATACGGAGAGATCTATAGATATACTAACCTTTATGTTTACTGGTATTAAGAATGGAAATTAATAATTCCAGCATATTTAATTTATACCAGCGTGAAATAAAAAACTTGAAACTTATTTTTGGTGGATATGTATCTAAAATAAAAAAAAGAACTTTTTCGAGAAATAAGTTTAATAGTGAATCATAATTGCTGCTTCGAGTCATTTTTAAGGTTATCAAAGAATGACTTTTTTTATATACACATTAAGCCGGTAAATTTATCAAATTATAAATATATTAAAGATTTTTTCCTCAAACTTTGATCTATGTTTGATTTTTTAACAGTTTTTCTATTAGCGCTAAATAAATTTTTGCTGAATCATGTGGAACATTAATTTTTTTAAAATATTTCCACATATGAATAATGATTTTCACAAAGATTTCAAGCTAAGCATTTAAAAAATCGAAGCTGATTAGAAAATAGATTTAGTTGCATATGTAACAATTATTATTTGTTTTTATGCGCTTAGCCAAAAATAAAAACATCTAGGTAATTGTTTAAGTTCTGTGAGCATGTAAAATATTTGCTTTTTCATATTATTGCTAATGAAAAACGCTTTTTATATTAGAGTTAGAGTATATGACGCTTATATTCTATGTTTTCTCTTATCCTTTTTTATGAACTCTCTTGTAAAATTTATGTCTCCTTGAAATTACTTATACACATAAATATAATATATTCATGCACTTATATATTAAAACGAGTAAATTTAGATACAACAACCTAATATTAAGAAAAAGTTATGGCGGATACAATTTTTGTAAAATCACAAAATAATGAAGAAATCGACGAAACAAAAAAAATAAACTTTTAAATGCAAAAAAAACTGCGATTTTAAGCATTTTTGCACCAATTAAATATATAAAGTTACAAATACTTGCTAATAATAACTTATTTTGAACCCTAATAGTTTAAATACTCACATTATTACACGCGTGCAAATATATAAGTGTTTTGGAAAAAATATAACAAAATTTGCTTTCTGATATTTTTCTGAAAAAAATATTGAAAAAATTAACTTGCAAGCTATAGAATCTATCAAGCCTTACGTTTTTTTTATTACGAATCGTTTCTTAAAGGTTTTTTAAGCAAACTTTAACATGTTTAGGCGCTAATATACGCAGTTTAAATTTTTTATAAATAATAAACCTTTCTTAAAACACTAAAAATATAGTTTTCATGATGATAGAAAGCAAATTATATATTTCTAAAAAAATATGATTTTTTATACACTGGCTTTTTTTGACAAAAAAACATAATGCAAAAAATTCACATGAAAATTTATAGTAATTGGGTTTTTTATGATTTTCAACTGCGATTTTGAAGTCCATGGATGACAAATAAAACCATTATAAGGCGTGAATGTGCTGTGTGCTATAAAGCGAACCACATCAGCATAAAAGTTGGTGTATAACCTAATTTATAGTTTTATAAGCCTGTAGATTATATTTTGCATAAATATCTGGCGTAATCAAATCCGTTGTGATATAATTTTATATTTAAAAGAATAGGCCTCGATATTCATATTTAAAGCGTTATATTTTTAATGACATTAGATTGTGCCATGGACATTGACTAATTCGTAAATATAGCATCATAGTCACAATTAAAATATTTAATTTTTTATTTTAATTGTATAAACGCACGTAAATTTTTCTTACAAGAATATGAATTTACTAAAATATAAGTTTTCGTAAACAATCGAGCTGAAATGATATTATGGGGTTTTGTGCCTTAGTTTTCCGCGAAAAAATTTATTGAAAATTCGATAAAATTTTTTTATGCTTTAAAACAAATATAAAAATCAGATTTCTACAAATATGATAATATATTAAATAAATCTTTATATAAAAATCGTTGCTATATGTTTAAAAAAATTTAATCTAGAAAGATAAAAAATTTTTAAGCATGAGAAAACTCAAAGTAAAACTTTTTAAGCATAAGCATAATATATTCGAAATTTTTTTATCTTGAAATTTTATAAATATTTTTAATGCGCTAGTTAATTCGTATGATCTCGATTTTAAGCATAATAGCCATTATATATGCGAAATTTAGTGTTTTTATCTGTAAGTAAATTATGATTCTTTTTTTTTCTTTTTCGTGCTATTATTGGTGATAATGGAATTTAAACTCATATTTTATACTTTCTTTTATAATACAAACCATAAATTAAATATTCACATAAGTTAATCAAAAATTTTAATAAAACATTTGACTTATAGTAGTAGTTATTACATACACAACAGATAAAAACATTTTGGTTGTCTGTATTTTGTTTTTTTCTGGTTTTAAAGTATAAATTGTGTATTAAACCAAAATATCAATATTTTGAAACGGTTTTCAATATTATTTAAAATAAAATCTTATAAAAAGGATCATTTAATGGTATAGTTTGTGATATCATAATTAATTTCTCTGGTTATTAAATGACGTACATCACATTGCATTTAGATCTTATTCTTACAACTTACAGAAAAAAGTTCGTTTAGTCTTACGCATGTTTTAAAAAAATTAGTTTCTAGTTTTATCATATATTGTCGAAAAAAATATAGGAATATAATTAACACTGTATTTTTTTGTGTTTTTATAGTTTGTTTCTATTTTTTTATAGTATATATTTTGGGTTGAATATGCAAAAAAAAACTATTACAGTCTCTTTTAAAGCATAAGAAATTGTTATTTTGTATATATTTATGACTATTTCAAATATATCAGTAGAATTAATATGAGTTCCACATAAATTTTGGGTTTTTTTGGATCGCACATGGTGAATGATTTGACATTAAATGTTTTATTTACATATAATCAAGTATTATAAAGTTGTGATTGCTCATTTCTTTTTATAATTACCAATATCATATCGATATCATGATATGTGCTTTAGAAATAAGGTATAATTTTTTATATCCTAAAAAAGGGCATTATATTATATAGTTTCGCAGCAATTACATTTTATGACCTATACTGCGTCATTTTACATTCGACACTCAAAGGTTTATTTTATTTGGGGTATAATAGTATGTTGCAAAACTCTTGCAAACTATATTTTTTCAAATGATTTTTCTTTTATACTTAATTAGTGAATAAAAGTAAAAACACTTGATTTAAATATTAAATATTCCTATTATATTGGAAAGGGTACGTCGGAAACTAAATTAAAGGACATAATAGCAAATTGGTCCAGAAAAATATGATTTATTTTTTTAAAGCATATCAATTTAGTTTTTATTATCATTATATGTATTTATGATGCTGCAACTATCGTTAATATTTTAGTTTTTGTTCTCGAGCATAACTTTCTTTATTTATCGGCGCACAGCGTATTTATACTTCGGTACTATTCTCATCTTTGAAGTTTTGTATCACATTTCCTATCTTTTAGAGATATAGTATTTTAAGGGTCTTTCTCAATACTAAGGTTTGTATATGCTTCGATTAGTTTTTTTAAGAATTTTTATTTAAATTTATTTTGCTATCTAGAAAAAAAGAAATATTGGACACATTCATTTCCCGGCGTCTAGATTTATCTAAATTTTTGTTGTGGGATGTATTATTATCCCGAAGGTAAATTAAAATGCAACGGGTATGGTATGATAAAATGCTATAGGGTATTTTTTTCGGGGCATATAACTTGATAAATCTAAAATGCCGAAAAACTTGAATAAATTGGTTTTTTGTTGGATATAGAGAGTTTGAAACCGTGTTCACCACTTTTAAAACATAATTTAACCCTTTTGCAATTAAGTTATATCTTATTTAGATATAATTAATCCATTAACCATTTTATAATTTTAAAAGAAATTTTATATCATGAAATCAAAAATAAAATTTACGTAGAACTATATTTATTCTAAAAATTTCATTCTAATTCCCTTAAAAGCCATTTTCTTGCATGATTAAAAAAAATAACAGCCGTCCATTCCGAAATATAATTCTCTGAATGACTTCCAGCTATTAGAAGCTCATCTCTCATTTATTAATTGTAAGATTATATCGAAGATCTTATACTATAGAATACTTCTTGTTCGGTAAAATTGTGGGGCATTCGGAGATAAGAAAACCAATTCATGCCCAGTTTCTTTTATTTAATATTATAGCTTGTGGCTATAAGTGTGCTATGATTATCAATAATTATTTTCATATAATGCATGTTATTTATTAAAATAAAATAATGTTCCTTGAACGAATCCTTATTTATGTTATTTGCTTATATGACAATTCCTGTATCTTATAATATACATTTTTATTTTGATAATGAAAATTATTCATCTTTTATTTTTGGATATTTTTCTTTATCTACCATCTTATAAATAGTTTACAAAGAGACCTGCAATATAGTTGTCTCTTTGATATACTGCCTCCGAAACCATATTAAAAATGATTTAATGACATCGAAAGTGATATTCGTTCACAACATTCGCAATATATCTCTTTATTGTTCGTAACTTCTCAGTATTGGAATTAAATGTATTCTCTTAAAAGAGCTATTCATGGTTCTAATTGAATCATATATCATAGATTTAGAAATAATATTATACAGCCTTTCACGTTTCTTAATCTGAAGTTATCAAAGACTGACAGAAAAATCATCAAGTATCGCATTAGATAGCAGTTCCATGATTACGAGTTTTTTTCTAGCTGATCCATCGCCGTGCGATTTTATGCTACCTTCCGGCATTTTTACATAAATTCATGGTTCTGGGTATATTTTCGAATCTATAGCAAACACTATATCTATGAAGTATGATCTTTGTCTTCTTCATACTTTTATATAATTAAAAAATTTTCACTTTAAAATAATTCCAAGTTACAAAAATTTACATAACAGCAAATATAGCTCTGATCGTTTTAGAAAAACGTAAAAATTACTGTTGATAATGACTTTACGCAGACTAATCGAATTTTTTTGATTTAGTGGTTTTTGTAGGCTAAATTGATTACAAAAATGTACAATCTAATTTCAACAGAATCAAATGTAATAATAATAGAATTTAATTAAGTAAAACTATTAAATTAAGTTGAAATCCCTGTAATATAAAGATCATGATTTAGGTTTAAAATTTAGCCACATTTCCGTATAATTCTTGCATTACAAGCGCTACTATTTCGCAAATAAATCTGATGGTATACACACCGCATAAACTTTATGATTATAAAGGCTTTAATAAATGTTTTTTCTTTTTTTTCAATCTACTTTATCGAAAAAACCAATACTTTCAATGAATAAATGGTAACTCTGACAACTAGGAGTATAAAAAAATATTCAAATCAAATTCTATGGGTTTTAGTTGCATATAGTTTTTATTTCTAACTTTATGGATTTATAAGTGAGTGGTTAGAAAATATATGCTTTACGAGAAAAGAGATCAAAAATGTATCATTGAAGATAATAAGGTTATAGGATTTTGTTGCAAAAATAAAGCCGACTTTTTTCACACGGATACGTATTTTATTAACAAACAATATGTAAAAGCTAATATTATTTAGGCTACGATTATTGAAGCTGAGACTGGCGACTTATCTATTCAACTTTCTTTAGATATATTTTTAGAAGATTATATTAGAACTAAAACTGTAAATTCGAAAGTAGATTGTTGTACATAATCTATAAAATCGATATTTGCTGTTTTTTCTCGAAGTTATAGGATTAAATTTTTTTAAAAAAAGATAATAAATATAATATAACAGGGGATTTAGCAAATTGTTAGAGATCGAAATAAATGAATAAAAATGAAGCGCAAAAACCTTATAATATTAAAATAAATTTAGAATCTTAAACATCTATCGATATAAAATATGAAATTCAATCTAATGATTTAAATATTTCTTCTTATAAGTAGCGTTATAATGAGCTTATTTCTGACTTCAAAAATACCAGAAACTTCAAATAAAATTAAATGTATATATATGGTCATCTATGAATGCGTAAAATTATATCGCGCCCAGATATATCGTTTTAATTAGATATATATGTTATATCATTGATAAGTATGAAATTGGTTGATTATACTATAAATATAATATTTATTTATGGGTTAATTTTCTTCTTATCTATTTAGACGTGGTTAGCATATTGGGAATATTGTACAACTCCTTAATGCATCTTATGACACCTTCCCCTAATATATCTTGATCAACTGCTCTTCTTCTCTCAAATATTATGAGTTCAAGTGTCTTGCGGTGTGTGAGAGCTTGCATGTATGTTAGTACTTCGTCCGAGATTTTTCACACCTTAACATGCTTTTAATGGAATTTATAACCACTCCATCCCAATTTACAGTTATGTATATTTTTCTATTTAAAAATAAGTAGATGTGCAATATATTTTATGTTATAAGATTTTAACATGGTTATTTCAAGATTTATAGCTAAAAAATACCATTATACTTCATAATATATATGAAATGTCATATATTTGGTTAAAGAATAAAATAAAATACAAAAAATAGCAGGTGGAACAAAACACCATAAAAACAGAAGGGTAGTTATTTGATCGTGCTATTATAAGCTTAAATTTACGCGTAAAAATAGAAGTTTTGAATTTAAGCTTCCAAGAAACATGTACATTTTTTGGAAATCAAATATTTAGAAATTTTATCCTCGCTCAATTTTATAAAATAAATTAAAAAAAAATCTAAATGATGCGACAGCTTCATCAAGAATTTAGGCTTTAAATCGAAATCTTCTACCACTAAACACAAGGAAACAGGTGTTTAAAAGCTATAAATACATAGAATTATAGATATGGTTAGTTAGATACAGTAATTTTCAAATAATTAATTTATATAATTTTCAATATTAATGACAAAAAAAGTAAATGTTTTTAGTATGTATGATTAAAAATCACGAATAATTGAGCGCGCATTTTTAGACCTGGTTTTTGATATCAGAACACTACTTTAAATCACTAATATTATTTTAAAGGTGAAAAATGATTAGTTGTGATCGAAAATTCATTTACATCAGCAAAAAAAAACATTTAAAAACGTTTTCGAGCATATATATTTACTAGAATTTTGAAATGGATTGTGGGGTTTATATTTATTTAGTCCTTGTACTTCAAGTTTGCATTGAACTGTTACAATTTTACGAATAATCATTTGGCATCGTTTAGTTTATTTTCACTTTTATCTTCAAAACAATAGTTATACTAAGTTGACCCATAAATTTTGAGAAACTAAAATGGCATATGTGATTTTTAATAAAGAATAGATGCATGAATTTTACCAGATAATTTTTTGAACTCTTAAAATTTCAATTAAGAACCAAATATTATCCATGAAAATAATTTTCGTATTTATAATTTTTAGGCCTACAAAATTAAAACATTGCGAACTCGCACATCAGAGAATTTTTCAATATTTATAAAAACATACACTATTTAAATCATTTTGCGTTTAATTTGTTTCCCGAATACATAAGTCAAATTATGTATTTCTTTACTCTTTATCAGTCCTTCCTTAACATTTATTTTTTATTCTTAAATAAAAATAAGTTACTTCAAATAATGAATTGCATGAAAATCGGTTGCTTATAAAAAAAAAAGAGTGGTTTTTTATTTTCTGATTCTTAATATCTATCATAACAGAAAACAAAAAAATTTACAAAGCTTATAATAAAATTTTTATATATTAATTGTGTTTACAATAAATGACTAAAATCTTCAGTGCAACCAAAAAATCAAGGAAAAATATTTGCACTATGATCTACAATAAAATTAAGTTAAATTAAGAAATTTAATCATTTTTTAGTTTTTTTAGATATATAGAGACCATAGATGTCTTCTAGAAATATAGGGTTTTTGGGTATTTTTAATCAAAATCAAAAAATTATATATAAATATTACAGTAAAATAGAACAACGGATTATATTTATATGGTATGTCAAATCTTTAAACAATGTATATTGATGTTAATTTTCAAATAACAGGCAAACCAAATCACATTTTAATGTTTAAATCCGATCGCTATGACTAATTTTTATGTTTTTATATGACTAAACAACTGGGTTCGTAATCAAATAATTAAATCACATGATAATAAATCTGCGATTCCTTTGATACAATAAATTGAATCATATTATTTAAAAGTTTTATGTTCGGCAGTTTTTAGACCTTATAACAAATATTATTTATGGTTTGGTTCTCCCATTGAGACCATAAATTTATTCTTCTTCCTGCTTACATAGATTAGTTTACTGCGAGCTAATCCTAAATATACCTTTGGCTATTTTTTCTTCTCTTACATCGTCTCCTATACTTATTCTATCTTTAAGAAAAATAATACAAGAATTTCCCACAGTTCAATAGTTTACATATCCAAATTCTGATTAGAAATTAAAATTTGAAAAATATAGCATATTTTTTTTTGAAAATTTCCTTTTACTTTTTTTTATGGAACTAGAGCAATAATGATAAAGATTGCCCATTTCAGCAGCCTTGATATTTTATTCTATAAACATGGACAATATATTAGAAGATAAGAATTATAAATTTGAAATCAAAGAAATGAGATACAAAGACCTCATAGACGTTCAAATGTGCAATCATAGAAATTTACCAGAAAATTATCAGATGAAATATTACACATACCAGTTAATTACATCACCTGGACTAAATTTCATTTGTACTCATATGAAGAAGAATAATGATAAAAATCCTTCAAATCAAATAAATGTAGAGGAATGTTTAGTTGGATACGTCTTGGGTAAAATCGATAATGAAACAGATTCTATGGAGCCTTATATCATAGTGCATGTTGCATCTATATGTGTTGATAAGGCTTATCGACGGAAAGGTCTTGCAAAAAATCTTGTTATGAAACTTTTAGATGCCATAAAATTAAAACGTTGTGAAATTGGATTAACAAAAAAACAAGTAGATGTTACTTTGAAAGTTCGAATTAGCAACGAAATAGCGATTATATTTTATGAAAAAATTGGATTTGAAAAGATCAAAATAGAAAAGGAATATTATTCAAATCTAGAAGATGCTTGGGTAATGGTATATAAAATTAAAGAGTAATTTAGTAATATAATAAAAAATCAAAAAGGAAAATTTAAATTCATTTTTCTTGTATACTAAAATCGTAGAAAATAATAAATTTATATTTGAACACTTAACTATCAATTAATGTTAGAAGGAAATGTTGCAAAAGTTAATCCAGGATTTATATAAAATGAAATACTTATAGATATATATAAAAAAAATAGGCTCTTATAAGCATTGTTGAAATATAATAAAGCGAAAAAATTAAAATGAAAAATTATTGATTCTGGATAAATTTATTTGAATGAAAAAATTATGTAAAAGGAGTTAGATTCCCAGACAATGTTCTTTTTAATATCAAATTCATGGTTTTATAGTGTTTTTTTTGAATATTCATCCTACCTCGGAATAAATAATAGACCATATTAGTAGCACAGTGATGAACCATGTATTAAAATTATTTCAATTATGACACATCTAAAAAAAATCAAATAATTGCCACTAACCCAGATAGTATATATGAAGATCATTGCTGCTGGATTAAGATTAATAATTCAAATAGGCTTTTATAAGTAATAGAATCATTCAACTCTAATTTAAAGCCATGATGCAATTATTTTACCCCATTGATATATAAGTAATGAAAAATTCGCTTTAAGTGGTTTTATTATAATAGTGGCCTTTAAAAAGCAAATTCTGATTAGAGGCTTGAAGTTTTTAGAGAATGAAGCATTGAGTCTGTATAGAAAACAAAAATAGTATATATAAAGTGAGTACTAGAATTCATAGAACTTAGAGAGTGATTACGAGTAAAATATAAAACATTAAATTTGCTCTATCTAATTTTTATTTAATTATTGGCGATGCCAGGTATTATATTAAATTTATCCTTTTTATGTCTTTTTTATATTAGATTCAAAATTCATTTTATTCTCTTTAATATAAAAATAGGGTTCTTTCATCATACACACATATTTTTCTGCTTTTGACCATGTTAAATTTAGTTTAATCTGTACAAATAGCTACATAGACGCCATCGAACATATTATTTTTTATTCTAATGGGTTTTAGAACATTTATTATCATTTAATTTCCGATATATTTACCCATGACATAACTTTCCAAAATTATTAACGAATCGCAATATTCAAATTAAAATAAATTCGCTAGTGAAAAAAAGGAAAAAATAATTTTGATTTTTTATATCGACAGGTACTTGAACCCTCACAGTTGAATATGCTTTTTTTTATTTGAATTTAAAGATATCATTAAAATATATAGAATTTGCATCAGTTATTTTTTTAAATGTAATTCGTTCCTTATCAAACTTGTAAATATTGCATTTCTAGTAAAAAAACCATGTGAATTCCATAACAAAACTGGAGATATACGATATACAAGCTTCATATCATATCATTTTAGTTCCAAAATATAATTTTACTTAATTGAAGCGTTTCCTATGAGAATTCACTCAATAATTTTGGATTTTATTTTATTATCGTGGCTGATATTATTCGATTATTCACATATGAAGCCTTATAACCATGATTTCGTGATAATATAGGATAATGTATACGCCCAAGACCTCGTCAGATGCACAAAGTTCAACACATGAAAACTTTTAATGAGCAAACCAAGTTATTAAATGGTAAATGTGGACCATTGGTTATTTCATCATGTATAAGCAATCGATTGTATACATTAAATACAATCTGTAAATAAATTAATTAAAACTGCACTTAAATCACGATAAATAAACTAGAGCCAATATATTTTTATTCTATGTCTCTTTAATGTTCTATAAAATAAATAATAAAGGTTGTTTTCGACCCTACCCAAGCAGACAACATTAAAATAAAAAAATATATAAAAAACCAATTAAATTGAGTATCTATAGCTTTAAAGACCTATTTTATATAAAGTCTGCAAGGTCTGTAGAAATTTCAGATAAATTAAAGCCCAAACCTTCTTACCTTTTTATTCACGCGCACTTAACGAAGTTGATGGCATCATTAATCATAATAAATCAAACTTATGTTCATATATTTTCTTTTTTAAATTTATAAACTTATCTTATTTTATTTTTTAGAAAAATTAAATTTTAATTTGCGAGGTTATAAACTGCAACAATCGTAATAAAGTTATGTAAGATTTGACGTTTAAAAAAATAGAATTCTAACAGCTATTTTACTTGATACTTTGAGTATTATTTATTTATAAAGCCTTATAAATGGATTGTTATCTAATTCTCCCATATTTTTTCGTTTTTGATCATGATTACTTATCTTT
The DNA here is from genome assembly GCF_057557595.1 of Rhyacophila brunnea. NCBI lineage: Eukaryota > Metazoa > Arthropoda > Insecta > Trichoptera > Rhyacophilidae > Rhyacophila > Rhyacophila brunnea. Next base: position 1,329,282 of record NW_028233069.1, on the reverse strand, counting down.
TTGAAGAAATCTTCATCCCTTATTTTTGTAAAATCGTTGGAAAATTCTTCTACTTTCGTGGGCACTAAATCTATTAACTGCTCGTTTTTTCTTTCGGTTTTAACTGAAATATTATTTTTGTTAGGTTTTCTTGTTTTTTGCTCCGTAAATTCATGTTTATTTATAAAACTCGGATATAACAGATAGAAAGCCTCTAGTTTTGAGCCTTCATCATCAATTCGAAACGGCGCATTTCTATGATATACTTGAGGGAAAACATACAAACTGGAGAACAACTCAATATAAAAAAATAGAAAAAAAAATTTATAAAATGAAACCATATCACTTCTATCGGATTTAGGGCACATTAATAAAAAAAGGTGTAATAAATTAATTTAATTTCGCCATTTTGTTACAAATAAAATAGAGAATTTTTCTAAAAAAACATTTAAATGAATAAAAACCATTTTAAATGCGCTTGGTTTATGCTCTTTCTTTATAGATTGACTTTTGTTTGAATTTAGTGACTAAAAGGCAAAATATTTATTTTATTATATTTACCTATTTTCATTAATATCATATGCCCTTCTAGCGTATAATATTTTTAATTTGAACAATATGAATATAATTTTGTAGTTTCCTAATCTTGTAATCCATAACAAAAAAATATGTAAATAGCACATAATATTAGATGCGAGCATTAAAAAAGTCGAAAAAAATAAATTTTAAACTATCAATAGTTACCTTTTTAAATTTACATTTGATTTATTTTATATTTTATTTTAAATTCAAATATTATTAATAACATTATAAAAAGTATTTAATATTATTTGATAGTACTTTTCTATCACAAAAAAATTAGGGTGTATTTAAGCTAAAATAGCACATATTAAGCAAATCACATACTCTGCAATAACTAAAACTCTAAAATTACACATTAATATTGATGTGTATAATTTTTTTTTACATTAAAATTCTTATTAAACAAATTTCCGCTATAGATTTTGTTTTAAAGTTACCAGAACATTTGTCTTTATCTGATATTATTCATTCTGTCGAACATTATCTTTTAAATTGTATTTTTATTTAATTCAATATTTTCAAAATAATAAAAAGCATTAAAATAACTATTAAGTCTCATAACTTCGTCATTTTTTGTAATATTAGTATTAAAAATCCCCGATTTTATAAATCTATATCAGGAAGATGTTTTTGATATTTAACGTCTAAAAATATGATAATAGTGAGCTGAAAAGATGTCATATGTATTAGAACTTGTGCGCTTTTTATTTTAAATAAAAAAAATCATATTTAAAGTTTTAAATTTTATTTCGTATTATTTTTTTATGTTATGAATTTTTTTTTAATTTTCTTTTTCACGATTTTTTAATATTTAGAATGACGAAATCGGGAGCTCGGAAATTTTTATAAGGATTGTTTTAAGCTGCGTAAAATAGAAAGTTCAAAGATACAAATTAAGAACTGAATCACCCTAAATATTGAAGAAAACAGCTATAAAACTTAAACCTAGAATATTTAAGATTGGAAAAAACCATGAAACAAGTAAAAAATTCTGGCCCTAGAGGGATAAGTAAAAACATTATTGGGTTAGAAAGATTGTTTATGTTTATAATAATTCTTTTATTGGTTAGATCTATCAAATACAATATAAATTCGTACCGTTTGGAACATAAAATTAGTTGTGATGCTTATAATTTATTGGAGCCCAAATTATTTTCGTGGCGTTAGAAATCAAACCTTGAAAGAAAACCTTTGACTGGCACAAATTTATTTTAAATCAAATTATAAAAAAATAATAATTTACTTTTTGGATCATTTTATATTCTAAAACTGTTGAGAAAAAGAATGGATTTTTCATGTTTTAAATTGAAGAAGGTGAAAGAAAATAAAATTTATCAAAAATTTTTATATATTTTGAACTAAGTAAAACAGATAACAATGAAATTCGTTAATCAAAATATTATTAAAATAAAAAGGACCATAAGCTCATATTATCTTTAATTCGGGTTATGATTAGATATAAATCAAAGAAATCTCTTTTAATATAAATAAAATAATAATTTATTATTTAATACTCAAGAAATATAAATTATCTAGTCATGGTAACAATTTTATTAATTGCAAGAAATATAAAATAATTTAATTAAAATCAAAATTACATGAATAGGATTTAAAAGCCCCCAATAAATGTAAAAATAATTCTTGTTTATAGTCGATCACATCTTGTTTATTGACAAAATTCAACTCGAAATGACCATAAATATCACAATATTTACTTATTTAACAGATGATTATGTTTAATTTAATTACATAAATATATTTTTCACCATGCGAGATTTCTATAGGTATGCTTTGACCCATATTTTTAATTAAAGATACACAAATACATTTATTCGTTCAAAAAAATAATCTCAGTGTTTAATACAAATACACTATATAAATTGCCATAACATTGCACCTTCTTTTTTCGTAAAATTGGGAGCGAGAATATAAATTTATTACATTTTTTTATTTAAAATATGCGAGGATTAATCTTTATTCCACAATTAAGTGATATGAAACATTGCTTTTATACCAAAGCTCTATAAATTAACACCAACATTGCACTTAGCTTAGATGAATATAATTTAAAAAATTTTAAGCTTATTATTTTATTGGGTAATTTAGAAATAAAATATTATAGATAATTTAACAAAACAAAGATACAGGCTAATAAATACCTTTTTATTTTACCTTCTTCGCAATGTAAATATCATGAAAATATTTTATGGCTTTAAAGAATTTGTAAACATAAATCTTTTTATTTGATGCCATAAAAATCATTCTTAAGGCCGTAATATTTATTTATGTGAGAAAATTGTGATTTTAGTAACTAAGGGTCTAATATATCACAATAAGAAATAAATCATATTCGAAAAAGTCTAACTCTCTGAATTTGCCACCCAGTGTCAGTGTTCATATAAATTTTTATATAAAGTACTTATTTTCTGTCTTTAAAATGATAAGATTTTATGTTTATAGGTTGATTTTGTAAGTATATTGAATTCTAAAATTAATGGAACGGATTTATGCTTATTAATAAATACATTTAATTTAAAAAATTAATCTTTTGTTTGCTAAACTTTGAAAACTAGTGATTTAAAGCATGATCACCCATGAGTGGATGTCTTTTATTTTTTTTCAATTTATTGGTTTTCTGTAATTCTGTGTATTTATTTTTATCTACAGACATATTTTTTCCATTTTTTTCCTTCGAGAACATATTTGTATGATCAAGCAATTTTTCCTTAGAAAGCGTATCTAAATCAAAATACTTGTATGTATCAATTGATAAATTATGCACTTTTATTGTTTTCTCAATTTCTAATAACATGGATCGATATTTATGGGGATTCAATTCCTGTAAAGCGTCATCTCTCTTATTATAAAAATGAATCACCATGCACAAATTAATATTCATATAATGAAATAACGAATGAAACATGTTTAAAAATAGAATAGTCTTTAAATATTGCTTTGAATTTAATTCAATAAATTTGGATATATTACTACTTAAAGAATTTATGGATAAATAATATTTTTATTTTACCAAGAACGTATAAAAACCTTTTATTTTATATAGATGCCGTTTATTACACAATTTAGTTGTAAATAAGTTAATAAATACAAAATTTAAGTTTATATAAGATATATTTTATGTCAAATACCAAATTACAAAAAAGAAAATGTTTATATTTTGAGTTAAAAAAATATTACTCTGACATTTATAATTTATCTTTTATTTATAAAACGGTCACTAAACGATGATTATAAAAATAGAGAATTTTCATATGTTATAGATTTTAACACGAACATTAAATCATTAAAAAAGCCCTTGATTATATTTTGGAACGTAATTAAATTCGTGCATTCTAATTCCGTTTTCTTAAAGAACAGCGTCAAATCAAGGTACTCAATAAAACAAAAAAAATATTGCATAGTAGTTTATATACAATGTTTATATTTATATCCAGGCCTAACTTGATGAACTTTATGCTACAAATATTTCAAAAATTCCAAATTACCGAGGTTTTTCTTCGTTAAGAAAACATATTTTCTTTACGACTAAAAACGGTTAAATTGAATGTAAGAAGCCCCTGGATATTAAAACATAAATTAAGAAATCTAATTTAACAGGAATGGCTTGAAAAGTATATTTAATTCTATTTATCTGTATTCACTAGAATCATTTTGCTCAAAGTCTTCTACCTGTTTATAATGTAGTCTGATTATACAACTTTAACCCGTAGAACACACGTAAAAATTCAAAAACATAGTTTTTCATTGGTAAGTATTGTTTTAAAAAAATTATGATGCTGTTCGCACAATATTATTAGTCTATTTTTGTTTTTTCTAATCTATAAATAAGAAATATGCCTTCTTAGATTCCTATGATAAAAAAATTGTTGTTTAATAAAATCACAAAAAAACAATCGTATCAATAACATTATAAGTATTTAAAATAGATTCTAGGTGATGATTTTACATTTAAATACATAATATAAACAATTTAACTGTGTTACATTCTTTATTTATCGTTATTTTTTAATGTAATTTAATAAAAAAGGGTTTCTTTATTCATTAATATATCAGATATTGACAAATAATATATTGTTTTTCCATCTATAAATTTTTTAGTTAAAAAAAGCCCATTAAATTCGAGCTTATTTGCACCTATTAAATAGCTACAGAGCTTAAAAAAATAAACACAAATAAAAAAAATTTAAGCAATTCTTATTATATCCTAATTTCAATTGCAGGAAATCAAATTCTGAATTTGATACAAAATTTAATTATTTTTAACTTGCACGAAGATCATCTATGAAAAATTCTTATATCCGCAAAAAAATTCATTAGAATTGCTACAAAAGTTCTTGATCTCCTATTATTCATTTTATTTATGCATAATATTTTTTTTTGTACTTTTTCTTTTTTTATTGGTCACCCTGCTTAAAGTATTAATATGCCATAATTTAGATCATAAAATAATTTTTTATCACTAACTTAGATATAAAATATTATTTTTTTAATATATCAATTTTGTAACTGGCCGAAGCAATTTATGTTTATGGAACACACGTATTTTACAGGTCAACAAGTTTTAAGTCAAAAAATTATAATCAATTACACAATTAAAAATATGTTCGAAATCGAGATACTACTTAGGCAGATACTGTTTGATTTACATAATGAAATATATTTTTATGAGGACGAAAAACAAATCTTTATTATTTACCGGACATGTGATGGCAATCATTTATGTATCTCCAAATTTTTTTGTAATTAGCAAATTTTGTAGAGAAAAAAGCCATCAATCTTGATATTTTCTATTTTAAATCGAAAATTTTGAGATAAAATTATTAGGTTACGTTAAATTATACTAGTTTATTTGCCGTGCAAAACTTGTGATTGCACAATAGAATATATTTTTCAATACTTTTTTTTACTTCATCATATTTAAAATATTCCTCAATGTTTTTAATTTTTAAGGACATACTAATTCATATATTTATATCAAATTCTATTATTTGCATATATTATTCTGCTAATATTGCCATTCCTATCCTATTAATATAATATCTTGGTATTTTGAGACCATAAAATCTTTATATTTTGTGTGTTTATTAGTTAATTATATTTTCTCAATTTTAATGATTTATTTTATAATTCCATATTATTTTTATATTCTCTAATTTTTTGTCCATATAAAAATTTTTCTTATTATCCATTAAATTTATGTCATCTAACCTTTTAAAAGCTTTTTTTGATTCAATATATCAAAAATCATATTTTCTAGCTTTTGTATTCATATTTTTTTACTGTGATAATCGATTTTAAAAGACTTAAAACATCTTTAGATATCTATTTATATACAATTAAATCATGCGAATTTATAATAATAATTTTTAACGATATATTTGAACAGTAAAATTTGCATTAAGAGCATTTAAATTTACTAAAGCATGGTTTTTATATTTTTAAGGTTGAAATGTGTTTTCATTCGAAAATTCCCCATATCAATGATTATGGTTTTAGTCTGTTATAGTAAACTTGTATATTGATCCTATTTGATCGTTTAAAAATCTGGAAATTTTTTTATATTACATATCAAGCTTATTAAAAGTATAGATATATTTTTTGATTTCACAGGCCAAGTATTTCTTTACATAACCAAATAGAAAAGCAAAACACTCAGCTTAAGTTGGCTATTAAAATTTTAATTGCACACATTATTATAATTAAAAATATATTTCTGGCATTTAACCTATTTAGTGAAAAGAAGAATTTACGTTTTTAAGGCACTATTTTTTAATCTAGTTGAGTTCGTATTTCCTTACCTCCAAATATGAAGTTAAAAGTTTAAAATTGTCTAGAATCTTAACAACCAAATTTATTTGCACATTTAATGACGCAAAAATGGTGATTTGAATCATAATACTATGAGTATTTCATTTACGAACAATTTACATGCTGGATTACTACACAATCGAAATGGTATAAAGATCTAGACGAAAAAAATAAAGCAGAAATCCTATTTAAAGTCTTGAATACGATGTTTTATCATAAAAAAATCTTCTCGGTCATGATCCTGTCAATAAAATATAAAAATCCTAACAGTACTTTAGCCCAATATTATGATTTTGCAAAGGAGAGCTAATTATAAAAAGTTACTTATACGTTTACTATTTTCTTAAAATTGTTGTTGAAGATAGAAAAGCAAAAACAACAAAGTTTATTTTTTCTTTTTATTCGAGAATCCGATTTTATATTTAATATTTCATGGTAATTTATAGAATCGATATGCGTATTGAAATAATAAATATAAGCTCTCAAACACACAGCAATTTTTTTTTAAAACTATTGTGAAACTAAATATTTAGCCTTAAAAAAGTCTAAACAAGCCTGATTTTATATAAAACACCGCAAATAACGTCTGTTTTGCGAAGACGGTTATTTAATTCATTTGAATATAAAATGAGGCTCATGTATTGAAAAAATCATCTAAAATATTAGATAAAAAACATATGAGTGTACTAATTATGGGTATAAAAAGCTTTTTATTGATCTTAAACACATGATATGTAGATAAAAACCAATAAGTTTTGTACGACCACAGTCTTAATATTTTTTTATGACGTTCTCTTAAACACATGAATATTAGTTTCTAGGTCCTAATTTGTGCGCAAGAGAAATAAGCGAAAAATAATGTAGATGAAGTATCAAGGTTCTATAATAACAGTAAAAGTATAACAAATTAAACAATTGATAATATTCAACCACAATTTATTTAAAATAAATACAAAATAATACAGAAGTATATTCAAGATGCAACAAACTTAAAAATATTTTAAAAAATAAAATATTCATAAAACTTAAAAAATATCAATGAAAGACAATAAATTTGGATTCAAATAATTTATTAAGATAATTATATGTACTAAAGTATTTTAAAGCATTAAAAGGTGTTTTTAGAGTATTAAAATCATGTTTTTTTACAGAAATAGTCAAAGACTTGTATAAAAATAATACAAATGTAATTGCTCGCACTCGTTGATCTTCAAAGAGGAAGCGACTATAAATAAAAAAATAAATGTATTGTATTAAATGTTCAAAAGAAAAATCTTAAAATTCTAATCAGTAAAGCTAACATTATTTTACATTAAAATAAAAAACTAGAAAAAAATTTAAACTTTACGCTTCTTGAAATATAAGTATTTGACTATATAAAGTAAACTGTGTATGCATCAGTATTATGAATCGATAAAAAATTTTATAAGTATAAATTAAATACATTATTCATAGTTTTGTGCTCAATGTATCTGTTGTAGCAGTTATGTAAATAATTAATATTAAATATGTATTTGAATAATTTTTAAATGCTGTATGACACGAAAGTAATTATGGTAATTTTGATGTTTTGTCTTCTTTATGGTTATATGGGGGAAAATCAAGAACTATTTCACTAAATATTAATTTATTTAATTATCCAAATTTTATGACTTGAATGGGTTGAACATAAAAATCAGAAGCATAGCGCTACAGTGACAAATCATGCGAACTGCAGCTGTAAGCGAACAAAAAGATAGGTTGGCGTTGTAATATGCGCAAATCCCTTTAAAAGATCAACAAGAAATTTGAAGTTATGATCGATCTTCACTTCAACTGAATTTCTTTGGATGAATGGGTTCAATCAGCTTATGCGGCAATACTAATACGCTTCTATCGTATGCCCCGTTTCGGGTAGGAGAAACATCAAAAATATTATAATGGAAAATTCCAATGAAACTTGTCTCAAGAAGAACTAAAAAGAAGGGCGATGAGTGTACTAATAGACTAAAATGGAAGGAAGTCGACTGTTAAACGATTTGATACCTAAAACGTCAAAAACACCAAAAGAACAAAATTAAGTGACCATCCCATTTTGAAATTGAAGAGTATAGAATATTCGACTTATTTATAAAGTAATAAAATGAAATATACGAAAGCTTAAAAAGGCAAACATCGCTGAATTTGAAAGGACAAGAAAAATTCCATACTACAAAGTTGAATCTAATATTCTTCAAAATATTAATAAGATAACAATAACAATTACATTCACCCAAAATCCCAAGAATATGTCCGATGTTGCAGTCTTACTACAAACCGCACAACAGCCTTACAAATGTCTCACAACAAAACCAAAAAAAGATAACGAATATATTTCGGAAAAAATTTATAAAATTTAGCTTTCGCAAAGAATAAGTGATGGACTAGAATTATATAAAAACAATCGCAGTGAGGTTGAGAAATTTGAATGAAAAAAATTAAGAAATATAATGAGATCAAGAAATATGATCCTAGACATAGATGATCATCTAAAAACACGTTTAATGAGTATACAGAAAAAATCAGAATATATAAGAAAAGGATAGAGCAGTATAAAAAAAGATGTGACTTTACTAGATAAAATAGCTGCTTTGAGCTTAATAGGAGACATTTTTACAGAGGATTGACTGAAAACAAAAATTACACAAACGAAGCTTTAAATAAACAAATCTCAAATTTTATAATAAAAATGTGGGGTTAAGGTACGGAAAATTACACCAAGAATAATAATAAAGTTTAACTATACCCATTCTTACTGGTCCAAAAACAAGAAAAAATCATCATAACAGAATTTGAATTTGAAGACATAATAAAATCACTGCCGAACTTAAAAGCCTCTGAACCTGATGAAATCTTAAATTTTTATATTGAAAATATGACGAGCTTATATAAATTCATATATCAGAATATATCGAATGAATACTTGGAAATAAAAATATGGAAAAAAGGTTTTAAATTGGTATGGCATGCCTTATACCAAAAGAAGATGTCAAAATAGGATATGAATATAGACAAATAACGTATATTTTCAATTTATATAAGTTAACGACAAAAGCGGATTTAAAAATATTATATATGAGGTGGATACAAGAGAATTGTTTTCGGAAGTCAGTGGGGAATAAGAAGGCGCTTTCAAGGAGCAATAATACAAACACAGATTCTAATTTCGATATGTAAAGAGCATGGTAAAAATCCAAAATACAACGTGGATTGATGTAAAAAGGCATATGACTTCTAAGACCATAACTACCTACATGCATGTATTGAAAACTTGAACCTGCCTTCATGAATAACTTTTTTTATCAATGAATTTACAAGCAAATGGAGTATATCTTGCAGGTTAAATAGAGAAGAAATCATTCATAAAAGAATACATAAGGGTATGATACAAGGAGACAGTCTACACCTTTTTTATTTGTTCTATGTATGGATCCACTGTGCAGAAAATTTAATGGACGCTTTCCATGGGTGAAGTGTATTGTTTGATGAAAAAATTATTCAAAAAATCATCCGCTGTTCATGGATGAACTCAAATAAATATAACTCCAGAAAAACTTAAACACAGGATCGATGAAACACTAACATTCTTTAATGCAGTAAGACAATAAAGGAACGAAAATAAGTCTGCCACTAACCATGAAATATGCGCTGCAGTAATAAAATCAAATTAAGGCCAGGCAACTTATGAATATCTTGGAGTAATTGAGAATAAGAACCCCGATATAAATCTAAGAAATAGCATTATAATTTCAGAAAAAATAATAAATCGAATAAGAAGATATGTAAGTATAAACTGAATGCTGGTAATTTATTTAAAGCCATTAATGAACATGTAACATAACTTAAAAATTACCAAAAAGGCGTATTAAAATTAGAACCTGAATATACACTGAACTTTATTATAAGATAAGAGATATTTTGCATGAATTTTTATCCAACTTTGGCATAGTAATAAACAAAGATTGTGTAAAAAAAATTAAAAAGAACGTGGGCTATTCAACATGAAATCAAAGCCGAAGAAGATGATCTACCGGTTAAAAAATAGTAAAAACAGTATACCGAGGAAGCCTACAATATTAAAAGTAGAAAAAAATAACAAGACATATCTCATACTAATTACAAAATATCTTGAAAATAAATATCATGTCGATATCTACGATTCCGTGAAACTGGAAAAAAAGCATCAAGAAAGTCTATTGTGTAAAATCAAAGAAAAACCAATACTTCAAAAACCTTTTGAAACCAAATATATTAGTATCATTGATATTGTTGGATCATCAAGAAGGATAAAAACGGTAATGTATAACCAAGTGAAGAAGGAAATTCTATTTAATTTAAGACGGAAATGTGTTTTATGGTGAGAGGAGATAATTCACACATTTTAACGAAGCCATGAAAACAATCGACCACTTTGCAACAGATGCAAGAAAATGTTGGGGTATGATGACATGCGAAGGCACAATATAATCGTATGATGTCTTCATTTCCTCTTATCAAGACGATAAAACTTTAGAGAACCGATATAAAGAACTCACACAGAACAAGAAATTTGCAAAAATTAAAATGCAGAAAAAATGGTTGAAAACAAGATAAAACTGATATTTTAATCTAAAAAAATTTAGCTGATATTTTCGATACGATAAAAATGAAAATATTATTGCGTTGATTGAAATATGTATAACTAGTCTTGACAATTTATATGAAGTTTGAAATGAAAAATATAGAAAGTATGTCATCTTGGCGAATGAACTTGGTTTAATCTACTAATATACAAGAATAATTCTGTATTGAATGACTTGGAATAGAGCAGTTACGAATTGCATAAAAAATATGTTAAGGAGTTAAAAATACCGGACGAGGTAGAGGCGTACATGCAAGGTCTCACACTTTGCAAGACAATTATACTCATCTCATTTAAGAGAAGAAGAGCAGTTAATAAAGATAAATCAGGGGAAGGTGTCAAAAGATGCATTAAAGAGTTGTGCAATATTTCAAATATGCTGAATACGTATAAATTGATAAAAAGAAACTTAACCTATAAATAAAAATATATATGTAGTAATTATATAAATTAACATTTTTGGGTATTTTTCTTGTTGAACCTCTGGTTTATCTTAATATTGATCCATAAAAGTTTATGTTCCCACACAAAACTTTCTTTATATAATCTTCTCAATATAATTAAAAGCATTACACATTTTATATGTTCTGCCTAGAAAGTGAACTTGCAAAAAGGGGGAGAATATACCTTTTCTTTATGAAATAAATGAGATTTCTACATCACAATTTGTCAAAATATGATTGTGTTCTAGGTGTTTGAACATTTCTTGATATGAAAATGCGCTGATTCTCTTTTTTTTAAAACTACTAAATTATAATATATTGCTGTTTAATGTAAGTTTCTGCTGTTCGATTCATTCCTCTGGTAAGCAGAAGAATCTTAGGCAATGTTGTTTGCTACTTTTTAAACATAATTCAATTCCAAAAAATTCGATTTGTTACATAAGATAAGCGTCATTTGTTTTTATTTTTGCAATCATTTGTTTTAATGCTCATTATTTTCGCTTGTATATCCTTTCTGATACGAAAATATACCAAATAAATATTGTTTTATGACCTAATATTTACTTTATTTTTATATTTTCTCAAACAAATAGTGTGATACAATCCTTGGATCAAACTATAACAATGCCTTTTACCCTCTCTTCCTCAGCTATACCTGATCGATATCTCCTCTTCTCTATTAAATTTTAGTTCAAGATTATTTCTCATCCTATGGTTTACATATATGCCTCACCTTAAATATACACTAAATTCTAATTGAATTTATTTATGTTTTACTTCTATTACTTTTTGGGAGGTTCGCTTTATTCTAAAAGGAACTATTGTTTAAGTGATTCGCCTCTCTGTGATCTCCCCCCGCACTCATTGTAACCCGTAATTACCGTGGATTGGGCCCTTTCTCATAGGCGGCAGTCATTATGTGGAAGGAATGAGATTCTGTATACTGTTCATCGCTAAGAGTTACAAGCTATAAACACACTCTACACTTACCTATATTCTTGCTGAACGGTGTGAGATCCTTTTCATTCTGGAGGTACAGTTCAACGGCTTACACAACAACCTCCTATTTCTCATGGCTCGTCAATGGTTTATGTTTTATCTTTTATTGTTCACCGACCGCCTCCTTTGGTATTTTTCTTTAGAGTAAATTCGTTTTGGAAATTAGTGGGGTGGGTGGAAGTGGAACCCCACACACTGGGTCCGACTTGTAAACCACTCAACCATACCACCTTAATATACACTAAAAACCCATATTTAATATGAAATTTATAAAATTGATTTTGCTAGTAAATTTAAAGTGTTTAAGGCTGATATACCCAAAAGGAAACAATAATGTCTATATGTACGCAAAAAAATTTATACTCGGTTTTTGAAAACATTATGAACTCAAATTATCTTTGAATATCTACTTCTTAAACGGAATTTCGAGATAACATTAATGATAATTATGCATACATTGTCATGCCTAAAACCACCCTAAGATCAAAATGAATTTACCCCTTTATCTTAGATTAAAAGCACGTTCAAATCTAATTTTTTTAAGATAAAAAACTTTGTAAAATTGATTTGGATGCAGGGTCATATATTCTTGTTTTTAATGGATGTTTAAGCAATTAGAATTGAAAATTTATAAATATCAGCCAAGCTGTTTCAAAAGAACATATTTTATATTTTTAAGCCATTTACCATGCTATGTGAAATGTATTTCATTCAATTTTTTTACGTTTAATTTTAACTGAAAAACGCGAATAACTTATATTTTGAATATTCATGTCACTAAATTATGCTTAATACATTATAATTAGCAAAAAGTATTATATTAATTAGTGGCAACGAAATGTTAAAGAATGTTAAGGCATGATTACATGCTTAGGTACAATGAAATTATAAGATATCTTCACTTCCCCTATCAATATGATACAACTTTAAGAAAACCTAAAAGATCAGAAACCACTCAGTACAGGATATTTGCAAAAAAGAAATGCAGAAATAAAGGTCGATGCCAAAATTACAAAGGATATACTTATCAATAAATATACCTCATATTTTCTTATACAATAAAAAAGAAAATAATATTACGTTGATTGAAATATGTATGTATAACTTACTATGACTGCTTGAATGAAGGTGAGAATGTGAAATATAGGAAGTAAAGCATCTTAGCAAATGAACTTGGTTTAATTTACAAATGTAAAACAAAAATAATACCTTATGTAATGAATTGGATGATAGGGGGACCAAATTGAATAAAAAAATATTTCAAGGAGTTTAAAATTCTCAGATTAAGAAAATTTATGCATGCAAACTCTCACACTTCGCAAGATATTGAACTAATATCATTTTACGGAAGAGGATAAGTTGACAAAGATATATCAGGGGAAGGTATCAAAAGATGCATAAGAAGTTGTGCGATATTCCTAATAATATGCCTAAATCTCAGTAAATGAAATTTGATTAAAGACGAAACCCAATCTAAATATAAAAATTCATTATATTCAAGAGCAGGATTAAGAAACGCTCTTACCAAGATATCGAATCGCTCGAAAACAATACATAAAATTAGAATTCGGTTCCTTTAAGTGTTAATTGTGATCATCCATGCAATCAAAAATATATATTTTTTAATTTCTCTTTTTTTACCAGTATTAACATATAACTTGAATGGATATCCTGTACCATTTATATGCAAAAAAACATTATAATTAAAATAAACACGAAATAAAAGAAAAAATAAATATTTATTTATTTACATGGTATATATGTGTTTATAAATGTTATGTGATTAAAAAATCTTTCTTTGTATGTATTTTTATGAAGAAATTGTTTGCAATGAAACTTAGCAAAATCATATATTAAAGGATATGATATTTATGCTAACATATACATTTATTAATAGACCCATTTTACAATATATATTTTAATTCAGATGATTTCCTATTTTAAAGTATATATATGCGTTCAAAAATATAAATAAGGCGAAATAATATAACTACAAAAGAACATACGAATGCAATTCGAATGATTAACAGATATATTTTGCTTTAAAAGCAAATACAATAATTTTATTTACACATTTAAAAGAAAATTAGTTATATAGCAATTATAATAGTATAGATAATCCCTGAAAAACAAATAATCCATAAAAACCTTTCGATTAAGTAATAAGTGTTTCTTTGAAATAGTGAAAGCTGATAAAATGCCTTGCTGTCTAATCCGCACATTTACGCCCATAAATATCTGGTAGTGTTAATTATTACCCACATGTATCGAGCATATAACCGTATGCACACACAATATTTATTAAATTGTATTAAGTATAATAAGTTTTAAAAATAAGTATTATATTATTTAAAAGGTAAAATAATAGTGGCGAATCGGATCTAATAATCACAAGAAATTTTATTTTTCCTATTAATTTAAAATATAATGTAAAATCTAACGTAAAATAAAATTATAAATTTTTTTTTCTAATATTGTAGTTTTCCCCATCGTAAAATGTAATGGTGTACTCACAAAAAGCTATAAGTTTTAAAATAAGTAGTGACGAATTCCAACCGAAACATACGCACAATTATTTGGATAGAGGAAAAGCCTTCAATTAATAAGCTTTACAAGAATTATGTGATTTGAGGAAGATTATAAATATTATGGGGCAGATGGGATTTTGTTAAAATCTGTTGTATAGTGGAGTACCCCCTTTTATTTAACGATTTCAAATAGCTATAAATTAAATTACATCATAAATTAATTATTGAATTTTTAAATATCTGAACATTGTATATTCAAGCATTTTAATCGTATTTGTTTTTTTAAATCATTTATTATTACAAGAGATTTGCATTTATTGTTCTAAACATTTGATTGGAAAAAGTAAAAAAATATGATCAGTCTTTTGTCGTTATTATCGAATGTACAAAGGTTTTTAGTTTGAAAGATTATTTAATACTCTTGTGTTATCATATTTCTCTTATATTTCATATATGAATGTGTAATTTTTTTGCCAAATTATTTTTGTTAATTTAATATGCAATTATTTACTAAGTCTTTTGTTCCCTTTTAATTTATGGTTTAGTTTGTGAAATTACCCTTTTTCAACCTACCTAAAATTTTAATGGATCTATTGAAGATTTCATTTTTATAATTTTTTGCGTTCATATTCTGCACAATATTTACTTTATACATCTTCTTTATTAAAATTTTTTACTATCCTATTGTTTGCACACAGTTTTTGCTTCGTTTTGGTATTACTCCACATATTAATAAACAACCTATGGTACAAACCTCTAATATTATTTAATTTTTTAATAATAAAAAAGATAAGATTTCACTGCAAATAAAATATCTTGTTATTATTCTTTTACAAGAAATTTTATAGGATGAATACTAAATAAAATTAAAATTCTAATGACACTTAGATAATCGTGATCTTTTATGTGTCGATAACTGTGATATATTTTTAACATGAATAAATTATAGGGTGTTTAAATATTTTATTGGATTTTAATAAAGCGTAAAAATCTTGAATTTTTAACTGACATAAATTAAATATGTATTTTTTCGATATAGATTACGTTTTATTAAAGAAAGAACTAGAAGACACAAACAAAATCGAGGCATATCCTAACTATACGATTGAGAAAAACCCTTGAACTAATAGCTCTTTAAAAAAAGGAGAGGCATCGAAGAAGATGTAAGAAAAGAAAATATACTCAAGATTATATTTGATGTACCCATTGGAAATCAATCACATTATGCTTGAAGAAAAAATTAAAATTACAATTAAAAAATGATTCCATAAATAAAAAAAGGTATTTGTTACACTTATCAAGTAAAATAGTAACTTCATCATCTTTTTTAATTTAAGAAAATCATTAAAATAAAATTAATCAAACAATAGAAATATCGAAGTTATATTCAAATCGTTTATAATACAATTTAAAACAATTCCAAGAAAGAATAACATTTAATGTTGCCTTTTAATTAATTAAAAACCCTAAAAGCAGGAATATATAAAATATAATATTAAAAGGGCTTTTTAAAGAAATTTTAATATTTTGTTTGCCTATATTGAATCGCTTAGAAGCCAAAATAATAGAAAATATAGACTCATTCTGTGATTTTTTGTTAAAGGGTAAATAATTAAATGGTTTACTGTGCCATTTATTTTAAAAAATCAAATTTCAGGTATCTTTGAGCACACGAAATTATGTCGTTTTTAATAGGCTTTGGTCTGTTCAGAGAATAGAAAGAATTATTTTCATTTTATGCCATAATAAAGCCTATCAGTCAAATTTTATGAATTTAGTATATATTGTATTATTTTTTTAAAATGCTTCTGGCTAATATGGCCGAAGGATATTATTAGATAATTAAGTTCATCTATAATAAAAGAAAAAGAAATAAAACACACGAGATGGAGAATAGACTCTATCTTCAAAAATTCTTTGTATAAGTTAAAATTATAAAATAATAACCGTACACAATTTTGTAAATCAATTATCAATATTTCGCTATTTTTTGAACTGGAAAAGCTAAGCGCCATATAAAACACCAGTAATTTTCTAATTAACAATTGTATTTTAATAATGGCTTTTTTATTCAAAAATGAATTGGTTATAAAATTTCAGGTTCATAGGTTTTTAGAGTGCATCAAATTTTATTTCAAAAATACAATGATATTTTCATGTTTAATAGCTTTATATTAGTTTCCGATTAAACAATAGCTTTTTCAAGTTAATTTCTGGTGTTATCACATTGGAAAAGTGCAATAAACAATCGACTTTTAAATATTTTTAATTAGAAAACACAAATGATGTTTTCTGATTATTGGCGCCTGTCGAATGATTACTTCATTGGAATTTCTTTTTTTATTCTGTTTATTAATTTAACTGTTGTATTATTAAAAAGACATAAATTTTGCGGTAATTCTCTTATAACACATAATACAATTTTTTTATTATTATTTGAATGTGTGTTTTGGTTTTGAGTCACAAATAATCTGGATAATTCAAAACAAAATATTTTAATATTCACTAAATCGAATTGAAAAACAAGTTTTTTTCTGATCAACTTCGTTCATAGAACATAATTATTACCTAAGTAATATCTAGAGCAAATTGTACTGAAAATAATGGATTTTTTGTTGTATATTTTTATTCACTTGATATGCCCCTTAAAAATGTTACATTTATTGATCAGCTATGTTTTTGCAGGTGAGCATAACACTACTGCTAGTTACGATACAAAATCTACTGTAAAATTTAAAAAAAAATACAATCATTATGAAGAGAATTCTAGCCCAATAAAGTGTGTAGAAACACTTGAAACAATTTAATATCAACACCAAAAATCCTTTGAGGAACCAAAAAATATGAATCTAAATCAATTATTCAATCCAGTGATATTCGATAACGATCAACCGAATATGCAAGTGCAAAATACTCCAGCATTGCTACCTTTAAAGGATAATATTCTACAAAGACCTATACAAACTCAATTTCATAGTTTTACTGATTCATCTAAAAATGTTGAAGACTCTGATTCCACCGAAAACGCCATACAATATTGCTATCATTATAAAACGAGCCAACCACTAGAATGGCAGTATTTCAATGTTAATATTAACATGCATCCACAATTTGTATGGCTTCAACCAAGATTACCTTTACCCAACAATCAGAAAACCAATGGATTCGGAAAAATTGATAAAAATGTTATAGTGAATCATTCTGGTGATCTTAATATTGACGCTGAATCTTCTAAAGAGCATCTATAATTCAAGGAACATCGAGTACAAAAAAAATTACACGCTAGAGATCATGCATATTTGTTAGAAAATCATTGTATAGAGCGTATTGTTGAGCAGACTCAAGATTATAACGACTTTAATTTCACAAATCAGCTTTTAAACAATACAAATAATACAAACCAAGTGTTCATATCAAGTTCAATAGAAAATAAAACTGATTTAAAAGAGCAGAATTCTATTTATCACGATTACAGTAAAAATCATCCGATAAAGATACCAATACTTGTTCGGAATTTTATATATCCTGGTTATAGATCTTTTTTTGTATCTTACTATGAGAAGATTCTTTTTCAAAAATTTTGTTCGAGGCTAGAAATTACATCAAATATAACGTTAGAAAGTCAGTACTTTCCTTGTTTGTTGATTTACATGCGCAAGTTCTTCTACGGAAAAGATATTGAAT
The DNA here is from genome assembly GCF_057557595.1 of Rhyacophila brunnea. Lineage (NCBI taxonomy): Eukaryota > Metazoa > Arthropoda > Insecta > Trichoptera > Rhyacophilidae > Rhyacophila > Rhyacophila brunnea. Next base: position 1,310,602 of record NW_028233069.1, on the reverse strand, counting down.
ACGTTCCAATCGACATTTTGGATATAAATATTAAGAATAAATTAATTGAATGTGGCATAAATATCGAAATTTTTTGCTCTTTATCGGTAAATATCGAAAATTTATGTGGAGAATAAAATATTTCTCGATGGTCTGGGTGGATTTAAACGAATGGAGAGAAAAAAATCCCGAACAAATTTGTGTTCGTAATCATAAGTTTGAATCTACAAAATTAGAAATTTTCTGCACCCTTTGAAAATTTTCATGAATTTGTAATTTACCGAAATAAACAAACCAAAAAAATTGCTGGAATACACAAATCTGCCATAATCGGCGAAAAATTTCAATGGGGTAATGGTGTTTTAATATTCAAGGATTGTTTGATAGAAAATAATGTTATTGTTGACGATGAATCGATATTGGCTGATAAATGCAAAATTGGTAATGACTGTAAAATTGGAAAAAACTGCATAATTGACACGGAAGCTGAAATTTTATGTTCAACTATCATAAACGATTATAAATATGAAAAGAAATCTTAAAGAATAAACAGCAATTATCGTAAAACAAGCAGGATTGTTTTTTATTTTTGTGTAAAATAATTTTATAAAAAAATCAAAGAAATACATCTATTCTAATGCTGTAATCAACGATGTAAATTAAATTTTGAAATTATGGCCTAAATAATTTAGTTTTATGATATATTTTAAAATTATCTATGCCTTTCATTTTTTTGTATGAATAAATCTTTTATATTTTATTCGTGTGTTTTATTCCATATTTATATATCTCTAATTGACTTATACATTTTTATTGGTCGATTCTTTACCTTAATCCATACAAATAAAAACATATAACATACATTTGTTATATAGTGTTTAATGGTCAAAGCTTAAACCTGAACATAAGCTCACACTATAATAAGATCTATAAATAAGCATAAGTGTGACAAATTAAATTTATTTTTAATGACGTCTATAAAAAAGTTATGACTTAATAAACACGAAACAACTTAAAAATCTCAATTTACATCAAAAGGATAAATTTGATATTATAATTTTGCTGCATATTTGATAAAAGTATGCAAGAAATTACTTTTAAAAAACTCAATCTAGAATGAATTATAAGTATAAATGCGTTTTTGGTGCTAAAAAAATCATTAAACACCCTTCTTCAATAAATAGTTTTTTTTTGCAGAAAAAATAATTTTTTATTTAAATGAAAGTTAATTATTATATATTTATGCCCTCTTAAATTATAGAAAAACTTTATCTGTATAATATTATCTTACAATATTATTTCTACACTAATTGGATAAAGCAAAATTTTTCTCATAACGCTTTCTACACCGAGCATTTTAAAATTCAAATTATACCATGTTATTATAAAACGGCTTATTTTGTTTAGAGATTCGACTAAATAGATTTAGAAATAATATGAGTATCAAGGAATTATTTTCTACTTTAATATTTTAAATTATTCACACACTGTTAGAATATAGAAATCTCTCTTAAAATGATTTCAAAGCTGACTTAATAATTCATTTCTGTCTTTTTTTTATGGTTTTGCTCAAAATCATCCTTAAATTGTGGTATCATCAATATTAACATTGTGTTGTATTGTTAATTTCGAAATTCACAAAATATTTAATATGCGGGGTTTATAATTTATAAAATACATAAAAATTGATATTTTCGTAAGGATATAAAACAATAAGTCGTTTCTGTGTAGCTATATATTTTAAAAACTTTGGCCTATTTTTATAAGTACAAGGCACTTATATAAATAAATTCCTCATTAAACTTTAGTTTATAAAAACTAGTGACATTCATATTTAAAAATATGTTAAGGAGTTAAAAATACCAGACGAAGTAGAAGCATACATACAAGCAACTACACACCGCAAGACACTTGAACTCATCTCATTTGAGAGAAGAAGAGCAGTTGATGAGGATAGATCAGGGGAAGGTGTCAAAAGATGCATCAAGAATTGTGCAATATTACCAATGATCTGACTACATCTCAATATATTGAATTGATAAAAGAAACTTAACCCAAAAATATAAAAACTTTTACGTTTGCTTATCAAGAAGTTGTGCAATATTCTCAATGGGCTGGCTTAGTCTAAATAGAAGAAATTGATAAAAAGAAACTTAACCCATAAATAAAAAATTATAATGTCATAATTAAACTTCATTATTTATTCCTTTTGTTTTCTTTATACCTTTGACTCTCTGTAGGGTAAAATTTAATAAATTTATTTTCTATTTAAAATTACCGTCTTCATTTTGTATATTTTTCTCGGTTTTAATTTTTTTAGACTTAGGATAAAAATATTAGCATGTAGCAATCGTTTTGATAAAATAAGACTTCTACACATGTTTTAAAGTATTCTTGACTGTAATATGATGTTTTACATCTCGTTTCTTTAGTATTAAAAGTTTGCTGTTTAGCTAACCTTGTGCCATAGTTCGGTTTTTCTTTATTCTCAAAACTTTTTTGTAATATAAAGATCCTGTTGAATCAGAATAAAAACTACATAATACATTTTAATATCATATGATTTAAATCCGTGTTTTACACAAATAAAACATCATTTATTCCTTTAAATCAATCCCTTATTTCATTTCCAATTAAGAAATGAAATAAGGCAGAATACCTTTCTATACTACCAAAATATCTATTTTGATTTTTAAATCAGGTGTTTCAAGCAGTATAAATATTTAGTATACATTTCAATTTCTTAATAAGTCTTTTGTTTATTAACCCAAAAAAAATATCAGCACAAAATTTTAAGCGATATCTGAATGCAATTAATCATAATGGTATCAGTTAGCCATATAAAAATTATTTTTCGTTAAAAGATAAATCCGCATCATAAATATAGATGTATTTAACGGTTAAGCAATTATGTGTGAATTTAAAAAGGTTATAAACTACAAAGAAATATCTATATATCAATTATCGGTTACTTATTTTTTGTTGTCACTGATAAAATCCATTTGATACCCTTTTCTTTGGTGTGTTAATATAAAAATACAATCATTGATGTCAATTTATATTATCTTCTGTTTATTTATATGTAAAATAGCTTCAAAAAATAATGAAGTCTTCTTATCGGTATTGCATCTACACCCTTATATCTACCCTTCTCTATTTAGTTTTTCTTTCGACATTTCTGCTATAATTATAAATACGCGGGTTATGTTCACAATCATTTTGATATATTATAAGATTTAGTGTGATATTTCAAGCAATAAAGGATCTTTGCTGCCAAAACATGGTGTCAACCGTGCTGTTTTAAACACTTACCATGGAATAATTTGGATTGTACATCAGTAAATTCACCATGTGTTTGTTTTCGGTGAAATATTTATTCAATTTCTAACTGTAATATGCTGTTAGAATTGAATATGTGAAAATTCAATTATCTTTCATTTAATAAATAAATTCTTTTCAATTCCATATATATAATAAATGAATTTCGTTTGATAGCTTTAACTTCTATACAGTATAAATACTAATTAATAATTCGAGTTTTATGTATGGATTAATTTTTCATTTTACTTTTATATTTTGTAAAACAGATTATGTGACACAATCTTTGGTAAAGACTTCATAAATACCTTTTTATCATCTCTATCTCTGCTGAATACACATCAATACCCCTTCTTCTCTCAAGACTTATCAGTTCAAGAGTCTTCTTCAATTTTAGACTAGTCAATAATATATAACATTTCTTATGATGCTAACTGTTTTTAATGTTGCCTAAGCGAAATCCAAGATCTTTACACACCAATAAACGTTCATTTCCATTCTAAAACTGATTTACAATCACACAACTTTTGGTAAAATCAATGCCAAATGGACTAATTTAACTTACATTAGGTCAAATTTATACATTATAATATTAAAAAAGAATTTTTTTGTGATTGGTTTGGCCTAAAAAGATAGATATAGATAGCTAAATAAGGTCTTTAATTACATAATCAATATTTTTCTTTTTTCTTTCTTGACTTTTCTTATGATTATGAAATTCTTTTTGATCTTCACTTTTAATAATATTATCATTTTTGTCTCTTAAAATTTTATTTTTGTGAACATATCCTTTTTTGAAATTTATTTTTATTTCGCCGTCTACTTCGTAAACGCTAACTCTTGTAATTGTATTATAGCCACAAGATTTACAAAATATCTGCTCGTGGTCAAAAATAGTGAAGCATCCATAGCATCTATATTTCCATTTCTTTTCACGGATTCCCTCTAATCCATTAAATTGTGATAATGCTTGTTTTACACCATTATCTTCACTTAAACATACTACTTTATTTTCGTTTTTAGAGATCCAAACATTAAATTTTTGGTTTGATAGTTCCAATGTTAGAGCAACAAGATCAATATCCGGTTCTGATAATTTTAGATTCTTCGTATCATTTATATTTTTGACTCTATCAATATAAAATTTGGATGGTTCTTTAATTTTTATATTGAAACTGTTAAATTCAAAATAAGCTCTCGTGTCTGGATCTCTTAATTCTGAAAAAACCGATGATGGTACATAAATTTGTTCATATTCTAATGGATTCAAAATTCTTTTTATAAATATATTTGCGTCTGCAATTGCAATCATTTCGATGGGATGAAATTAATTAGCATCTTTTTAAAATATGTGGTCACATAAAAAGTACGTAATATATTTTGGATGAATATTCTGAGATGAAAATTTATTATTACACCAATATCTCGAACGGAACCAAATACACATCATAAAACCTGTTCGTCCTATTCCGAGCAAAATCCACACCTTTGATAGTCTATTCTTTCTAAATTCCTTATAATTTTTTCTTTTATACATTATGCTCTTTGATTTCATTTTACTCAATAATATCAGCCATACATAATTAAAAATTGCATTAAAATGCATACTTTAGGGTATAAAAACAAGTTTAAGGTAAATTTATGCTTAAATATATATAAAAAATAACATTTACCTGAACATGGTCTCTAAACATGCTAAATTTTTCTTTTACATAGCTAAACATATACAAATATGAAACAAATTAAGTGATGGAAATATTACATTGTTTATTTGTATATAATAAGAATTGATACCTTATAATATTATTACTTTCAAACCTAGAAATTAAAACCTTCATAAAATTTCAAAAAAGATTCTTTATTTCCCCGACATAAAAATAAAATTATAAAACAGGTTTTTGATTAATTTAATTCGCAAAATTAAAAGATCAATCATTAGATATAGGCGATAAATTGAATGAATCTTATTATCATAACTAGTATGTAAATTCTGTACTTTATGAAAAAAAAGAAACAATAGAAAACCCAGCTATTATCCACAAATATTTTTATCGTTATAAATTGTTTCTTGCTTGAATATAAAAGGTGGCTTCCATAAGAGTATATTTTATCTTTTTTGAAAATATTATATGCGTTTTATTAACTTAAATATAATTTTATGAAATTTAGCGCGTTATAACAACCTTTACGAAATTATTCTATAATAATCAAAAATTATATATTTTATATAAGACTCTATTCTAACTTTCTTAAGAAAATGTATTTCTCCAGTGCAATTTATATGAAAAATACTAAATGTAGGCTTTCCCCTTAAATTTACAAATATTTAGCATTTAATTTTTTTTATAAATTTAATCATATGTTCCTTTTATGTATATTATTTTTCATTTTATCAATATAAAATTACCGTAAATTTATATGTAGGGTTTTTTCATTTTTATTCCTATTGCAAAAAATTTACGATCAATATTTTTTTAGGTTTTATCTATTCGACACTATTTATATTTGTTTTATTGAAATTTTGTATTGACCTTAGTGAAAAGCCACGGCAAGTGGTCTAATCACAATTTTTTATATTTCATTTTGCGCCTTCTCTTTTTTCTCCTATTAATCCAAGTCTAATTCTCAATCCTATTATTTGAGCTTTTTATTCCTTTTCAGTTGGATTTTGACTTTTTAATCCATGAATTATTATATTATAACCGACCACTTTTAGCTATGACGTATTTGCCATAAATTATTCGGCATTTTTAAATTCAGGGAGCTTATTCACAACTAAATTATATCTTCTCTGTTTTTCTTTTTCAATATTATTCAGGTTATCGCATCTGTTTTTCGTTTTTTATTTAACGTGATCCGATTTATTTTTTATCATACACATAAGTACTAGATTTTAAATGTAAAAGCACGATATTTTTTTATGTTAGCACTTTTATTTGTGTTATTTTATTTTCTATGATTAATTGAATTAAGTGTACCTCGATTTCAAAAGCCTTTAGAGTTTAAATATCATATATGAACGAATTCGATAGATCTGCGAACTTATTTGCGCCTCAGTTTGCATTCATAGCCTTAAATCGTTAAAATCTACTGTTTAAGAGATACAATATTTTACTGCTCGCGCCTAAATGTTAACATTATATACTTGCCCTAAAAACGTATGTTATCCGCTAAAAATAAAGTGTTTCTTTTTATTTTTTTCATTTGATCAGATTTTATACTATTCTGATAGGATATACGATAATCAGTTACCATTTATGCAGAAAGGCTTTGTAATATATTTGCTTTTCATTTATTTAACTCGTTTTCGTTTAATTTTTATTTTTGCTCAAATGCTTTTATGTACAGCCTATGAAGTTAAATTATATTATTCAATACTCTTTTACAATTCTAAGGATGCATATTTTACTTTCTTTTCATTTTTTATGCCACTAACAATTTTGTGATACCCATTTAACACTAATCAATCATTTATTCCATTTAAGGGGGGATTTTTTATTCAAAATTCTTTATTAGGTATTATACTCACCCAATTATTTTTAAAAATTGTAACGTCTTTGTTTGCATATTGTGATAGTTCGTTTCTTTTGCTAGAATTTTTTTTATGTAATCCTTAATCTAGACAAAATTTTAAGTTTTAGTTTATGAAAATCAAAGTATAAATCCAAGATCGAAAAAAAATTTTCATTAAAGGATTTGAATAAAATTTTTTGTTAAGTTTTGTTCGATTTGGCATTCTTAACAATTTTTGGCACGTTTGATTTTAACTTTATACGGCATATATTAGATATACTATCTATATTTTTTAAGTTGAAACGTTAATTATGCTTCTACATATATTTCATATTAGCTAAATCTGACGAAATTTGTCCCCTGTTTATAAATATTTTAATACTGCTTCTATTACTTAAAAATCCAACTTTATCCATCAATAGAATTATTTAATAGGCCGGAATAATCATTTCTTTTAATATAAATTGCTTGGTTCAGAACAAAAATGTATTAAATGGTATGTTTTCCCAAGGGTTATTTTTCATATAGAAATTGTCTGGTTTACTAATGTATATGAGAAATGAATTTTATGATTTGTTGATACCTATATTATTGCATTATTCACACGTTTCTAATAATTTCTTTACTATTACTTTGCACTAAAATTCCATATGTGCATATTCAACTTATAAAACATTAATCCACTTTAGAAAATTCATTTTTTTTCTGGTACTGCCATTATATAATAATTTTTTTTCTTTCTAAGCATATTTCTAGGCTGTGCTTGGTCTATATATAGCTAATTATTTATTTAGATGCTGTTATTTATCTTCTCTTTGAAAACACAACTTTCATTAAATTTTGGTTTATTTTATGATGTAAGGTTATTTTCTGTTTGTTTATATCATAAAGTTAATAATCATTTATTTTGATAAGTTTTTTAAGAAATTTCATCTGGTCTAAACAACCAAAGGCACACAAGTTTATGACATATTATATTTGAATAAGATATGAAGCTTTGGTACAAAACAAATAGTTATTAATTTTTTAAAAATATGATCACCTAATATTATTGCATATTTTTTTTTAATTCATGCTATATGATTCATAAAAAGATTAGAAATTCTCTATGATTCTGTTGCTTTTTAATTAGTCCCAAATACTTTTATTTTTTTTACATTATTGTAATAAAAATTTCTTCATTGACGTAATATTTACGCAACAATCTACTACAAATTTTAAATCAACATTTATGCATTATTATCACCCGTATTTCTTCAATCGTAAAATTTAATTTTTATTGATCTTATATTTAATTCTTTCATATCAAGTATTTATGCAACATACTTTTTCTGTTAAATTCTATATGTTTATTTTGTTATTTGCATCAAAATCTTAAAATTTTTTCTTTATAATGCTTTTTTATTTTATATTAATTCATAAAAATAGTTTAATAGATTTTGTGTGATGTATTTTAGTCAAAGGTTCAATATTTTATTGTTTATTTTATATTTTTTTCTTCGAAAACTTCTTTTAAATGTGTTATTGTGTGCCAATCAACGTTATTTTCTTCTTTAATTACCAAGTAATTGATTTTTTGCCCTAAAATTGTTTTATTTGTGCATTTATCATGATACAAGTAAAAATCTTATAAGGTTGTATATGCGTTTAAAATATTAACGGAAATAGTTCTCGTAATTGCCAATATAATTTTCATTCTATAGTATAAAATTTTGATATTTTCCACGTGAAAAGGTAATTTATTTTTTCTTAAAAATTTCCAATGATCTGATTGCTTCTTCGTTGGATTTTACATAAATTCTTGCAAATTTCCAATAAAATTAACCTTTTAATTGTTTATATTGTACTTTGAAATATCTCACTTAAGGTTTATCATTCCTAGATTTTGGTAGTTTAGTAACATGCCGAAATATAAAACCGATCCATTTTTTTCTACGTAGAATTTATATCACATTTTCATAATTATATGAGAGCTTTTTTAATATTATTTCTTTACAATAAGTCATTTGTTTTTTGTACCCGTGAGGGCAGAATACGCTTTAAACTTAGAAGTAAAATTTGTTAAATTCTTGAAATTAAAAATGAATACATGTATTATGTTTTTTTGATTTATTTAGGTTTCCGTGAAACTAAAGCACATTACGCCTCTCATTCTGGCTTTATAGCATTTTTGTATCATAAAAATTACTTTCAATGTTTTTGAAATTATTGTGCTTTTCACCAGTTTTTTTCTGTATAATCAATTATTTAGGTATAGAAACTTATTACTTTGCAATTTTTTTTAATTTTAGTATACGTGTTTTTTATCTTATATTTTTTTTCGGTATCCTGTGATTTTCATGCCTTTAAACATACACCTTGACATTTATTAAGGGAAATAAATAGCTTTGTACGAATACAAAATCAGAAGCATGCAAAAAAATTTAACACTCTCTTTCGAGAATGAAAACTAAAAGGTGCAGGAGGCAAGAAAAAAAAGTAAAATCCCATAAAATTGCAATCTTTATCATGATAAAAACACTTTTAGATATTATATTACATACCAATAGCATATAACCGTATATTTTTGGGCTAGTTAAATAAAAGAAGGTATATATCTTGTGTAATACTTCGAATAATTTATAAATTCTCTATAAGTACATCCCTTTATTTGAAAAGCAAATATTACACTTCTAATTATAACAATTTAATAAAATTTTCTATTAACTACAATTTTGGAATTTTTAAATATAATTACATGAATTTAATGAAAACCAATGTTGTTTTAAATTAATTGCAGGGTAAATTATTTTAGCTGATAAATAGGCATTAAAAATACAAAAAACTAAATACACAAAAAAATTAATTTTAAGATTTGAAATCTAATTTTTGATTTATATATAATTCGGGCAAATTTTTTAAAAAAAGATTTTAATCTGCGTATTTTTTACAATTATAAGTTTGTCTCTAATTTTTTGAGAACCCCATTGTAAATTTTTTAGAAAAAAGTCATAATCGTAATTTTTTTACAGATAAAATTCAATAATTTATATTTATACACAAATAAAGTCTTTTGATCATAAAAAAATTATTCTAAAGAATCAATATTGTCAAAGTCTTTGACATATATATCATATTCATCACGTCCTTTGATTATATCAACCACAAATTTATTGCTACGGGTGTCAAAAATGGTATTAAAGTCGTTGAAACTCTAAATAACCAGTAAGATATTTGAGTTTACATATATTTTTCTTGGCATTAATTCGTCTGTAATCATTTTGAAAAGAATAATGGTCAAGATTAAATAAGTTTAAACATTAAGTATTCAAATTAACCTCGATGAATCGATTATAACTTTATGTTACACACAAAAACGCTGATAAATTGCTATATGACGCAAAAGATAGAGAAAACAAGTTTTATAAATAGAAAAATAAGACAAACTCAAAAATTACAAGATAAAATTAATTCTAGCGCTACATATAACAGTGTAAATTTCTTTATACTGTCATAAAATTTAGACTAAAAATATCTTGATCTAGTTTAGTATTTGCCACGGGTAAAGAACACTAAGAGTCTCTAACATACATAGAGAATAGTCTATAAATTTGGAGATAAATTCTTTTATCAAGAGTTTTGCGATTTAAATCGAATCTCGAATTCTTAGATTTCTAATTGGATTATGTATTACTGCAGTTTTTATGGTTTATATTGTTTTTTTTATATTCATATTTATAGTCTTGATTGATAAAATTGCAAGAAATTTGGTATTTTTTTCTTAAAATAAAATTTTATTATGTATATATAAAAATTAACTATGGCTACAACTGATATTATTTATGCACACTTAAATTCGCTTTTTCCAAAATGATTATTGGATTAATGAAAATTTATTTTATTGCATTGTATATATTTTATTCACACGAAAAAAACAAACCAAATTTCGATATTTTATATGCGGAAAAAAAATTTAACAATAATTATAAAAAAAATCTATAAATATTTTACAATATTATGTGCCTGAAATCCCAGTTGATATTTTTTAAAAGCAACAAATACACTTATAAGTAACCATCTGATAAGTATTTAAATGTTATAATGACGTTTTAAACTAAATAGTCATCCTGGCAATACATATGCACGCGTGTATAAGAGATAACAGTAATCATTTTAAGTTTCGAATTGGATCGTTGGTCTCTGAATATATTGATTATGTGTTATTTATACTCATCTTCAAGCAACTGAAGTTAATATTTTACAATTTTAGATGCATATTTGCATTCATTGAGGCTTCATTATAAACTTCACCATGGTAGAATTTTTGTCATATTTTAGATACAGAATAGCGTAATAGCTTTGAATCTAATGCTTTAGTAAAAATAACATCTAGAGTTTTGTTTAATGACACAATCATGATAAAAATGCTTTTTCAAATATATTCATGGCATTTTTTTATATATACAAAAATAATCAACCTCTAATTTGTTCGAGAAAATATGCTACAAAGATGTTAATAGTCCCATAATTGAAAAAAATAACAGTAGCTAAAAAATAAAATGATAAATAAAAACAAAGCAAATATACGGAAAGTCATCCGTATGCGAATAGCACAGGCTCAAAAAAATCCACGCCAAACGAATACTGGAAAAATTGTTGGCTTTAATATAAATATTCAGTTTAAACATAATTTTATCCTTTTGAACTGTTTTTTTTAAAAAATTCGATGAAATATTGAAGTTGATGAATTCTGAGTATTGGGAGGGGAAATAATTTTGTTGCGAAAGCTAGTGCATCGATCAGAAAAAAATTTATTGGTAAATGTAATTTTAAATTTTTTATACGCTGGAATTTAAACTGAAGTAAATGTCAGAAAGATTATTTTAATATTATAAATAACTGGAATACGATGTTTTAGCTTAAATTTAAATAAGATTATAAAAATGGAAATTGATAGAGAAAAAGATTTAAAATAATATGATTTTAAAATAAATGAAATTCAAAAGATAAAAAAATTAAATTTGTAAATTATCCATTTTCGTAATTTTTTATTTAAAAATTAAATATATTGATCATAACACGAGAATAAAAATATTGCTGCTCAGAGGTTTATCTCCATGAATAAACATTCCGCTAAATTTTCTCTTAATCATCCCTATTTCGCATTTAATCTTAATTTACTGAAAACATGGTATTTTGTTAAATACAATATTCTCAGAGTTTATGCGTTTTTGACAGCTTCAAAAAAAAAGCTGATGCTGAAAATATATTATCTTCGATAACATGATATCTAAAAGGTATAATAACGTCAACTAAATCTTTATATTTAAAAAAACAAATATTGAATCGTGAATTTATCCGATACAGTAAATTAAATATACCCAATTAGACCCTTTTAGTTGCATGCCAAAGAAAATTAATCGAATGAGCTGAGTATCTATCGATATGTCTATCCTCATTTTTATAAGAAGAAGTAATGTAAATAGGTTTTCTATAATGGCTTAATAAATTTTATTCTATTCACTTTATCTTAAATTAAATTAAAATAAAATAAAATAAAATAAAAAATTACCAAATTCCTTCGGTAATATTACGATTTTGTTTTTGAAATAAATAAAATTTTAGCACTTATGACTAAATACTGATATATTATGTCGATGGCCTAAATTTATGCAATCAGACGATGTGTAATGTTTCAGGTGGTGTGAGATAAAAATACTCAAATTTATCTTGTAATTTTATACGTATACATTATATTTTTCTGGTAGACTAACAGCTCATTCTTAGTAGAACAAACTTTATTTTTAAATATCAATAAACAATATTTTGAGCACGAATTGGTCATTTGCACCCAATCAAAATAACAAATGTGTCTACATTTATTATTTTTACCGAAAAAAATGCTCACACTGTATACAAAATCATGCATTTGGTAATTTTTCATGTTATTTATCCGCCTAAAATTCATTTTATGTATTTAAGAAACATATAAAGGAATAATAAAATTTAAATCTACTTAGGTTTAACAATATTGTGTTTTAAAATGTTTCTATGGTCGATATATAGATACTCAATAGAAAATAATTTCTGTTTACATTTATGCATGAGTTTTTTTAATTGATGATGGTGATTGAATCCACACCCTTAATAATATTAAATCGATTTTATTAAAACTTATGCTGTATAAATTTTTGATAAATCAATGAATTGGAGTTTTTCTAATCAAATAAACGGCTTTTCTAATCCAGTAATATTTTTTTTGGTTAAACTTAGATAACATCGAAATTTTTTTTATACGTTTATTTTTAGCCTGTATAATTTGTTAGTTTAGCCTTTTTCACAATAGTTAATATCGATTTTTATTTTAAAAACAATTTAATTAAAAAGAGTAGGGTTTTTAATATATATTTAAAATAGCAAATTTCACTGTTTTTAAATAATTGGTGTTTTAATAAATTACGCTGTATGTATCTTTACAATCAAGTATCTAATATTATATATAATTTAATCTTGAAAACCTTTTGATTTAATTACTGCCCATCAATTTTGTAGTAAGTATTTTTCTTACTAAATATTTTTTTAACCAAAAACCACAAAAAAACTACAAATTATAGAAGTATGACTATTTATAAGATCTACATGTTATGCATAAGAATATTTTATAATTTGAAGCTCTTACAGATAAGCAGTTGTATTATATATTTTTAGCGATTAGATGAACTAAAATATATATGAACCGTACATTATTTTTAGATTAAAACTCGTCACTGTATTTATTTTTTGTAGATCTAGTCTGTTTATTGGTATAGATTTAATATGTTTAGGTCAATGTTATTTTATTAAACCATAGATATTATTAGATCAGGTGAATAATAATTATTTGAGACTTGAAAATTTTTATAAAAGAATATCTAACAGTATTTCTTTATCCGAATATGAAACATAAAATCAAAAATTTGATGCAAAAACTATATTGACTAAGGTTCCCCCCGTTATATGTTATATATTATTCTCATTTTTGATATGAAAAAAAATATTGATTATACTTAATCATAAATTTTTGTGCCAAATAAAACACATGGCTTGAAAAAGAATATTATATACTCCATGTTTTTAAAAATAATAATAATTAGAAGTAAAGTATTTGCATTCAAAAAAATATGTGCATATGTTAAAATGTAACTTATGAAAATATAAATTCGCAATATTCTCTCGTATATATGGTGTTATTAGCCCAAAAGATGTGATTTAACTTTTTTTAAATCAAAAATAGTATTTCATAGTTTTCGCATGATAAAATACGTAGAATCGTTTATATTTTCTGTGTGTTCGTTTTTCTTGACCTCTAAATTTCCTTTATCTTTCTTTGTATCTACGAGATCTATGAACTCATTTTCAATTTTATTTCTAAAGGTTTCATTTGAATTAAATAGATAGTTTTGCCTCAATAAACTGCGCAAAATATACTTTCGTGTTCGATAACGCCCTAATACTAAAATGAAATACATTATAAAAATCTTTTGCATCTATTTAAATTGAAGTTTTTTCTTTATCAATATTATTTATTAATATATTTTTATTAAGAAATTCTTAATTAAAGCTTAGAAATGGTTTATTAGAATTTGCTTGATATCTACTATGTACTTAAAAAAAATCATATTTAATTTAGTTCCAAAAAGTTAAATGTATTCTACATTAAAATCTATAAATCCCGAAAAAATCTTATAATTCATGAATTAAATATAAAATTGAAAATATTCAAAAATATGGTTTTTCTATGCTCTAAATCAGATTATTTTAATCAAAAAATTCATAGATTGTAAGAAACACGTTAAGGGAATTTACATGCAATAAATTTTTAATTTGAAGAAATTTCCAGATAATTATTCTAAAAACCAGATTGATATTAGATCCGCTATATAGATATAAGGCTATTAATATTCTAGATGCGTTTTTTCTTCAAGATAAAAAAACACCATGATTTAAGATATGAATTAACTTTATTAAACAAATTTTTTATTGCATTAAATCATGGGAAATATATCTTTTCAGTTTTATTTTATCGTTTAAAAACACAATTATTAAAATTTTTTATATATTAAATGATAAGATTCCCCATTTGTCTTGATAAATAAGGGTAAATTATTCGAAAAAATCACAGAGTGAGATAAAATCATGTTTCAATTTCTATTTAAATTAATATGCTTTTAGCCTTGTCATTGAATGGCATCTATCAGTATTTTATTTTATAAGAAAAAAATATCCTTTTAATGTAGTTTTAAAGTAATGGACTGTGCTTCTTTTTAAATGCGCTAAACTATGGATTTTAAAATGATATATTGATTATGTATAGCTGCTATTATTGAGTAAAATGAAATCAAAGAGCATAATGTATAAAAGAAAAAATTATAAGGAATTTAGAAAGAATAGACTATCAAAGGTGTGGATTTTGCTCGGAATAGGACGAACAGGTTTTATGATGTGTATTTGGTTCCGTTCGAGATATTGGTGTAATAATAAATTTTCATCTCAGAATATTCATCCAAAATATATTACGTACTTTTTATGTGACCACATATTTTAAAAAGATGCTAATTAATTTCATCCCATCGAAATGATTGCAATTGCAGACGCAAATATATTTATAAAAAGAATTTTGAATCCATTAGAATATGAACAAATTTATGTACCATCATCGGTTTTTTCAGAATTAAGAGATCCAGACACGAGAGCTTATTTTGAATTTAACAGTTTCAATATAAAAATTAAAGAACCATCCAAATTTTATATTGACAGAGTCAAAAATATAAATGATACGAAGAATCTAAAATTATCAGAACCGGATATTGATCTTGTTGCTCTAACATTGGAATTATCAAACCAAAAATTTAATGTTTGGATCTCTAAAAACGAAAATAAAGTAGTATGTTTAAGTGAAGATAATGGTGTAAAACAAGCATTATCACAATTTAATGGGTTAGAGGGAATCCGTGAAAAGAAATGGAAATATAGATGCTATGGATGCTTCACTATTTTTGACCACGAGCTGATATTTTGTAAATCTTGTGGCTATAATACAATTACAAGAGTTAGCGTTTACGAAGTAGACGGCGAAATAAAAATAAATTTCAAAAAAGGATATGTTCACAAAAATAAAATTTTAAGAGACAAAAATGGTAATATTATTAAAAGTGAAGATCAAAAAGAATTTCATAATCATAAGAAAAGTCAAGAAAGAAAAAAGAAAAATATTGATTATGTAATTAAAGACCTTATTTAGCTATCTATATCTATCTTTTTAGGTCAAACCAATCACAAAAAAATTCTTTTTTAATATTATAATGTATAAATTTGACCTAATGTGAGTTTAAGTTAGTCCATTTGGCATTAATTTAACTAAAATTTGTGTGATTGTAAATCATAGTAGAATGAAAATGAACATTTATTGGTGTGTAAAGATCTTGGATTTCGCTTAGGCAACATTAAAAACAGTTAGCATCAAAAAAATGTTATATATTATTGACTAGTCTAAAATCGAAGAAGACTCTTGAACTGATAAGTCTTGAGAGAAGAAGGGGTATTGATGTGTATTTAGCAGAGATAGAGATGATAAAAAGGTATTTATGAAGTTTGTACCAAAGATTGTGTCACAGAATCAATCTAACAAAATGCAAAAGTAAAATATAAAATCAACCCGCAAATAAAACTCGAATTATTGGTTAGTATTTATACTGTACAGAAGTTAAAGCTATCAAACGAAATTCATTTATTATATATATGGAATTGAAAATAATTTATTTATTAAATGAAAGATAATTGAAAAGAATTTATTTATTAAATGAAAGATAATTGAATTTTCACTTATTCAATTCTAACAGCATATTACAGTTAGAAATTGAATAAATATTTCTCCGAAAACAAACACATGGTGAATTTACTGATGTAAAATCCAAATTATTCCATGGTAAGTGTCTAAAACAGCACGGTTGACACCATGTTTTGGCAGCAAAGATCCTTTATTGCTTGAAATATCACACTAAATCCTATAATATATCAAAATGATTGTGAACATAACCCGCGTATACATAATTATAGCAGAGATGTCGAAAGAAAAACTAAATAGAGAAGGGTAGATATAAGGGTGTAGATGCAATACCGATAAGAAGACTTCATTATTTTTTGAAGCTATTTTACATATAAATAAACAGAAGATAATATAAATTGACATCAATGATTGTATTTTTATATTAACACACCAAAGAAAAGGGTATCGAAATGGATTTTATTAGTGACAACAAAAAATAAGTAACCGATAATTGATATATAGATATTTCTTTGTAGTTTATAACTTTTTTAAATTCACACATAATTGCTTAACCGTTAAATACATCTATATCTATGATGCGGATTTATTTTTTAACATAAAATAATTTTTATATGGCTAACTGATACCATTATGATTAATTACATTCAGATATCGCTTAAAATTTTGTGCAGATATTTTTTTTGGGTTAATAATCAAAATACTTATTAAGAAATTGAAATGTATACTAAATATTAATACTGCTTGAAACACCTGATTTAAAAATCAAAATAGATATTTTGTTAGTATAGAAAGTTATTTTGCCTATTTTCATTTCTTAATTGGAAATGAAATAAGGGATTGATTTAAAGGAACAAATGATGTTTTATTTGTGTAAAACATGGATTTAAATCATATGATATTAAAATGCATTATGTAGTTTTTATTCTGATTCAACAGGATCTTTATATTACAAAAAAGTTTTGAGAATAAAGAAAAACCGAACTATGGCACAAGGTTAGCTAAACAGCAAACTTTTAATACTAAAGAAACGACATGTAAAACATCATATTACAGTCAAGAATACTTTAAAACATGTGTAGAAGTCTTATTTTATCAAAACGATTGCTGCATGCTAAATTTAAAATATTTTAAAGACATGCTAATATTTTTATCCTAAGTCTAAAAAAATAAAAACCGAGAAAAATGTAATAAAATGTGGAATGTAATTTTCAATAGAAAAAAATTTCTTAAATTTTACCCTACAGAGAGTCAAAGGTATAAAGAAAACAAAAAGAATAAATCATGAAGTTTAATTATGACATTATAATTTTTTATTTATGGGTTAAGTTTCTTTTTATCAATTTCTTCTATTTAGACTAAGTCAGCCCATTGAGAATATTGCACAACTCCTTGATAAGCAAAAGTAAAAGTTTTTATATTTTTGGGTTAAGTTTCTTTTATCAATTCAATCTATTGAGACGAGGTCAGATCATTAGTAATATTGCACAATTCTTGATGCATCTTTTGACACCTTCCCCTGATCTATCCACATCAACTGCTCTTCTTTATAAATGAGATGAGTTCAAGTGTCTTGCGGCGTGTAGTTGCTTGCATGTATGCTTCTACTTCGTCTGGTATTTTTAACTCCTTAACATATTTTTAAATATGAATGTCACTAATTTTTATAAATAAAAGTTAAAAAAGGAATTCATTTATATAAGTGCCTTGTACTTATAAAAATAGGCCAAAGTTTTTAAAATATATAGCTCACAGCAACGAATTATTGTTTTATATCTCCATGAAAATATCAAATTTTATGTATTTTATAAATTCTAAAACCCAATATTAAATATTTTGTGATTTTCGAAATTAACAATTAAACACAATGTTAATATTGATGATACCAAAATTTAAGGATGATTTTGAGCAAAACCATAAAAAAAAGACAGAAATGAATTATTAAGTCAGCTTTGAAATCATGTTAAGAATGATTTTTATATTCTAACAGTGTGTGAATAATTTAAAATATTAAAGTAGAAAATAATTCCTTGAAACTCATATTATTTCTAAATCTATTTAGTCGAAACTCTAAATGAATAAAGCCGTTTTATGAAAACATGGAATAATTTATAGTTTTATGTTCGGTGTAAAAAGCGTTATGCGGAAAAATTTTGCTTTATCCAATTAGTGGGGAAATAATTTTGTAAGATAATATTACACTGATGAAGTTTTTCTGTAATTTAAGAAGGCATAAATATATAATAATTAACTTTCACTTTAATAAAATATTCATTCTTTTGCAGAAAAAAACTATTTATTGAAGAAGGGTGTTTAATGATTTTTTAGCACCAAAAACGCAATTATAAGTATAATTCATTTAGATTTAGTTTTTCAAAAGTAACTTCTTGCATACTTTTATCAAATATGCAGCAAAATTATAATATCAAATTTATCCTTTTGATGTAAATTGAGATTTTTAAGTTGTTTTGTGTCGATTAAGTCTTAACTTTTTTATAGACGTCATTAAAAATAAATTTAATTTGTCACACTTATGCTTATTTATAGATCTTATTATAGTGTGAGCTTATGTTCAGGTTTAAGCTTTGACCATTAAACACTATAGAACAAATGTATGTTATATGTTTTTATTTGTATGGATTAAGGTAAAGAATCGACCAATAAAAATGTATAAGTCAATTAGAGATATATAAATATGGAATAAAACACACGAATAAAATATAAAAGATTTATTCATACAAAAAAATGGAAGGCATAGATAATTTTAAAATATATTATAAAACTAAATTATTTAGGCCATAATTTCAAAATTTAATTTACATCGTTGATTACAGCATTAGAATAAATGTATTTCTTTGATTTTTTATAAAATTATTTTACACAAAAATAAAAAACAATCCTGCTTGTTTTACGATAATTGCTGTTTATTCTTTAAGATTTCTTTTCATATTTTTGATCGCTTATGATAGTTGAACATAAAATTTCAGCTTCCGTGTCAATTATGCAGTTTTTTCCAATTTTACAGTCATTACCAATTTTGCATTTATCAACCAATATCGATTCATCATCAACAATAACATTATTTTCTATCAAACAATCCTTGAATATTAAAACACCATTACCCCATTGAAATTTTTCGCCGATTATGGCAGATTTGTGTATTCCAGCAATTTTTTTGGTTTGTTTATTTCGGTAAATTACAAATTCATGAAAATTTTCAAACGGTGCAGAAATTTCTATATTTGTAGATTCAAACTTATGATTACGAACACAAATTTCTTCGGGATTTTTTTCTCTCCATTCGTTTAAATCCACCCAGACTATCGAGAAATATTTTATTCTCCACATAAATTTTCGATATTTACCGATAAAGAGCAAAAAATTTTCGATATTTATGCCACATTCAATTAATTTATTCTTAATATTTATATCCAAAATTTCGATTGGAACGTATTCAATATCTTTTCCGTAGAAGAACTTGCGCATGTAAATCAACAAACAAGGAAAGTACTGACTTTCTAACGTTATATTTGATGTAATTTCTAGCCTCGAACAAAATTTTTGAAAAAGAATCTTCTCATAGTAAGATACAAAAAAAGATCTATAACCAGGATATATAAAATTCCGAACAAGTATTGGTATCTTTATCGGATGAGTTTTACTGTAATCGTGATAGATAGAATTCTGATCTTTTAAATCAGTTTTATTTTCTATTGAACTTGATATGAACACTTGGTTTGTATTATTTGTATTGTTTAAAAGCTGATTTGTGAAATTAAAGTCGTTATAATCTTGAGTCTGCTCAACAATGCGCTCTATACAATGATTTTCTAACAAATATGCATGATCTCTAGCGTGTAATTTTTTTTGTACTCGATGTTCCTTGAATTCTAGATGCTCTTTAGAAGATTCAGCGCCAATATTAAGATCACTAGAATGATTCACTATAACATTTTTATCAATTTTTCCGAATCCATTGGTTTTCTGATTGTTGGGTAAAGGTAATCTTGGTTGAAGCCATACAAATTGTGGATGCATGTTACTATTAGCATTGAAATACTGCCATTCTAGTGGTTGGCTCGTTTTATAATGATAGCAATATTGTATGGCGTTTTCGGTGGAATCAGAGTCTTCAACATTTTTAGATGAATCAGTAAAACTATGAAATTCAGTTTGTATAGGTCTTTGTAGAATATTATCCTTGAAAGGTAGCAATGCTGGAGTATTTTGCACTTGCATATTTGGTTGATCGTGATCGAATATCACTGGATTGAATAATTGATTTAGATTCATATTTTTTGGTTCCTCAAAGGATTTTTGATGGTGATTATAAATTGTTTCAAGTGTTTCTACACACTTTATTGGGCTAGAATTCTCTTCATTATGATTGTATTTTTTTTTAAATTTTACAGTAGATTTTGTATCGTAACTAGCAGTAGTGTTATGCTCACCTGCAAAAACATAGCTGATCAATAAATATAACATTTTTAAGGGACATATCAATTGAATAAAAATATACAACAGAAAATCTAAAATTTTCAATACAAATTTGCTCTAGATATTACTTAGGTAATAAATATGTTCTATGAAGAAGTTAATCAGAAAAAAGCTTGTTTTTCAATTCGATTTAGTGAATATTAAAATATTTTGTTTTGAATTATCCAGATTATTTGTGACTCAAAACCACAACACACATTCAAATAATAATAAAAAAATTGTATTATGCGTGATAAGAGAATTACCGCAAAATTTATGTCTTTTTAATAATACAACAGTTAAATTAATAAACAGAATAAAAAAAGAAATTCCAATGAAGCAATAATTCGATAGGCGCCATTAATCAGAAAACAATATTTGTGTTTTCTAAGTAAAAATATTTAAAAGTCGATTGTTTATTGCACTTTTCCAATGTGATAACACCAAAAATTAACTTGAAAAAGCTATTGTTTACTCGGAAACTAATATAAAGCTATCAAACATGAAAATGTCATTGTATTTTTGAAATTAAATTTGATGCACTTTAAAAACCTATGAAACAGAAATTTTATAACCAATTCATTTTTGAACAAAAAAGCCATTATTAAAATACAATTGTTAATTAGAAAATTACTGGTGTTGTATACGGCGCTTAGCTTTTCCGTTTTAAAAAAAAGCAAAATATTTATAATTGGTTTACAAAATTGTGTACGGTTATTATTTTATAATTTTAACTTATTCAAAGAATTTTTGAAAATAGAGTCTATTCTCTATCTCGTGTGTTTTATTTCTTTTTCTTTTATTATAGATGAACTTAATTATCTAATAATATCCTTCGACCATATTAGCTAGAAGCATTTTAAAAAATAATACAATATATACTAAATTCATAAAATTTGACTAATAGGCTTTATTATGGCATAAATGGAAAATAATTCTTTCTATTCTCAGAACAGACCAAAGCCCATTAAAAACGACATAATTTCGTGTGCTCAAAGATACCTGAAATTTGATTTTGTAAAATAAATGGCACAGCAAACCAATTAATTATTTATTCTTTAGCTTAAAATCACAGAATCAGTCTATATTTTCTATTATTTTGGATTCTAAACGATTCAATATAGGCAAACAAAACATTAAAATTTCTTTAAAAAGCCCATTTAATATTATATTTTATATATTCCTGCTTTTAAAGATTTTAGTTAATTAAAAGGCAACATTAAATGTTATTTTTCTTGGAATTGTTTTAAATTGTATTATAAACGATTTGAATATAACTTCGATATTTCTATTGTTTGATTAATTTTATTTTAATGATTTTCTTAAATTGAATCGGATGGCGAGGTTACTATTTTACTTGATAAGTGTAACAAATACCTTTTTTTATTTATGGAATCATTTTTTAATTGTAATTGAAATTTTTTCTTCAAGCATAATGTGATTGATTTCCAATGGGTACATCAAATATAATCTTTAGTGTATTTTTTTTTTCTTACATCTTCTTCGATGCCTCTTCTTTTTTTAAAGAGCTATTAGTTCAAGGATTTTTCTCAATCGTATAGTTAGGATATGCCTCGATTTTGTTTGTGGCTTCTAGTTTTTTCCGGGATAAAATGTAATCTATTTTAAAAAATACATATTTAATTTTTATCAGCTGAAAATTCAAGATTTTTACGCTTCATTAAAATTCAATAAAATATTTAAACACCCAAAAATTTATTCAAGTTAAAAATATATTTCAGTTATAGACACATGAAATATCACGATTTACTAAGTGTCATTAGAATTTTAATTTCTTTTAGTATTCATCTTATAAAATTTCTTATAAAAGAATAATAACAAGATTTTTTATTTGCAGTGGAATCTTATCTTTTTAATTATTCAAAAATTAAACAATATTAGAGGTTTGTACCATGGGTCGTTTATTAATATGTGGAAGAATACCAAAACGAAGCAAAAACTGTGTGCAAACAATAGGATAGTAAAAAATTTTAATAAAGAAGATGTATAAAGTAAATATTGTGCAGAATATGAACGCAAAAAATTATAAACATGAAATCTTCAATAGATCCATTAAAATTTTAGTTAGGCTGAACAAGGGTAATTTCACAAACTAAACCATAATTAAAAGGGAACAAAAGACTTAGTAAATAATTGCACTTTAAATTAACATCAATAATTTGGCAAAAAAATTACACATTCATATATCAAATATAAGAGAAACATGATAACACAAGAGTATTAAATAATCTTTCAAACTAAAAACCTTTGTACATTCGATAATAACGACAAAAGACTGATTCTATTTTTTTACTTTTTCCAATCAAATGTTTAGAACAATAAATGCAAATCTCTTGTAATAATAAATGATTTATAAAAACAAATACGATTAAAATGCTTGAATATACAATGTTCAGATATTTAAAAATTCAATAATTAATTTATGATGTAATTTAATTTATAGCCATTTGAAATCGTCTCATAAAAGGGGGTACTCCACTATACAACAGATTTTAACAAAATCCCATCTGCCCCATAATATTTATAATCTTCCTCAAATCATATAATTCTTGTAAAGCTTATTAATTGAAGGCGTTTCTTCTATCCAATTAATTGTGCGTATGTTTCGGTTAGAATTCGTCACTACTTATTTTAAACCATATAGCTTTTTGTGAGTACACCATTACATTTTACGATAGGGAAAACTACGATATTAGAAAAAAAAATTTATAATTTTATTTTACGTTAAATTTTACATTATATTTTAAATTGAATAGGAAAAATAAAATTTCTTGTGGTTATTAGACCCCATCCCCCACTTTCATTTTACCTTTTAAATAATTTAATCCTTATATTTAAAACTTATTATACTTAATACAATTTAATAAATATTGTGTGTGCACACGTTTTTATGCTCGATAAATGTGGGTAATAATAAACACTGCCAGATATTTATGGGCGTAAATATGCGGATTAGACAGCAAGGCGTTTTATCAGCTTTAACTATTTTCAAAAAAACACTTATTATTTAATCGAAAGGTTTTTATGGATTCTTTGTTTTTCTGGGATTATCTATACTATTATAATTGCTATATAACTAATTTTCTTTTAAATGTGTAAATAAAATTATTGTATTTGCTTTTAAAAAAAAATTTATCTGTTAATGAATCGAATTGCATTTGTATGTTCTTTTGTAGTTATATTATTTCGCCTTCTTTATATTTTTGAACGCATATATATACTGTAAAATAGGAAATCATGGGAATTAAAATATATATTGTAAAATGGATCTATTAATAAATGTATATGTTAGCATAAATATCATATCTTTTAATATATGGTTTTGCTAAGTTTCATTGCAAACAATTTCTTCGTAAAAATACATACAAAGAAAGATTTTTTAATCACATAACATTTATAAACACGTATATACCATGTAAATAAATAAATAAATATTTATTTTTTCTTTGGTTTCGTGTTTATTTAATTATAATGTTTTTTGCATATAAATGGTATGATATAGGATATCCATTCAAGTTATATGTTAATACTGGTCAAAAAAGAGAAATTAAAAAAAATATATTTTTAATTGCATGGATGATCACAATTAACACTTAAAAGAATCGAATTTTAATTTTATGTATTGTTTTCGAGTGATTTGATATCTTGGTAAGGGCGTTTCTTAATCCTGCTCTTGAATATAATGAATTTTTATTTTTAGATTGGATTTCGTCTTTTATCAAATTTCATTTACTAAGATTTAGGCATATTATTAGGAATATCGCACAACTCCTTATGCATATTTTGATACCTTCCCCTGATATATCTTTGTCAACTTATCCTCTTCCGTAAAATGATATTAGTTCAATGTCTTGCGAATGTGAGAGTTTTCATGCATGAATTTTCTTAATCTGCGAATTTTAAACACCTTGAAATATTTTTTTATTCAATTTGGTCCCCCTATCATCCAATTCATTACATAAGGTATTATTTTTGTTTTAAATTTGTATATTAAACGAAGTACGTTCGCCAAGATGCTTTACTTCCTATATTTCACATTCTCAACTTCATTCAAGCAGTCATAGTAAGTTATACATACATATTTCAATCAACGTAATATTATTTTCTTTTTTATTGTATAAGAAAATATGAGGTATAATAATTGATAAGTATATCCTTTGTAATTTTGGCATCGACCTTTATTTCTGCATTTCTTTTTTGGAGATATCCTGTACTGAGGGGTTTCTGATCTTTTAGGTTTTCTTAAAGTTGTATCATATTGATAGGGGAAGTGAAGATATCTTATAATTTCATTGTACCTAAGCATGTAATCATGCCTTAACATTCTTTAACATTTCGTTGCCACTAATTAATATGATACTTTTTGTTAATTATAATGTATTAAGCATAATTTAGTGACATGAATATTCAAAATATAAGTTATTCGCGTTTTTCTGTTAAAATTAAACGTAAAAAAATTGAATGAAATACATTTCACATAGCATGGTAAATGGCTTAAAAATATAAAATATGTTCTTTTGAAACAGCTTGGCTGATATTTATAAATTTTCAATTCTAATTGCTTAAACATCCATTAAAAACAAGAATATATGACCCTGCATGTAAATCAATTTTACAAGGTTTTTTATCTTAAAAAAATTAGATTTGAACGGGCTTTTAATCTAAGATAAAACGGCTAAATTCATTTTGATCTTAGGGTGGTTTTAGGCATGACAATGTATGCATAATTTTCATGAATATTATCACGAAATTCCAATTAAGAATAAGATATTCAAAGATAATTTGAGTTCATAATGTTTTCAAAAATCGAGTATAAATTTTTTTGCGTACATATAGACATTATTGTTTCCTTTTGGGTATATCAGCCTTAAACACTTTAAATTTACTAGCAAAATCAATTTTATAAAATTCATATTAAATAAGGGTTTTTAGTGTATATTAAGGTGGTATGGTTAAGTGGTTTACAAGTCGGACCCCAGTGTGAGGGGCTCCACTTCCACCCACCCACCTAATTCCAAAACGAATTTACTCTAAAGAAAAATAAACAAGGAGGCGGTCAGTGAACAATAAAAGATAAATCATAAACCATTGACGAGCCATGAGAAATAGGAGGCTGTTGTGTAAGCCGTTGAACTGTACCTCCAGAATGAAAAGGACCCCACACCGTTCAGCAAGGATATAGGTAAGTGTAGAGTGTGGTTGTAGCTTGTAACTCTTGGCGATGAACAGTATACAGAATCTCATTCCTTCCACATAATGACTGCCGCCTTTGAGAAAGGGCCCAATCCACGGTGATTACGGGTTACAATGAGTGCGGGGGGAGATCACAGAGAGGCGCATCACTTAAGCAATAGTTCCTATTAGAATAAAGCGAACGTCCCAAAAAGTAATAGAAGTGAAACATAAATAAATAAAATAAATTCAATTAGAATTTAGTGTATATTTAAGGTGAGGCATATATGTAAACCATAGGATTGTGAAATACTCTTGAACTAAAATTTAATAGAGAATAGGGGATATCGATCAGGCATAGCTGAGGAAGAGAGGGTAAAAGGCATTGGTATAGTTTGATCCAAGGATTGTATCACACTATCTGTCTGAGAAAATATAAAAATAAATCAAATATTAGGCCATATGAAATATTTATTTGGTATATTTTCGTATCAGAAAGAATATATAAGCGAAAATATTGAGCATTAAAACAAATGATTGCAAAAATAAAAACAAATTACGCTTATCTTATGTAATAACTCGAATTTTTTGAAATTGAATCATGTTTAAAAAGTAGCAAACAACATCGCCTAAGATTCTTCTGCCTACCAGAGGAATAAATCGAACAGCAGAAACTTACATTAAACAGCAATATATTATAATTTAGTAATTTAAAAAAAGAGAGAATCAGCGCATTTTCATATCAAGAAATGTTCGTACACCTAAAACACAATCATATTTTGACATATTGTGATGTAGAAATCTAATTTATTTTATAATGAAAAGGTATATTCTCCACCTTTTTGCAAGTTCACTTTCAAGGCAGAACATATAAAATGTGTAATGCTTTTAATTATATTGAGAAGATTATATAAAGAAAGTTTTGTGTGGGAACATAAACTTTTATGGATCAATATTAAGAAAAACCAGAGGTTCAACAAGAAAAATACCCAAAAATGTTAATTTATATAATTACTACATATATATTTTTATTTATAGGTTAAGTTTCTTTTTATCAAATACATCAATTTGAACGTATTCAGCCCATTTGAAATATTTCACAACTCTCTAATGCATCTTTTGACACCTTCCCCTGATTTATCTTTATTAACTGCTCTTCTTCTCTTAAATGAGATGAGTTCAATTGTCTTGTAAAGTGTGAGACCTTGCATGTACGCCTCTACCTCGTCCGGTATTTTTAACTCCTTAACATATTTTTTATGCAATTCGTAACTACTCTATTCCAAGTCATTCAATACAGAATTATTCTTGTATATTAGTAGATTAAACCAAGTTCATTCGCCAAGATGACATACTTTCTATATTTTTCATTATAAACTTCATATAAATTGTCAAGACTAGTTATACATATTTCAATCAACGCAATAATATTTTCATTTTTATCGTATCGAAAATATCAGCTAAATTTTTTTTTTTAAAATATCAGTTTTATCTATATTTCAACCATTTTTTCTGCATTTTAATTTTTGCAAATTTCTTGTTCTGTGTGAGTTCTTATATATCGGTTCTCTAAAGTTTTATCGTCCTGATAAGAGGAAATGAAGACATCTTACGATTATATTGTGCCTTCACATGTCATCACGCCCCAACATTTTCTTGCATCTGTTGCAAAGTGGTCGATTGTTTTCATGGCTTCGTTAAAATGTGGGCATTATATCCTCTCACCATAAAACACATTTCCGTCTTAAATTAAATAGAATTTCATTCTTTACTTGGTTATATATCACCGTTTTTATCCTTCTTGATGATCCAAAAATATCAACCATATCATTATTCTTGGTTTCAAAAAGTTTTTGGTGTATTGGTTTTTCTTTTATTTTATTTTACAAAATAGACTTTCTTGATGCTTTTTTTCCAGTTTCACGGAATCGGTGATATCGACATGATATTTATTTTCAAGATATTTTGTAATTAGTATGAGATATGTCTTGTTATTTTTTTCTACTTTTAATATTGTAGGCTTCCTCGGTAAACAGTTTTTACTATTTTTTAACCGGTAGATCATCTTCTTCGGCTTTGATTTCATGTTGAATAGCCCACGTTCTTTTTAATTTTTTTTACATAATCTTTGTTTATTACTATGCCAAAGTTGGATAAAAATTCATTCAAAATATCTCTTATCTTATAATAAATTTCAGTGTATATTCAGGTTCTAATTTTAATACGCCTATATGGTAATTTGTAAGTTATGTTGCATGTTCATTAATGGCTTCAAAAAAATTTCCAGCATTCAGTTAAGTCTTACATATATTTCTTATTCTATTTAATATTTGTTCTAAAATTATAATGCTATTTCTTAGCTTTATATCGGATTTCTCATTTTCAATTACTCCAAGATATTCATAAGCTGCCTGGCCTTCAATAAATTTTATTACATCAGCGCATATTTCATGCTTAGTGGCAGACTTATTTTCGTTCCTTTATTGTCTTACTGCATTAAAGAATGTTAATGTTTCATCGATCATGTGTTTAAGTTTTTCTGGAGTTATATTTATTTGAGTTCATCCATGAACAGCGGATGATTTTTTGAATAATTTTTTCATCAAACAATACACTTCACCCATGGAAAGCGTCCATTAAATTTTCTGCACAGTGGATCCATACATAGAACAAATAAAAAAGGTGTAGACTGTCTCCTTGTATCATACCCTTATGTATTCTTTTATGAATGATTTCTTCTCTATTTAACCTGCAAGATATACTCCATTTGCTTGTAAATTCATTGATAAAAAAAGTTATTCATGAAGGCAGGTTCAAGTTTTCAATACATGCATGTAGGTAGTTATGGTCTTAGAAGTCATATGCCTTTTTACATCAATCCACGTTGTATTTTGGATTTTTACCATGCTCTTTACATATCGAAATTAGAATCTGTGTTTGTATTATTGCTCCTTGAAAGCGCCTTCTTATTCCCCACTGACTTCCGAAAACAATTCTCTTGTATCCACCTCATATATAATATTTTTATAAAATCTTTTGTCTTTAACTTATATAAATTGAAAATATACGTTATTTGTCTATATTCATATCCTATTTTGACATCTTCTTTTGGTATAAGGCATGCCATACCAATTTAAAACCTTTTTTCCATATTTTTATTTCCAAGTATTCATTCGATATATTCTGATATATGAATTTATATAAGCTCGTCATATTTTCAATATAAAAATTTAAGATTTCATCAGGTTCAGAGGCTTTTATGCTCGGCAGTGATTTTATTATGTCTTCAAATTCAACTTCTGTTATGATGATGTTCTCTTGTTTTTGGACCAGTAAGAATGGGTATAGTTAAACGTTATTATTATTCTTGGTGTAATTTTCCATACCTTAACCCCACATTTTCATTATAAAATTTGAGATTTGTTTATTTAAAGCTTCGTTTGTGTAATTTTTGTTTTCAGTCAACCCTCTGTAAAAATGTCTCCTATTAAGCTCAAAGCAGCTATTTTATCTAGTAAAGTCACATCTTTTTTTATACTGCTCTATCCTTTTCTTATATATTCTGATTTTTTCTGTATACTCATTAAACGTGTTTTTAGATGATCATCTATGTCTAGGATCATATTTCTTGATCTCATTGTATTTCTTAATTTTTTTCATTCAAATTTCTCAACCTCACTGCGATTGTTTTTATATAATTCTAGTCCATCACTTTTTCTTTGCGAAAGCTAAATTTTATCAATTTTTTCCGAATATATTCGTTATCTTTTTTTGGTTTTGTTGTGAGACATTTGTAAGGCTGTTGTGCGGTTTGTAGTAAGACTGCAACATCGGACATATTCTTGGGATTTTGGGTGAATGTAATTGTTATTGTTATCTTATTAATATTTTGAAGAATATTAGATTCAACTTTGTAGTATGGAATTTTTCTTGTCCTTTCAAATTCAGCGATGTTTGCCTTTTTAAGCTTTCGTATATTTCATTTTATTACTTTATAAATAAGTCGAATATTCTATACTCTTCAATTTCAAAATGGGATGGTCACTTAATTTTGTTCTTTTGGTGTTTTTGACGTTTTAGGTATCAAATAGTTTAACAGTCGACTTCCTTCCATTTTAGTCTATTAGTACACTCATCGCCCTTCTTTTTAGTTCTTCTTGAGACAAGTTTCATTGGAATTTTCCATTATAATATTTTTGATGTTTCTCCTACCCGAAACGGGGCATACGATAGAAGCGTATTAGTATTGCCGCATAAGCTGATTGAACCCATTCATCCAAAGAAATTCAGTTGAAGTGAAGATCGATCATAACTTCAAATTTCTTGTTGATCTTTTAAAGGGATTTGCGCATATTACAACGCCAACCTATCTTTTTGTTCGCTTACAGCTGCAGTTCGCATGATTTGTCACTGTAGCGCTATGCTTCTGATTTTTATGTTCAACCCATTCAAGTCATAAAATGTGGATAATTAAATAAATTAATATTTAGTGAAATAGTTCTTGATTTTCCCCCATATAACCATAAAGAAGACAAAACATCAAAATTACCATAATTATTTCGTGTCATACAACATTTATAAATTATTTAAATACATATTTAATATTAATTATTTACATAACTGCTACAACAGATACATTGAGCACAAAACTATGAATAATGTATTCAATTTAGACTTATAAAATTTTTTATTGATTCATAATACGGATGCATACACAGTTTACTTTATAAAGCCAAATACTTATATTTCAAGAAGTGTAAAGTCTAAATTTTTTTCTAGTTTTTTGTTTTAATCTAAAATAATGCACTAGATTTACTGATTAGAATTTTAAGATTTTTTTTTTAACATTTAATACATTTATTTTTTTATTTAGAGTCGCTTTCTTTTTGAAGATCAACATGTGAGAGCAATTACATTTGTATTATTTTTGTACAAGTCTTTGACTATTTCTGTAAAAAAACATGATTTTAATACTCTAAAAACACATTTTAATGATGAAAAATACTTTAGTACATATAATTATCTTAATAAATCATTTATATCCAAATCTATTGTCTTTCAGTGATATTTTTTAAGTTTTATCAATAATTTATTTTTTAAAATATTTTTAAGTTTGTTGCATCTTGAATATACTTCTGAATTATTTGTATTTATTTCAAAAAAATTGAGACTGGATATCATGAATATTATCAATTGTTTAATTTGTTATAATTTTACTGTTATTATAGAACCTTGATACTTCATCTATATTTATTTTTCGCTTATTCCTCTTGAGCACAAATTAAGACCTAGAAACTAATCTTCATGTGCTTAAGAGAACGTCATAAAAAAAAATATTAAGAATGTGGTCGTACAAAACTTATTGGTTTTTATCTACATATCATGTGTTTAAGATCAATAAAAAGCTTTTTATACCCATAATTAGTACACTCATATGTTTTTTATCTAATATTTTTAATGATTTTTTCAATACATGAGCCTCATTTTATATTCAAATGAATTAAATAACCATCTTCGCAAAACAGACGTTATTTGCGGTGTTTTATATAAAACCAGGCTTGTTTAGACTTTTTTAAGGCTAAATATTTAGTTTCACAATAGTTTTAAAAAAAATTGCTGTGTGTTTGAGAGCTATTATTTATTATTTCAATACGCATATCGATTCTATTAATTACCATGAAATATTAAATATAAAATCGGATTCTCGAATAAAAAGAAATAATAAACTTTTTTGTTTTTGCTTTTCTATTTTCAACAACAATTTTAAGAAAATAGTAAACATATAAGTAACTATTTATAATTAGCTCTCCTTTGCAAAATCATAATATTGGGCTAAAATACTGTTAGGATTTTTATATTTTATTGACAGGATCATGACCGAGAAGATTTTTTTATGATAAAACATCGCATTCAAGACTTTAAATAGGATTTCTGCTTTATTTTTTTCGTCTAGATCTTTATACCATTTCGATTGTGTAGTAATCCAGCATGTAAATTCTTCGTAAATGAAATACTCATAGTATTATGATTCAAATCACCATTTTTATGTCATTAAATGTGCAAATAAATTTGGTTGTTAAGATTCTAGCCAATTTTAAACTTTCAACTTCATATTTGGAGGTAAGGAAATACGAACTCAACTAGATTAAAAAATAGTGCCTTAAAAACGTAAATTCTCTTTTCACTGAATAGGTTAAATACCAGAAATATATTTTTAATTATAATAATGTGTGCAATTAAAATTTTAATGGCCAACTTAAGCTGATAGTTTTGCTAGTCTGTTTGGTTATATAAAGAAATACTTGTCCTGTAAAATCAAAAAATATATCTATACTTCATATAAACTTGATATGTAATATAAAAAAATTTCCAGATTTTTATACGATCAAATACGACCAATATATTAGTTTACTATAACAGACTAAAACCATAATCATTGATATCGGGAATTTTCGAATGAAAAAACACATTTCAACCTTAAAAATATAAAAACCATGCTTTAGTAAATTTGAAATACATTTAATGCAAATGTTACTGTTCAAATATATCGTTAAAAATTATTATTATAAATTCGCATGATTTAATTGTATATAAATAGATATCTAAAGATGTTTTAAGTCTTTTAAAATCGATTATCACAGTAAAAAAATATGAATACAAAAGCTAGAAAATATGATTTTTGATATATTGAATTAAAATAAGCTTTTAAAAGGTTAGATGACATAAATTTAATTATATACTAAGAAAATTTTTTATATGGTCTAAAAAATTAGAGAATATAAAAATAATATGGAATTACAAAATAAATCATTAAAATTGAGAAAATATAATTAACTAATAAACACACAAAATATAAAGATTTTATGGTCTCAAAATACCAAGATATTATATTAATAGGCTAGGAATGGCAATATTAGCAGAATAATATATGTAAATAATAGAATTTGAGATAAATATATAAAATTGGTATGTCCTTAAAAATTAAAACACATTGAGGAATATTTTAAATCTGATGAGGTTAAAAAAAAGTATTGAAAAATATAATCTATTGTGCAATCACAAGTTTTGCACGGCAAATAAACTAGTATAATTTAACGTAACCTAATAATTTTATCTCAAAATTTTCGATTTAAAATGGAAAATAACAAGATTGATGGCTTTTTTCTCTACAAAATTTGCATATTACAGAATTTTATGGAGATACATAAATGATTGCCATCAAATTTCCAGTAAATAATAAAGATTTGTTTTTCGTCCCCATAAAAATATATTTCATTATGTAAATCCAACAGTATCTGCCTAAGTACTATCTCGATTTCGAACATATTTTTAATTGTGTAATTGATTATAATTTTTTGACTTAAAACTTGTTGACCTGTAAAATACGTGTGTTCCATAAACATAAATTGCTTCGGCCAGTTACAAAATTGATAAATTTAAAAAATAATATTTTATATCTAAGTTAGTAATAAAAAATTATTTTATGATCTAAATTATTGCTTATTAATACTTTAAGCAGGGCGACCAATAAAAAAAGAAAAAGTACAAAAAAAAATATTATGCATAAATAAAATAAATAATAGGAGATCAAGGACTTTTGTAGCAATTCTAATGATTTTTTCTGCGGATATAAAAATTTTTCATGAATGCTCTTCATGTAGATTAAAAATAATTAAATTTTGTATCAAATTCGGAATTCGATTTGCTGCTTTTGAAAATAAGGATATAATAAGAATTGCTTAAATTTTTTTTACTTGTGTTTATTTTTTTAAAGCTCTGTAGCTATTTAATAGGTGCAAATAAGCTCGAATTTAATGGGCTTTTTTTAACTAAAAAATTTATAGATGGAAAAACAATATAGTATTTGTCAATATCTGATATATTAATGGATAAAGAAGCCCTTTTTTTTTATTAAATTACATTAAAAAATAACGATAAATAAAGAATGTAACAAAGTTGTATTGTTTATATCATGTATTTAAATGTAAAATCATCACCTAGAATCTGTTTTAAATACTTATAATGTTATTGATACGACTGTTTTTTTGTGATTTTATTAAACAATAAATTTTATATGATACGAATCTAAGAAGGCATATTTCTTATTTATAGATTAGAAAAAACAAAAATAGACTAATAATATTCTGCTACCAGCATCATATATTTTTTTAAAACAGCACTCTCCCAATGAAAAACCAAGTTTTTCAATTTTAAGGTGTGCTATACGAGTAAAAGTTGTATAATCAGACTACATTATAAGCAGGTAGAAGACTTTGAGCAAAATGATTCTAGTAAATACTGATAAATTAAATTATATATACTTTTCAAGCCATTCCTGTTAACCAAGATTTCTTAATTTGTGTTTTAATATCCAGGGACTTCTTACATTCAATTTGACCGTTTAAAGTCGTAAAGAAAATATGTTTTCTTAATGAAGAAAAACCTCGGTAATTTGGAATTTTTCTAATATTTGTAGCATAAAGTTCATCAAGTTAGGCCTGGATATAAATATAAACATTCTATATAAACTACTATGCAATATTTTTTTTGTTTTATTGAGTACCTTGATTTGACGCTGTTCTTTAAGAAAACGGATTTAGAATGCAAGAATTTAATTACGTTCCAAAATATCATCAAGGGTTTTTTTTAATGATTTAATGTTCGTGTTAATTTCTCTAATTTTTAAAAATTCTCTATTTTTATAATCATCGTTCAGAAGCCGTTTTAAAAACAGAAGATGAATTATCAATGTCTGAAAAATATTTTTTTTAACTCAAAATATAAACATTTTCTTTTTTGTAATTTGGTATTTGACATAAAAATATATCTTGTATAAACTTAAATTTTGTATTTATATACTTATTTACAACTAAATCGTGTAATAAACGGCATCTATATAAAATAAAAGGTTTTTATATGTTCTTGGCAAAATAAAAATATTATTTATCCATAAATTCTTTAAGTAGTAATATATCCAAATTTATTGAATTAAATTCAAAGCAATATTTAAAGACTATTCTATTTTTAAACATGTATCAAACGTTATTTCATTATATGAATATTAATTTGTGCATGGTGATTCATTTTTATAATAAGAGAGACGACGCTTTACAGGAATTGAATCCCCATAAATATCGATCCATGTTATTAGAAATTGAGAAAACAATGAAAATACATAATTTATCAATTGATACATACAAGTATTTTGATTTAGATACGCTTTCTAAGGAAAAATCGCTTGATCATACAAATATGTTCTCGAAGGAAAAAAATGGAAAAAATATGTCTGTAGATAAAAATAAATACACAGAATTACAGAAAACCAATAAATTGAAAAAAAATAAAAGACATCCACTCATGGGTGATCATGCTTTAAGTCACTAGCTTTCAAAGTTTATTAAACGAAAGATTAATTTTTTAAATTAAATATATTTATTAATAAGCATAAATCCGTTCCATTAATTTTAGAATTACATATAGTCATTAAATCAACTTATAAACATAAAATCTTATCATTTAAAAGACAGAAAATAAGTAATTGTTGCAAAAATTTATATGAACACTGACACCGGGTAGCAAATTCAGAGAGTTTGACTTTTTCGGATATGATTTATTTCTTATTGTGATATATTGGAACCGTAGTTACTAAAATCACAATTTTCTCTCATAAATAAATATTTCAGCCTTAAGAATGATTTTTATGGCATCAAATAAAAAAATTTATGTTTACAAATTCTTCAAAGCCATAAAATATTTTCATGACATTTACATTGCGAAGAAGATAAAATAAAAAGGTATTTATTAACCTTTATCTTTGCTTTGTTAAATTATCTATAATATTTTATTTCTAAATTACCCAATAAAATAATAAGCTTAAAATTTTTAAATTATATTCATCTAAACTAAGTGCAATATTAGTTTTAATTTATAGAGCTTTGGTATAAAAGCCCTGTTTCATATCACTTAATTGTGGAATAAAGATTAATCCTCGCATATTTTAAATAAAAAAATGTAATAAATTTATATTCTCGCTCCCAATTTTACGAAAAAAGAAGGTGCAATGTTATGGCAATTTATATAGTGTATTTGTATTAAACACTGATATCTTTTTTTTGAACGAATAAATGTATTTGTGTATCTTTAATTAAAAATATGGGTCAAAGCATACCTATAGAAATCTCGCATGGTGAAAAATATATTTATGTAATTAAATTAAACATAATCATCTGTTAAATAAGTAAATATTGTGATATTAATGGTCATTTCGAGTTGAATTTTTTCAATAAACAAGATGTGATCGACTATAAACAAGAATTATTTTTACATTTATTGGGGGCTTTTATATCCTATTCATGTAATTTTGGTTTTAATTAAATTATTTTATATCTCTTGCAATTATAAAAATTGTTACCATGACTAGATAATTTATATTTCAAGAGTATTAAATAATAAATTATTATTTTATTTATATTAAAAGAGAGTTCTTTGATTGTACATCCAATCTTACCCGAATTAAAAATAATATGTGCTATGGTCCTTTTTATTTTAATAATATTTTGATTAACGAATTTCATTGTTATCTGTTTTACTTAGTGTCAAAATATATAAAAATTTTTAATAAATTTTATTTTCTTCCACCTTCTTCAATTTAAAACATTAAAAATCCATTCTTTTCTGAACAGTTTTAGAATATAAAATGATCCAAAAAGTAAATTTTTATTTTTTTATTATTTGATTTAAAATAAATTTGTGCCAGTCAAAGGTTTGATTTCTAACGCCACAAAAATAATTTGGGCTCCAATAAATTATAAGCATCACAACTAATTTTATGTTCCAAACGGTACGAATTTATATTGTATTTGATAGATCTAACCAATAAAAGAATTATTATAACCATAAACAATCTTTCTAACCCAATAATGTTTTTACTTATCCCTCTAGGGCCAGAATTTTTTATTTGTTTCATGGTTTTTTCAAGCCTTAAATATTCTAGCTTTAAGTTTTATAGCTGTTTTCTTCAATATTTAGATGGTTTATTTCTTAATTTATATCTTTGAACTTTCTATTTTACGCAGCTTAAAACAATCCTTATAAAAATTTCCGAGCTCCCGATTTCGTCATTCTAAATATTAAAAAATCATGAAAAAAGAAAATTAAAAAAAAATTCATACCGTAAGAAAATAATACGAAATAAATTTAAAAACTTTATTTATGATTTTTTTTATTTAAAATCAAAAGCGCTCAAGTTCTAATACATATGACATCTTTTCAGCTCACTATTATCATATTTTTAGACGTTAAATATCAAAAACATCTTCCTGATATAGATTTATAAAATCGGGGATTTTTAATACTAATATTACAAAAAATGACGAAGTTATGAGACTTAATAGTTATTTTAATGCTTTTTATTATTTTGAAAATATTGAATTAAATAAAAATACAATTTAAAAGATAATGTTCGACAGAATGAATAATATCAGATAAATACAAATATTCTCGTAATTTTAAAACAAAATCTATAGCGGAAATTTGTTTAATAAGAATTAAAATGTAAAAAAAATTATACACATCAATATTAATGTGTAATTATAGAGTTTTAGTTATTTCAGAGCATAAAATTTGCTTAATATGTGCTATCTTAGCTTTAATACTCCCGAACTTATTTGTGATAGAAAGGCACTATCAAATCATATTAAATACTTTTTATAATGTTTTTATATAATATTTGAATTAGAAATAAAATATAAAATAAATCGTTCTTATATTTAAAAAAGTACCTATTGATAGTTTAAAATTTCTTTTTTTCGATATTTTTAATGCTCGCATCTAATATTATGTGCTATTTATATATTTTTTTGCTATGGATTACAAGATTAGGAAACTACAAAATGATGTTCATATTGTTCAAATTAAAAATATAATACGCTATATGTGCAAAATATATTAATGAAAATAGGTAAATATAATAAAATAAATATTTTGCCTTTTAGTCACTAAATTCAAACAAAAGTCAATCTATAAAGAAAGAGCATAAATCAAGCGCATTTAAAATAGTTTTTATTCATTTAAATGTTTTTTTAGAAAAATTCTCTATTTTATTTGTAACAGAATGGCGAAATTAAATTTATTGATTGCACCTTTTTTTATTAATGAGCCCTAAATCCGATAGAAGTGATATGGTTTCATTTTATAAATTTTTTTTTCTATTTTTTTATATTGAGCTGTTCTCCAGTTTGTATGTTTTCCCTCAAAAATATCGAAGGATTACGCCGTTTCAAATTGATGATGAAGACTCAAAACTAGAGGCTTCCAATCAGTTGTATCCGAACTTTATATGTCAAAATGAATTGACGGAACAAAAAACAAGAAACCCTATTAAAAATAATATTTTAGCTAAAAACGATAAAAAAAACAAACAGTTTAAAGATTTAGTACCCACTAAAGTAGAAGAAATTTACAACGATTTTACAAAAATAGGGGATGAGGATTTATTTAAAGCGATGAATAATCACGATCAAAAAAGAAAAAAGATAGTAGAATTAGATAATAATCCATTTATTAGGCTTTATAAATAAATAATGCTCAAAGTATCAAATAAAATAGCTGTTAGAATTCTATTTTTTTAAACGTCAAATCTTACATAACATTATTACGATTGTTGCAGTTTATAACCTCACAAATTAAAATTCAATTTTTCTAAAAAATAAAATAAGATAAGTTAATAAATTTAAAAAATAAACTATGTGAACTAAAGTTTGATTTATTTTGATTAATGATGCCATCAACTTCGTTAAGTGCGCGTGAATAAAAAGGTAAGAAGGTTTGCGCTTTGATTTATCTGCAATTTCTACTGTCTTTTCAGACTTTATAAATTATACGTCTTTAAAGCTTTAGATATTGAATTTAATTGGTTTATTTAATATTTTTTTATTTTAATGTTGTCTGCTTGGGGTAGGGCGGAAAACAACCTTTATTATTTATTTTATAGAACATTAAAGAGACATAGAATAAAGAATATATTGGCTCTAGTTTATTTATCAAGATTTAAGGACTGTTTTAATCTAAAAATTTACAGATTGTATTTAATGTATGCAACGATTGCTTATACATGATGATATAACCAATGGTCCACGTTTACCATTTAATAACTTGGTTTGCACGTTAAGAGTATTCATGTGTTGAGGTTTGCTGATCTGTCGATGTATCAGGCTCATAAATGATCTAGAATTAAAAAAAATATGGTTTAATGGCTTCATATGGGAACAATCAATTAATATCAGCCACGATAATAAAATAAAATCCAATGTTACTAAGCAAATTCTTATATGAAAAGCTTTATTAAGTAAAATTATATTTTGGAACTAAAATGATATGATATGAAGCTTTTATATCGTATATCTCCAGTTTTGTTATGGAATCCACATGTTTTTTACTAGAAATGCAACATTTACAAGTTTGATAAGGAACGAATTACATTTAAAAAAATAACCGAAACCAATTTATATATTTTAATGATATCCTCAAATTCAAATGAAAAAATGCATATTCAACCGTTGGGAGTTCAAGTACCTTTCGATATAAAAAATCAAAATTATTTTTTACTTATTTTCACTAAAGAATTTATTTTAATTTGAATATTGCGATTCTTTGATAATTTTGCAAAGTTATGTCATGGGTAAATATATCGGAAATTAAATGATAATAAATGTTCTAAAACACTTCAGAAAAAAAATTAATATGTTCGATGGCGTCTATGTAGCTATTTTTAAGAATTAAAGTAAATTTAGCATAATTAAAAGCAGAAAAATATGTGTGTATGATATAAGAAACTTAAATTTATATTAAAGAAGAATAAATTAATTTGCTTGAAATTAATGGAAAAAAGACATGAAAAAGCATGAAATCAATGAAATACCAGGCATCGCCAATAATTAAATAAAAATTTGAAAAAAGTGAATTTAATGTTTTATGTTTTACTTCTAATCACTATCTAAGTTCTATAAATTCTAGTACACACTTTATATATACTATTTTTGTTTTCTATACAACCTCAATGTTTCATTCTCTAAAAACTTCAAGCCTCTAATCAGAATTTGCTTTTTAAAGGCCACTATTATAATAAAACCACTTAAAGCGAATTTTTCATTACTTATATATCAATGGGGTAAAATAATTGCATGATGGCTTTAAATCAGAGCTGAAATGATTCTATTACTTATAAAAGCCCATTGAATTATTAATCTTAATCCAGCAGCAATGATCTTCATATATACTATCTGGGTTAGTGGCAATTATTTGATTTTTTTTAGATGTGTCATAATTGAAATAATTTTAATACATGGTTCATCACTGTGCTACTAATATAGTCTATTATTTATTCCGAGGTAGGATGAATATTCAAAAAAAACACTATAAAAACATGAATTTGATATTAAAAACAACATTGTCGGCAATATAACTCCTTTTACAGCATTTTTTCGAATCTCCAAAATTTATCCAGAATCAATAATTTAAGGCATTTTAATTTTTTCGCTTTATTATATTTCAACAATGCTTATAAGAGCCTATTTTTTATATATATATCTATAAGTATTTCATTTTGTATAAATTCTGGATTAAACTTTTGCAGCATTTCCTTCTGACATTAATTGATAGTTAAGTGTTCAAATATAAATTTATTATTTTCTGCGATTTTAATATACAAGAAAAATGAATTTAAATTTTCCTTTTTGATTTTTTATTATATTACTAAATTACTCTTTAATTTTATATACCATTACCCAAGCATCTTCTAGATTTGAATAATATTCCTTTTCTATTTTGATCTTTTCAAATCCAATTTTTTCATAAAATATAATCGCTATTTCGTTGCTAACTCGAACTTTTAAAGTAACATCTACTTGTTTTTTTGTTAATCCAATTTCACAATATTTTAATTTTATGGCATCTAAAAGTTTCATAACAAGATTTTTTGCAAGACCTTTCCGTCGATAAGCCTTATCAACACATATGGATGCTACATGCACTATGATATAAGGCTCCATGGAATCTGTTTCATTATCGATTTTACCCAAGACATATCCAACTAAACATTCCTCTACATTTATTCGATTTGAAGGATTATTATCATTATTCTTCTTCGTATGAGTACAAATAAAATTTAGTCCAGGTGATGTAATTAACTGGTATGTGTAATATTTCATCTGATAATTTTCTGGCAAATTTCTATGATTGCACATTTGAACGTCTATGAGGTCTTTGTATTTCATTTCTTTGATTTCAAATTTATAATTCTTATCTTCTAATATATTGTCCATGTTTATGGAATAAAAATATCAAGGCTGCTGAAATGGGCAATTTTTATCATTATTGCTCTATTTCCATAAAAAAAAGTAAAAAGAAATTCGAAAAACAAAGATTATGTTAATATTTTTCAAATATTGATTTGTAATAAAAAATAATAATGAAAACCATTGAACTGTGGTAAATTCTTGAATTATTGTTCTTAAAGATAGAATAAGTATAGGAGACGATGTAAGAGAAGAAAAAATAGCCAAAGGTGTATTTAGGATTAGCTCGCAGTAAACTAATTTATGTAAGCAGGAAGAAGAATAAATTTATGGTCTCAATGGGAAAACCAAACCATAAATAATATTTGTTATAAGTTATAAAAACTGCCGAACATAAAACTTTTAAATAATATGATTCAATTTATTGTATCAAAGGAATCGCTGATTTATTATCATGTGATTTAATTATTTAATTACAAACCCAGTTGTTTAGTCATGAAAAACATAAAAATTAGTCTTAGCGATCGGATTTAAACTTTAAAATGTGATTTGGTTTGCCTGTTATTTGAAAATTAACATCAAGATTCATCCTTTAAATATTTTACATACCATATAAAGATTATCCGTTGTTCTATTTTGCTGTAATATTTATATATAATTTTTTGATTTTGATTAAAAATACCCAAAAACCCTATATTTCTAGAAGACATCTATGGTCTCTATATATCTAAAAAAACTAAGAAATGATTAAATTTCTTAATTTAACTTAATTTTATTGTAGATCATAGTGCAAATATTTTTCTTTGATTTTTTGGTTGCACTGAAGATTTTAGTCATGAATTGTAAGCACAATTAATATATAAAAATTTTAATATAAGCTTTGTCAATTTTTTTGTTTTCTGTTATGATTGATATTAAGAATCAGAACTAAAAAAAGTACTTATTTTTGATATAAGCAACCGATTTTCATGCAATTCATTACGTAAAGTAACTTATTTTTGTTTAACAATAAAAAATAAATGTTAAGGAATGACTGGTAAAAAGTAAGAAATACATAATTGGAGTTGTATATTCGAGCCACAAATAAGCGCAATATAATTTAAATATTGCATTTTTTTTATCAATATTAAAATTCTCTGATGTGCGAGTTCACAATGTTTTAATTTTATAGGCCTAAAAATTAGAAATACGAAAATTATTTTCATGGATAATATTTGGTTCTTATTTGAAATTTTAATAGTTCAAAAAATTATCTGGTAAAATTCTTGTATCTATTTTTTTCTAAAAATCACATGTGCCATTACATTTTTATAAATCTTTATAAAGGGTTCA
Organism: Rhyacophila brunnea; assembly: GCF_057557595.1. Lineage (NCBI taxonomy): Eukaryota > Metazoa > Arthropoda > Insecta > Trichoptera > Rhyacophilidae > Rhyacophila > Rhyacophila brunnea. The sequence goes on along the minus strand of NW_028233069.1, from coordinate 1,267,696 downwards.
ATGCATTTTTGAAGTACAAAGTTTATATAATTTAAAAATCATACTATTTTTAAAAATTATAGTTGATTTATATGCTCGAAAACATTTTTCAAAGTTTTTTTTGCTGAAGAAGGTGAATTTTTGATCAAAACCAACTATTTATCTCCTTCAACACGATATTAGTGATTTGACGTTATGTTTAGGGCAAAAACCAAGTCGAAATTTTTTGTGCATCATTTATTCAAAATTTCCTGATCAAATAAATATAAAACCTTCCTTTTGGTATTAACGCTATTGACCTCTCAAATATAAATATGTATTTTATTAAGTTTTAATTAATCAAAAAATGAATGAATTCAAGATTCTATTACATTTTCAATTCAAAAAAAAAATTTGAATATATTTATTGTTCTCAAAAACTACACAAATTTTGATACATTTAAAGCCCCATAACTCCAGTTTCACAGTGTTTATGTTTCTAAAGAGTTCTATGTGTAATTTAGTTCAGTCATATGCAGTCGTAATTGTTTTATTCCTACTTTTTTATATTTATAATATAAATTTATGAGTACTTTATATAGATGTTATGTTTAGAATTATCATATAATTTTTTAGAAGCGTATACCAAAACTAAATTTTTTTGATAATTTTTTCTTTAAAAGAAAAACATTATTAGATGTTCTATTTATTTGAGTGATTCTTTTTTCTTTGCTAATTTTTATTTTAAATTTTATTCTTTAACCAGAATTCGTGACATATAATTTAAAAAATGAAGATTTATTGTTTAATTCCAGTTAACAACTTTGCAATAACCAATTTAAAATATTTAAATATAAAAATAGCATGAATCTACTTATTTTATATCATCACGAAAAAAATTCAACTGTTTATTTTTTTTATACTGCTATTTTTTCTACTCGAAGCTATAAGCAGAAAAACAGGTTTCATTTAAAAATACTATTTGTGGCGTATTTAGGTGTCTCAAGCTGTATGGTAAGAATATTTATTTTCTTTAGCACATATACTGGACTGCTAAATAAAATTACCTTCTTTTATGGTATTTCTTGAATTTCAACAAGCCAGTACATGAAATTAATCATGATGGAATTATCAAATAAAATCATCATGTTGTGCATATTTTAAAAATAAACAAATGGTCAAAAACAGTCAAAATTTTTTATATTTTTTATCTGAGTATTTGCCATAATCGATCAAATTTCTAGTAAAAATTAATATATGGATGAGTCAAGAATTTCACTAATTTATTTTAACTTCAAATGAACAAGTTTTGAAATCAAAATATTTTTCATTGGATATGTGAATTAAAATTTAAGGCCTGTATATTGGAATGTAGAAAAATGTGACCTTTATTATCAGAAAAATAAAGGTGTACCCTTTAGCGATATTAGGCTTATTTTTATCAATCAGAGAATAAACAACGCCTATTTCTAGCTACAGGTTGCCAGAATGCTATACAAAAGTATTTAATATCAAAATTTGTGGGCACAAATTTCACATAAGAATAATGCGTAAATAATTTATTAAATTCATTAAATAACTACAGTCTTTCATTAGATTAATCATGCTTTTTTTTTATTTTCTAAATTTATTCAAACAATAATGATTTTAAAAAATATTTGTTTGCTTATTTGACTTATTTTATTTATGCTCGTGGATTTTGAACATGTTTTACCTTTTAATGACATAAATACTCATAATATTTTCAAATATATATCATGTAAAAATATTTTCTTTCCGGCTTTCTTCTTTATTCTAATCTCAATTATATACCAACTATAATATACCGGTTATAGGAGAAATCCTTACAGTTTCTAAGACTCTCCTATAAAATGATCTTTAAATTTTTCTGTAGATATGCTTTTATATATGATGTGATTAATTAACATCTGGTGGGAAATTCTGGATAATTTTTATTTGCCGTTGTACTCACATGTTTTTGCGTCGATTAAATAACATTTTCTGCGATTTTAATTCTATTTAAATTATGCACTAATCAGCTTTCATATTCTGTATTATAACTAGTAGAAGAAATAATTCAAAGTTGATCAAAAATGTTTGAATTTAATAAGATTCCGCTAAAAAAAAGTATTAAAGAAAATAGTATCCAATGAAACTAGACCATATTTATAAACAGTTACGTGGATTTAACTCCTCATGGTATAATACCATGAAATTGACTGGTGTTAGAAAGTAAATTATACTAACCTTTATACGTTTTAAACATATTGATTCGCATATAGAAGGGCCATAAAATCATCTTAAATATTAGATACTTGATATATAACTCTATTTAGCTAGAAATAACGGATGTGAAAAAAATATAATTTCTAAGATTATGTGGTGCATTTTTTTGTTAATTTAATTATGTTTTAAAAAGCTTTAAATTTTCATATAACCGGTGTTTTTAATAGTTATTGCTTCGGATATTCTTTGCAAGCCTCCTGCATAGATCTTGTACATCATGAAGAATATATTTACGTTTCATTTTTAGTTTGTGTGCATATTTTCGGTTCCTTAAAAATTAAAAAAAAACATTATATTTATTTATGGTTTATTTTGTCATATCGTTTTTTGCTTTTTTCCACCAATCAAAACCTTAGATGAGACATTGAGCGGGCTAAATATATCATTCTTTCAATAAAATTATATTCACAACTTTTCTCGATACTTTATATCTTTCAAGACTTATTATTTCAAGTTTATTCTTAAAACCTATTAATGTATGCATTCTTTCGATTTGGGGAAATTCAAAACTTTTTTATGATTGATTCATGGTACTTTGTGACCACATCACATTACGCTATATATTAAAATTACGATTTTTCAATGGGTGAATATATATTTTTTTTTAGCCTCGTATACGCGAATATAGATTGCTCTATAGAACAGATTTTCTTGATATTTCTTTCTGTTTGATCATCTTTACATTATTACTCAATGCTTCTTCTGATTAAAGACTTATTAATTCGGATGTTTTCTTCTATCCTATTGGTTGTGCGTCCGCTTCTGCTTCAGCTGGCATTCTTAAATCACAATGCACTCATGAGTAAATCAGAAAATTACGATCATTTAAAAAAAACATATGGTGATAGGATCATAAAAAAGAATTGCGAAAGTAACGAAAACTAAAAATAACAAAATGGAAATTAAATTAATTTTTATGCTGCTCGAGATATATTTTTTTATTTATATTAATTAGAAAAAACGGTATAAAACATAGGTTTAATGGGTTATCACTGAATGTAAAAAAAATAAAGAATTGGTTGACATAAATAAATAAGGAAAATACATCTCAAAAAGCATCTTAGATTTGTTGTATCACTATTGAATTTATTTATGTGTATATTTTGATTTCGTAGTTTTATATATTTTTTCATCTGGCTTGGCTTGATTGGATTCCTGTGAACATTCATTATAAGTACTTATTTTACTTCATATCCCTTTGGGTTTTCTTTTATGTCTAAAATACTTTCGATATCTATAATTTTATGAGTTTTCTCTGTTCTATTGTTTGAATATATTCTTCTATTCGGTTGAGACTTCAAGTTCTTTTGAGTATATTTTATGATATTGTGTTACCAAATTATTCTATGATATAATATACAGTTTCATCTATGTATTACCCTTGTATAATAACGACCGCTCTGTTTCTGTAAATAATAACTCTTGATGTTCGGGTTATAGGTGCGCTTTTGGGATTCCGTCAATTTAATACAAAACGATTTGTTAGAGCAGGAATACATATGGTTTATATTTATATTTCTTCTCATTTGTCATTTCTTTATCTCTTATTTTAATATATTTATGGGTTGATTCCGGTATTGTAATTTTAGATTTTCTCTTTAAGCATAACGTGATTGATTTCCTCTGGAAACATCATATATAAAACTTAGTTATATACTATTTTTCCATTTATGATTACCTCTCTTCATTTCAAGACCAAAAGTTCATGAATTCTTCTCTTTCCTGTATTTTTGTTTTGTGCCTCGATTTGGTTTGCTACTTTGAGTTATTTCAGGTACCTTTTATGATTTTTCCTTACCTCTTCTTACTATTTTACGACATACGGTGGAATATTTGTCGTACACTCGTGGACTAATAACAATTCAGATGCTAGTAAATGTTAGAGTTTAAAATTATTTTTTATTTATGGGTTAAATTTCTGTTTATTAATTATATCTATTGAGACGTAGTCAGCCCACTGGGAACATTGCACAACTCCTTGATACATTTTTTGACACCTTACCCTGATCCATCTTCATCAACTGCTCTTCTTTATCAAATGAGATGAGTTCAAGTGTGTTGCAAAGTCTGTGTGCTTGCATCTATGCTTCTACTTCGTCAGGGATTTTTAATTTCTCGACATATTTTTTATTAAAATTTTGTAACAAGTCCATCCAAGTCATTACATTTAACTTTTAAGGATCAATTAAAATTAAATATCAAGGAGCATGCAGAAAATAATTCAGGGATAAAAGAAATTTTTTTAATGGTAGAATAATTTATAAATTAAAATTTTATATTACAGGCTTTATGAATATAGACCATTGGAATTTATTGAATGTAATATCCAGTATAAATACAAGTAGTTATAAATATTATGAAAATTAGATGCTAATTCCACTACATGTTAATAAGATGTACTTTTACATAGGTTTTATTCATGTACTACCTACTATTTTGGTTATTTAAGGCATTTTAATGGAAATTTATACATAACGTAAAGTAAACAAATCAATGTGTATTTTTAGCTTATTAAATATATTAAATCTGCGCCAAATGGTGAAAATGTGAAGATAGTTAGTATTGTAAATTATATTCATATTCTAAGTTTATAGAAAAATGTGTATTTTTTTCTGCTATGCTTGATAAAAATTTTCCTTTATTGCAGATATGAACTTAAATGTATTTATGTCATGTTTATCTACATCATTAGGAATTGTCTTTATTAATTTTATCCATATTCCTATGACCCTTAACCATAAAATAATTTAAATATTATCTTTTCTTATCTATTATTATCTTCGTAACCTCTGTTTAATCATTTTTATTGAATTAATCTAAAACATCGGAATAATATTTCTTAATGTTTTTTTAAAGCGATCGTCGTTATTAATACTATCTGTGAACGCTATATTCATTTTAGTATTACACAAACGACATTAAACTTATGCTTTTAATTGGATTCTTTGTATTTATTACGATTATAAGATCTTCTTTAGACCATATAAAACTAAAATCCTATCTTGAGTGAAATTTAAAAATATTATGATAAATTGTCCATATTTTTTAAAAATTATTTCATTTAAATCAAGTTTTAGATAATACAACTAGATTTTTGGGTGGTTAAACTAGCTTTTAGACCATCTTAAATATAAATTTGAAATCAGATAAAAAAATAAAAACCTTGTAAATATGCAAATTAATGATTATGTACTTAATTGGGAAAATATATGCCAAGATTATAATTATGTATTTAATTTAAGCGCGTTTATAATCATCTTAATATTTTAAGTATGAATATTTAAAAATAAGGTTTCCTTTGAATATTCGCATTCCTTCAATCTTTTTTATATCCTTTATTTGAAAATTTTTTAACAAATTTATTTTTAAGAATTAGTAACCCGTTTATTTTTTCACAATCTTTTTTTACTGAGTTTCGAAGGTTTATTTTATAAATACGGAGATTCCTGTTGGTTTTTAAGAAAATATAAATATTTATAATGCAACGAATTTTATCTGATCGCTAAAGATAACATATTTATAATGACATCTTACTGATGTTATATACCTTGTGATTAACACTGGTTTATTACACTGAATATTTTTGAATGTTTTTTATTCTATATAGCGTACTTATTTTAGAAAAAATACCTATTTTATATTTACTCATAAATGTCATAATAAAATATTCTAGATGCTTTTATTTATCAAAAAAATATAAGTTTTTTGCTAGGATGAGATAAAAAAAATTGTAATTATAACGCAAAATTAAAGCTATTCATTTCTGATGATGATTTAAAGATTTTTCTCCTCTTCATTCATAAAAAACCGCATATATTTTTATTACACGTAAAAAGGTTCTTTTATGAATTAAAAAAAATTATTCACCAAAGATATTTAATTTTCTCCTTTGATGATTCATTTATGTAGGTTACATTTGAATTTTTGCTAGAACAGGTATTTATAATATGATTTTTCAATCTTTTATTTTTCCTTTAGAAATTAAATTGGAAATTTTGACTGTTCTATTTTAATCCCCAATCATATCTATTATTAATATTATTCAAACTATTAAAAATTTTTCTTTATATCAATGTTCTAGTAAAATTTTTAGCCCAAAATTACATAAAGTTAGAAATATAGAAAATCTAACGTTGTATTTATGCATAGTAGTCATTAATCAATATTATTTTAAATTAATGTATTTCTATGCGACAATCATGAAGGAATAAATAAAACCTCTATTTATAGACTAAAATTACCCCGAAATAATTTGACAACGCTGATTTCATCTAAATAAATCGAGCTCAGATATCGAAATACATCAATGTTTTGTTACTATTTTTTAGCGAGCCGTAAAAATTTAGTTCTTAATATATTTTGCACCAGTTATGTAATTCATCATATACACTAAAATAAGATTTACCACGTTTCAAACACTAATCTAGTAAACACCAAGAAAATGACTTATTCATAATTCTGTTATTTAGGCAATAAAATCAATTTTATTTTTTTAGGGTTAATTGGATTTTTATTTATTTAATCTTGTTCAAGCAACACGTCGGAATGTTCATTTAAACAGATTTGACTGATATTATTTTCATCGGGTAATCTTTACATTACCCCACAATGCAGCTTCTTCTTTCGCGAAGTATTAATTCAATTTTATTTTATTCTCCAATCCTATTGTTTATACGAATGCTTCTGCTTATGATGGAATTCCTAACACCTCATAGTATTTTGTAACCTCAACATCACAAAATATGAAGTATAATCTTATTCATTTCTGAATTTTAGATGTAGATATTTTATTTACTAGTAGGTCATATTTTCTTGGTTCCATATTTTCACAATTACTAAGGTTATTTATATTGTTATTTGTTTTTCTAATAATGTGATCAAGGCTTTCATTCATCTTATGCAAATATATCTTTACTAAAATGCATCAATTGTCATTCCGTTTTTCTTCTAATTCCCAGTGAATAACTTCCAGTTTTGTTTCACTTTTTGATTAAACTGAATGTCTTCTGATCTTCTTTGATTTATTTAAAAATTAATTTTCTCGCGAGCAAACAGTTTATGCATCCTACCACTGGTTTTTTCTCCGTGTGTAGTTATTATCAAGCACAGTTTCATACCTACTTTCTAGGTGATCTACTGTTTTATATGCTTCTCCAAAGTGTTGACATTATGACTTTTCTCCAAAGAACAAATTTTTATCATACATGACACCAAATCTTGCTTCTCTTTTGGATTTTTGTTCCCATTTTTTCTAGATCTTGAAAATACGACAATGTCAATTATCGAATTTCCTTGGATACTGAAAATTTTTTGGCTGTTTCTTATCTTCGAATAACATATTCAAATTTATTTTTGTCTCTTGTCAATGAATTCTATGCATAGATTGTCTAAGTTATACTTAGTCCACAGAATCTTTTTACCATAAAATGGCATTTGTTTTTCTCTGTTATTTCATACATTGCTACTTTTCATTGTGAAATTTCTTTATCAATGGTTATTATCTTATAGAACTGGTAAAGCATTTTTTCAAATAAAAACTAATCTAGAACAGTCCTAATCCGAGCTGCCATGCAGTAAAATATAGCCTTTATTTTTTTGCTGGTTCAAATATATCGATCTATCTACCAGTATTTTTCTTATTCGATCATACATTTTAACAAAGTCTTTCGGCTAAATTTCATTACGCCTATATAGTAGTTTATCAACGTGATTACATACCCGTTGGATGATTGAAAAAAATTTTAGAGTTAAGATTGGTTTTTGTTAGATTTGAAATGATATCATCACAAATCTTGCCAAATTTTCCTGCCTTTATTACTGATGTGCTATTTTCTCAAATTCCAATGTTTTTATAGCCATCTTTTTCTTCCATCAAATTATAATTTTTAATGAACGCGATATTATTTGTCTCAGATTTATATCTATTCATTTATAGTTCTATACAATTAAAGAAATTGATTGTTTCCTCTGATATCATTTTTAAGTTTTTTGGGGTTTTAGATACAGCCTTGGGTCATCAATGAATAGAAAGGGATTTGTTGTAAAGGAAGATTCATCTAATGATATATTTACCGAGGAATATTTTTTGCTGGAAACTCTGCTTAGTGGGTCCCTACATAGCTCATTTATAAGAAGTGATTAGCCATCCCTTTGCAGTTTCTACTTTTTATGCCTTTATAAAATACTTCTCTATTGTTTCCCACACTGAAATATTATATTTGCCTATTATCACGCCAATGAATCTAAATACTCACTCTGTAAAATTAAGTTTTGATAATGCCGCCATTAAGTAGTCATTATTTATCCAGTAAAAATCTTAAAATGTCTAAATTGATACAGGACTCAGTTTTATGCCATAATTATTGTTCATCGCAGTGTTAATTAGTGCTTTTTCTGAGCGCCTGTATCTGCCATACAGTGCCCAGCTGTTTTTTAGATATTGGTTTACTTCATTCTACTTCCAACTAGATTATTTTGATCGTCATTTTAGTTCAATTAATAAAGATTGTTCATATAGGTTATTTTCTTCGATACACTTCCATTTACTGATTACCTTTTGGAATGTTATAATTAGTCCCTTCATAAAACCAGTCATTCATCGTCTTATTCGTAAGCAAATATCAATGATATTATTGTAAATATATTGGTTTGCGCTGGTTATTTTTTTATAAAAAAGCTGTCTTTCCGTTCGATCGGAAAGATTTATAGCTAAGAAGTTATTTGATCATTTTTTATGAATTTTTGTAAAGACAAAAAAAACACAGGAATTTTATCTCTAATGTACAGATTGCGACGGTTTATAAATTATTAATTTCGTTTCTTTCCCCATATTTTCACCCATATCATACAATTTTATTGGAATCAGCTTTCAGTAAAAATTCATCCTTTTTTGATTTCTATTGATATTTTTATAAATTTCTCGATCTTTTACTTTTTATATTCATGTTTTTTCATTATATCGATTCATAACTTTATTAAAACACGATTTTCTATCTAGAATTTTGAACCGCAGCCACATTATTTCATCGAGTTTTAAATTTCTTTCAAATTGTTGATTTTATGGTTATAGATGAGATACAAATCTGGATTTATTTTCAGCTCCTTTTGGAATTTTATATCTTTCACTTATTTCAAAGATTTTTCTATTTCAATAATCTTTTTTTTAGTTATCTTCTCATGATTCAGTTTCACGCTTTGTTTATCTTGGTAATTTCAGTCATATTTAAAGAATATAAGTTAATAAAGCTGTATTTAACGTACATTTATATCTTCTAGGATTTAATTCTTTACTCTGTAGAATTTTACTTTCTTTGTTGTATGAAAAACCTTTTATCTTGAAATCTAACTTCTTCGAAGATTTATTTATGATTGATCTGCATTGTAAAAATTTGTTAAATTTTTGATAATTTATTTTGTGGTTATTAATATCATCGCTCTCCATTTTTCGAAGCTTCGTAATTAAATTTGCGAACAGATCAATATCTACTATTATTGTCTTTGAAAATTTTATTACCTAGATTATTTATTTGGTATAAATAAAAGCAATTTTTAAATCAGTCATTATTTTCAGTCAATATTTTCAGTCATATAAGGCGTGGAATATGCTTAAAAGTAAGAGGATTGTTTGTAGAATCTTTAACATGATAAAATTTGAAAAATCAAATTTGTTGAACATTGTTTCATAATGAGTGAAGTGAAAGTATTATATATCTCGCTAATAATAAAATGTAATAATATCATACAACTATCTAAATATCAGGTCTGTAATTCCGTGTAATAAACTCATGTGCTCTAAGTATATTTTTAGAAATTTTTTTATTCCATGTGTTTGGTTTTCGTTAATTCAAGCCATTTACGAACGATATAAGACACTGAATGCATTATAGTTTTGAAATAAACAGCTTGTTGGAAAATATATTCAGGAGTCTTGGTCAATGAAGTTGTATAGAGGAGTGTTTCTTTTATGTAATTATACCTCTGATGTGCTCCAATGTCAGGAAAAACATAAAGCTCTGTAAAAACGACATATGTACCGATTGTCAATTTTAACTAGATTTTTATATTTTTTACAATTGAAATCTTCATAAATCAAGCGTAAAGAAAGGCGAAAATCAACCCTAAAATTGGTAAAAAGTCTTATGAGAATCTATAATCTATAAATAAAAGTAATATAAAATATTTTCTGTGAGCTATATTCTATAATAAAATCTGATCAAAATATGAATTTAACCACATGGTTTATTTATGATTTTATTTCAATTATCTTGAATTTTTCTATCTGTGAGTATTCAATAATATGCACACAAAAACAATGAAATCATTCAATCTAATCTTATTGATAACGAAACCTGAACTTCATGACTTAGAAAATCTATTCGCCGGTTGCAATCGTTTGTTAAAATTATGTGAAAAAAATAGATTGACAAGAAGATAATTACAATAATTTGGTATAAAATTCAAGGTATTTTGTATTCTCGGAAGAACTATCAGAATAAAATTTCTTTATGGTAATACTGAAAGATAGCACCTAAAGCAAAGATAAACATAATGAGAAATTTTGTACCACCTATTTTTTAGTATTTTAGCTAAAGGAAACATCTGTATGATAAAAAGAACACTTTAAATATCACAAAATCATTATTTCTTTGACCACCCACTATCTGTTCATATTAGCATCAATAGATGAATTTAAGAAAATTAGAAAAACACATGTGTAAAAAACAAGAATAAATATACAAATTTTTTAGGCTCAAAACATAATATTTGTGTAATTTCATTCTTTATTTTTTATTTGAAGACTTGGCTAAAATCCGATCTTTTCTTGCAAGTATATTTATAATGTTAAAGTGAATAGGCTCACAATCCAAAAAAAATACGGTTATGTTTATGTGAATAACCTTGATTGCGTAATTCTTGTATATATAATTGATTGGTGTTCGAAATAGATCTAAGCAAAAAATAAATTAACGGAATTCACTTGAAATATAGTCCAATGGATTGAATGTTAGATCAATGACCCAATTCTTGTCTTATTAGCTAAAGAAAAATTTGAAATATTTAAGCCCAATTTTATAATTACACAATTCATCGGGCAAATATTCATAATTGTTAATACAAAAAAAAACATAGGATTGGATATATCTAATCTAATCATATTTTAAACAGACTTGGTTTTGCTGCAAATTTTGGTGATTAAAGATTTTAAAGATTAATTTCTGCTCACGTAAATGCATTTAATCAATGAATTTATTCTAAAGTAGCCAAAAAAAGGTTTTTGTCCATAAAATTGTCTTCTAGCCATCAATTAAACAAAAAAATTAGGTCCCAAACATTTACTTTTTACGTAATTCTTGGTTTTATCTTTTTAGTTTGAATTTGACCTTAAAATTGTAGATCTTGATGATTTTTTTGTTGAATCGATGGATCAAATCTCAATATCAGCCAAAAAAATCAAGTCTTTAAAAAACTATCACAAACATTTATACAAAAAATTTTGAATATGCAAAAATATCAAATTTATTTTATTTAAGTGCACTGAGTATATAAGCCGATGCAATTGCACTTTAGGAATCGTGAGAAGGCAACAGAAAGAATATAAATTAATGGCAAGATACAGAAGCAATGTTACTATAATAAATTTTCAAGAGCATGTATACAGAATTTTCACAATAAATATTATAAGTGAACTTAGTTAAATGGTTATTCAAATATTTTTGTTACGCATGATCGTTTAACCCCACAATTTTGTGTGTAAATCGACAAAATAATTTCGTTGTATCTGATTTCGAAGATAATTGGTATTCTGTATATACACAAACCGTACAAAAACAGAAGTCAGCATATCTTTACATTGGTTTCAAAACAAATACGTGCTAAAGAGAATCCATGGGATGGTTTTTTAAAAAAATCACATTAAATTACACATAAAATACTATTCAATTTGAGATCATCTATGTTTTTTGCATACAAAATATATAATTATCGAAAAAATTGGATTATTAAACTATGAAAGAATAATGAGCAAAATAAAAGTTGTAAAAACGTTGATTTAAATTAGTGTAAAGCTAACCCACCGCCTTCGTGCCATCTTAACTTTCTCTTAAAAACCATAAAAGCGAAATAAAAAATAAAAGGAATTGATAATTTTAAATTATACTAAAAACAAAAAAATTAAATTTTTATCAAACAAAATTCCGACAATTATGGCGAAATTCCTCGAAAAAAGGTTTAATTTCGGGATTTAATGAATACAAGAAGAAAAAAACATTACTTAAACCAAAATAAATAAATGTAAATTTTTAAAAATTTATTTAATTTAAATAAAAAAGGTGGAATTTAATTTCTATTATATGCATTTATTTCACATAATTTTTCTAACCATGTAAAATCAAAAAAAATTTATGAAGTCTTAAATTAATGCTGGCCCCTGAACATTACAAATGAATTTTTTATGGAAAATCACTTTAGATATCTATTTATTGCAAGCTACAGATAATAATGTATTTAGCTTAGCTGAGCATGCCTTGAACCTTTTAAAGGAAAAAAAATGCGGGTCTACAGCAGATATTGTCCTGAATGAAATATTAATACATAATGAGCTTATCTTTGTTCACAATAAGATGGACCATATGATACAATTTTTGGATGATTTTGAAACACTTTTTATAAATTCTATTAGCACAGAAAAGGATTCTATGTTCTAAAAGTAGTTGGAAATATAACCTCTATAAATGAGATGCGACAAAATCCTATGCAATCATCCGAGCCCGAAATAATCCATTTAAAGCTTATCTCCGATATAGTAAAAATTTTACAACAATTGCATATGAAAAGAAGAAAAATTACATCACAATCAGTAGGATTTCATATAAGCATTGATTTATATTCGAAAACTGAAATTCGAAACATTATACGAAAAAATATATTGAATAAATTTGATTACAAGAATAGGATATCACGCCAAAAGATAATCTTGCTTTTTATTCCATACGATGGTTTATTAGAGTCAATAGATCCTTTGATAAATGATTTTACCACATTTATCAGCTCAAAAAATGTTATGCTAAATGATCTACGTATTAATATAATTAATTCGGTTGATTTTGACTTTGAAAAAAGAAATAATAATAAATTAGAATTACTAAAATTCTGCAACGAACATGGTGTGGATATAAATATGTTTTATTTAAAAAAGTCAGTGCAAACAGATTTTAATTATTTAGAAGAAATAAACCATATTAAATCAAATGATATATATGGCAATTTGAAGTCTGAGAAACAAAATGGATTTGAATTTCCGTGTTTTGAATATCCTGTTTTACGCCAAAAAAAAATACAAGTCAACTTTACGGGTCAAAAATCGTGGTTCAAGTTAAAAATATACAAAATAAATCGTTATACAATCGAAATAAATTTTAATGAATATGTTAACGATAAAATATGTACTTTAAATGCGATTCTAATCATAGAAAATGAAGATGGGAAACTGAAAATAAATAAATATCATATGGGGGATATTTTAAAACACCCCTTTAATGCGTATGGCCTATATGAATTGCCAAATACAGGCATGACTTGCAACCTTTTTAAGCTTAATTTAGATAAATGTAAACTAATAGTGGGATTTACAGGCATTAATGAATCCATATTGTTATTATTTAAAACCAAGATAAATTCTCACTTCTTGTGAATGCACAACACAATGATTATATGAACCAATAAATGATAGCTCTGATTAGTAATTGAATAAATTTCCTTTTTAATTATTTACATAAAATATATTGTTCAACCAAATTCTAACCTTATTATTTAATGTATTTAGATATACGATCTATCATAAAAATATTTTATTATCATTTAAAAAATTTTCGCGACCCAAATTAATTAAGATTACACTTACTCAAAATTATTAATTTATATGCAAATTATGTGTTTTGTGGATTTATATGAAAAATAAAATTTTTATTGGGAGATAATAATTATGAAAATGTCAAAGTCACTGATCACGTAAAAAACGCAACCTTTCGTAAAATACTAAGTCAAAAATATAGCCGACAATAAAAAAAGCATAAACAGCCGCCTCTTTACATTATCAAAATACCTAAATATAATCAGAATTAAAATTGCGAATACATACGAGTAAAGCTTTCAGAATATGTGAACATGAACGAAAATATTCTTTTAATGTTTTGGCTAATCACTTTAGATTTAAATTTTAGAAAAGTGAAAAGGTTTAAATATTCATTGCTTTTAAAAAATATACTTAAATTACAATGCATAAATTGTGAAACAAACTTGTTATGTTAATTTCTTATCAGTATATTATCTTTGGATAAATATTGAAGGGGAAACTAGTAGCACCTGGAAACCTTTTTTGTGCAATGATGAGATATGGAAATATCAATCCCTTTTATTTAGGTACTGAATACATGCTTTAGATTTTAGATGATTATTAAATATGTCAAAAAAGATTTAAATAAAGTTTGAATTAAAGTAATTTAGTATCTAATGAAAAGAGTTTTAATGCATCGAAGTATAAATTTCATAAAAATATTCGTTTAATACCTGTATTCTGATTTCATATCATGTTTTATAGATTGAATCAACAAAAAACGCTATAATTTATTATTATCATAAAATGTGAACCTGCCTATGAAGATAAACACATACAAAACAATATTCCATAATATATAATAAAGAATTTACAGATATATGATGTTAGCTTGTCTTTTTTCAGGTATAAAAATTTTTTCAATTGATTTTTCTTCTTTTTCGTTTAATTATTTTAAAGCGCGAAGTGCGCCACCGTCTTGAGAAAGTCACGGTAGATGTGCGACAATAGGATTCGAACCAACGCACGAAGAATTAAAAAATCATAATATGAGTATTTGTACAACTAAAAAATAACATTGCTGCATCAAAATATTTTATAGGCTATTTTTTATATGTATTTAAAGATGTGATGTAAATTTTATTTAATATAACAATGTAACAAATTGATAATAAAAAATTCGCTTTATAAAAACCCATATTTACCTGCTATGAACTACTAAAAAAACAAACCTATAACTAGTTGAAAAATTCTTATAAATTTATATGATCTAATGTTTTAAAAAGCCAACATATATAGTCGAAATTTAATAGATAAAAAACTATAGATACGATGAATTCATAATAAGAATATATAAGACTTTATGAAGATTATGCTTATTAACTATAATATATTGTCATAAAAACAATAAATAAGATATTATTGTTCAAAGTAAAACCATAACTTAATTTTAAGACTATATAAAGCCGATAATGATGCATAATAATTAATAATAATGCCTTTTATTTATGGGCCAAATTTACAGTTATAATTTTAGTTTTTGTTCTCGAGTACAGCTTGCTTGATTCTATGCGCGCACAGCGTATTTATACTTTCGGTTATATTCTCCTCTCCAAAGTCTTCTTCAATACCTCTCCTCCTGTCGAGACCTATTAATTCAAGGGTTTTTCTCAATCCCAATGTATTAATTACAATTATTATGTAATGAAAATGAAATTACAAAAAATAAAGTAGTTTCTTGTATTCTCTTGTCACATTTAAAGATAATTATAATATTCTAAACTTAATTATAAAGTACTCTTGTGATTCATTGTTTTAAAAAATTACAGATTAAACCTTAGTGATGTAAACGAAGTTTTATGAAGAAAATGATTTTTAAATTTGTGTATAAAATTTTTTTTATAAATAATTCCATCTACTGTGATTAAGACAATTCATTAAGAATATTGCACAACTCGTTAATTCATCTTTTAACAACTTATCCTGATCTATCTTCGTCAACTGCTCTTTTCTGTCAAATGATATGAGTTAAAGTGTTTTCTAATGTTTAAGAGAATTGCATGTATCTATCTACTTTATCTCGGAGTTTAAATCCTTAACATATTTATAATAAAATAAGGAATTGTTCAAGTTTTACCTATAACGAAAAATATAAGATTAATAAAGTTGAATTTAATCTTGACATTTTAACACTTAAATTATTGCTAATTTCGACACGGTTTTTGGAAAATTTAGCTGTTATATTTTACTCACTTTTAATAAATAAGTAAAGCTAAAATTTTATTGATTTTTTATTATTTTTTAATTCATATGTTAGAATGTCTATATTGCGACTATATATTTCTATTTTGAGAGAATTATTAATGAATCTTATCACACCTTTTGAAGATAAATATGTGCAATTGATTGCTCTCATGCTGTATAATTACTGTGAAAAAATGTTCATTTACCGGTGATGCATTGTATTTAGTTTTTAATTTTCTTCGGTAACAACATTTTATGTAACATAGACTATATTAGAACCAATAATTCGTAATAATATTCTAAAGAGGGGTTTTTCGTTGCTGAATGCTTGGCTATTTTTTTATATAGACAGCTTTGTCTGTACAGCTACTCCATTTTTTTTAAAATTTACTCAAATATCCTCCTCGGTGCTATATTTCTAAAGATACACGAGTGGGTGTTTGGTTGAATCTTTCTATCTGTTCATTTTCTTCCGGATGAAGAGGTACTGAAAGTCTATAAACAATCATGTATTTCAATTGAATCATTCATTTTCTTGCTTATAAATTCTTTTAATTGTCGTTCTAGGGATCATAGCATGGTCATTTGTTGCTTAAAAATGGTGAATCAACTAGTTTTAGTAATTAGTGGAAAGATAAACAGAAACTTTGAATAAACACATATCATTGTAAATATCCAAGCATATCTATTTTCGCTGTTTTTATACGCTATAATATCGATTAAAATGATCATAAATCTCTTCATAGGTCTTTTAGCACAAAAGAAACACCATTTTTTTATGAATTTAAAGAGGCATGGGTTTGGGCAAAAAAATGTTGCCACCAGCAGCAACTTTTCTGGTTAGATCTCTAAGAATTTTAAAAAAAAATTGAATGTTGTATGATTCAAATCCTTTCATACCATAATGGTTTATTTCATACAATTAAGTTATTTACAGAAACACAAGCCCTTCTGTTCGGTTTTAAAGACTCTTTTATGAAGACTCTGTTGTTTTTTGCATGTAGATGACTCTCTAGAAATATAACTACGTTCTTTCTTTGTATGCCTCTTCTTTGCATGTTTTTAATATATACAAGTTACCCACGATTGGTTGCAAACAAAATTAAATTTCTATCTTCCGGCTCATATAATACAACAGAAACCAAAACATAGGGAAATATTTGAAATTATAAAAAAAAATTAAGATATAATATAAACATTTTCTTTATATCTTATATGTATAAATACGACCAAATAATGGCACCTGTGGTCTGATAATAAAGTTTTTAAATACTTTATTAATATATAACTGTCATCAATTGATGAAACGGATAATTAATAATATAATGATGCAATGGCGCACGACATTTATTGCATTAAATCGCTTTAAAATCTAAATTTACATGATAATCAAGTTTTTATTGAAGCTTTTCAACAAAATCTTACGTCTTAGATCTAAAAAGAGAGCAAAAAAAACTTCTTTCAAAAATTTCTTGAAAATAATGCATAATTGGTGTTTTAGGATTTTTAAATGTTAACTTGCCTGACGCATGCGCATAAATAATAGTATTGAGATTTACACTTAAGTTATATTCTTGAAAGAAAATATGTATCAAGGAAGATTGAAAAGATAGAGAGATGGTAAAAGTATAAAGAAATCTGCTCTAAAAGACAATCTAAAGTTATTCTTGTGCGTTTTCAAATAGCTAAAAATCAAATAACCCATAAATTGATATAGTGGCGATCGTAAATTCCACCAATCGGTTTATTTTTTTGGCATCTATTCACTACTTGCCCTAAATTAGTTCATAATAAAGTCAAACAATTATAATTCTTTCTAGTTCTGTACATTTAAAATCTATAATGATCTTAGTAAGTTTTAAATGAAATTTTTTGTTAAAATATTTTAAAACTTCTATTTATTTTGGAATTCTAAAAATTATCAGCTCAAATCATTAAATACAGTTTATTATATTATAATGCAAAATATATGTGATTGCATAACTAATAACATTATGAATAGAATGGTAATACTAAATAAATTACTTTCTAGTCTAGAAAAAAAAGGATTTAGTGCAAATAATATTCTAATGTGACTTTATTTTTGTATTTTAATACGCAAAAATTGATATAAAAAGCTGTAAAATTAACTAGTATTTCTTTCTTTAAGGGATGTCCAAAATCATGTGTAAATTCTTGCAGCTATTCAAATTATAAACCTCACGACGATAAATTATCACTTACGCAAATATATATTTAAAATAAAATTCCGTTTTTTAAATATATCTTTTTTAAATAACATAAAATATTAGGAAACTCGAATTTGTAGAATAATCCAGGAAGATATATCGAAAGGAATGTTCAACTAATTAAATGAACAGAGTTGTTCGTTTTTCTTGTTGATTTTTTTTCATTAAAGTGAATAAAATCTTTGCGACGCTACTATTCTCATCATTTGAGTTAAAAATTACTTAAACAGCCACTTAAAAATATCTATTTTTATTAAGTAATTAAAAGAAAAAACGAAAATAAGTCGGGTAGCATTACAAAAAATAAGAACCTATTTTTTGAATATAAATTTTATGGTTTTATATACACAACCAAGCTTAGGAATGTCTTTAAAGATAGATGTGATGGTTATAACTATAGTGTCATAAATTTCACCAGTGACAAATATTAAATGAACATATCTTTTAGAAAATATACGTGTTGAGTAAATTTAAAAGAAATTTTAGGTCTTTTCTAAAAAAAAGTTATTCTATGTGAAAAGCCTTCTATTAAGAAATAATGCAAGGTTTTTGGTATGGATCAAATATTCCCTAGCGAGCTAATAAAGAGATTGAAAAACATATTTAGGAATATTAAAGCGACAATTAAATGATATAAAGAGAGCCTGGCTGCATTATTCAAGCTAATGGAACGATGCTTAACTATAATGGTATATTCTCTTGATGATAGAGTCCAACAGATCATACCTGGGCCTTGATATTGTAGACACAACAATTCAAAGCAAAGTATTTGCTACGGTCGTTCGAATAGAGCTAAAGCAGCACCAATGAATGCCTTTAAGAGAGTGATCAGAGAGAGTTCAGTATTATTTACGGTTAAATATAAAGGCTATAATTATATACAATACAACACTACATACACCATAATATCACACATGATTTTATTTCGTTATTCTAGAATCTTTATTTCATACTTAAAATTTTGAGTTTTACAACAAAAAACTAAAGTACAGCATTGAAAAACTGAAGGTGTAATGAAAGAACAAAAAGACACAAGTCTGTAGGTATTTATGTTTTTTGATAATAATATGAAGCTCTGCATGACTTAATAAAAATTCAAGAATATACTCTCATGCATTTAATTCTAATATTATAGAAATTTTCATGCTATACACCAAAAAATTTGCCAATATATTTTCATTTTTTTTTATTGAATTTAAATAAATTTAGTGGGGTTTTATAGATTAATCGACCGTAGAATTTGTCAATTGATCTATTTTAATTTAATAATCGAAGTATTAATACACTTGATATATTTGATGTGGTGTAGGAATCAAGTCATATTGAAAGAAGAAATATATAAAAATTTTAAATATAGATAATTTTGATCTAGAATGTTGTAGTTAAAAAAATCGGTGACCAAGATACAAACTATATTGAAATAATAAGTCTTATAAAATAAATTGATTTTATTTTATAATTAAAATTTTTATAGAATCGGATATAGATAGAAGAATGCTATTTTATTTTGATTTCAATATATTGTTTATTATGTATATTAAAACACGTGGTTTGTGCTAAAAAAAATAGACAAAATGAATTATCGAAGAATTAAATGATTTCAGTGAATTTTTAGGTTTGAGATTGTGACATTAAAACCGTCTTCAAGCATTTAAGAGATTTTTAGGAAGGTAAAAATACTATACCATACTAAGAATTTTTACATAAAAAAATCTTTTTATCGGCTATACTTATGAACTTGTCAAAATTATGCGATTTTTCTATTGTTAAAAAGACTTGATACAGCTATGTATTTTTTTTAAAGGTATATCAAAGTAAGCTTATCCCATAAAACTAGTTTTTAGAGATGCAAAAAATACAAATTTGCTATGAATATTTAAAAATTGTTTGGCTTAATTCAATAACCATTTAATTCATTAAAAGAAAAAAATACAATGAATTTCTGTTCGAGATATATTTTAAATTTATAATAAATTGGCTTTGTTGAAACTCTAAACCTATAAGACAAGAAAATATAATTTGCTATCAAATAATAAACTCTAAATTATAAATGTAGAATACGAACAGTATCATGCGTTATAGAATGGATTTACAAAATACCATAATTCATGTGTTAAACATTTAGGAAAGCCAGCAGAATCGCATACACAAACAATAGGATCAAGGAAAAAACTTATCAATCAATGTCGAGAGAAGAAGATATATTGACAAATATTATAGAGATAGGAACATGAAAAAGATATTGAGAGATATGTTTTTTTATAACAATCTAGGACTGGCTTGCACAAATTCAAATTTCATAACAAATTGTGCCAAAAAAGTAAATTATATTTCTGTTTATTTTCCCAAATTATATTTTAAAGGGTAGATGCGCTATTAAAGAATTAGCGTAAAAAAATAAAAATAAAACAAGTTTTTGAATATAATAAAAAAAATGTGGTAATTTAGCGGATTCGTATTCTATTATATTCAAATAATTAGTAAAAACCCTTTTTATGTTCAAATATATGAATCTAGGTGAGTATTGCCATGTAAAAAAAAATTATTTCGCTTTTTTCTAATATAATTTAAAATATTGTACCATATATTAACTATAGGCATTAGTAAAAAAATAATAATTAAATATGACATATTTAACTTTAAAAATATGCAGTATTAAATTTAATGTTGATTTGCCTTTATCAAAAATTTATTTCTAATCGTTTACTGTGCAATAGATAATTTCAATACCTTTAAAGGATAAAACAAAGTTTATTTTTAAATAAGTCGTTGACTTTTGCAAAAACTCTATAAAATTTTAATCTTCAGTGTTTTATTTTGTATAAATACGTTTGATCTGAATTATTCATAAGTTTTACGTTTTTTAATCTGCTTAATTTATATTATAATAATAATTCTGTCCTCATTATTTATTCAAAAATAATTAGACCCTTGTTCTTTCCTTTATTAAATTTGAATACTATATATTGCTATAGTTATTGAAGATGGGGCGATTATATTCTTCGGATTTGTGGCTTTAGATTTTATTTCATTAGAGATAATGGAAAATAATGACGTTTAAATTTGATTTACATTATTCAAAGGAATTCCGTAGACTAAGATTTTGTCGGTAATTTCACGATTTCATAAATTCAATAAAACTTATCATCACGCATGTCAAAATAATTTCGAAACTTTTTTACAGCAGAACACACCATCATTTTAACTTTAGAACAGAAAATCATAGAATCAAATTTATCTATTTTTTTGTAAATATTTTTCTTCGTGTTTATTCTCTTTTTTGAATTTTTATATCCGCTGTTTTTTTATAAAGTTACCAAATAATTTATATAAAGAACCTAATTTTTTAATAAATATGAATCCTAAATTCACTTCTTTTTAGCTTTATGTACATAAAATCCCAAAAACAAGGCTCAAATCGTGTAAAAAATTGGAAAATAAACATATAGCGCCTATATAAAAAACGTGTTGTTTTCTAGTATTGCTTTTTGTCGTTCAGTTTTTATTTTTATAGCCTGTAATATGCCACATAAAAATAAATACTCGGTTTTTATTGCTTTGCTTTTTTTAAAAACCATCAGAGATCAATTTATAGAAGAATCGTTATATATCTTAAATTATTTATCCCGACTTTTCACCAATTTCATATAATCATATTAAGTTTATATTATCATAAAAAAAGCCACATAAAATAGGACACACTATGCGTCAATTTTATAAAGGAAGTTCTAATAATCTGTAAAAACGTGTTGGTTTACGGATTAGAGATATACAAAAGCGGGAAAATATTGTAAAAATTTGCTATTATTTATTATATGTGAAATGATATTTTGATAAAAATCACATATATTCATAAAATATAAATGATATAATTCTATCAAGCAGACAATATTTTATTTTCTAGGGACTATATAAATGATTTTGTTTGGTTTTTATTCTTATGAATAAAGGCTTTTTATCCTTTCGACATAGCCTCATTATATCACATAAAAATACTTTGGTATACAACAATAAATCGAATATCACATGAATTGATATGATTAAATTTAGAAAATGCATTTAATATGATTATACCTGCGAGTTTGAATGGCAAATATTTGCTAAATCTTCAATTTAAAACCCGTATAGGCCTATCTTTAAGCAAAAAAACTATTATAAGTGTGTTTACGGATAATTTCAGATTTTCTTGCAAGAAGAGTCAAAATTGAAAAAATCAAGAAACAATTTCTAAAATCAGCTTTCTATATTTATATGACCCCTGTTTTTCGTCAATTGGAATCAACGAATCGTTTAATCGATATTTCGATTTGATTATTACCCGTATAGTTCTAACAATTTTAGAGAGACTTATATTTATGGTGTATAATCATAAAATATCCAGCCTTTTTATAGTTATAAGAACTCAGAAACTTATAAAACTATGACTATTAAGACAAAAAGGGGGACTAATCATTCGAAAATTAGAGCTTCAATCTAATAATCATTGTGATTTTCAATTCGCAACTTTAAGTAAAAATATTAAATTTGATTGAAGGGAATATTTTTTCTTTGTAAAAGTTTTTGATATTATATCTTTTTTTAATTTTATTTACAATTTTCTTATTTTATTTTTTGTGACTACCAGTGTTATATTTATCGATTTGATATAATTATAAGATTAGCTTGTATTTTTTTGATCGCTAATTAGCCTTAAAAACAAAAGAAGATAATTAATTCACATAATCTTTATTTTGTTTCGTTTATTTCATACTATCTTTAGATAAATATGAATATCGGATGTATAAACTTGAACTCAAAATATCTAATGTATACTATAAATTCGTAAATATGAAATAGATAGTTAATAATTAGATTCAAAAGCATTTTGAATTAGAGTCTAGATATAAATAAAATTATTTCCTGAAAATGACTAACCTAAAAATTACATTATTAAATAACACCAAATTTGTTTATATTTGAGAAATTTATATATTTTGGCATAGATTTTAAATGATATCTGCCTTGGGTATCTTACTTCAATTATAATCGGGCTCTATGGTATTTCTAACCTATTTTTTCCTTTAATTACCACATTTCTGTGGTACCATAAACATGTGAAAAATTTTTCCTAAAATTTTTGATCATATATTTTGTTATTTACACTTACTACAGATACTATGATTAGATTTTTTGGCATGATGATAACTTTATGAATTTTTATTTTTGTGTTTGAAAGCAAACTCGGCTTGAATAATAGAATATATAGTTTAAAATATAAGTGATTGTCAAAATAAAGAAATCTACATCTCTTTTTTTGGTGTGAAAATATTTTTTGGATTTTTATATCACCAGTAGCTTTATAACAACAATTAAACCAAAAGAGTTTTTGCAGATATGAATATTCTCATATCTATATTATAATAAAAACTCAGGTGACCGTTCGATGTAGTTTTTGATGTATTTTTTTGTTGATATCTATAATATTTGATATAAGTATGCTAATAGATTTGTTAGGACATATAATTGGCTATAACAAGTATGATAAGGGCACGTTTAAACATATAGCATGAGTATAGAAACTAATTGTCACCACACTGTGTAAATTGTAAAGCCTTTTATCTTAATTTGAAAATTCATGGCACAATCAAAAATATTAATGCGAATTTTAAGTTAGATGTAATACACACCAAAATAAATGAAATTTTAATTGTGTGTATATTTACATTCATAGCCGCTGTTTTATATTTTAAAAAATCATTTTATCTATAAATCTGTGTTGTGAAATTTTTATAAAATTATGTGCCTACTATGACGTTTATATCCTTTTTTATACATATATAACAAAATTATATATTGTTTTACTTATTTTATACAAGGGGTATAATATCTTTTTTTCTAGGTTATTTTAAATTGTTTTTTTTTTGCAAAGACTTCTAAAAAAAGCATATAATATATTTTCCGCTGCTAATATGTATTTTTTTGTGTATAGAGAAAATCGCTAATTAAATTTTTCTCTAAATATCTTATTGAATTTATTACATAATTTCTGGTGTATAATAAAGCACATAGTATTTTTTAAATCCAGAATATTTTCTTCTTTATAATATATAATATGTCTTAAACAAATGCTTCAACAGATAAAATGCTTTATTTGTAGTTCGAAAACTGTTTGAGACAAAGCTATGAATTCTTTATTGCCATTTCCACTGTATTTTTATATGTCCGCGAAGTATATCCATGCAATTGGTATTTTTTTTAGAAATTATTACTTTCTAATGTTTTTTAATTTTAAAAATAAATTTAGAAAACATTTTTTTGTGATTATTTGATTTATTGCGTCTTTCATAATATTTGCAAAGGTACTTTATATCCGTTATTAGTTTAAAAAAATTAATATTAATCTATTGGTTAGATTTATTTTAGTAAAACAAATCTATCTTGCCGATGACATTAAATTATTACATTATTAGCATGAATTTACATCGATAATTTATTTTACTCTAAGAATAAATCGAAAAATAATATTTTAATTCAAGAAAACATGTTAATGGGAAGCTGGAACTAACCGTGTTAAATAAAAATTCTAGGATATATCAATTTGATTTAATTAATAATAAATAGTTATCGAGCAGAATTATTCTTCAACGAACAATACTTTTTAATTATATATTGCAGTCTTATTTTTTAAAAATATTTATTAAAAGATTCTAGAAAAAATCTAGCAACTTTTTGCGTGAACAAAGGTGTATAAATAATTTCGTCGATAAATATAAAAATAAAAGATATATATGCAGCCCCAAGATTATAACTAAATACATATATTTTTCATGATTTTCATATGATCTTAAATAAAAATTTTGATTTTTAAAATAGTTATTGCTGTTAAAAATCGCTTCTTTGCAATCGCAATAATAATTAACGAACATATAAAGCTTTCTATATAAATCAACATTTGAGCTCTTCTCGAATAGATTGTATATTCTAAAATAAATATATTTTTTTCTTTAAGTCTATAATAAAATTTAGAAGGATGGGATTTCATAAAAGATGCTGGGTCTAACTAGCTTTTCACTGCAAAAAAAATAAAACAGTCGTATTAAATGTATATTTTTCTTATAGTCTTATATGTATATATTATATAAATTTAAAAATACTTTTTGTCATTTCGCATCTAAATTAAATTCTTAAAATTAAATCAGATGTTTAAAATGTTTGTTCGTAGTCCTATCAAGAATCATATAAATGTCCTATATTTCATGCATTAATGCCAGCTGATTCACAAAAAAACTAAAAATGTTTTCATTTCATTTACCTATTGGTAGAATATTCGTAATATGTATGAAAGATACACTCGATATCATTAAAGGCAATTATTTTATTTATGAAAATAATTTATAAAACAAAGAGACCACTTTAAAATAATGATAATATATTCTGTAAAAATTAGATTTTAATAAATTAATTTTTATTTCAATTATTTTCATGTAAATATATTTGAAAAAATTTGTTTAGTACCTTAAAAAAAATTATAAGAGATATATAAGTAGAGTTCCATCTATAAAAAATCTTTGTATTAAAAAATAAAATACATTCAAAATTAGTGCTAGATTTTCTTACTCAAAATAACATTATGCATCCTGTAAAAAATCCAATATAGAAAAAATATATGGAATAAAAAAAAACTTATAATATACATTTTAAAGAAAATATATTGTCTTTAATCAATATAATTTGTGCATTTATAAAAATTTATTTTATAAGAAATTTCGCGATCTAAAATAATATATAAATTACTTTCAAAGAAAAAAATTAGTTTAATAAATAAATTTTTTTTTTAAAAAATATAAGATATCTGAAAATATTGTAATTCAAATGATCTATTATACGCTATAAAAAAATTGTTTTTATGAATAATAAATGGAAATAGACTTACGAATAATGTTAAACAAAATTATGTGTGTGCAAAATAATCAATTATAATATTGCAAATTGAAATAAAAAACAGGTTATAAAGTTTATTTAACGTAGTTATTATTAAATAATAAATAAATAGAAATAAACTAACGAATAAATATTAAACGAAATTATGAGAATGCAAAATAATTACAATATACTATTATTCATAGTTATTTCTGAAAATAATCAAAGTATGATAATCTAATTATAATACTACAAATTGAAATGAAAAACACGAAATAAAGTTTATTTACCGTAGTTATTATGAAATAATAAATAAATGGAAATAAAAATTATTTAAGGAAAGGGGTTTGTTTAATAAAGAAATAAAGACGACTATTTAGCAACTATTTTTTTCGAATGGAAGAAATCAATCAACTTTTTGTTGAAGAAATAATACATACAATAAAAGACGACCAATTTCGTAATAAATGCACATATTACAATATTCTTAATGGAGGAAATAAGATGCTTATATGTGAAATCATTCATCGAATCCAATTTCTGAACATCACGTATTTGTTTCATGGTCTCATTCGATTGTTCAACATGTTTTCCAAGTTCAACAATGAGCAAATCAACATGTGAAATAATTCTTGGATCCTTTTGTTTACCTTCGTAAATTGCTGTTTTAATTGCAAACTCATAATTAAGAAGCTTATTGGATGTTGTAGCTGAGATTTCGTATAGATAATAGCCAGAGTCTGATGATGTAAAGAAATAGTTGGTTTTAGTAGTATCCCTACTGTACTCCATGAAGAATTTTCCTTCTTCTTCTATCTTCTCCCAGTTATCTTTTGGTGCAGTGAAGATATCCAAATGAATACCATTATCACCCTCAGGAACTTTGACCCACTGTTCCATTTTATTTCTTCTGCAAAAGAGTTCTGCTTCAATCAAGACTACGGTCTTGGGTAGAAGATTGTGTACATAACGTATTGGTTTGTTTTCGGTAAGAGGTCTGAGTAAACAAAGTATCGCAGTGATATAAAATAAAAGTAACATATTTAGGGGTCGATTTATTTCTGGTGTTGAATAATATTTAAAAATTTGGTTCGGGCAGGGTTAAAGAATATTCAAAAATAATTGTAGTAATACCACCTTAAGGAGTTATAAATACCGGACGAAGTAGAAGCATACATGCAAGCTCTCACACTTTGCAAGGCACTTGAACTCATCTCATTTTAGAGAAGAAGAGCAGTTGATGAAGATAGATCAGGGGAAGGTGTCAAAAGATGCATTAAAGAGTTGTGCAATATTCCCAACACGCTGACCACTCTAAATAGATAAAAAGAAAATTAACCCATAAATAAATATCTAGTAATATCACCTATTCAAATATAAATAGTTGATCACCTTACTAAATTACTTCGATTAGCGCATGTATTTCGCACAAAATTAAAAAATTAATCGAATAAATCCATCTTCAACTTAAAATAAGTATCGAATCTAATGGTAAAACTTGCTTTAAAATGTTTAATTGTCATAATATAATGTTATAAGAATAATCTTAAAGAAATTCCTCGAAACCTATATATTTAATTTCTATTCAAACAGATTATTTTTTATTAATGGGTAAAGTTTCTTCTTTTTATGAATCCATCTATTGAGATGTAGATAGACCATTAGGAATATTGCGAAGCCAATTAATGCATGTTTTGACACCTTACCCTGATCTATCTTCGTCAACTACTCTTCTTCTGTCGAATGATATGGGTTTAAGTGTCTTTCGAAGTGCGTGAGCTTGCATATACTCTTCTACTTCCCCATGTATTTTTGTAATTTCTATTCCAAAATATTTATTTTTATCCCAACAGGGGTGTGGGGGAGCAGTTGGTTTAGAAACACCTTAATAAGCTGCCTGTGTTTCAAACCGTAAAGTACCCCTAGATTCATATGAATTTACTCAAAACGAGAAATGCCCGAGAGGAGATGGCGGTCTGTCGAATCTAGAAACAAAACCATAAAAAGATTCATAATCCGAGAATAAATTATGAGATTGGTGTAAGACGGCGAAAATTTGCTGAACATTAAATGAAGATCGCTCCGTTCGGCTTGTAAATATGTAAGTGTAGACTGGTGGTGATGGCATAATGCACTAACGACGGAAAGAGAGTGAATCTAACTCCCTCTTCCTATCGAATACCACCTGGTAAACCAGGTCTAATCCAGTGAGATCAAACAGGTAATATGAAGGATTACACGCATGGGTATATCAGATAAGTAAAATCTTCTAAAGGTCATAAGCGAACTTCCCCAAAAGAAGATTCATACGAGTTAATAAATAAATATAAAAATAAGTAAATTCGTCTTTATTTTTTTTTTAACCTAAAATAGAATAAAAACTTATTCGCAAAGATATAAATGTGACCAACAAATATTGATAATCTGTCTAATATTGAAAGCGAGAAGTTAAAAAATATGATTTAGAGTCAAATGAACCAACCTTAATGAATAATACGGAACACGAATATCGCCATACGTCATAAAATGAAATATTTGAGCCACAAAATGCCATAAGACGTATATTAAGGAGCTGGGAATGCCAGTCAAAGCTGAAGCGTACCAAAATTATTAGGATTGTGGTGAATTTTTGCATAATAAGTTTTAAAAAAGAAGATATATTGAGTGATCTTATAAGGCCAAAAAGAGAATTAAGCAAGTCTGTTCTAATGAGCAATATAAATTACTTCTTGAACAAATTTCAAAAGTCAAAAATCAAATTGAGCTAGTGATAATCATTAATCCTAACATATTAAAAGAAACCCGAACTTTTTAAAATCAGTAAAATAAGAATAATCTAGCGCGTTATTTAATTTCTGGGTGATCGATTTGGTTTCTAAAATCGCCTAACCTAATTTACATCAGTATTTAGACCTATTATATATTTCATTATGGGCTATTTTTTTAACTTTTCATGTTTGCTCGCAAAAGAACTTAAGATTCTTTTAAAATATTGATTTTTTGTATACTTTTTTCGAGCAAATAATACTTACAACCTTCCTCAATACATCTTATACACTCAATACTTATATATTATAGTGTTTTTCTCAATCAAATTATATGTGCATATTCTTTCGCTTTCTTAATTTCTTAATATAAGAATTATGGATTCTGTAAAAATACCATTCTATTTGAGACATGTGGTACTATTCTCGTCTTACATTTGTATTTTAGTAAGAATCCATTCGTCAATAGATCGATTTTTCTCTGTTTCTCATTTTTAACATTGTTCAGATTATCTATACTTGTTAATTCTATTTCATTCATACTAATCAGATTTTTCTTTTTATCGTACATAAATTAATTGATCAATCGTGCAATAAATTTGTATCTGTTTTGATATCACTATCTACTTTTAGCCTTGCTAGTTATTTTTGAATGATTTTTTGAACCAAGAGCTTATTATTATCTAAATTTTTA
The DNA here is from genome assembly GCF_057557595.1 of Rhyacophila brunnea. Lineage (NCBI taxonomy): Eukaryota > Metazoa > Arthropoda > Insecta > Trichoptera > Rhyacophilidae > Rhyacophila > Rhyacophila brunnea. The sequence goes on along the minus strand of NW_028233069.1, from coordinate 1,237,792 downwards.
ATTTCTGATAAACATATATTGTGGGCATGCAACTATTTCATTATGTCTTTGTATTTATTCATACTAATCATTTTTATACATCTGTATCAAAACCATCAACTGTTTTAAAGGCTTCTAAGCAATGCTGGAACCTTAATTTTTTTCCGAAGAAGATGTTTCTATCTTACATAGAGCAGATTTATGCATATTCTACTGAATTCAGGTTTCCAATTTTTAACCATTTTGATGTGCTGGCTATATTGGTATTTTAATTGGTTTTTATTGCTAGAAGTTTTTGATGCAATTGTTTTTCTAGCATTTTACCCAATAAACTTTATTTTTATTTAAGCTCGATGAACTTTATGCTAAAATATTTAGAAATATATTTGGCCATAAGAAATAAATTAATCAATGAAAAGTTTATCTTAACTATCTTTTATTTGTTATTTACAGCCGTCTCTATGATATCCCTTTATCGTTGCTCAGTGTCTTTTTAAATTTAACTAACATTTTTTTCTGATAAGAATTCAATTTTTGTGAGCCCTTCTTCCCTGTTCTTTTTTTTTAAATGTAAATTTCATAATTGACGTATAGAGATGTGCTGCTTCTTCTATCAGAAATCTTCATTAATGATCATCTATTTTTACAAAATATTTCGGCTCCAATTTAAGAAGATCTATATAGTAGTTTATAAATGAAATTGTAGGCTCGTTATATGATTTAAATAAGTTTCTCGAATATAATTGGTTTTCATCTAATTGATATTCTTGTGACTATTTCTGTACATATTTTCTCCAATGTTTCCGGTTGAATTTCAGATATACTGCCTCCTAGTATAGCCAAATATTTCTGACCATGTTTTCCATTAATAAGGTTTGCGTGCTAATTGCACTCAGTCTCTCTTGTTGCAGACTTTGGTTTGTGACTTTCTAGTCTTATACACATAAAATATCTTATCGTTTCTGATGTCACCAGAAATAGGTTTTCTTGGCATTTTGAGATAAGCTTGTAATATTTAATAAACTGGAAATGGTTTGTTCTAATAAAGACAAGTTTATTTGTATATAATCAGAAGGGAATTTGTCATCTAATACTCTGCTTAGTGAGTTCATAAATAGAACAATCATGAGTAAGGATAAAATATCCGCCTGTAATATTCCTCCATTAATATACACATTGAGGATCTATTTATAATTGTATTCCACTCATATTCTCTACTTGTTCTTACACGCCAATAAATTGCTTAATCTATTTCTGGGGATTTAGTTTATAACTACAGCCGTTAGAAATTAAACCTAATTGATTATATGCTTTTCTTACATTAATACACGTATTAATGGGTTTATTATCATATTTATTATAAAAGTTGTGTTTATTGGGACTTGTACTTTAGCTCCTTTTACTCTCCGCACGGTGTCGAGTTGGTTTTTTACTCAAAATTCCGTTCTTTATACTTCTAGCTGTATTTTATAAGTCTTTATTTTTGTGAAGAGCCTGTAAAGGTTGATCATACATTTTATTGATCTAAACTCAATTTCATAAATCACATCCTCTTTAGGGATCTGGTATGATGTTTTTTGGCAAAACCATTTCTTTATGTTCTAACCTTAAACACGCTTCCTCAATAATGCCATAAAAAATGGTTCATTCTTGTCATAATTTTACGAATTTATTGTTTTATGAAGATTGTTCGCTATGAAAGGGAAATACTAAACATCAAAAAAAAATGAAGCCAGCTACGTTAAAAGCTGAAAAGTATCAAAAAAGAATTTAATTAAATAAAATACAAATAATATACAAAGTTTTCAAGATAAATTATATAATTTTCTTTATACTATAGATAACGCGTTGAAAGTCAGCAGAATCGGAGCCACGGAACATCTATTATCCTCTGATTTAGTCAAATATCAACACAATAAAATGACAACAATTTTTTTAAATTTCCAATCACTAAGAATTAGAATTAAAATGCCAAAAAATTCGGCTGTTATAAAAAAGACCATAAAAATCCAGGTACATTTTAGAAGCTAAATTATAATAATTTTACGCAAATTTACTTTAATATAAATATTTTTAGGCGAATTTAAAAATATCTTGCAAATAAATAAGAATGTTAGAGATTCTTAAATTTTATAATGAAAGATGTGTTAACCTTAGAAAAACCATATACGATGAAAAAATTGATTAATTTATAAATAATGTTGAAAATTCAAAGCTTCATCATAATATAATATTTGGTTTTTTACTAATCGTGAAACAGGATTAAAATAAGTCGAGTCTGTAAATAAAAAGGGTTTGTGAGAAATTTATATAAAAATAAAGAATTTAAACAATATATTTAAACACCTTTAAAATGATCTAAATAAAGGTAACCATCAGTATTTAATGGGAAATATAAGGTATATGAGGGTTGGAATCAATAAACAATTTTATCGTTTGTTCTCGGCTAAAAAAAAATATCACAAAGAAATACTACAGTGGCTTTATATCATTTAATGTAACTTCACACATATACTTTTTACCCGAAATTCTGCTGTAGTAAACACACTTCTACATGAAAATATTATAATGGAAACAGTTGCTATCTCGAAAATTTATTTTAGAAGGGTAAAATATGTGTCATAATAACCATTATAGGTTGATAGGTGATCAGTGTTTATTTTAAAAATTCAGCTACTAACAATATTAAATAGTGCAAAAATATACAAAATAAAATTTACTTTGAAATAGGATATTATGTTATATAAGACTCGAGTTTTAATTTAAAAAAATTTAGGGTTTTAATGATTTTTTTTAGGGGGTTTTATTTGGGCAAAAATTATTGAACAATTTTTTTTATCTGTGCGCTTCTGATATGTCGCATAAGATGGTGACAATAGTATATAATATATATTATTTTTCGTTATTTTGTCTATAGATATATGTTTAATGCTCATAAACATTTTTTGATGTTTTTTTATAGTTTTTT